>NC_088099.1:146481127-147130571 GCF_036370855.1 Dromaius novaehollandiae
CCCTTGGGAAGCTGAGAACCAAAGAATGGGCATTAACACTGCACATGGGAAAAAAATCATAGCTTATGGTATTTTGTTTATATTGCTTCTGGCAAAATGAATCATTTGAATGTAAAAGAGACACTATGGTATATGAACACATTTCTGAAATATCTAGCCTGAAATAGGAGGTTTCACTACATGAGACTGCAAGACAAGGCTGGACACCTACACAGCACATGACTGTGCAGTCAGGCCACGCTGCTACCCCTTCAGTGGCAGGGCAAGAAGCTCTTCGCTTCTTAGAAAAAAATGCAACTGATACACTAATAGATTGAATATATTGAAAACTCTGAAAAGATTAGTGTGCTTGGGTAGAAGCAAAAAGAAAAAAAAATGATTTATTTCTTTAGGCTTAAGCTACTTTCAGACTCCAGAACCCACTACAGAGCAAGCAGTTACTGAGGCATCAAGGTGAAGCAGGCAGCTTGCGCAAAGCACAGAGGAGGCCAGTGGCTGCCCTAATGCACAAAGACACGTGCACACACAGCACTACCTGTCCCCAGTTGCAGTCCCCACTGCATTTTAATGGGAAGACTGGGGAATGACTACCTACTTCCAAGATCTGTAGTGGAGGCCATACTCTCTGAGTACTACAAGAAATACTTTTCTTTTTTTTAATTTTTAATGTTACAGCCATCAGGGTTTAAAAACATGCAGCTCATGCTTCACTCTCCCAGCTGTGTGACAGATTTGAGAAGCCTCAGGAAGATCAAGGGAAGGCAAACAAAAGGAGACTTGTGCAGGAAGAAAAGAGAAATCACAAGACTAATTGGAAACTGTAATCCTTAGAGTTTAAGGATATTACATGTTACATCTCCTTCCCAACAGCGAGCGATTAAAAGACAAACCACTGACAATACTTGGTTATTTCCTTCCCTTAACTCTCAGTCACATCCCCTTGATATGGCTCCAGCAAAGGGGAGAGGGAGGGAGATGAGGCCTCCTGCTCAGCCGTGGCAGCAGAGAAGATGCCCTCAGAGGTCATCATTGACATCTATTTAAGTGAGTAGGTCTAGAAACAAGGTGAAACTACATGGCTGAGTTATTTCAACTGCAAACATGATAGCTGAAGCACTGAAAAGCAGCTTTTATGTCCCTACCAAGAGCTACGGGAGAACCAGTTCCCCTTACTGTCATCTAACACTGACATGATATTAGATAAAAAGGTCGCCTTGTTTTTGTTTTTTTTTTCTTTCAAGCAGCACCGTTCACTTCTCTCACTTGTATTTAGTAAGGTAGCTTCTTCATAAGCTTCCTAGCAAATCATAAATGCTCATTTATCAGACTTTTTCCTAACTAGATGCTGTATGGTTCAAGGACACACTTCTGCTCCAGTTTCTAATTATTACCATTGACTAACAGACGGAGGTCCTTAAAATTCAAAACGCTTTCAAGCATTTAATCCTAGTTTTTACTAGTCATATGTACTCCATACTACTACCGAAGGCTCAACCAAGAACAGGTCACTGTGCTTGACATCTTACAAACCAACTCCTAAAAAAGCCCTGACCTCAGCGTACCTGCAGTCCAGTCCTCATCAACTCATATGCAGTATCCTAAAAATAGTGAAAAGCATTGAATGTGAAAAACATTAAAATACTTATGGACATTCCTCATGAAAACTCTTCCATCTGTATTTTTTGTGCCTTTCAAAGTTTTTCCCCAAACTAAAGTATACATACGAATAATCTACTTAAAGAGTACTTAAACTTCCAATAAAATAACCCATAGCTGTAATTAATCTTTAATCAGTGGTCATCATCACTTTTAGAAAGGCCTTTTAGCTTAAAAAAGTGATGTTTACACAATCATGCTCTGTCATATGCGCCCTCTCTTCTGCCCAAATGGTGTTAGAATCTGGTGGCCAACTTGTTCCTACAAGTTTTATGAAGGTCAGCAGCTGGCCAGAAGAGAGGGATCCCAAGTAAGTGTCCCCACTGTGGGAAGGGAAGAGAGAAATGAGCTTGGGCTTGGTCTCGACAAACAATCCAGTCAGCAAACATCTACACACACATCTGGACTAGCTACAGCATTGGATGTCTGTTCCCTGTGGGGAGTGGCATGGGAGAGAGGAGTTGTTCTCGCAGTAGGAAAAGCTTCAAAATGCAGGTAACCCCTCCAGAATTAAAATCTTAATTTCCAATAGTTCTTTTCTCCAACTCTCTAATGAAAAGCTGCACAGGGCAGTTTTAGTACAGCCAGTCTGCTGTCTTGAAGATGACAGGTCAGCTCCTTTCCAACCCCTGCTGAGAGATTCCTGAGGGTGAAGTTTCTGTTAATTAACAGACTCAGTTTCTCAAAGATACTTCTAAGCTTTGGATACAATGCTCAGGGGTAGCAGAGTACCTCCTCGCAACACACTAGCACATCTTGGACTCTTTTAGACTACATAGATATGGCCGTATCTTGTAGGCAAAGTAATGCTTATTCTCATCAAAGTTACGGAAATGGGTGTATTCATTCCCCATACAGCAGACAAACTACTAAAATAGCTTGTGGATTAAAAACCCACAACCACAGAACATCTGGGTAACATGACTGTACCAACTGCCTCATCTAAAGCTATTTCAGTGGGTTACAACTTGCCCTCCTTGGTTAACCACAGCCAGCAAACACAACAGACCAGCCTGCACTTTGCATCATTTTCATGCCATACTTCTTAATATACACAAGCATTTGGATGGGTCTTCTACTCACATGCCCGCTCTCAAATTCTAGCAGGCAAGGCCTCACTTACCAATCAAGACTATCTCTAAATTTGTCCACTAGGACCCTCGGAACTAAAAAGGAGCCACAGGTCCTACTGCACACATAGGCAGTGAAGATAAAATCTTCAAAAAGTTTTTACTTTCTTTGTGAATGCAAAGCTACAGTGTACATCTCCATCACACAGACTTTCTGAGAAACTTACAGCATTTGCTGGACAGTAAAGATGCAGATGGAAATATGTAAGTGTCTGTATATCATGGATATTTCCCTTTGTCATATGAAACAAATCATCAGCTTGAGGCAGATTCAGGAATGGGACTTCAAAATGCATTTCATCTTTTCTGCCATAACATCATTCTGCCGTAGCTCTGAATTCCTGACTGTGCTGTGATCAGTAGTTTTTAAAATCTGCTCCAGTTTATAAAAGACATTTTTTGCCATAGAAAAGCTCTGAAGTACTGTCAAACAAAGTGCCAGGGCTTTGGCAGCAAGTGCCAAGTCCTGCAGGGGTTCTGCACAGGAGCATCTTCCCTGGAGTCATAAAGATTTCAGCACATACAGGTGATTGCAGGAGCAGCGTCTTTGCCTAACCTTTAAAACCTATTATATCTGCTAACATCTGCCCATTATGACATATCCACAAGGATTAGAAATGATTCATAGGACTGGAGAAAAGGTGGAAAGTGTAATTCATTATAGGATCTCAAGAGCTTCCAGATGACAAGATTCATCATGAAACAAGTTTTTCACTGCAGTTTGCCATGTTAACAGCCTACTAATGGCTATTAAAAGATGCTATTAAATACTACACAATCCACAATGATTTGCAGGCACGTCAGTTGGTGAAAAAGCCTGTTCAGCCACCAAACCATATTTACATATTAAGAACAGTTAAAGAATCAGAAGTACTGAGGACAATTTGGGGGCTTTTTTTTTTTTTTTTTTTTTTTTTTTTTTTTTTAAGAAAAGGCACTGTAAGACACAGCTGCTTCTCTGTGCAGATCATTCAGGTTTTGTTAGGAAGGACAGTATTTACTTTGGCGTCGTTTCCCGTCTTCAACTTCCCATTCACTGGTTAGTATTTCAGAAAGCAGGCAAAGCAACAAGACAGACAAACTAGACACATGACTGGTACAGCACACTCCAGTAACAGAAACAAGAACGTACTTACATAACCAAAATGAAACTACCTGCAAGGCCTATTGACTGCCAACAAAAATGGATGCTGAAAACTCATAGTTGCAAATCCTAGGAGGTCCTTAAAACACTTTGTATAAGGGCACCATGAACGTAATTGACATTGAACTTCTATCAAGATACGTCTATTGAGCAACTTGTATTTTGGAAAAAGCTAAGCTCTGCATCTTGTCATTGCTTAAAAAAAAGATTCCTTCTAGGAACCTATGAGTGGAACAGCCCCTAAGTCATTGGCTCTGCCTTGCTGTTGCTAGATGCAACTTTAACAAGGCTGCATCTCAAACCCAGTAACGCACGCACCTGGACAAGAGCATGATTAAATGTGTTTGGATAATCAGAGCAGCAGCCCCCAGAGGAGCAGTGCGCTGGCTACTAGACTGTGTCATAAGAGATAAAAAGGCAGTCACTAACCTACCTTCCAATTCTCCTTATATACTAAATTTCTAAACAGATCCTCTTCCCCTTCCACAGACACACGCCTAGCCATGTTGTTACTATTCTCTTCACAAAGCAGATGTCTATTCCATATGTACAGCATTTGTTTACAGAGTCAAAAGCTCAGCCAACCCACCAGATGTAAAGCAAGTGCATCCTGATTTCTGATACAATAAAAACACAGGTTTGGTAATACACAATCTTCTTACAGTCTGCAAAGGGGTAAGTCAAATACTAGCTCCAATACTAGCTCAAATACTAGGGCTCCCAAAGCTAGACAACAGATGTGATGATGGAAGGATTTTAACAGAGAAACAAAATCACAGTATAAAGTAGATGGTAAACCAGATTATTGCACCAAAACCAAAGCTTGAGCAGCTGCTGCATGAACAGTCATATGCACAAATCAGGCCCAGCTCTACTGATACCAGTGATCAACAGACAAGCACTGTGTTTAGGACCTTCCCTCGGCAAAGTGCAAGAGAGTAAGGGGATAGTCACAGGAGCACAGTCCCTAGTCCTTCCCATCAGCCCATTTCCTAAGGACAAGCCTTAAAAAGTTTAAGTTTCTTCTTAACTTTCTCTTAAATGTTGAACAATTTCCGCTAGCACACTTATCCCACTACTCAGACTGAAACCTCAATACTCTTGAGTTGCCCACTATTCAGAGCCTTATCACTTTAGCAAAGAAACACTAATATCTGCACTGTGGGTGAACTGCAATGCCCGCTGAGAAGCTACCACCAAATGCTAGCAAGGATCACTTCCAAAGCAGATCGGAAATGCACGCGTGGGCAGGAAGCTGTTCCACTGCAGAATGCTGTTTCTAAATAAGAGGGCTCCATGCACGTCTGCTTAGATAAGCTTACATGTACTGAGTGTGCAAATACACTGCCCATGAATTGTGGGCACCCCATGCTGCATGGGTAATGTGGGTGTGAAGATGCAGCCACACATCAGCCAGCCTCACAAAGCTTGAGACAACCAGCTTGTGCCTGTGTGCAGTGATTAAAACCTGCTACATACTACACAATATTCTTGGAGTGTAAGACAACATCCAGGGTACGCAGCAATATTTTTAGCATAGTTCACAGATTTGATCAAGGTCTGAAATGGATTTGTAAATGCCTTCCTGATGCTCTAATGTAATGAAAATTCAAAATATGAAATTATTGGCTGTATAAAAAGATTCAACATGTTAACATTAAGAAAAAAGGGCTGAGTATTCTAAAGATCTCTTCCGTTTTTCTTCTAAGTTGGTGTGATAAAGAAGCCATGTAAGTGACGAGAAATCCCAGTGTACCTTACTATGAAAACCTGGAACATAAATGTTATATTCACCTCCTCAGTTTTGAAGCTTTTTGTTCATTTCTCAGCTATAGACTAGCATTATTACTGCTTATTTATGGCCTCTGTGTCATTATATATTTTTACATCCATAATTGTTTACAGTAAGATTCTTCCAAAGATATATACAGACAAGGTAACACAATAACCTTAATCTTGAAGTTTGCTGTTTTGTCTGATGATCCCTGGCCATTAAAATAGTTTTATGGTTTAAGTGAATCAAGCCTGTTCTCTGTCAGCACCTGAATTTGAAGGCATAGCAATGGTATCCACATATGGTTTTAATCAGTCACATGCTGGGAAGGAAAATGTATAGCCTCTGATTCTGTTTGCTGGGTCAGGATTTGGTTTCTGGAGTCAGATTTATTTTGTTCTGGAAATCCCAGGGGGTGGCAGAAAGAAATGGCCCATTTCTACATGCATAAAAGACTAAGCTGTATTGTGATTTGAAATTATATATGGAGCACTTGTTAATATTTAGAGAAGCTGTATTATGTGGACTGAAAATGTTCTCCTTTCCAAACAGACTTTCTGGTGGAAATTTTTTAGAAAGCGCATGGAACTGGAACTACTTCATGTTCAACATGCAGCCTAGGCGGCATTTTCTGGAATTCCAAGATTAGACTTAGCCTTTTTAAGATATATGTTACATCCAGTGAGTCATAAGGGTTCAATACTTACATTCTGTCATCAGACACTCCACACAAGGAACAGATACCTCAACCACTGCACTATGCCAGTGTGTCCTTAGCTCCTCAGTCAGATTTAAGACCACTTTCCTTTGAAACCAGTTACTACTGTACAGAGTTCTTACTCCATGTGAAAAAGAACAGGGAGGAGAGATTCATCTCAATTCAGAAAGATGAAAACACTGAACAGCCCTGTAGCTGTTTTACTCCTTTCAGCAATAAACTAACAGCTTGGTGTTAATCCCATTTGGATGTTTCGAAGCATCCCAGATTTAAACGGTTGCTAGACTCAAGCTCATGCTTCTGAACTTTGAAGAGATTTGTCTTTCAGGGCTTTTGAGTCTCTCTTTTTGTTAAAGAAAGACAACCTTCAAGAATCAGGGAGTTACTTCTTACCACAGTTTTTAATTTTATAGTGTGCAGACTGTATCTGTGCTATCAGTGGCAGCAGTTCTGTTTATTTCTGTTTCGGGAGCACAAAATCACTGAGTAGGTCTCACTATTTCAAGACCATAAGGCCTTAAGGGTAGACTAAAAAAAAAAAAATAAAAAAAGATACCCACAAACAAAAAAAAGCCAAGAAATCCCCCCAAAACAAAAAGCACACAAGTGTAAAGACAGCCATAAGACAAGTTGTATCCTTTCACTTTTTGAAACATGATAGACAAAGTCTTCAAGATACAGCTACAAGTAGCATGGATGTGGGTAAAGGAAGAGGAAGCAGCTGTGCAACTGTACAAGTTCCATGTATCATTCAGAACTAAATATGAGAACATGTGCGTGTGTGTATATGCACATGCACAAACAGTGGCAGAGTTGGAGGGGAAAGGGAACTACAGCCCTTTTAGCCCCTTCCTCATCACCCCCAGCAAGCCCACACTCAGGCTATGCTTTAAGCCATTGCTCCTTTGGGTTGGGATGGTAAAAGCAGGGAGAGCAGGCTAGTAGCTCGTATCCTTGTACAAGGATCTTCTCTGAACTCCAAGCCCCATCGCACAACCATGCTTGTAAAGAGCCCAGAAGAGCAAGGCTTTGAGACTGGGAGACTCTGGAAGGCTATCAGACACACACTCTTAAAGAAAATATTAACTGCTTTGCGTAGGTAAAAAAGACAATTCACATAAGTTGCACAAAGCTATTTCTGATGCACTGTTGATGTACAAAATGTTAGCTTTGTGGGGGAAAAACCCTCTATATTCCCAGTTCTGGCTATGGTGTCATCACAGAACAGAACGGAAGGCATCCCCATACACATCATTGTAGCATGAGCAATAAGGAGTAATAGTTAGGATACAAAAGTCTGTAACTCTTTGCTCAATTTATTTCAGTATTCCACCTGTGCAACAAGAACACATTGTCTTTCTAGGACTACTGTTTGCAAGAGACAATGTTCTAGGTTAATAAAAATAAATAAATAAGCGGGTCAGATATACTGAAGCAGAATTATTGAAGTGACTTTTTCTAGCATTAAAGCAATGAAAAAGCAAACTTTGCTGGAGAAGCAATAGCCATGAAACATGTCTGCTTCCATTCATAAGTTTTACATAACTGATCGGAATTAGTAAGGGTCTGGCAGCTTTGTTTTTCAATTAATAAGAGAGGGTAACGAGTTTGGCACATATTCCATAATATTGATTACTATGTCAGCCACTGTTAACTGTATTTAGTAAGAGGCATGAGGGGAATGAGCAGAAAAAATTAACTCCCTCTGGTTTTAAACAGTTCCAGTCTCTTCCAATGAAGAACAGCTGCTCAAAGCTTCCAACTATTCAATCATCTTCATGTAAAATAAGCAATCAAAAAAAAAAAAAATCCTCAGTTAGTGATTGTTCAAAGTTATGAGATAGCTCAAAGTAGTGTCTAAATGACCTTGTCCCAATTGACCATTGAATTCTTTTCTCCCCGAGGCTCATCTCTTGTCAATACATTATCAGTGCCCAGAGACAGTGGTAAAAATACGTTATACAGCATCACATTGGAGAGGACATCGTGATTAATCATTTATAATATAATACTCACAAGGTTGTTCACTTCAATTACAAATAAGCAAGACAGTTAAACAACATGTCACCTTGTCAACTCCAACGCTAGCTGGAGTGAGAGGTTCTACTCTCAGTGTCAGATGGTTTTGTTAAAGTTACTTAGAGGAACCATGCAGCATTTATACTGTGGTAAGCATTTCTCGGTGGCACAGCGTGTTTCTGTAACAAGTCTCTCAAACTGGCAAGTCTGGGACTCTCCATCCGCACAAAGTGCACAACAGTAATGGAGATCACAGCCCCAAGTATGCTGCAAACACATTTGTTTTCCTTCTGCCTCTTGTGCCACATTTCCAGAGCATTAGGCTGTAAAAACCATCTACAAAAAGCCATAAATGTTCCTTCTATGATAAAGCTGTAACGATTTGGGGGTGGGGGTCACAGGCAAACAGTATCCAGGAATGTTATCAGAGACCTAAACCAAAGTTACAAAAGCACTATAAAACTGACCCTGAATAAAGTCAAGGTAACACACGGAAATGATGATCCTTCTTAGCCGTACCACACATCAAGTTCAGCCTGGTTATTCTCCTAGCTCTACCGCTCAGAGAGGAGCATGCAGTACGCCAGCGCCGATGGCCTGAGCGTTACGGCGCGGCACGGCGGCACGACCACTCTGCCCTCTACATCCCCTCCCAGGACGCCCCACATAATTCATCCGCTGTGCTTGCGCTACGCCCTCGACGCTCGCCGGGAAATGGCGCCGCGCCGCCAGCCCGGCTACACCCGCCGCCGGCGGGGCCACGGCGGGGCCCTTCGAGAGGGGCCAGGCAGCGGGCGCCTCCCCGTCACCCCCGCGGTCGCGCCAACGGCCGCCCCAACGGTCGCGCCAACGGCCGCCGCCCGCCGCCGCCATTTCGCGGCGCGGCCTACCTGGTCCGCCGCCGCGGTGCACCTTGACCAGCACCTCCGCGCGGCCGCCGGCTCGCAGCTCCCGCCGCAGGTAGAGGCGGCCCGACGCCCTGTCGACGCCCACGGCGGGGGGCGCCCCGGGCGAGGCCAGCTCGAACCAGCCGCCCGCCTCCCGCTCGCGGCCCAGCGGCAGCGCGAAGACGGTGTCGCCGACGCGCGCCCCCGGGGGCACACGCGCCGTGTACGCCCTGGCGCCGCTGCCCCGCGGCCGCGGCAGCGAGCGCGCCCGCCGCGCCGCCGCCCGCTGCCCGCGCACCGCCAGCCGCAGCCGCCGCGCGGGGCTGCGCAGCGGCCGCGGCCAGCCGTGGTCTTGGGCCGAGACCCAGAGGCTGAGGCGGCGTAGCCCCAGCAGGGAGCCCACGGTCAGCACCTGCCCGCTGCGGGGCACCACGAAGAGCAGGCGGCTGCCGGCGCCCGGCGGCCACGCGCGGTAGGTGAGCCGCGCGTTGAGCCCCTCGTCGTCGTCCGAGGCGCGGAGCCGCGCCACCTCCGTGCCCAGCGGCGCCAGCTCGTCCACCTCCAGCGGCCGGGCCGGGCGCAGCCGCGGCCGGTGGTCGTTGCGGTCCAGGACGCGCACCCGCAGCAGCGCCGCCCGCGGGGACCGCGCCGCCCGCCGCCGCAGCCAGAGCCTGTACTCGGGCTGCACCTCCCGGTCCAGGCGCGCGGCCGTGCGCAGCAGCAGCACCCCGCGCCCGCCGCCCGCCTGCCGCTGCAGCGAGAAGCGGGAGGCGCCGTCGCCCTCCAGCGCCCACTGCCCCGCCGGCTCCCAGGGGCCCGGCAGCTTCCGCAGCGGCACCCGCAGGCCCCGTACCCGCGTCCCCGCCGGGCTGTTCTCCGACACCTGCCCGGAAAAGCGGAGCAGGCGGGGAGCGCTGCCGCGCCCCGGCGCCGCCGCGCAGAGGAGCGGCGGCAGGGCCAGGAGCAGCGGCAGGAGCCGCCCGCCACCCCGCGCCGGGCCCATGCCGCGGCGGCGCGGAGCCCCTCACAGCGCGGAGCGGAATCGGCACCGGGCGCACGGCTCTGCCGCACCGCTGCCGCGCGCACCGGCTCCACGTGGCGCCGCGGCCCCGCCCCCGCCGCCGCAGCCAATGAGGAGCGGGAGCGGGACGGGGGCGGGGACTCAGCCCGGGCGGGGCGGGGCCGCCGCGAGGCCTCGCCGAGGGGCGCCGGCAGAAAGCGGGGGCTGCAGGGCCCCCGCGGCTTTACCTGGCGAAGAAGCGAGTTTTAGCTCGATGTACTCTGTTTTTCCGTAATTCGCTCGTGTTCGATACTTGTTTTCTTCCCAGGCTGCTACAGCTATTGCTTCGTGTTCCTCCCCCAGCAGAGCGGGCATGGAGACGTGGCGCTTCCAAGCGGGAAGGGGGCTTGGGGAAACCCGGCAAGCCCTTATTTTCATGAAACCTATACGGAAAACTCCAGTGAAGCTAAAAAAGTGATCAGTAAGAGAAACAGAGGAGAAAACGCTATTGCCTAGAGGAGAGAGGAAGTTCTGTAGGCCTTGGGATACTTGAATAGTTCAAAGATGGATGTGACCAAATATTTTATATATTTTAAATGTATATATAGACATATTTTATATTTTTACCTGATGTGGGCTGAGGTGGTCTTGGAAGTCTGGCTTCTCATAAGTGCATATAAAGATTGCTGCTCCTTCAGGAGAGACATGTTTTTGGGAAAAGTGGAAAGAGCAAAACATGTCTCAACATAAAACATGAAGAATAACATCAATTAGCCTGTGCGGGAAATCAGTCTTTGGGTGAAACGTCTGGGGAGGGAAAAAGAATAGCACGAGCTGCTTCTGCAGTACAAGCAAGACTGAAACGTTCTCTCTGGGTTAGGCAAGAAAATGCCTCAGCCTTGCTAAACTGGATTAAAACAATGTGGGCAGGGGAATCATTGCGCACTGGTTATAATGTGATTGATAGTAAATCCAAGCCAGATCGCTCCCATGCCAGTCACTTCCTGCTACTCATCCAGCCAAACATTGCTTGTTTTTCCCCGCTTCAAGTGCAAGCCACGGCAGGGTATTCCACCCCCATGATGAGCAGGACTAACAATATCTCCCTTCACAGTGACAGTGCCAATAGATTGGTACCACCCTTTTGACAAGCCTCCCACAGCCGGCTGGCCGAACCGTGCTGATATTTTTCCATTAGAGATACTCCCTCTTGCGGGTTTGAACAAGGGGCTGCAGTTTGCCTAGAAGGGCATGAGCAAGGCAGCTGTGTTTGTTGCCAGCTGTGCTGTAGCTTCACTGATAGCACATCTAGACTGGGAGTGAAACTTTGCTCAAAAGAGCTAGGAACAGTTACAATTACAATTAGCTTTAGTCATATATTATGGGCAATGGTCAGACATGGCAACCAACTGCCAGGTCTGCACTTCTGCCATCTTGGGAATCAGCAGGCTAATTTTAAAGAGAAGTGATTATGGGAGATCACATCATGTTGTTACCAGCTTTCAGTCTCTATTTTTACCCTTGGAAGGTGAAAGGATGATTGTTTCTAAAAATCAGCGCTGTGTGAAAGCTGAGACTGGGGAGGCAAAAAGTAAAACCAAACATTTTAAATCAACAGTCTAACGGGAACAAGAGGAAAGTAGCTGTCAGAATTCATCTATGGTTAACCTGTTTTGGCAAACTTTGAACGTGTTACCTTTACTCTATGCCCTACGTAAAATAAAACATGAATAATTTCCTATCTTATGAAGGCGCTAGAAAGCTCATTAATTTAATGCTTAATTTGAGCCAGCCAGCCAGATCACCAGGGTGAGCGTTCAGCAGGGGAAACATTTAGATCAGTGATGACATACAGTGCAACGTCATCTTCCGAAATGCCTTGCTTCCTACCAGTGTTGCACAAACTCTTAAAAAGCAAGTGAATGCCATTGAAAACCAAGTGCTCAGTTTTAACATACATTGCAAGATTCACTCCCTTTACTATTCTTTTACATATATACACGTTTAGAACATACAGCTTGGTCTACAGCGTATCAAGATCTGAGCTGGATTTCATTCACAGCACTCAGATAAATAATCCCTCATATATGCAAAATTATATACAGTTAACATATTTGCTAACACAATTTTGGTGACATAAATTTAGGCTTCTCCTATGTGTCTTTCCAATTGACAGAATTTATCACACGCATTGCAGAACAAAGCCAGCGACAGCCTTGCCACCTTGGGTATTTACTAGCACAGTTGTGTTATTTTTAACATCCAACTGCAGAAAATCTGTGCAATGACAAACAAAATATAATTGTGGATGCAAATCCTACCCTAAAATTTAAAGAGATGGAAATACAAATGGGATGCATTTGACTGTGATTACTAGCTCTAAAGTTATATTACTGAATCTCAGTCATGCCTGGCTGGAATATTGCTCTTACTGATGGCAGGCAGTTTTATAAATGCTAAATACATGTTTTGAAATAGTAGGAGTTATTTATTATGTGCTATTCAGAGGGTTTTTCATGTTATAAAAAAGGGACCAAACTCCATTATTGTGTTGAAAAACTAAAGTATTGATGAAAAGACTAAATTTCTCAGTCAGTCTTTTCAATGAAAATCATTTTTCTCCTGGAATTAGGGAGTGAAGTGAGAGTTTCAGTTCAACCAGCAGGGATTAGGGCAACTCAGCACAGACTTCTCTTTGGGTCCCATCAGGGACAGTGAGTAATATTGTGGCCCAGTAACTACTTGGAAAGTCAAGACAGTTTTTCCACTGCTCACATTGGCTCTGCATGCTCATCAAGGATCTACAAGCAGCTGAATAGTTTAAGGAATGGTAACCAGTGCTCTTAAGTCACACTGAGTAATACAGCTTAACCATATGCCATATATATGGAAGTGCTCTAGGCCTGTGTGAGATGGTGTGATAGCACAGATATGATAGAAATGTGATAAAGTTGCCTGAAGAGATTCACTCTGTGTGTGTGTGAGAAAAGGTTGGTGCAACTTGCCTTTTCCCACCCTGAGAACTTGGGCAGAGAAACCTGTACAGTCTGGGAGGGCAGAGGAGATGCAGAAGTTTTGGTACGACCTTATGACAAAATGAATAAGAACCTGGTAGTTGGAGACTGTCATTGCTTCCATTAACATATGACTACCTTGACAGATTTTAGAAAGATAGGAAAGATACTGCCCAACTTATGGAAACTTACAGAAAATATATTTTTTAGTATTTTTTTTCCTTCTAAACAATTATTTCAAAGTTAGGCAGCTAATGTTTATTTCCCCACTACCCAGGAATTAAATATTACTGTTTTCAGCAATATCTTTTAGCTCCCAATCTATGGAAGGGAATGAATGTTCTTCATATAAAAATGCTACAAGACTGACCATTGTAACCTTATTCCCTTTCCAGGACACTGCCAAGAAGATAGTATAGCTCTCTCCACATAGCCGTATTTTCCCAAGGAATCTGAATCTTCTGGTGAAACTGAAGTGAAAACCAGAGAAAAACTGATACAGGGTATAGCCAAAGAGGCAACCTGAGTGAGTACAGTGAAATTTGTGGCTCTAATAGGAAGCAGCGCACAAAAGCAGCAAATGGAAACTAACAAGCTCTTTAGGCGCTTTTAAGACACTGCTGGCTTCTATAGCCAAAGGAGCGAGGTAGAATGTATTTTTAGGACTCTTCTCTAGCAAACCTTACCTGGTGAGCTGAGAACCGTGAACTGTAACCACTTACTGTAAGAATGGCTATACTGAGACCAAATTACTGGCAAGCCCAGCAGCCTCCCACTGGCAGGATCCGGCAGCCAGGACACGTCCCTAGAATACAGCCAGCAGTTCAGACCGTATTGCAGATTGGGGTAAGGTGGGCCAAACAAATGTTAAGACTTATGGAGTACTAGATGTTTATCCAGGTGTTACTAAAATGGAAATGCAAGTTGCACTATTAGAACGTGCATGTTTTAGAAATGAGACGTCTTCATGATTAAATGAAAACAAAAGACTGAATTTTAATATATCTTTCTAAAATTATGTAAATACATCAGTCACAGAAATATACAGTATAAATATGAAGTTAGATCAACCAAGAAAACCAGATCTTAAGGTAATCATGTGCTCTTTCCACTATCTAGCAACTACTTTAGGGACACCATAGTTTCTATGTTAAAGGTCTAACAAGCAGCCTCATATTATGCAGCGGAGAGCAGCTGGCTACATTCTTGTCAGTCCTTTCTCAGCCTTTCTTCAGAAGCAGAATGGTTTAGGACATAATTTTATATGCACCTTCTTCTTAAGGAATCTGTCTTTATTGCAACTGTGTGGCAAAAAGTCAGTCTTAGCGTATTTTTGGCCCTTCTATAATAAGTTGATATAGTGCCAGGAGTCAACGCTTGACAGCTGACCTTAGAGTTAAAACTTTGAAACATGAGGAAATTCCGAGGCATTCTCACGCTGTTCAGAATTCCGTAGGTGAACATACATATTGGTGTGTTACAACCTACGGAGTAGTTCGGTAGTGTTTTATGTTGCTTTACATCTGTATCCTCTATATTTGCATTTAAATTCATAATGGGATGCATCCCATTTCATCAGTATTACAAAAATGCCTACCTCTTTGTAACCTAAGTATTCTGAAAGCATCCAGGAACTGAAGTATACTAGTCTAGGTCACAGCAAAACTTGGAAGATCTAGGAAACTAGGTCCTAGAGACAAACTACAGAACTAGTATTTAGAAAAAAAAGAATCTGTAATTTTACCTAACATCTCTTAAGCACTGATTGGTACATCAGAATACAATATTCTGTATCTCACAGCTGGTATCCAGGGTGTCAGTTTTGGATAAAGCCATGCAAGTGAATGCAAACACCAGCATACATTTCATGGAGCCAGGAAGCTCCATTCCCACTTCAGCCAAGTAACTGAAGTCTAGGGTGCTTGAAGAATTGAATATGTCAATGTCAGTGCACTTCATCTTTCTAAAATTGTTAGTTTCCTGAATGGACAGCGGTTTGATGTTCTGTTCAAACACAGAACCATTAAGAGTTAAAGATTTATATATATATTTTGCATCTGCTATGCAATCTATTTTTCAAGAAACATTTCATCAGATATTTCTGTCATCTTCAGAAATTTTAGCTAAATTAATCTCCAAGTTTTCACATCATTATCTGGTAAGTTATAACAAAGCAGTCTGTATTCAAAGATCTCACTCCTCCTCCTATCCTATAAAAATGACAGAAGGCTCCAATGTAATCAGTAATTATTATCTGTAAAAGTTCTGATTATCTGTAAAGTTCTGAAAGAACTTTAGACAGACAATACATTAGTTGATTAAAAAAAAAAAAAAAAAAGAGTTAAGCATTTGATGTTGCATAGCAATTTATTTCCACTGGACATACTTGTAGAATGATTGTTAGGAGGAAAATTAAACTTCTATCATTTTACATGAAGCACCTCTTATTTTGCTGCTCATCTTCATACCAGCATCAGTTTCGATAGGTAGTCAAAGTCAGCATGACATATGGATTCTGTATGAATAGGCTGCCTAATCCTCAAGATCTTTAAGGGTATTTATTCTGCCCAATTAAGACAGATACTTGAGACATGCTGTATAGTCTTGACTGAAAACTGCATATGCAAGTAATACAATGGAGTACAAAAGCATTTTGTTACAGCAACAGAGGAAGGAGTTTAATTTATTATGACTTAAATGTTCTTTCCTGAAAGGATATCAGAGTTCTCAAAAGAAAGCGTAAAACAGTTTGTGTCCCAAACGATCAATACTTTTTGGACTTGGTTTTTATTATTTTTTTTGCACAGAAAAAGTTTATCACAAGAGAAAAATATTTACCATGTATACATTGTTTTGATAAAAATCTGTCCAAGACAACAAACAGGACATAAGGAATTGAATTCCTCAGATTTGTTATTAAATACCTGCACATAAATATGTTCATATGCCATATATGCTACTACTAAATGTCACCAGTAACAAGTAAAGCACTACCAGTAATACTTCTACATTACTGAACTACAAAGATTGAAACTTTTTATAGGGTATTAAACACCCACCTCTTTTCCATCCAATAGATAGATAACCTTAAACATACTCTCATCACTTGAAAGGCAGAATTGCATACATTTAATTGCGCTGCAATCTAAAACACTGCCTAATCTAATAACACATTTAAACATCTAGTTGAGGTACCAAACAATTCAGAAGAGTTCTAGGCATAGCTAGCCTTATATTTGGCATAGGTAGGCAATTTTAAAGAATGCAACAACTTAATGGTGATATCTTAATTTTAGCTGTACTGATGAAGTAGAAATGATTACTAACTAAACATGCACTGCATGTTTTAGGACTTTCACCTTTTTTTCCTCTAAAGTTTAGTTTTAAAAAGAGTACTAAAGACATGATTAAACAGATTTATGCTGAGGTATTACTTCACATGAAATATTGCTTGTATTGGAATAAATTCAGTTTTTGTTTCATCTTTAATACCACGATACTTGAGTACATCTGCTGGTAAATTTTTAGGGGATTTACAGATTTAACCACCATTAGCAATAATAGATGCTACTCATTAAATTCTACAAAACACAATAGTAAAACAGACATCTTTAAATGCAAATACAATGTGTGTGCCCACACATACACACAAACAGCCTACACTTTCTCCTGTTAGATTTTTGTTTAAAGCATAGGTTATACATAGTTAACAATAGTCATTAACATGTTTCCATGACAGTTTATAAACCCTAGGACCTGATCTTGCAGCTCTTATTCATGTGAATTGCATGGGAAAGCTGATGACGGGTCACAAGATTTGGACCCTCGCAGATGGCTTACAGAAATAAGGTGGCAAGCACAAAATTTGATCCCTAATTGTCGGTCTTTCAGCAAACAGTAACGCAACCAGAACAAATGGTTTGAAGAATTCTCAATGCCTGTCGAACCTTAGTCCTTTCTTCAGATATGTGTGTGCTCCCTCCAAAAAAGAAATTGTACTTAACTTTAAAATTTGTATTTAGTTTGGAAGAAATGGAAATGGTATTTTTATAATAATATGAACAGAATGCCTTCTGTTCTGAAATGCCATTGCTTAATTAGTCTCTAATACCTCCTGACAAATTTATCAACTGAGTTCAAGTATGTGGTAATTCAGGAAGTGAAAGAGTATCTCTAAAAGTTTACAACAAAACTGTACATGTCAGTCTAACTGTGACTTGATAAAACTTCCACAACTCTAATGGTGACAGGTGAGTGTGTGAAAATACCTTACTCATTCTTTCAAGGTAATTTTTTGCATTTATTAAGACCAAGTATATCAGAAGTTGCAAGTGTGAAGAGAGGAAATAAAACAACACAACAGCAATACAAATTGCTATGCAAATTCTCCCTTTTCCCGGTGAACAGCTGTTAATAAGATGGTTTGCATACATCCTAGCTGCACCATTTTACTACATGAACATCTTTGGAGGCAAAGGTATTAAGACACAACTGGAGCTCTAGAAATCAGAGGAATGGGAATTTTTTTTTAAAAAAAATCTTCACAAAAAGAAACACAGATTGAGTTTTTTGTTTGTTTAATAAAAGCTTGCAAGGCACATGTTTCAACTGAATTGCAACATCTACAGCAAAACAGATCAAAATCTGCAAAACATTCCCCCAACTCTGTCAGGAAGTTAGACTTGTGACCTGTGTTCAAAAACAAGCTAGGCTTGTACAAACATGTCAGATGTAATTATGCCCTATTCTTGTCCTTCTGAGGGGTATCACGGAACTTATTTTTTCTTTTTCACAAAATGTGGAAATTGGAATAGACAGTATTATTTTTGCTACTCCATAACTGGATAAGTTCAAGTATATAATTTGCTTTGTAAGATACAATTCTTCCAGTCACTTATTTTAAAAAAATGCTGCCTTCTCACTGGGACAACAGCAGCTATGTTTATCCCAGATACAAGACTCCTTCTCTGTTACTTAAGGCTGTTGTGCCAATGCTGCTGCAATACAATTTTCTCTAATATAAAAAGCAAGGTAAAAATCTTACCTGATTCTCCTAAAGCAGAATCAATTGAAGTATCAAGAATACATCTTAAAAACTATGACAAAACTAATAAAAATAACTATGTCACAGTTCAAATAAGGTTCAACATGTTTGTTCAAACATGTATAAAGGCCAATGTGCTACGAGACAGTTATCTTTAAGTGTGTGGATGGCCTTGTTTGTATTTTTCTCAATATGTGCGCTCTACATGTATGTATTCAAACTATGTTCTATGTGGTACCACACACATACAGCACTGCAGTAAAACACAACAGGCAGTCTAGGATAGTTAAATATTGCATCTTGGCATGGCGTTATAAGGCATGAAGCCATAAGCTAAGTGACTTCAGCCACCCAAGTGCAATTGTAACCCTGAAATTTGCTACCTGGAATGCCTTATTGCTGTCATGAAATGGTGTTCATGAATGATTAACGTCAGGTGAGTGAATGACTGACACACAGATATGTAATTCCGGACAGTGATTCAAACAAACTTAAATTATATATGGAACTCTAAGCTTACTGGAACTCTAAACTTACTGCAAAATATTAAATAAATCTACATCCATACTAGCACATACAGAGAAGGCTCCTGCATGCCTGCCATAGCTCAAGTTAATACAGTAGCTTCTGTTGTTACACTGTAATAGAAAAGTCCGAAACACTTCAGTGCGGTCAAACATACGCACTTGTACATAAGCAAATAAATGCACACTGCATTTGGACAAACATACACACTATCCTCAACACAGTGACTGCATTCCCAGGAAGAATACTTACTTTAACTTCTAACTCAGTTATACTAATGTTTCTCTCAGTGGTCACACCCACTATTTTTTGATGAAGTTATCTGAACAATGGTTTCAAATAAAATGTGTAATTTAACATCTTGTCAAGACTCTTAGGCTTAAAAATATAAGTGAAAAATAGATTACAGACATGTTGACATTCACAACAGTAAAGCTTTTTTCTTTTGAATCACTCCAACAGTGATAACATTAAAAACAAACAAAAAAACCCTCAGCACTACCTTTAGCGTAAAGTAAGTAAACATATGTGCATAGAGCATTCAGGAACCATACATATACACCGACATGTTGCAGTTCCTAGTAATTTCACAGAGTTAAAACCTCTGAATTTGCATTTACCAACAAATGCAGTGGGAATAGTTTTGCAGCTTTCATTTACAAAATAGTTTGGAGATTTTGATCACAAAGTCCATCCTATTATGCCAGATGTTTCATTAAAGACATCTGGGGTCCAAAGAACTATTCCCACATGGCTGACGGACTGGTCCCTTGGCCACGTGTTACAAGAATCCGTAAGTGCACCTAACTCCTGCTAAGTGAATAACCTCTTCCAAAACTTAAGTTCTCACATTTTGGCCAGCTACACCTATCTAAGCAAAGTTACTGTTACCTTTTGTTGGGTTCTTCCATTCACGACATCAGGATTAGGCCCAAAGTTGGAATTAAAGCAATATTCATTCTTTTAAAAGTACATCAGCTATCAACAAAACAAACGGGATGAACACATAACTTATTAAGCAAATTAGCTGCAGGGGCAAAGGGGGGGTCACATAAGGAAGACAAAAATTTTAGAGGGAAGATTTCAAAGTACTTTCCAACATTTTGAAAGATCCAAGTGTAGTTACACAATTGATTTAAAAATAGCTATGAAATATTTTACCATTACTTCTTAATGGTGGTGATTATAGTGTTTAAAATCAAAGTTATGGCACTATCTTAATATGACTATCACATAATAAGTTGAATGAAATGAGTGTCACTCATCCCTCCCCAGACACACACTTATGCACACACGCACAGAGGGGGTCGAAGAGAAGTGCAGAAGTCTCAGTAGCAAACCTAGTTGTCCTGCAACACTTGTCTAAATACAAGTATGGTATACTGTGGTATACTGGCCCATTCTGATGACTGCTAAGACACACATATGCATATACATATACATATTTAAGTAATGGAGAAATCCTACAGACATGTTCTTTCCAAATTGAAGATCTGATCTCATCAAGTCCTGCAGCTAGGTCTAAGTCCAAGTGCTTCCACCAACATGTCTCCAATAATGCGGAGATCAATGCCTTAATCTATGAGACTGTTGTTTTAATAAAATCTTCCTGATTTGATTTATACAAATACTATACCTACACATAAGATGTATGAATGTTTGATAAACATAACAATGTTTATAGTGGAAGACAGGAAGAATAAAAACAAAAACAAACTAAAAACCGAAACACTTATTTGAAAAGACTCTTTCTTAGGATACCGATTGCTTTCTTGCTAGAAAAGAAAAGCTGTATGACTTTAAATGAGGTCCTTAACATAACGTTTCTGCCTTTACTGAAGTCTACCCACATAAGGTCTCTTTAAATGATTTAACATTCATGTTAGAAATCTCATTTACATGAAGATTAAGATGATTTGTAATGGGAAGACAAATGCCAGAACATGGAAGACTGTCACACTTTGTAGAAACTGTAAAATTGACAAATTTTCCTGTTCCCTTCAAGGATGGTATTTCTATCTGTTGATCTGTAGTTCACACAGTTCCAGTTTGGTAAATTAAAGTTGTCAGTACACTGTATGTGCCCACATGTATCTGGAAAAATATTTTCCTTGATCAGAAGGAACTTTTCCAACTGAATTCCATTCAGAATTATCTTCAGAAAGAAGCTTGCATGCTTTTCACGACTGGAAGGATATCACAGTGTTGATCCTATATACAAAGTAGGATCTGTTCCAGTACACCCGAGTAAAATAATTCACATATGGAGAATAGTTCATTTTGATTTCATGACAAAATCGTCCGTATTTTGAGTAGGCAAAACTGTCACCTTCCTCACAAACCACCTGTCAGAAAATAAGAAAATCTAATTAAAATAGTTAAGAGGAATAATTACAGAATGTTATTCTGTAGATTTCATTTATTTCTGTATTCTGGAAAATTCATTTACAATTCAGACATTTAATTTCTATACTGCACAATTCCAATAGGCTGGAAATATATTCCCCTATAATTCTTAAAACAACCTAAAATAACATTCGTGAATCAATACCTTTGTCAGAATAGCAGATTTTAAAACCCATGCACCTTATTCATATGACAAAGAACAGCAGCAATGCAAAATTATCCTCATCCTCCATTTACCCAGTACTTTGTGCCTCACCTGCAAGTAGCATACCACCTGTGTAGGGAAGGAAAAATTTCAGCTATCTTACCTCTACTCCCTCTGATGGCAAAAGTTTACCTGGGTTTAAAAAGGCTGGTAAGACAGGAAAAATCTATCAGTGGCTATCAAACACAGAGTTATTTCCCCCTGAGTGAGGCAGTCCTTCAGCAACAGATTGCTGGAGACCATCTTTGGCTTGTGCTGTCTGTAATCCTCCTAAAGCCTCTGCTCTCAACCAGTGTCAGAGATAGGATATTAGACTAGATGGACCCATAGTCCAAACTAGTAATCCACATTTATATTCTCTCTTCTTAAATACAGTAATTTGGAAAACACATCCACAGACCCACCAACAGCCACATCTCAGCAGAAGAGCTTGTCCACTTTCCCACTTAATTTGGGAACAAGTGAATGCCTCAGTCTCAAACTATGTATGCAAACTTCACTGGCTTGGAAAGTCTTGGTAATCTTTCAATTTAACTTAGACAACTTTCATTAGCATACAAACAGAGTTCAGTCACTTTATTTCAAAGCTTCCCGTAAGAACATACTACATCAACTTTCTGGAACAAACCATGTCAACTTTCTGAAAGAATTACTTTATTCCTGTCAGACATTCCAATTTTTTTTCCTACAACAAGCACTTGTAGCATCCAACCTAACATGGACTCAGTCACAGACAAAAAGCATAGGTGATGTTCATCACCAGCCAAACAACCTTTTTCTAAAGATGCTGAACACTCAGTTGTCAACATTTAAATGTGTAGACTGTGTGTTTTATTACAAGTTTAGATTACAGATATTAAGCATAAAAGAATTAAGTTAAACTCTTTGCATAAAGCTTCTTTTCCCCTGCTTAGTTAACCTCTCCACTATAAATAGGATAACCCTTGTCACTGACAATCCTAACAGTACAAAAATAGTAAGTGACTTTCTGTTTAGTGACAAGTTGTGTGTAGCATCTATTGGGCAAAGATAGGCTTCTTGCATTGGGTACTGTCTTTTCTTCTTTTTTCTCCCCCTTTGATTTAAATTGTCATTGTGAGCAATAGCAGCTCAGAAATGAAAGAGAAGAAAAGTGCCAAGGAGAGGGTCCCATAGGATGAACTGCTGAATGACTGGGTGTTAGAAATTGAAGGAGGAAGAAACTGCATCTGACAGATGAGCAACAGAAAAGTATTAAAAAACTGCCAGTAAAGCTGTGCTGTTGAAATCAGTAAGAGATGAGGATTATACGTGAGAGGGGGAAGCATGCAGGAAGCCTAGAAAAAGGTATGAGAAGTATGAAGAAATGCAATGCACATTACACACATTATTGAAATTGTGGTAAACTGTCCCATTTGACATGGTAAGTATGGAGGGGGACCTGAATTTACTCATGCAAAAACAGATTTGAGAAGAAACTTTAAGACAACATGTCTGCATATCTTGAATATCAACGGTGGAGGTTATTCACACAGACACTGTATTGTGTTATCGCATATTGATTATGACAATAAATAACCACAGCATACATGTTTTTAACAGTGAGGCAGAGACATGAAGCGAGTAGATAAAAGCAATGGTAAGGAACTAATAGGAAAACATACACAATATCCTCCATGGCTAAACTGGCCAGGAAACATGCCAACCAAATGTAGACTCCTGAGGAAATTAAGAGCAATTCCCTAAAAACCTATCACCCCTATAATCACTCCGTGAAATGAAAGTGACTAGAGAAATTAAATGTTTGCATTGCAAATTCTTTCAAAAGCTGTATTATTAAAAGTAGAGTTTAGAAGATACCTAACACAGATTATTTATTAATAGCTTGTATTTTTCCCCAAGAATGCAATACAAGACTATAAATGGTTTTATATGTATTCTCCCCATTAAAAAAAAGCAGCTTTCAAGCCAAGGATGAACTTGATATAGATACAACAACAAGCTGTAATGTCAAACAGATGCTTAAGTTTTTTGACGAGGGAAAATAACTAAATAAAGCTAACTCGTGATTACTTAGAAGTAACTGGTGACCCCCTCACCCCTATTGATGAGAGAATAAGTAACCAAACCCCAAGCAAGTTTAGAGCTTACAGCCTCTCCTGCCTTTGTAAAGTCAAAGCTTTAGCTGGATCCCCAGGAAGCAGCTGAACAAGTGCTAGATTGCATTACAAACCCCACCACACTCCCTACTTCAACAGCAAAAGCAGCACTATCAGCATTCAGAATAGACACAGTATGGCAATGTCTGTGCTAGCATTCATGGATGAATTTCTTACAACTCTAGTTTATTCAACCAGTCTTTCTGCCACCTCTGGCTCAGACTATCAGCTGGGATGCTGACCTGTCTGTGAGACTGGACCAAACAGGCTAGGAGCCTGACCAGTACCAAATAGGCCCCATTGAGTTGAATGGCAGACTGGTCCTCATCCCAGCACTCTACCATACAGAGTTTTAGCAGAACTGAGTTTGTCTTCATCTCATTTTTTTGCTGAAGTTTAAGATAAATGACATTACTTTGCTAGGGGAGCAGAGTAAGAACCTGACATGAGCAGTTACAGCAGCTCTGCTAATAGCAAATAGCTCATTAACTTGCTGCAATTCGGATGCGTGTCCACGCTTACCATCTGGACAGAAGAAATCATAATATAGCTTACCAGCTGATGCAAGATGAACAAGGTCACATAGCGCATACACTTGCCTGGCCTACCCCCCCCCCCGCCTTTTTTTTTTTAAACTATACCTCACTTAAGAATATTTCATATACATTTTAAAAGCACATCCTTAAGGTTAGTAAAGAACACTCTCTGAAGCAGGGATTTACTGCTTCTGTAATAGGCTTTTCAGGTATTATATGTAGTTAAATGGCATTTAACGACTGGAAGAGAATCAGCACTACTAGTTACTGATGTAGGAGGAAGGATTAGGACAATTAAAGAATGATAAGGGATATGATTACAGGTGTATAAGGAACTTACAAAGCTTAATCACTTTTAAGATTTACCAATCTTTGTTTACACATTATATTTAGAAAACTAAAAATCAGCACTACAATATTTCTTTTTCAATGAATCATTTATTCATTCAAATATTCAACTTTTTCTAGCTGTTACTTACATGGCCGTTTGCAATATCCAACAGGTCTTTAACTCTACATCCTCTTACAGGTCCCACTTCATTGCAAATTGAATCTTCAATAATCAAAAAATTGGCTTTGTAAGATGTCAGTATCTTATAAATATCCTCTGCTGATCTCTTTGAATAGATCTGATAAATCTATAGATTAGGAAAACATATAGTGCAAGGTAAAAATTAGTGGAAAAATAAATACTTTGGGGGAGGGGAACTTACCTGTAATCACAAATGATAGGCACACACCAACCTATCAAATGATGTTTATTTTTTAAATCTACCAAACAGGTGAGATAATGGCGAGCTGAATGGGAAGTATGTGTCACTGCTAGTGCCAATATCTTAATCTTATACACTTTTTAAGTGGCCTGAAAATCTCCTGAAAATCTGCAGCATAAGTATTTTGGTAACAGTGAAGCACTGTTAATTTACTTGATACTTCCTTCCCTATTTTCCCTCCCATGTCCTCCTTCCTTCTAATATATTTTTTTCCCAATCACATTTGGGTGAAGAGGCAGACAGTTCCTGCGAGATGCTTTCCAAGTCAGCTGTGTTTGCTAGACATTTTCATTTCCCTACTGTAATTCTGGACTGTTCAAACAGAGAGTGAGAACTAATGTAGAGTTCTGATTTTGATTTCTTTGCTAGGCAGTCACTGGGCAAGTCCTTTCCACTTTGTGACTTCCTCCCTGGTAAAATATGCAGAATAAAAGTTGCTCAAAATCATTCAGAAACAACAGCCTTCCTAAACCCCAATATTGTCATGTTGCTCATTGAGGAATCTAGTTCTTGGGTTTATAGATTAGGTATTGCTGCTACCTTTCTTCACAAGATTTTGTACTTTTTTTCTCACCTTAGACTGTAAACACTTCAGAGAAAAGATAGTGTTTTGAAAACCACTGGCATGTAGTGGGAGTTGCACCAAACTAATTTGCATTGCCGGGTAGCCAAGGGAGCATATAAGAGCAACGGAAACATGTATTTCATGTAGAATATTACGAGGTCATCTTCTCTGGAATATTAACATTTACAGTACTCCCAAACATTTCAATCAAGCACTTCAGTTCTACATGATGGAACAGTCTACAAATCACTGATAACACACATCTATGGAATTGGATACTCACATTTTCATTTCTTTTTAGGAGATCATCATCGTTATATAAAGGCAGGCTTGACACCATCCATCCAGTACAAAGCTTAATCACGCCCATTAACTGTGGACTACCTGCAAACACAGCAGCTACAGGAGCTTGTCTTCTGCAAAAGCAATATCAATATACATATGAGTACAGGATGCATTTCCCAAAATGACGACATTGTGTGAATCTAATTCTTGCCATAGCACCTTAGAAGAGTTCATGAAGGTATCACTGGGGGTCTAATGACAAGCGGCATTAATGCTTCGCTGGCAATAATCTCCTCGCCAGAGAAACACAGAACTGCAGCAATATGGAGTCTTCAAGGAAGGCCTCCCAGCAGGCAAGGGCTGATGGCCATTCTCCTCCACTCTCTCACTGAGTGGCATTCAGAGTGGTCCTGGAATGGATCAAACTATTGCTTTTCTGAATGGTTGCTGTCTCATGCCAAAATAAGCTTGGGAGGGAGGATAGGTAGGAGGAGAAACAACATGGTGTTATCTTGTAAGTGAAAAACTTATGATTGTTTTCATTTGATCTTACGACCATGCATTTCATTGTCCATGAGTTAACGGTGTCATGATACAGAATAACATCTACAATAAGTATGTTACTCGGTTTTGATTTCATCTTTTGATTATTCACTGTCCTGCTTTAGTAAAAGAAAACAGCCACTGCCAGATTATTACAGACCTTTGGCAACTTTTTCTGCAGAGAAAATTCAAAATAAATTCATTTTATCAGAGAGAAAATAAAAAAAATATACTATAACAATGACATTCAATTAAAATTCCAATATGGATATAAAATAAAAATATAAGTATTTCCTTAAAAAAAAAAAACCAAAAAAACAAAAAAATCCAAGTACAAGTAACTGCTACAAATAGGGGTAGTCAAATTGTTCTTAAGCTGAGTGAAACGCAATACAATTCACCATGATTAATTATGTACTTGAACTGTAATATATGCAGACTAATGTAAAAGCCATTAGGTACTTGGCATTATTCCACTTGCTGCCTTGAAGAGCTACAGCAGTGACAAATAACATACACCACTATTAACAGAAAGAAGAAATTGGCTGGAACACTGTAATTACCAACCTTTTCTTTTCTGAAGATGAACAGGTTGACATTAAAGACTCCATAAATACAGAAAATAATATTAAAAAAATGCAGTTAAAGGCAAGTAAGGTATTTGAACACAGGGGATCAAATCTTCATAAAAGTGTAGTCCCTAGTGAAGTAGATCAAAGTTAGATGGACTGAAGCCAGAACAGAGTTCTGAAATTTTTGGTTAGGAGAAATAAATATATATATATGAAAATAACCTGACTACGTGCTCAGTGTTTGCTATGCCCTGCATAGTCAGTCAGGTAAGAACATTTGCAGCCTCCTGGTCAAAGGGGAAGTTTGAATCATACATGCTATACTTTGTGTTTCTTGACTAAAGTCTCTAAAAACTTACATTTAGATGGTCCATTCTGCACGATACTGGCAGTCCAGCCCATGAATAGAAAAACTTCAGTGTTTCTATCCCCTGCAGCATTATGACCAAAGTATCCTCTAATCTAGTGAAAAGTTAGCATGTGAAGAACTAAGTATTATGACATTCACCTTTGTTTTCAAGTATTACGATATTCAACTTCATTTGGAAATTAGGTCTGGTAATGACATTAAATATGACTTGCTTGCATATTTCAGGATCTTCTTCTCTTGTAATCAATGATAAATTCCTGTTATATTCCATGGGAGTGCTGCCAAACTTTTTAAAATACACATTTCTCATCTCCCCCTAAATCATATAATATCTTAACAAACGGAAATTCAGATTAATAGAGGTAGCTCCACAAAATGCTGAGACAAAAAGTACCCTGACTTAAAGAAGTAACACAGAAATGTAGCACTTCATACTTACTTTATCCATGTCATGAGTTCTACTGTATCAGGATCATAGAATTCTTGTAGTTCTGAAAGCTCTGTCATTATCCTAGGGAAAAACTGAAAGACACACATATCTGATTACTTACAGTTGAAAATCCATGGGATATCTCATAATGTGAAGGCCTTAAATAATACAACAGAAATGTACAAAGATTCATTTGATTGTTCTCTCCTAAGCAGCAGTTTTGTTTGAATATTTTGTGAAACATTTTTCTTCACTTATCTGACAGCAGGTCTTGAGTGGTTACCTGCAGACCTGCCCAGTCAATAAATGTTAAAAACAAGTTCTCATCTCTAATCTTACAGTCAAAAACTCACATGGCAACAACATTCACCAACTTTAACCGGCATTAAATGCATCAAAAACATAGTTCAGGTGATCACTGCAAATGCATATAAATGAGGGCACTGAATGAAGCAGCTGACAGATCTTCTCTCATGGAATGGATGGCTAGTTCCAAAATCAGATTATTGATGCTCCAATTGGTCATGGGATCACACTAAAATAAATGAGTATGAAATTAACTCGGCGCCCCTTGGACTGTTGTGACTTGGTGGAAAGGTGTTGTAGAAATGGAAAAAGAGAGAAAAAAATTGCTAGAAGAGTATTAGGTGGGTAACCTGCCCTGGGCTTCCCTCTGACTTTTACTTCAGTCACTACCAGTGTAGGAAAGCACACCACATTGTACAAAGTAGGACATCTGAGTTTACACTCTTGAAAAAGATTTTGGGAAAAAAGGGGATTCTGAGAACCCAGACAAAATGCCAACTCCTAGAGAGCAGCCCAGATTGCAAGGCTGCACTATGGCCTCTCTACCTGTCAGGTTTGGGAGGTGAAGAAACAACAGGCCCTTTACTAACATAGGAGATTCTGTCATACCTAGAGTCATTTTGACTGTTCATCTGCAGAAGGCATAGCTAGGAGCTGGCCATCCTAGAGGTGCTGGAGTGTGTATACGCTCTTGTAAACACTACGTGAAAAGCTACTGGTTGCCAGCTGTGAAAAGGATCAAGTTTACAGGTTAACACCATGCCATACTAAAGGGATAGCTTACTTTAGAACAGCCATAGTGTACAGACAGCTGGAAATGGGAGCCTGCTTTTAACTGACAAGTTTCCACCCCCAGGGACAATTCAGCTGTCAAATGACTGCTGTTTGCAACCAAGCACATTAAGGTAGCCCAAGAGCTGATGCCATACGTTCATATGCAGGGCTAAAAGCTGTAGCAATTCAGGAGCTGTTATATATGGACCTGATCTGTCCCAGGAACAGAAAACGGGCAGAAAGAGGAATCGCTACTGCCACCCTAAGGAAAACCAGCTTCAGTTATGAATGAGAGCCCTTAGCAAACCTAGTTAGATCAAGGTCTATGCCAGACTGAGTCAAAAGGCAGCACAGCAGAGAGATGCTGAGCTATATGGCTTTATAGCCACAAATTAACACCCTCAATGCACATGCATTATCCCATTACTATTAATGATAGTTTCCAAGCTCGGGGTGAGTTATGAGCCCAGAAAGCAGACCGTTCACCATAACTTGAAAGCAAAAACTGCATTTGCAACGAATGGAGCCCTCTGGAGTCAAAACCCTCTCATTGCATTTGTTAGAAAAAACAATTCCCTCGTGAACCAAACTAGTTTTCTCTATTGCAATAGATCTCATAACTCTTTTGAGCAACTGTAGCTTTTTTTTTTTTCAGGAGAACATCTATTGCTCTGTCAGAAATGTGTAAAGAGTCAGATTATATTGTAATCAAAATTTCTATTATAAGACAGATGTTACAAAATCTGTTAAAATATTGTTAGTAAAGACTGACTTTGACATTGGAATGCTTTTCAAAAATTTAAACTTCTTTAAATTCTAAAAAAAATTAACTATTTTGAGATTATATCAGTGTAGTGTAGATTTACAGGTTTTCCATATTTAAACTTGCAGCAGTTTAAAAAAAAAATCCAAGTAATGTATCTTTTTTTCTCCAGTCTGTCTGTGACTTGCAGTAAAGAACTAATTATTTATTTTGAGCAAGGAAACATCTGTAGCTTTTCTTCTCTGCATTGTAGTATTCAAATAGCTCTACACAGTGCTCTGCATGCAGAATTTAATTCCATTATAATTTGATGGAAGCTTTCCAAGCAGATTATTTGCCTATGTGCCTCCCATAATCTTACTTTCATCTAACCTCACTCTCTCTCGCTGAAAATAAGATTGGGACAGCCTACTTTTTAGCACTCCAGGTTTTATTTTGCAGTATTTTCTCTGTTAAGTCACTTTACATATCCAAAGCATAAATAGAGACATTGCCATCTTCAGCCAGCAAACATTTCTTAATAAGTAATTATTTATAAACAAATTAAATTGTCCAATACCTCATACTGATAAGTTTCATTAGTTTTGTTTAAAAAAGATTTTGTAAGAGCATACAAGCTTTTATTTCACTTTAGCATTATATTTGTTCACCTTTATGATTCATTTTGTGCCTACAGACAAAACATAACCCAAAAAGGTATTTTTCTTACCTCTTTCCACAAGCTGAATCCGATTATTGTGGGAACTGCCATACTTAGAATGAGAGCCTAGAAAATACATGTTAGAAGAAATGGATTATGGATTGTTTCTCCATTCCACAACTTGGAGTGTCTGTTGATACTATTCATGCAGGAGGCTACATTTATATCTGAGACCTTAGAGCGACAGTAGGTAAAAATTTGCAGTTCTCTGCCAGGCTAAACTCTCTGCAAACAAAAAGTTGCCTAATTTAGCATGGTAGAACTTATTTGACCCGTGATAACTTTACCATCAGTATTAGGCATGTTTAATTACTGCTCAGATAACAATAACTCAGTGTGCACATGAAGTAAGGAGCAGAAGAAAAGTGAACACCTGTCGTACAAATGCAAAGAGATGATCTGAGGAAGGGAAAAAAAACCCACAAGCGTTTCAAACCTCTGATCTAACTGATGCTTTCACTCAGATTAATAACACAGATATGCAAAAAAACAGAATCCCATTCTTTAGCATACCATCATTCTAGCTGGTATTATTTCCCCTTTGCAAAAAAGAGAAAATGGCCCATATGCTACAGGAAGCATTTGGTAAGGAGTGCACACAAGACACTCACTTGATAATAAACTATGAAGCAAGATACTGTATAAAAAAGCAGGTCTATACAGCAGAAAGCATGCCATGTATAAAGGAATATGTTTAGTACCTACAGAGCATACTGTTACTTCTTGATATGAAGAACTCTGTCAATGTTTATGACATAACAGTACTTAGCTTTTTTACAGCAAATGATATATATGACTCACCATTTAAGTATTAAATATTTATTCCTATAAACATCTTGAAAATAAGGTAAATAACACCCTATCCTCATTTTATTTATTAATAAAACAAATGCAGAAAGCTGCCAGGATTTGCCCAAAGCTACTTAGCACATTAGGAATAAAGCTAGGGTTAGAAGCAAGGGAGTTGTACACTACAGCACGTGTTTGACTTCAGTCACGGAGCATCCCTGAAACAGCCACACAAGAGTAAATCTTATACGAATAATTCCAACTACCATTTCTTATGAAGCTGTTTTGCTCTCAGCAATCAAAACCACCTATCTACCTCATTTTTTGTGTCATTTCCTAGTGAAACAAGGCTTATGCCCATGCTTCCCTGAATGCCAGTACCCTTTCTTCTGCACTTGTGCTAAAAAACATTTGATCTTCTTGGCCAATCTCAACTGAATATGAGAGGGCTTGAGGTCTCAAAGATATGTTCGTAGAAAATAGGCAGATCAGTAAAAGCAGGAGAGAGACAGACAGTTCTGCTCCTCACAGAGGAAAAGGCTGTAGTGTGAACACAACTTTATCACCAAATACCAGAGAAGACATGGAAGAGCGATATTACGAATGAAAGAGAGAAAAACAGGCTACACGAGATCCACCGCTCACAGAACTACTTGTTCTTCTACCAGGTGTTTCTCTAGGTCTTTAGTAACTGTTGTTTAAAAAGCAATGTGCTTCCTAGCTGCAATTCCCCAGACACTGGCAACAGCAACTCACCAGTAATATCGGGTGTACAGCTTTCAATCGAAGCCACTTGAAGAGTGTCATCCAAAGTTCTGGAGAGCATACACCAAATGCAGCAAGCATGCAAACATAAGGAGTCCACAAATATTTCATTCTGAAAAACATTGCAAGATCTTAGTTGAGACTCTGCACATGTCACTGTACTTAAGCTACTTATAAAAACATTCAGATTTCTTTTCACATGTCAAATAAAGTCTGGCTATACAAAGCAATCCGTGACCATACTTCATGGGACTGGAGAGAAAACCAAGGAAATCTCCAGCAGAAGAGCAGGCCACCTGATTACCCACTGCAGGAGGTAGGAACAAGATCCCAGGTCAAAGATAACATCATCTTTCACAGAGTTTAGGGAAGGAGGAAAAACAACCAACCAACCAAAAAACTAACAGACTAGTAAAGTCACTTGGGCTGTTGAAGTTTTCCAGACAAGGAAGGATAAAAAGCAACTATTCAGTAAAGCTGTATAGACACTCACTGTATTATAAGGGAGCTCCTGAAGAAAGGAAAGGGAAGTATTTAATAAACAATTTACTATTGACTGCTATTGTCTGCCTCTTGAGCATAGACCAGTCTAGTTAGACAACTACCTGGTCATTGCCAGTCAATATGACAGTCTGCTCACCATAAGAACTGTGAATATTCAGATATTAGGACGATGAGTCTGCTGCCTCCAGGTTGACTTAGCTGAGAGATGAGATTAGAACAGTAATATTTTTCAAACATTAGCTCCTATGGCTTTAAGGACTAACATACACAATACCTTTCAAAACTGCTTTGTTCCTGCTTTAACACGTCAAGAAAAAGTATACTTCATGCTAGCTTAGATACACACAGGGAGATGGATAAGAAATCTTTTCCATTTCAATATTACAGAACATATACTACTCACCAAAAAGACTACATAAGATTTCACTAGAACACTACAATATTCAGAGAATGACAGTGAAACTCTGAACTTAGATATCATAAGGAAAGTGATTAAAATTTGCTCCAATTAATTTCTCAGATTTGGGCTCCATAAATACTTTGAACACGCTTTAGAGAAATGTAACACAATTCACCATATTCCTCTGTACAATTTATATAGTCAAAATTCTCTTGCTACATCCCCTACTAACTAATACCATTGTATTTCAAATATATTTCTGAAAAGACTTTTGAATTGTAGTCACATTTCAAAGGAGTGAATAGTGTATCATGTCCAGTTAGGAATTCTGTTGCTTTCAAAAGAGATACATCAAAATTAGACTTACCCTTCCAAACACATCACTAGAGAACCAAGTAAAATTGTGTGAATTACATGATAAACTATTTCTGGCCTCTCTCCAATTCGACCATCCTCAAGTTTAACTGTCTCTTTCAGTGGTTCACCACTGCAGTTGGAGAAAATGAGACATCACTTAATTCAGACATTATCTCAGGCAAAGGTGCCAATAAAAATATTTTTATGACTACTAAGTCAGCAGTACACTGAGATCATTCTGTGTCATATCATACAACATTGTTGCACTGCTTATTTGTTTTCTGTACTTCATCAATGATCTATTGGTACCTGCCATCCATTCTTTTAGACTGTAAGCTCTCTGGAGCAATGGCTGTGAATTAATACAATGGGAATGCTACTTGTGATCGTAACTCCTATTTTAAGGTACTTCAACAACAAGGGATAGTAATTCAAGAGCACGCATACTCCGAAAACATTTAGATGAAGCATGCTGCAGTTAAATTAAACTATTCTAAGTTTCTTCACAGTTTTAACTTGGTGGAGAACTATGAAATCCACATGACTATGTATACTGTCTTATGCCAGCGTAAGATACAACATTTTTTAGTCAGATTACAATAAATTCAAGGGTTTTTATATATATATACATATATATACATATATATATATATACACACACACATATATATACACACACACACACTCACACACACATATACACATACACACACACACACAAATATATATATGTATATACACGTGTTATGCTTTTATTTTTTTATATATATATTTACATATATACAAAAATAAGCACAACAGAAATCTTACAATGAATGTTTTCCTACAGATGACATAGCAAGACATGGGATAGAAGACATTTTATTCTACCATTAAATGAATTCAAACTACACTTTTGTAATAACCTTCCTCACAACGAATTGGAAAAATATTTGATATTATTAGCTGCTTCAAAATTAGAAATTTCTTTTGGAGGATAGGAAGGTTTATTTTAAGCTTTTCTTAAAAACTTGTTGGATATAGTGAAGTCACTGTTCATAACATAGTAGTAAATGGCTATTTCAACCACCAGCAAAAATCCAGAAGCTAGCTTCATTATTTTGAATATACTTTCAGACATCCAACCTGACACAATTTTTCATTTATAACAGCATAATCTTTATCTATCAAAAGTCTGTCCTTGAAAAAAAATCCATTGATTTTCACTGCAGACAAGTGAGAAATTTGCCCTAATTTCTAAGAAGTTGTATCATTCATCACATTCTACCAGTAAGAGGTAATTTCACAGACATTAAAGTTTCCAAGATAAGTTATGCTAAGATCTACACAGTCCTGCCATTCTGAGTCTGCAAACAAACAGCTACACTATCCCTCCTCTCAAGAGAACCATCAACCACTCTGAAACTAAAAATAATTGAGGCAGTTTTACTAATCAGCTCCATTCAGGGCAGCAAAGGCTGACGAACCTTATCACAGTAAACAAGGGATAACAAAAAAAAGACAGGGAAGCAGTAGAAATCTGAAATCCTCTCAACTCCACCCCACTCATTCTTAGCAACAGGTAAACTGGAAAAAAAAACAAAACAGGGAAACAAATCCTCTTGCAATAATCAGGTGACTTTGCTGTTGGAAGGGAAAAACAGACAAAATATCTCTTTTTCCCTTGTAATGCGAAGGGACATAAACATATAGAAAAACCATTAGCTGGAGCTCTGCAGGCACTGCACGTTTGGAAGACAACCATACCAATTCTCTGTCCAGACAGGAGGGATGCTCAAAAGGCTCCTCACTAAAGGATTTTCTGTAGAAGCCTCAGCTGGACCTTTCCATTTCCTAGGACACCCTAACAGCTCAAAGGCACAATAAACTTTGGAGGCCTCAGCTAGGAATTACATGTCTATTCACTTCATTCAGGATCCTCTTATTTTTAACTACTTATTTCTCAGTATAAATAAACTACTTACCAAATTCTCCTAAAAATGACCTGAGTTACAGAAAAAAGGCAGATAATTAATACTAAAATATAGAAAGGCAACAGTGATGACTGAGTTAGCCGCAAAAAAAAGTCTTGGGAGGGTGCCTGAAGAGATTCTTGACAAAGGAGCCAATTCATTGTAAAATTCCTAGTAAGGCAAAAACAACCCATTAAAAAATAGTAATAGTACCACATAGATTAGGGAAAAAAAAAAAAAAGACAGCACACAATCAATCACAGTTTAACCTGTTCATATCATAACACATTTTTCAAGACTCATCTTTGAAAACTGTTTTGAAACAATTTGAAATGGCTTTGCAAGTGCTTAAAGTAACTGTCAAAAGCTTATCTTCCAAAAAAGAATCTGTGATCTGAAGAGATCAAACTGCAACTCTTCTATATCACAAAAACCTAACCTCCTGTATAATTCCATTAGGGGACCACAAAGCACTTTGTTGTCACAGTGGATTAAGACTTCAGGGATATAAACGCAAGAAGGTATGCTCGTCCCCATTTCAAAGGGGGAGACGGAGAAGGGAAAGTGTTCATCTGACATCACACATAAGCCTAAGGCATTGCCAAGAAAGGAATCCTTAATACTGAAATTCTAATTGTGGAGCTGAACCCACTCAATCATTCTTCTTTCTCAATTAATGAGCAGAGAGATTATGCAGTCTGCCAAGAAGCACTATCGATCTGTATTCTCCACTGGAATTCGTGCAGCATGTGATGCAGTGAACACATTCTTGTTTTTATTTTGCTTTTCTTTCCTCCTCCTTTTCTTTTTCAACCCTTCCCCACGCCCCCCGCCCCGAATGAAGACTAGAGAACTGAACCCCTTTCAATTAGACAGAACTAGTTTAAGGACGAACAGCCGGGCATGTCCAAACTAGCCTTAAAGACAGATCTTGAAGTTCTTGTGCTGCAAACCATAATTCCAACACACAGTTACACAATTCTCCAGAGGCAGTTGCACTCAGTTTGTCTCAATCACTGGCTTCATTGCAGAGTTCCACAGCCTGGAAAGTAACATGTAGCAAGTCTCAGGGGGAAAAAACATCCCATAGTACCTGGTAGTTGAACAAATCAAAATCTTGACCAGAAGCGGTCCTTTCTGATCTTGCAAAACTTTTAAGAATGTGCACGTATTAAACAGCGCATCTTGGTCCACCTTGTTACATTTGGTCTTCTAGAAATTCTCGACAGTTTCAGTTATGTTTGATGTCATTTTCCACTCCCTTCCCTGAAAGGCTGTGAAGTAGTTTTGTAAGAGAAAGATGCAGTTTACAGAACGTAATACCAGTTCCCGCACAGAACTGCAAACGTTGGCTTGGGTCCAGGAGGTGTCTCAGTCCTTATCAATACTGTGTTTGAAGTTCTGTAGAAAAACTGTAGCCATGGTATCTTCTTGTAGACCAAGTTTCACTCTCTTACAGATGCAAAAGCTTTCTCTTAGAATCTTAACAATTTCCTCCGACTTTTAAGTTGTCCCTTGTCCTAATTTCTTCCAAAATGTATAGGGTTTTGGAAGGAGTTATTTTTAGAAGACAACTAAAAAACCTCTCTTTTGACATACTACTGATAGTTCATGACTCTGTTCAGAGCTCTTTCTTTTCCAAAGTGTAAGAAGTTAGCACCACTATCTTTCACTTCTTATCTTTGCTTTCAAGTATTATTAGAAACATTAGATAGGATACAGAAGGTCTTTGCACTTCGACATTAAAAGAAAACAAAACCTGAGATGCTTTTATGCCAAGGCAGAAGAAACACTGAGGTGCCTCAGAACCTGCTCCCCCAAATCCTAAGAGTAAATGATGCCTCTGTATATGCATAATTTCTAAGTTTAAAGCCAGAGGACAAATAAAAAGTTACCCTAACTCATCTTTAATATTCTCATAAGCTACTGAAATTCTGCTCTTCTCAGAATAGTTTCAGAAGTTCAGATACTTTAAAAGGTGTAAAAAGTTTAAAAACTTACTTAGTTGTGTTTAGGCCAAGTTTAACTTCAAGGAACTTCAGCAAGTGCTCATTTTCTTTATGAGGAACAAACATCTGAAAATTAATTTAGCAGAGAAAAATCTTCTCAAGTGCTGAAAACAGCTTTCATGTAGTCACTTCATTCAGATTACAAAATGGCAGAGAATAATCACCTATTCAAGATTCATTTAAAACTAGTGAATTGGATCAGACTGGTAATTAAGGTACCAATGCAGTATTATAAAACTTCCCTTAAATAAATCTATCTTCATGGTTTCCTAGAAAATATCACATCTTTCATTTCATTGATATACCCCAACCAGCGGGCAAGTGGAAAGCTGTCAAGCAGCTGCCAAAAGACTACCGAGCGGTGTGAGAAGGATCATGAAAAATGGACATAGACTTACCCTCAAGCAAGCCAAAGAACATTGCGTTTGGCTCCACTAAACAATAGGACTGCAGCCTAGCGAAAGTTATGAGCATTTGAGATCTTCACATAATTAATTCTTTAAGCAGTCAAAAGTTCTATGTACTGTCTACATAATTTAGCTCATATACTTTTCAAGGTTAGGTTTTATTTTCCTGGAGATACAGCACGGTTAGCCAATCTGAATGGCACAAGAAAAGAATCAGACCTGAGCATTCTCATAAACTTCTTAGGGTTCACTAGGTTCTTTATTTTTAAGTCAACACTGTTAATTAACACAATCAGAGAGAGTTTGAGACATGGAAGAAAAGCACAGTAAACTATGTAAAAGGTTAGGGCCAAAAAGAGGGAGTTGCTAATCGAAATGCAAGACCAGGCTAAAATCTCATTGTGTAATCTCAGTTCCTAGCGACTCCCACACTAAGTGAAGGTTTCTGTTCCCATGTCCTAGTTGGAATTTAATTGAAAATTAACATCTACCCTGGGACAACTCATCCCTCTTCCTGGCTACTAGCTCCTTTCCATGCACAAGAATATTGTTTTAATGTTCAGCCCAATTTGTAGAGGCCATCCAAGCTGTAACAAAAACTGCATTTATGAAATAGCTAAAGTGTGATTTACAGAGTATTTCTATATCATGCTTTAATCTCAACCCAAAACACTTTTTTTTTTTAGAATTTCAGAGGAAAAAAAAACCAAAACCCCAACAAAAAAGCAGCTGCTTGAGTTGTTAGAGATAAAGATTTTTATAAATATATAGACACAAAATGACTCAACCTTTAATCCTCCAATTTTCTATGAATTAAGCTATAAAATATGAACTGTCAGAACAATAAGATAAGTAACACTTGTAAAGATTTTTCCAACATTAACTGTAAGCTAACATTTAGAATATGACTTAATTAATATCACTCTTTCTACTGAGGAATCTTACCTTTAGTAAGAAGTTTAGTGTCACTGTTATTGTAAGTACCAAGTAAACATACATTATTTTCAGCAATCTTGACATAAATGTGCCTTTTTTCATATTCATCTGCAAAAATATTTTTTAAATTCCACATTATTTGGAGTTCAGTTTAAACAATAAAAACTGCACTCAGAGTTAGAGGAAAGCCTAGTTACCTGAAGGCATTTAGAGAGCATCAAAGCTGCTACAAGACTTAGTAATGGTGACACTAGTAAGGCTGAATTTTCAAACTGCAAGAGGTATCCCAAGAAGAGAGAAAACAAGTAGATTTTGTATACTTCATGCACCTGTTGAAGAAATAAAATAACATTACAGAGTACACGAATTGCTTTCTAGAATAGTAGACAATTCCTTCCATTCGCCTGCTAAAAAGCCCAGCTAAATTTCTATCTTCCAAATCATGAATGCCTCAGGGCACTGTTTAGCTCTGAAAAGTACTTCACATCAAAATGACCTTGGTCAGCCTGTGTAGCTACTGCACAACTACTTCACAGGAAACTTGTGAACATGCCAAAAGAAGCTGTATTTTACGCAGTCTCTCCATTCTGTAGTGCCTTACTGAGATGCAGTGCTGCATGAAGCAGTGACCACAGTGCAACACTATGAATGCACACAGTTTCTGTGAAATAGCTGACTACTGTAAACAGGCACTTTACCTGGCCCCACAACAACTTGTCCATTTAACCTATCTCAAGGATACATGCACTTCTACTGAAACTCACTGTTATTTACTCATTGATAAGCAGATCTTAGAAATCCTGACACTTGATTCTTTGGACTTTCATTGAAACACACATCTCCCTCCTTACATTTTAAAGGGCCTCTTTTGGACTTAAACAGCTCAAATCTTTCCCACTAGTGAGGGACAGAAGGAAAGCCAATGAAACAAAAGGTCACCAATCACTATTGCATGCAATCCGAAACCAAAGTTTCATATAATAAAACTAGAAGGCACAGATGTACCAAGGAGCATGTATATCTTATTACTACAACATTCCTAAGAACTATTTTGCAGAATAAACTCAAACATTTCTTTGTATTGAAATATCAATTCACTGACAGCATCTGGCTACCCTATTTGTTGACTAAATCAGTATAGGGTGAACTACCCAAGGTGAAAATGAGCCACTTAATAGTGCAAAGCCAACGGAGCAGCTTTTGGGCCACCTCCACTCTGCTGTGAATAGGGAGTAAAGGGAAAGGAGAGGCAGTTAGGGCAAAGGATGCATGGCTGAAAATTATTCATCACTCTCTCAGCTCCTGAAGAATATTTTCAAGCCTTAGGGTTTTGCTTAGTTTCAGACCCTTGTTAGGGAAGCAGTCCCAAAGTAAGTTTAAAGGGATTTTACTCTCCTGATGGACACGACGTGCACTTCAGTGGGCCCATATTCCAAGACATTCAAGCCATTGCTTAATCTATGCTCTCTGCAAGGTCCTCAGACGTATGCACGGCAGGCAACACTGAGGCTTTATTTACTTCTCCAATTATCAGAAAGTTCTAATATCAGAGTTCTAATACCTTCTCTGTCTGTGCCAGGGCAAAGCTGTCTAGCAGAAAAAGAGAAACCGCCTGGATAAACAGGAGATAATGACTGTACTCCCACATCATCATGAAGGTATATGTTGAAGCGCTTACCAAAAGGTAACAAAACTTCTAGAGAAAAAAAGAACAAGAAAGCATTACTTTCATCACTATGTGACTCTATCACTAAATAACACACAGGTCATTAAAACAGAAATTGTGGAAATTCGTTATGTTAGGAAATAATTTAAATACTGAATTCAGACTTATTTAACAATTTCTCAGAGGAAAGAAAGTCATTACTGAAACATTCAAAAACATTTAAAGCCAACGAGAAGAAACATCTTTGATAGACAGACAGGGAGAGGAGGCTACCACCACCTTCTCCAGGCAACAGGGAAAGCAACAAATTTTTCTATATGTTGAGAAAAATTCTGTATCAGTTTATCTTAAAAATACACCACACAGCTCATTACCACACCATCCTCTCTAAACCCTCATGGGGGCATAAAAGGGCAGGGCCCGAGTCCCTTAGCACTACAGGAAAAAACTGCACATGCCTAGGAAAAATCCAAGTGGCTGATTTGAAAAGAACAAACAAAACATCTAGTGTTTTCTGCCTGCTAGGACAAAAAAGTGACAAAGTAGTAACTACTTTAGAGCACAGTTCTACCAGGTACTCTTTATTACATAATTAATTTTGTTTTACCTCAGCAGAACAATTTAGGTTTTTTTTTAAATAGCCTGTGAGAGCTGCCACTTGACATGCAAAATACGGCAAAGCCCAATTTTCCCTTGATGGTATGGAGTAATCAATTCTTGTTGTATCTGTCCTAGAACAAAGTACAGACAAACAAAATTATTAAAAGATTTATGGGATAAAAATATAATGGAAAGCCTAAACATCACTTCTAGTCAGTAATATGGCTTTGTAATCAAACTATTCCTATATTGGGTTTAAAGCAACACTGACAGTTTTGCTGCTGATATAGGTCACAAATTTAATAACATCAGCATGAAAGGTCCCAATCTTTACTCACTTAGTCAGCAGGTCTCTGCCTAAGTGGCATTTGTAGGACTGAACCCAAAAGCACCTGCTTCCAGCCCTTCCTGCCCTGCAATATTGTGCAAGACAGCAGCATCACAGCCTGCTCCTTCTGCCAACCTGCGCTACGGCAAGAGAGGCTCCTTTGGCTGTGAGCAGTGCTAAACGGTCTTATATCCATAGGCAGAGGATCACTGCCATAACAGCAGGATTTCACATTAGAATAAAAACCAGTTCACAGCTGAGGGAAAAAAAATTCAGTTCTCTTACAATGTTTTAAAAAAGTGGTTTAGACAGTCAAGCACAACATATTTAGATTACAAAGTAACGCTCCCCCATAGCACCAGCAGATTTTCTGTCTAGAGGGGAAATTCTCCCTAGCAAAATAAAAGATTAAAGATGTATGGGGAGCATGGGACAGAAGAGCAACAGGATCTTCTCATGAAATGACTTGACAGTATCCGCACAACATGAGCTGCAGGAGAAAGTTTTCAAAAGTGCTAAAGTGACTTGGAAACACAAGTCACACTTTCAAATGTGATCAAAGGCACCAGTTTCAGAGGTACATAGTCTTCTTTGTGTCTACAAAGCTTTTAAAAAGGAGCCTCGAGCTCCTTTATCATTTAGATATTTGAAAGTGTCACCTTTCATTTTTACTTCTGAAGCTTCTTACAAAAGCATATTTGGAGCTTTTTTAACTACTGCACCTTTCAATTTGTAACAGTGTTTCATCTTCTTTGTTGTTAAAAAAATACAGATTTATTCAACTTTTCTTCCTACTTTCCATTGTTCACACCAGCCTGATGAACAGTATTTTTAGCTACTAATCACAGATTCACTCATGATGACTTCACACTCCTAAAAGATGCTTCCCAACAGCTCAACTTTAAAGATACCACTAACACTTTGCTCTTCCATAACTCTTTTCCTTCAAGGGCATCGACATTTTTTACAATTAGAAAGTGCTCTCGAATTCACAGAAATTTCCAAAGCCATTTGGTTACAAACAAGAACCAGAACACAAGTTCTTATTGCCTAAATGATGCTTCCTATTGTTGTGGTGATTCATAAAGCAAAGAGACATTTTCATGCATGTGAAATGTTAAAAAATAAAAAAAAAATCTCAGAATCATCTAGGAAAATTTAACTTTGCATAGAAAGCACTTAAACAAAGCACATTCGAAAAAAATCAAAGAGTTTTTACAAGAAAAATGCACTTGGTCATTTCCTTCTAAGCAAAAGAACAACCATCACAATATTTACAGCTGGCCTCAGACAACAATTCTATTTTACATCATCTTCCAAAATCTGTTTTCATTCTTCAGCAGAACAAAACCAAAACCTTCTGATGAATGTTTTTGTAAAATGGAATTGTATCAAAATACTCATGTAACTCACAAGTGTATATAAGCTCAGTTTAAGTGACAGCATGGCTGGTTTGGACCTCAGGAGGCCTTTCCATTAATAAAAGCATCATCAGAATCAATACATCTCTGGGAAATGTTTTGTACTCAGCACAAGAGCTTGCTTTCACAATGAGAATACAAGGTTTAACAGAAAGCATTCCACCCCACTCTAATATTTTTAAATATCCTATTGATAAGCCAGATTACATAAAGATGTTTTTCTTACCTGTTAATAATGAACCATGCTACAGTCAGCATTCCTGCCAGCCAAGTCCCACTCATAACCCAACTGGTTACAAACAATGCAGTCACATAAATTCCCTGCAGTCCAAAAACTATACCAATGTAGAAATACACTGGTTCAATAACTTCCTGAAATTACAAATAAAAACGAAGAGACATAGCGGCAACTGAGCTGAAGCTAGAAATGATTACTATTTACTATTTGCATACTGCTAACAGTGTGCTAGGTGCTTTACAAACAGGTAAGAGATGGCACCTATTCTAGAAAAGTATCAAACGCTTTTATTTTGGGCTCAGGGAGAACAAAGCACTGTGAACTAATAGCACACTTCAAGACTCAGCCTGCTAGTGCCATGATTCTTGTGTTTGCTTTAGCATGAACATTATATGTGTCAGATTTAGTAAATCCATATTGCAGTGAGGTATAAAGTTCACAGGACTAGTGAAAAAAATTATGTAGAGCAGGAACTTGGAGAGGCAAAGATGTGGTAGGAAAGGGTTCCAAACACAGAGAAACATAAAAATAAGAGAGATAAATGAGAGAACATAAAACAGGAAACAACTATGCAGCATAAGCAGAACAAAGCCCAAAGGTAGCAGAAAGAGACAAAAGGTTCACCTACAAAAAGTGTTTTTCCCTTCTACCTGTACTGATATAGGTACAGACAGGTATCACTATACCAGCTGTACTCTGAAGGAGGTAACTTATCTATTTTTAACAGGTAGCACAGACACTTTCCACATTTCTAAGCAATTTAATAGAAGTAAAGAACTAACAGACAGAAAAGTCTAGTGCATATAAGCCCCAAAATCCTATGCCAGAGACTGATCAGAACTGAGGAGAAACAGGACCCAGTGTTAGGCTTAGCTCACAATTCATTCACAATTCATTCAACAAGTTACATGTATTTATTGTATAGAGCACAGAATGTGACACACACACACACACACACACACACAATAATAACATATGCACAAAAAGCAGGAGAAATACACATACTTCACTACCAGATGCTTGATACAATACACTGGCAATCAACTCTGGATATAAAGTCATTTGCTGGACTGCATTTATGGTCTTCAGTGATACTGTCTTATTGTTGTGTGTCAATTCATAAACACCTATAGACAAAAAAAATATTATTCTTGAAAACACTTACTACTGCTGTTCTTAAAAGGGGTGAAACGGTATTCAAAAGTAGGGGGAAACAGATTTGACTACTAAAGCTACTGACACATAATTTTAAAGCGAAGAATAAATTTCTGCATTAGATGCCACTACACCCTACTGGTTTTGCAACAAAATTATTACCATTTCCTCATAGAGTCTTTAAATGGAGTGCCCAAAAGTAACTGGCTAAACTATAGTTTTTCCAATATCAACACGTTGACACTGTCCTGGAACGACCTACCTACAGAACACCTTCAAGGGATGTTCTTAAGAAGCAAGACAAAGCTCTGATCAGAATAATCATAATTTATTAAAACCGTGTCCACAAAGAGGTCAGTTATGATGGCCTCAACAACCTCTCCAGCCCTGCATTTCTGAGACTTCTAAGAATCATTCACTTGACACAATATGCCTTTGTACAGGACTGAGATTCTACTGATGTTGGCATACTAGTAGGATACCAAATTTGAGAGATACTAGAAGTAAAAGAAAAAAAAATCAACTTGTGATGACTTACGACAGTGGGGGAGGGGGACTAATTAAAACAAATAAAAAAGAACAACACAACAGTGCAACAACCAAACCATATTGCTGTTTCCAGCCCTGAACATATCTTGGTGTGTGACCTGCAGCTGTTTTTCTGCAGGCTGAGCAGGACTCATAAGTGGGCTCAACATAGCCATGATACACCATCCAGACTTGGGTGCCTTCAGAGTACCTAGCAGACACAAATCTACCTGTCTGCAGAGCCAGCTCCAGAATGCCTGAATGAGGTAGTCTATCCATCCACAGCCTGGCTAATCTCCCCACAGATAATAAGGAATTGACTGCACCAAAGACACATGTTGCTGACATATGCTACACATCAGCTGGGAAACTGTTCAACCAATAAAACTGTATCTACAGAGTTTCACTGGCTCAGGATGATGTTTCATGACAGAACTGAACTAATAGAGCAGCTGACTGCTGCCAGACACAGCCATTCACTCCTCCTCTCTCCTGGAGTTCTTGCCTTTTTCTTTGTGGCAGCCCTGATGGTCTTCTGAGCTCACTAAACCAGCATAAAACTGTTCACTTGTCTTACCACTGCTTTACTTTTCTGATGGTTCAGGGACCAGATCCAGCTCACCCAAGGTCAGCATGCACCACAGCCAGAGCAGGGTAACAAGCAGGAGTGCAAAGGGAGACCACTGCCACCCAGCTTGTTCTCCTTCCTGTAGGTTTTGGCTCTCCCTTCAGTCAGCGCTCCTTAACATCAATTCATCATAGCTGGCAGGAGTGGAAACCTCCGGCAGGGACAGGATTGAGCTGATCAACTCTTGACAGAAACTGTTCTATCTTCTGATAGGGGGTGGAAATCAGTAATTCTGGCCCCCACCCCTAAATTAAAGACCAATTATGCTTATGCAGCAAAAGAATCAACAATGCAGCATAGACAAACCCAACAAGGACTTACATATAGGGCAATATCAGAAAAATATTAATCCACAGTCCACACTATTAAAGGCAAATTGTCTGGAATATAGGATAGTTAGAGTCTATTTTTTTAAAAAGGCACTAAAAAGCTAGGTCAGCTTGCAGTTTTTAATTAATCTGACCCATATGTATGAGAGTATAAAACCAACCTCCTTAGTCTGGAGGAGTTTTTAAACCATCTCCAAAAGTGAAACAGGACTTTTCAAGGTTAATAAAACAAACGTTTTTCATACCTCTTTCAAAGGAAGGAGCCTTTAGTAGTTCTTTATAGAATGAATAATAAATGGCGCTGTCACCCTGAAATGTAATTTCTCGTTCAAGTTCCTAGAAAAAAAAATATATATTCACCTCCTGCAATCTCTTCCCAAAGAAGACCATATATTTTCAGATAGGCTGGTTTGGTAATACAGCACATGGTTATGACTCCACTGTACATCTTCAAAGTATTCTACAAAACATTAATCTTCACAGCACCTCTGTCAGGTATATAATGCTCTCTATAACTTGGTGAGCATGCTCTGAATCAGAGCAACCCAAATCCCACATAGTAAGTGCAAGATTCACAGGATTGTTTCATATTTACATGCCTGGATTTCATTCAATTTTACATACTTCACTCAGCATTGCAGTTCTTAAAAACCATACAACCCTGTTGTTTAGCTTATACAATTCTGCTATGCTTAGCTTATACAATCCTGGTATGTTCCAGTGTTCTCTCCAAATTGAAATGTATTTCAACTATAAAGAACAGCATAGAAGAGCACATAAAAATATTACAAGACAAAACTGCCGTCAGCAGCAGAAATGCCTGAAGAAAAACAAAAAAAGGAAATAAAAAAGAGAGACAGAGACACCATATCAAAGAAAGAGGCCTGAGTAGAAAGCCACAGGATTCAGAAAGCAAGCAGTTCAAACCTGACATAGATCAGCTTTGATTTCAAGGACATAGTTCAGCACTTTATTTGAGAATGGTTTCACTTTTTCTTTACCTGCCTGGTGGAAAACCAGAATTTCCGTTCATGATATGTTGAGAGGTACACAGCATACATCATTCCACTAGTGACTGCCGCAAGACAGCCAAAGAAAAGTTTTGCAAAACGTTGAATTAACACATCTGAAAAGGGACAGTGAAAAAGCTAAAATAGTCCAGAGGACTTACGAACAAACACAGTATGACCTGAAGTATGACTAGTTTCTAAACAGCAAGTAAACTTACTGACATCAGAATTATCCCAACAAAATTATCACAGATACACAAAGAATTGGATTATTACTCCTTTTCTACAGTTTTCTCTCTCAGTTCTTACTACTGCTTCACATGACTCTTATAGGTAAAATACCCACACCCTATACTGCGAGTTATTCTCTTTTTTAAACAAGCTTCATTTTCAAAGGAATTCCAAGGCAAAATGTCTTCCAAATAAACAGTGTAAACTCTAGATTCTACCCAAAACACCATAAAAGTCTTAAACACATGAACATCAAACACCACATCAAACACCAGTATCAAGAATTCTATTCTCCTTTCTGTTTTTTCATATGTAAGAGGAAAGAACTAATCTGAATTTTACCAAACTCATTCAATTGGTGTCTATTTCACCTATAGCTCCCTCAGGTTAGTATGTACTTTTAACATCAAAGTTAAGTCTTTGGTAGTTAGGTAAGCAATTGCCTAAAATTACACTTGGTTTTAGTTCTTCTAATTCTCATAAAGCTGTAAGTACTTTGTGTCTATTCTTGCCTCAGTACCGTTACTTCACGCCTTTCAGCTTCTAAATGGAAAGATAATTCCAAGCCCAATTAAAATATTTATTTGTACTCAGACAATAATAAGATTCTTAAACTCTCTCCCCCCGCAACCCGAAACCACCCAGAACTACCATTTTACTCTGCAATAAATAAAATGTCATTATTAAAGAATTCTAAAGCGCATGCCTGTTTTTCTGGAAACATTCAAAAACCTAATTCACAATAAGTCTGTTATAAATTATTGTGTTAGAAATATCTTCCCATAAAATGTAAAAGAATAATGAAAAAAAATCAGAAGTTGGCTAAAAATTCTGTAGCTTACATTTTGGCGATCTTCCCAGCTTTGAATTTTCTTTGTTTCTCTCGTCTGGAGCCATTTTGTCAGATTCTGTGTCGTTTTGCTTCTTTCTCTGTCGCAGGTCTGCTGCCCCTGAAGACATTTTTTGAAGTTATTGCAACACAGTATCTAAAATTGCACTCTGAGAAATCCACACAGCGGCAGGTAACAGGCAGTTACTGCTATTGACTCAGCCACACAGCACATACATTTGATAGAAAGAGCCAATGAAAGTATTTCATATGCCTAACTAAAGTGAACAACCTAACAGTACACAAACCAATTCCAATCTTATTCCTCAGAAAACCGAACAGTTTTCTCTCAAGGCCATATTCTGCAATTCCCCAGAACCCCAACTGTAGGTTTACTGTTTCAGTCGGTGGTCAGCTTATTATACACACGAAGGAAAGTGGTAGATTAGCGGATACAGACGCTGGGAGAAATTGGTGTCAATGCCATTCCACACTCACGCTGGTTTTACACTGCTATGATAAAATAGCGTACTATTCACATTACTGTAACAAAAAAACTGGGCTAATCTCTTACTTTTAAATTGGGTTGCCTGATATTTATATAGTGAGAGCTTTTATAAAGTAAGCTATAACAGATATCACTTTTTTCCCACTTCGACATCTACTGGAATTAAGCAGATAGAAGAACTCTTTGTCTAACGTATAATAAAAAGGCCAGTCAGCTAGGTCATGTAGATCATTTCAGCTCATAAGACTCAGGACTCCTTCAGCTTCTGTTTAGTTTTCTGTAAACAAGGGAAGTTTAAAACCATGCTCCATTTACTTTACGGTCTGAGAGGCAATCAGGCTAATTCACGGACTGCAAGTCTCCATACGAAAAGACTCGTTAAAAAAAAATCTGTTATAATTAAGATATATTAAAGATGCCATCCCACAACATTTAGGTAATTTCAGAAGTGTGATGAAAAGGCTAACCTGTAATTAATGCTCCAGAATTTTTAGCTATCTAGTTTGACCTACTGCCTCACACTGGTTACAGAATTTCAACCACTGATTTGCTGTGGACTTAAAATAGCTTTTCTATAAAGTCATTCAACCATAAACGTGAAGTGTTCATCTTCACATCCCATGATAAAGTTTTCCGGTTGTTAATTACTCTGGTTGTATATTTCTCCAAGTTGAAGTTAGTCTACTTTTATCTTCAGAACGTCTGATTTATAAGATAGAAACAAGAGAGAAATATAAATGAACCATTAAAAAGTGGTGTCTGTCAATATTAGGAAGTATTTATCTGTGTTTTAACAGGCTTTTAAAGCAATATATGAATTACAAGCTAATCAAGCAACTGATCACTGAGCAAATCAAGAACTCAGTTATAACTGGACATCTTTTTTCATAGAATAAACAAAAAATGTCTGCCTTCTTAAACAAGACAAGAATTGGAAAGATATTCAGCAAAAGAATGTTTAGGGCACTCAATATCACATTTATCACTGTCAATCCAAGATAAAATATGCACCAGTATCTCTTCATGCCACACATTTTAAGTTAATCAGTAATAAGAACACGGAGTGCACTGCTATTAAAAACCACTTGAACCACACAAAATAAAGTGAAAAAAATATTTAGATCATCAGAATGGGCAGATATGTGCTTGGGAAGACAGCTGCCTTAATTTGTCATGCTAGAGATGACCAAAGCAATCATAGTGAGACCACCAGAGAAAAAAGGCATTTTTTTCTTTACTCTGGCAGATAAGCTAGCCAAACTATAAGATGCTCATAAACTTTAGCGTTACCAGCAGTCATAGAAAACTCCTAAGGAAAGAAGATTTTAAAATTCTGATTCTGAAACTACATCTCACACAACAAATGATCTTCATCTTGGTTTTGAAGACTGCTCAACAGATTTCCCCCCCAATCAGTAATAAAGAAAGATCTAAGTATGCTATTCCCGTTTCATTTGCAGCTGCTTTAAACAAGAAAAACGCTGTTTCCACTTCTACGAATCCTTTAAATGGGGTGAAAACAAAGTCAAGCAAGGTGACAACTAAAAATAATCTCAAATTTTGAATTGATGACACAGCCTTTGGTTCCTTTCTATCCAGCAAGCAATTTCTTATCTAAGATTACTTTCTAGTTCCCTGTAAATTCCCAGTACTTTTTTCCCCCCAACTTTTGTTTAGAGAACATGTGTTATTTTTGTGCAGCTATTGCAGAAAAGCATTGCTCATTGCTCCAGTGTGCCACTATAATCTATTGCTTATCTACAAACTGAACAGTCTGCAATTCTGGTCCTCTCGTCTTAAGGGTATGGGAGAGCTGGGAAACGTTCAGAGAAGGTTCACGAGGGTGATCAGAGGTGTGCAATGGCTTCCACGCAAGGAACAAGCAAGCAGGCTAGGACACCTCAGTCTGGAAAAAAAAAGATGACCAAGAAAGAATACGACAGAGGTCTACAAGCAAATGAGCAACATGAAGAGGCTGAATAGAGAGTGATTAATTTTCTTTTCGAATACTAGAAGTAGGAGTTATCAAACAAACCTAGTGAGTCAGGTTAGAAGTGGTGTGTGATACACCTTGTTCACGTAGAACTCCTGCTGGAAGGACGTTGTGTGTGCTGCGAGTTTACATACACTCAAGGGAAGAGGGGGACACGTTTGTGGAGGACAAACCCACTGAAGACTACAAAATACACAGAAATCACATCCAGCTAGGAAGTGCTCAAGCTGAAAACAGCTGGAGACTTGTAACGTATTAGAGGACAGCGCTGTATACACTTGTGAAACAAGGGGAAGGTGAGAGAGCAGAACACCCAAACAGTGAAGCGGGAGGACCCCAGGCAGAGCGCACTCAGCAGTGCCCCGGGGCACCCACAGAGCTGGCAGACGAGAGGTGCTCTGCGCACAGCCACTGCTGGAGCAGGGAAGGAAACCGCGGCTGGGATCCCGCCGTCTAGCTGCCTCCTGCTGGTGCTGCTGGGGCCCGCTAGGACCACACGGAGCTGCCAAACATGCATCAGCCTCCTGTGAGCCAGCACAGCCATCCTTATAAATCACCGAGGTGGTAGGAACAATAGTAGTAGCACCAAGGGCATGTACAGCAGAAGCATGTTTTACCCTTTCACACGAGCTACTACTCCGATTTGCATCGGACACAAAACCACCGCGCTGATGATCCGGAAGCCAAACGCCAAAACCACAGAGCCACCGCCAAGTCCGCGCAAGGGGGGAAGCCAGCACGGACCGCCGTCTGCAGCCCCGCTGGATGCGACACGCACAGCTGAGTTACCCTGACAGGACACCCAGCTGCGGCCGAATCTCTGTGCCGAGCTGGAAACCTGCCGGCTCCAGGCTTCAACCCGCCCGGGGGGCTTCACGCCGGGGCCCCGGCAGGAATGAGCGCAAACAGCCCCGGCGCCGAGCTCCCCCGCGCCGAGCCCCCGCCTCCCCCCAGCCCGGGCCCCGAGGGGCCCCGCGGGGCGCGCAGCTCCGCCGCGCGGCCGTTGGGGGGCCGTTGGCGGCCGTTGGGCCCCCGCCCCCTCCCCGCCGAGCCCCGCCCGGCGCCGCCGAGGAGCCCCGCGCGCCGCGGGGCCTGGCCGCGGGCGGCCCTGCCCGCCCCCGCCGGCGGAGGGGGAATCGGGTGACACACGCCCCGCCGCCTCTCACCTCCTTCCATCGCCGGGCTGCGGCCGCCGCCCGCCGCGGGAGCCCCGCGCCGCTCTCTCCAGGGCGACGCCGCCCTGCCCGCGCTCCTGCCGCCGGCGCCCGCCTCTCGTCGGCCCCGCGTGCGGGAGCGCTCTCGCATAACACGGCGAGCGGCGCGGCGCGGCGCGGCGGCCCTCACTTCCTGCCGCCCCGGCGCTTGTTCCCGCTGTTCGGCGCCTTCCCGGCGGGAACGGTGGTGGCGGCGCGAGGGGGCGGCCGGAGCGCACCAGCGGGCGTACCGAGGCAGGGCGCCGTGCTCCCGGCGCTTCCGGCGGGTGCGGGGGGCCGTGACGGTTGGGGCCTGGCGGTGCCCGAACCGCCGCGGCCGGCAACGGGCCGCGCTCTGCGCCGCCCCCGCCCGGCCGCAGCCCGCTCCCAGAGGCAGCAGGGCGCTACGGAGCCGGGGTTGGCGGGGTGGTCTGCAGGGGCCTACGGGAGAAGCGGTGGATGGAGCCTCGGTGCACCCCTGTCGTGGGCTCCAAGTCAGTACTCGTGTTTCGGGTGCTCGTGAGCCAGCCCCCTGCTGTGGTATGGGCTCTGTGGGCCCAGGGTGGAGGACGAGGCCCACCCTGACAAACTGAAAGTCTGCTCTGAGGAAAATAGACCACGTTTGGGTAAAGGGAGGCCAACGAAAGAGCATAAGGAAGAAATGAAATGATATAAAGCTGTGGGATAGGTGGGCATCTCGGCGTACCAGCTGCCTCAGGATTATCACAGTTGTTGTCAGCATCCCAGCAAAAGAAGGATTTGAGGGGATGGGGTCGTTTTGTGGATGTTTGCTGAGTGTGCCTTCAGAACAGGAAGAATAGCGCTGAAAAGAGTTTATAGGACCTTTGTCTTGGCGGATATGGTCTAGCAGAAGCTGGAGGGCTCAGGCCAGATCTGATGCTCAGTTAAATCAGCTTAGGTTTTTCTTTGTCTTACGGCACATTAGGTTAGACCCATAACATCAAAGGTTGAGGATCTCTCCCTAATGATGCAGGATGTGTATGTGGAGATGGATGGAGGTTCACTGCCAGGGAGCAGACACTGCACCCTGTGCCTACGCTCTGGCCTAGATGCTGCCGTCCTGTGAGGCATTCTTGTGCTGAGTAGGAACTGCCAGATTAGGATCACCATCTCTGGAAACAGGACAGTGTCGATCTGACTTTTGAAAGACAGCTGAAGACACTCCGACATTTGCAAACCCATAAGTTAGAAATAAACAGAGTGAAATAACTGAGAGGTGGATCTGTGCTGTCTGCCTGTCCTCGTGGGCGTGTGTGGAGGGAGTTGCCCAGGCCACCTTGACTTCATTTAGCATCAAAGGCTGTGACCCCACAAGCTCCAGGCAGGCTGCCCTCTCCACTCCGCGAGCGCATCGCTGAGCAGAGCACCAGGGCTTATTTAAACATCTCAGAAACAAACTGTCTGACAAGCTATCAGAGAGGTTTGTGGGAATCACCCCTCGGGGACTGCATGTCTTCTGACAGGGCAATGTCTGATCAGCTACTGGCAGACCAATTTAGTTACTTGTCTAGCAGCTGAAAGGAAAGACTAAACTAATCTGTGTACTATCCTGGAGCATAAAATGAGATTTATAAGTTTCCTGGATTTTTAAATAAAATTTAAAATACTTTTGCAGCTGTTGATTTATTGGATAGTTAAGAGAGTTGCTTATGTTTTTAATGATCCATAAATTATCCATTGCATTTTTAATGTAATTGGTTTTGATCTATTTTCTTTTCTTCATAACTTGATTCTATTGTAAGTTACTGGAATAAGCACAAATAACCATAGCAACCGAAACAACAATAATATTTTCAAATATTTATAATTAGGCCATCAATATGTGGACAGGAGTAAAATAAACCACAGTTATGCTGCAAATTTTGTCCTTCAGCCTTCCTCATAGCTGCTGTTTCGTACTGTATCATGTTACATTTTTTGTGCAACTACACTTTTCTACTAACACTCTAGCATGTGGATTCACACTTTGAATTCAATAGAACTGCATGTGTACATAAAGTTAATTACATGCGTAAATGTACATATAACAGGGAAAGGGGGAGGGGGTAACCCTAACCTGCTCACTTGTGTTTCATTTTTCCAAGGTCTTTCATGGAAAAATTGCAGATCTGAAGGGAGGAGAACTGAAAATCATCTTTCATGCAAGTTTCTTGCTCTCAGAATGAGCAGACTGAAATAATTTTCAGGGTAATATTGAAAGTGTTACTACTGCTGCACTTAAATCTTCCTAAATGCTTTTTATAATCAATATTATAGGAAAGTTACTTCATTTGACAGCTTATTACGTGCCCTAAACATTGTGTTGTAATACATTAAAATGAATAAATGTACAGATGCTGTGTGCTTTTTCCAAGCTTCCTCTATTCAAACATTCACTGTGTATCTGCATTATCACATTAGTTCTCTACTCTGCAGACATAACTTTCCATTTTGTTTACAAGTCCACGATATTGATGCTTTCTATTTTAACAATATTTTTTCTCTGTTTTAGAGCTATCGAGGCAAAAAATACACAAATGTACCTTAGTATAAAGCACTACTACTGGGCATAGCTGTCATTATTCAGAAGCAACGAATGCATACTTTTTTATTTCATAAATATACTAAGTCATAATTTCTGTCTGTTAAATGAAGTATTTCACATGCCTAAAAAAGTTTGTAAAGTTTAGTTTCAATAATCAGGTAACTACTGTGGATATTTCACCTTTTCTGCTATTTTCAACCATTTGGGGGTTGAATTTTCTAGCTTCTAGCTTATGGTTCTGTATTATCAGTATGCCAATTTTTTGCATATTTTTATTATTTCAGACCCTTCCTCTCCCCCAGGCTGTATTTGTTCTACTGGGATTTAAAAATTATTACCTGCATAAGTGTTTGTGGGACTAAGGTTTTGCACTATGCTCTCTGCAGGGTAGTTATCATTTATGTCTCCTTGTCCTGCAGATGTCTAGTATATAAAAACCATACATCTTCCCATCAGTTATGGGACATAAACAAATAAGTGTGGAGAAAAAGAGGGATAATGACAACATGTAACCAATGCTTAAAACTGGAATTAAGAAGTTAGAGAATTAAAGTACACAAAAAGAGATGCAAACTGTACAAAACTCTTGTGTTTCCAGGGTGCGCTTTTGCTGTGTGTCTGTCTCCCCCTTGGGACCCAACATGGCAAGAAGGATTAGGACAACAAATTTTCAGGGTGGGCAATTCCTCCTGAAAGTATTAGGTGTGTCTTCTGTAACGTGTTCCTTATACGTAATTGCAAAAGGCCTCCTATGTAACTGCAAAAGGCCTTTTTATTAACCAGAGGAAAAGCATCTTTGGAACTCGTCTCCTTTACATTTGCATAAAGTATACCTCAAACCCTCTAGAAAAAAATTCTTTTCATGAGCAAGCCTCTGCATGCCATATATAAAGCTTCAGATTTTTCCACGTATTGAAATCTCTTCCTACTCTATCTCAGTGCAGCTTCCAGTGCTTTTGATCCTTTTAGCTGTCGCCTTCCTTGCACAAGATATGAGTCAGATTCCATTGTCATCTGCTTCATTGTAAAATGTGGTTAATATCCGTTAAATCAATAGACCTGATTTAGATTTGCACTGGGGAAACTGAGTTAAGCACGTGGAAACATGTTTCTGGCTCTGTTCTTTTTTTTGCTTGAATCCTGTAGTAGTAAATCTCTATTTTGATTTCTACTGGGGCCTTTGTATTTTTTTCCTTATCCCCTCTGTTATCTCCCTCAAATCAGAAAACACTACTAATGTGATTACCTAGACTACCTTCTTCCTTTTCTCCTGCACATTTTCTATCCTGCCTCTTATACTTGTATTTACTATTTCTTAGGTAATTCTCCAATACCATCCTTGAAACAACAGGAGACCCTATGCATTCATTTTCTTTACTTCTTCCTGTTACCTCTAATGCTTCCCTGTAATGTAGAGCTTCCTCGTAAGTCAGTCTGTGTTTAGACTTGTCTGGTGCTGCGCAGCCTCTTCTCCTGTCCATTTTCTGTTCCTCTTCCCTCTAACAACTCTATAGACTGCTCCATCCTTTTTGTACCAGCTTAAATAACTCTAACCCTTCTTTGTGTTTTCACTCTCTGAAAATTCATTGATCATTATCACAATTGCCTTTATCTGACCTGTAATTTTCTTTTTTAGTTTCTCAGTTTTCATCTTTCTTCATAAGATCAAGGCACGTCAGCTAGCTAGTTGCTAGTATTGCCCTTATTTTGAGCTCACTGTAGTTTGCCAAAATTGTCCTGCCCAGAACCAAAGAGCTGACTAGGAGAGTCTGGCGGCCGCCTGACCAGATTGCCATGGGAAATGATTCTCTCTAAAGCTTTTGCATATGTGCCCCCAAATTGCACTGGCCTTTTTGGCTGGTGATTGCAAGCCCAAGTGTCTGCAAAGCACTAAATCAGTAATTAAGTCATGGTAAAGGATTAAGGGAGAAAAATGTAATGCATACATACATACATATATATTTATTAATCTATTTCAGCCTGCCCCCTTCCCTTTAGCGGTGTGACTTTCTTTCTGTACCATTTCCCTCTCTCTTCTTGATCTAGTTCTTGTTTGTGTCTTAGCAAGATCTACAGGGCAGCAGCCTGACCCTTATGTTTGTAAAACACACAGCGTATTATGTGCCTAGCCAGAAATAGCGATAAGGGAGCATAACTGGCTTATACCAGCCTTGCCCTCAGCTTGGTCTCTGCTCTCTGAGGAGGTCCAGCACTTTGCCATTGCCTCCCTTTTCTCCTGCACTCCTTTTTCTCTCCAGGCCACCTCTTTGAGTTTTATCAAAGGATAAGCCCTTTGAGGTAGGTGACTCACAGCTCAGCACTTCCTTTGACTCATGCTTTGCCTCCTAGGACATTGGTCAGCTCTTTCTAAAACACATTTTTTTTGTTGCTTATGACAACACTCCTTGCAGCTTATGTCTCTGATTCACTATCACTGCTCCTGGATCAGAGCTGGCCTTATTTTACAGTTGGTCAAAGCTGCATTTCTCATGTGATTTTTCTTTTTCGGAGCCCGGCTGCCGGGGCTGGGTTTTGAGGACGAGGGGCTGCTCACCACAGCCCGTCCTGCCGGCGCGGAGAGGCAGCCTGGCCCTTTGCCTTCCCAGGCAGCAGCACCACTGCTAATCAGCTGTTTGGCGGAGAGCAGCACGGCCCCTGTGGCTCCCAGTGGCGTCCCCCCCCCGACACCGTGCGGTGACTGTGCGGCTGGTGGCATCGCACAGGTGTTGCTGATGAGAGCATAGCAAATATTTAGCTAGTGCAAAACAAGTGCTAGAATCCAGGTCACTTCCCAGGAACTGTGTTGTCTCTGGAGGGCAGGGCTAGTATGACTGGAAGTTGCTAAACGCCCATCCTTGGCACTAGCACCAGCAGAAATGATTGATCACGTACAGGAAGTAGCTCTTGAGATACTGTGCTTGCCTTTCTTCACGTAAGTATTTTTCAGAGAAGTGGTGCAGTGCAATCTTTAATGCATTCATGCATTAGTATCCTATTAAGTATCCTAGTCAGGCACATTTCCTTGGCTGGATGCAGTGTCTCACACACTTGCCCTATGCTCCTGGCCTGTCAGGCCATATTTACTGCTGGCAGGAGGAGGGGCGATATGATAGCTTTTGGTGGGTTTCCAGCTTTAAACAGGAATGAGTTTGGCCTGGTGTTTGAAGATTATAAATCAGTAATGCAACTAATAACCCTACCGCTAAGGAGAGACTAGGTCCCTCCTCAAGAGCTACGTCCAGTGTTATTAAAATGTCTTGGACTCGAGCAGCTCTCTGCAGCTGGTGCTGCTTTTCAGTGGAGTGAGTAGAAATAGATTTCAACATGGGCAAAACACAGTCCCCCCAGGCAGGTCAGCTGTAACTGTTACTAAGCTGCTGCCCTGTTTGTTATGTGCTAGAATTTCCTAGACAGCGGGAAAAGAAGCAGATCGGACTCTGTGTGGTTCCTAGCAGGGGGCAGCTTCCATCTGGGATTTGGATTGTGAACTCTGAGGCAGCGCTGAAAATCCCAGCTGCAATTTTCTGAGCAGCAGAAGTAGGTCATGCAGTTAGTTATAGAGAAGTACAGGTCCTGTTTGGTGCTGGAGTGCCCGTTCCTCTGGGAAGGGCAGTCCTGTCCTCTCACTGTGCTCTCCTTGATGCATGGTTGGCATCGCTGCGCTTTGACATCATTCCCAGAACTGATACTTCCCAAACTGAGAGCTGTGTGAATTGCAGTATTTGAAATTATTACTTTTACTGGCACCCTCATCACCCTGTGTAACTGCGTTTATGAGACATGGTGCATTATGAAAAAAGCATGGAACAAATAGATCTAACAAGTAAGCAGGACATGCATCACTTTGTAATTATGCATAACTATACTGTTACATAAATGCTTTTCTTGGGGAATCACCACTGACGGAAGCAACTTTGCCTATCATGTTTGGGCTAGATAAAGGCACTGATTCATAATACTTTGTTTCCTGCTTCTTGTACAGTAAATGGATTACTGCCTACAATTTCTGTAGTAATTAATGAAGATGAGAGATTGATGCAGTGATAAAACTGGGTCTTCTGAAGTAGAGGTCTGGCAGACAGGAATGCTTTGCCTCACATGTCAAAGCTCACAGTGTTACTGGAGTATTACCAGCTCATTTGCAAGCTGACGCTCTTCCTGACGGGCACATTTTTATCAGCTGGGGTAGCAGATCAAAGCATATAAGCCATGATTTAGCTATTTTGTTTCTCTTCTATCTGAAGTCTCTACATCTTTCTATTTGTGCCTTTCTCCTCTGACTCATTTTTGCGATTCCATATTTCTTCTCCAACAGCCCCACCAACCTTCTCTGCTGACCTGATATGCATAAAGTTTATCAAAACTTGAGTACTGAAAGCACCACAGCTGTGTTGCTGCAATGCTCACTGTAGCTGAATTTACTTTCTGCTTCCAGCTAAAGTAGCCGTATTGCTTCTGGTATGTACGATAGCTTGTTTAGCTCATTCAGGGTGCTCTAGATAACACCACATTGTGTTGAATAAATGTGCTTAGAGATGGCAGCATAAGGGAGCAATGCCACCGAAGGGATGAGCCGGCTAGGCAGGGATCTCGGATTATTCCATTCAAAAAGAGGCTGTGGAGGAGATGCCTACACTGGTTTTTTTTTAAAGAAGAGTGTGATCCCCAGAGGAAAGGCTCTATATTAGTGCAAGTTATTTATTTTCAGTGGTATTATAGCTGGTGTTATTATGGCTCTTACTGTAATATCTTATTATAATACTTACAGAGGAGGCAAGAAATATACTTTGGCAGGTGGAGGGAGAGAACAAAAGCTATAGGTGTGTTCAAGCAAGAAATGACTAAACTGGACATTTGATCTGAATATAGTGATCTAAAACAAAAACAGATTCCTTGCTTCCTTGTGAATCTCTCTGGGTGTTTCTGAATTGACTATGCAAGTACTTTTTGTACAGGTAAAAGGCATCCTGGATGGTAGGTGGATTAGAGATCTATCAGTAATGAGTAATTTATGAGGAGATTTTGTGTAAGGTCAGATGAGCAAACATCTTACTTGTTGGTGCATATTGCTAGCGAAAGTGCCAAATATTTATACTGTTTCTCTGATGGGAGAATCTTGAGAAACGAAGCTTTGTGGCTGAGCTCAGCTGGCTGCGCTGCTTTTCCTGCATACGTCAATGTCGGAGTCATTTGCTGAATATCCTTCCCAGGTTTACGCAACTTTGAACTTACAGATGAAGAGTTCAGTCCTGCCCTAGGAACTGCAGAGAGAATGATGTTTGTTGACAAGAGGCAGATAATACCTTCCTTTTCAGGGAGACTGGATGTCAACAGCAACTGCTTGGACAGGAATTGACAGGAAATTTAGGCTGAGTCCTTGAACTCGTCATTTTTGGCAGAGATGTGAAGGAATGAAACAGAGACAGAGAGGGAACCTGGATTCCCTCCCAGAGAGAAAGTTTACTTGAATTGCTTGGTCATGGGCTAGGTTATTTGTTTCATTCATAGAAAACATTACGGAGAGTATCATGAGAGACAACAGTGTTCATCCCATAGACATTAGGGACCCCAAGAAGGAGCAATCACATAATCCTTCCCTGGAATACTTCAGGAGGGTATAACTAATCTCTGTTAGGGCCAAATTGGGTTTAACTGAAGTCAAATAATCCCACAAATATCACTGAAACTTCTCTGGTGAGCTTTGTAAGCAGGATTTTGCTCTAAATTAAAACCAAATATATATTACGAGTATTCAGAACATTGGTTCATTTTATACTGAAACAATTTCTTATGATAGAGTTTAAATTTTCATTAGTTCAAAGAATGGACTTTTGTTTCATGTCTTCCAGATGTGCAGGGTTGTGAATCAGTAGCCAGTCTCCTACAATAAATTTTAGTTTTGGACACCATAACCAGGGTAAAGAGTACGTATATAAGTGGGGAGAAAACAGACAAAGTGCTGGCACACTCATGTTCCTGCCTTTCCTTAGCAAGGTTAATAGCAGAATTACCTTGTGGGTATTTCATTTGCCTCCAGAGTTTGGAACAAAGCGAGGAAAAGTCTTTTCCTCCCTCATCCTCCTTGCCCCCATTTTTTGAGTTGGCATTTAGAGAAATACTACACTGAATCCAACCCAGGGTGTATGTCATTTAACTATGCTGAACTGCTACGAGCAGCAGCGTGTTTATGAGACCAGTCCCAGGAAATTTTGGCTGCCATTTGCGCCCTCGATGGGACAGCAGTTGAGGGAGTTCAGAATATTGCGAGAACAGTCTAAATTAAGGCACACCCTGGCATGTGCCGTTGCGGAGAAATGCAGTTTATTGAGATAGTGAGGCTCTGAGGTGATTGAACACCACCTATGCCACTCCCAGGAGGTGCCTAGTTCTTGGAAATGTTATGGCAACATGTTGTAACATTGACATTACTTGTACTTTCCCATTTCCTTTGTCATTTTGATCAGTAGCTTTTAGGCTGTAAGAAAACATACTAATACGTTGTAATCTAATCAGATTAATATGAACATGTGTTTTCAGGAACAGTGATTTGGAAGAGGTGGGTAGCGTTCCCGTGTGCCCCCATTCGCTTTCCAGAATTGATTGCGACAAACAGTTCTTACACTAAATGCTGGATTTTTACCATTACGAGTAAATGAATCTCAGGAAATACCAAATTGTTCAGTGCACTGGTAACATGTACCACATTTCCATCAGTTTAGATGCACAGAAAACATCATGACTCATCACTCACCGATCAGGTTCAAAGGTAAATGAGCAACACAAACAAATTTGGATAGAGAAATCCTACTTTCTCCACCCTGGTCCAGGAATGTTTCTTGCTTTGTGAAGTGTTCGGTGACGAGGTGGATATCCTCCCGCACAGTGGGCCCTTCTGAGCCGACGTGTGTTGGAAGGCGCATCTACAGATCACGTATACACGAGATGTTACCCTCTCATTTGCCAGGCCTCTGCTGCTCTTATTGGACCTCATCCCTAGAAGGCTGAAACTTTATTACTGTAATGCATCTTTGTTCCTCATTCCCTGCGCCTGGGGAATTTAAACACGCTTGTGCCAAGACGCCGTCTCCTTGCTCGGCAGTGTGCAAGCCAGGGTGCATGAGAGCTGATTTCACGTGGGAATTACGTAGAGTAGAAGAGATTCATCAGAAAACATTTTCAAGCCCTCTTACATCAACCCTTATGAAGACAGAGTATCAGCAAAGATAAAGACTTACCCAGTGATCATTAGTATCAATAAATGGCACTTTTAATAAATACGGAGTCGAGGGGCAGGTTAGCGGCCTGAAACGCTGCAGTCATTTGGGACATTGAATTGTCATATCTATCCACACACAGGCTAAAGGTGGCGAAGGGCAGGACAACCTTCCTGACCTAGCGACCTGTCCCAGTGCCGGTCTTGATGCCCCTCTCTGATGGCTGCCTTTGTGGGAGGACTTCGGCCTCCTTTGAATCTCGGGTAGCCGTCAAATCGCAGCCACTTGCCCCGGTTTTGTTAGGCTGCTCAATGCAGAGTTCAGCCGATTTTCTGCTCCTTTCTCTCACATTCCTACGAGGGCCAGCTTTCGGTTTCATCATGTTTTCTTGGTTTGTTGGCTCTTGTCATGCTTGATCTGGGGCCCCGTGGCAGTGCTGATAGCATCTGTGCGTTTTGCGGGGCAGGTCTGCAGGGAAGGACGGCAGAGCCCTTCCTTCGCTGTTACCAACACTGTTTTATAAAGCTGGGTCGCTCAAAGCATGACACAAATGCCTGTTTCCGTCCTGTTTTTAGAACTCGATTTAGATGCTTTCCCTTGGAGGTCCCCAGCGCACTCACGTTCCTGTCCCGGTTGTCCTGGTTCCTCTTTTCTCCTGTAGGGCCGAACAGTTCAGCCCCGCATCACCCGGGGCAAGCCAGGAAACGCGAGTCAGCCGGCGGGGGGACAAAGTGGTGGGATTCCTCTCACCTAGCTTCACCCATCCAAACGCTGGCGTGCAGCTGGGGCGAGTGGTCCCACCGGCAGCCGATGGAGAGGGCGAACGGCCTCTGGGGCGGCTCGGCGGGGGGAGCGGGCTGCCCACGTGAGGGGTGCGCTGAGCCCGGCGTGGGGACGAGGCGGCCCCCGGCTCCCGTGGCGGAGGCACGAGGGGCTCAACGCCGCTGGGAGGGAGCAGGCATGCAGGAGAAACGGGGGCTGAAGGGAGGCTCGAGAACGCGGGTAGTCTAGGGTGCTGTCAACAGAGAGGTCCACAGACCTTTTGTTAACATCTTCTTGATAGTTTATTTTATAATTATTAGTTATATTTTATTACCATCTAGTTTTTAATATAGAACATTTTAACTTTTAATATACATTTTCTTTCCTTTAAGCTAGCATTTAAGTTTTGTTCAAAAGCCTTCTTCCATTTTTTCCAAAGAAATCTCTCCTGTCTATTTTCAATTAAAAAAGTGTTGAATCATGACTTTACCAACAAGACCCAGGAAAACTCCCAAGAAAACCAGCAGTTAAATCCATATGGCTCCCTTTGCATCTCAAAAGCCTTCAGCAACCAGAGTCCACTGCTTCCACCTCCAGCTGTAGCCCTTTGCATGCAGTATTAACTCTTGTCCTTTTCAAAACACATCACTGCACACATTTGTTGTATGTAAATACAGACTTTGCTTCTAATTTATTTCACATGTTGCAGAGTAAAAGAGCTTCTAAAGTACATGCATACTGAACATAGTTTTTAAGAAAATTACTTAGTTTATGTTTAAAAATCCAAACCAGACAGGACTTCTTATAATGTAGATCATATATCACAACCATCCTTTGCTATTTGACCTCATAATTTATTTAGTCATATAACACAATAAAAACCACGCACAGATTAACGTTTTCAGTGGTTCTGCTGCTCGTGACATCTAAAGCTTTATATGTTTGTTTTGATTTTTTCAAACTTACATTCCAGAAGTCACGTGCCTGAAGAAGAATCCCAGCTATCTTTTTATTTTTGCTTTGTTTTGTTTTGAGTTTTAAAAAAAGCAACCCCCAAGCCTTTGTGATCAGACAGAAACTTGGAAGCTAAAGACTCAAACAACGAAGCAGATGTATACCCAAAGCACTACTTTCTTTTAAAGAAGTCCATGACTTCCAAGTGAATGTCCCGATCTGCGAGCTGTTAGTGTGTGGGTGACTCCGCGCTGTGCCGTAATTTATGAAAGCCGTACGGCCATACAAGTAGTCAAAGAATCAGGAGTCTTTGTAATTCCTGATTGCGTTGAAACTCATGATGACTTTGTACAAGTAACAAGGATGTGGGGGGCAGGCGGTGGCCCGCTCTCTACCAGGGTCAGTCCCCATAGCCGAGGCGCCCCACGGTCTCTGCGCAGGAGGAGGATGCTGAGGGCTCGTCCGGCAAGGTGCTGCTCCGTGCAGAAGCAGTGTGGTCCCCTGTGGGTGCCGGGCTGGCTGCAAGGACAGTGCTGCTAAAGGAGAGAGCGTTACACACTGCGCACTGCCGGGACGTTTAAATCATCCGCTAACATCTGAAACATCAATAGCGGCTTTGTTATTGGAAAGAAAGAAAATGAGCACAATAACATTCAAGCTGTAAATTAAAAGCCCGCTGCAGATGTGGATTTCATGAGCAAAGTTATTAAGAGCATTAGGGCACACATTATAAGTAATTGAAAACAAGCAAACAGGAAGAAAGCCAGGCAGGAGCACTCGGGTCGAAGGAGAATTTGCCACTCGATTACACAAGTGCAAATGAATATCCTGTAAATGGATCCACCATGATTTCCATGGGTGAAGTTACAATCATGCTGTTTATAAGTAGCCTAACCGTAAGTGTTTGGAAACCAAAACAACATCATGGCGGTTTACAATAACACAGAAATAAAAACTAAGCAGAAAACAAAACAAACGGGGCTGGCTGTTCCCAGCAGCGGCCTGGGAAGGCGGTTATCCCCTCTGATAGTGCCGATGGTCTGCCAAAGTCGCTGCAGGACTGGGACCCGTCTGATTTTCCTGGGTAGTGTGATGATGGATCAGTTGCCTTAAGATATTTGCCTGAGAACCATTTTCTGACCTGGCTCATTGCTAACATTTTTGGACTAGTATTTACAACTACAGTCTCTCGTGCAATTTTACTGATGAAGTTCTTCCCTTTGAGTGTACATAGGGGCCTCTGTTTTCTCTCCACCAATTCTTCATTTGCGAGTGCTCAGCAGACGGCTGAGAGGATAACTTTGCATGGGACGTTTCGAATTTCTTTACTCCTTGTCACTTGCATTTCGTAGCTGATCGGTAAAGCGCGTCATTGTACTTGCTCTTGGCTGCAAAATGAAGCACTTTTAAAACCAGGTGTAAGCAACAGCAATGCTCTTTTGCTTAAAATAAGTAAAGGGTGATTAAAATAAGTAAAGGGTTTAGAAGGAGTTTCATTACTATCTGAAAGTGGTCTGATAAGTCAAATAAAATATGACTCATAGATCACACCGGGAAAAAGTATGATCTCTCTTATTTGCCCAAATGCCAGCCAATTGTTTAATACTATTCAGATTATTTTACTTATGTGAGATCGATAGATATTTCAAGGTGCTCCAGTATCCGTGAGAGCAAATAAGTTAGTAACGGGGATGGGCTGTATATAGCTTTTATGTTCCTCCAGATTCCACAAGAAATTTCAAACGATCTGCACTGAATAAGGGAAATAAGGACAGGTAAAACGCCAAGCACCTTAGCTCATCTGCTGCCGAGAGCATTTCTGAGCTGTGCCTGGTCAAATCTCTGCCGATCAAGCGAATCGGTCTGACATGCCTCCCTTGCGAGGTCAGGGAGGGCCTGCAACGCCTTGGCGATACACGGCACGCCACCGCGTCAGACGTGTCACAGGAGCCCAAAGCATGGTTAGGCTGCAAAGACAAGTGCTCAAAAGTTCAGAAACGCGAGAATTAAGGCAGATTACTCAACTGTGACTTGTCTCCCGGCGCCTGATTATTTACGATATGATCTTTGGCCGCAGGATCGCCCACCGGTGTTTTCCCCCTCCTCCTGCACGCAGCACAAGCAGTTTGTTTGCTCCGCGGCGTGTTTGCCCAGCCCTTATTTACTGTACACGACTCCAACCCTGCTCTGAAAACAGCCCTGTTTATTCTCACGTGGGTTTCTTGAAGCTCATGCCGGTGGCGTGGACATGGGAAAGGCTCGGGGAGTCCCAGCACCCCCCCATTCAGGCAGTGCCTGCCTCCACGCGCTTGGCCTGGCCATCACAGTAACGTTCCCGGGAAACCAAAGCGACGGCAGCTCCCTCACGCCGGTTCCCAGCTAGGCCCCCTGACTCACCGGCAAAGCCAAAAACCTCTGGCACGCGCAGCCCAGCTCCGCGTCCTCACGCTCCCTCCCTCGGATGATCCTGCCCATCTCCTGCAAATCAGGCACTGCGAAAAGCAGGTCCCTGGAAAGCAAGAACGCTGCCACGACAGACTTCTGTGTATAAAGGCATCGGACTTGCCCAGAGAAAAAGTTTCTGGTGTCTATTTTAACAAGACGAAATGATATAGTTTCCCTTAGCCTCACAGCTGGACACAGCTGAGCTGGTCTGGCTGACATTTTGCACAATAATTCAGCAGGAGACAGAGATTCGGAATGAAAAATTTCAGCCCAGACAGTTAACATTTGACAAGACGACAAGCAACAGAAAACAAAGCTTCTAGTAGGACATGCTGGGGACCTTAGTAACAGATGAAGTCGGCAGCTCTGCTTATAATAACCCGTGGGAACTGATGGTGTTCATTTTTCAGTCATTTTGGCATTTAAATTTTGGTGGGACTCGTTGGCCAGGCACTATGTGCAGGGCAGATAAAGCAAGTAGCGTCGCTAAGCCCCCGGTGATCCCGCAGGAGAGCTTCAGACCCGACTCCCCGCGCGCTTCACGGGAGGATGGGTTTTGTCTCTGTCCCAGCAGCAGATGCAGGGTGCCCAAGTCCATCTTCTCGTGGGACTGTCTGAGTGGCTCCCGCAGACAGGCCGGTGGTGGGGCCTGCACGGGATGGGCTTGCTCTGCGGGCTCGCACCTCCTCTGGCTGCCAGTGGCCGATGGGCTGGTGAGGAAGCCCCGGTGTCCCAGCGACAGCCACGGATTTGCACTTTCATGGTGCCGGCTAGGCACAGCCAGGCTTCTCCTCAATGGCTGGAAGAGGGTTGTAAACCATTAGGAAGTGACCTCAGCTGACAAGTATATCATGTTCCTTCATTCTCCTCACTTACAGCCTTTACAACATCTCCCCATTATCGTTTAGACTTTTACAACTCTTAATGACCCTTTTATCAGAGCAGCAATAACCAATAAATCCACTTTGGCATTTATTGCCCCATCTCTAATACATAAAAGCCCCAATTTATAACATCTCATGAATGCTGAAGATTATTTTTCAAACTGCTAGCACTGTAAAACTTCAAATCTTGCGACAAAAATAACGAGCGTGCTCTGATAAAAGCCCCGTTGCTGTGGTTTGCTCAGCATAGGTCCCAAGTGACATTCGGCAGTGACCCACAGTGAACCCGGTGGGCTGGATGTGGTATGGCAGAGAGGAGCCAGGAGGCCAAAATGCTGCTGCCTAAAGACCATCCTGTACCTGGGAACCTGCTATGGATCTGTGGTGGCATCACCTGGTCCTCAGTGTCCTCCTAGTGCTGCTGTTGCTCCTGCTGGGGAGGGGTGGAAGGAGCTGAAGAGATGACTGAAACGGCGAAACTCCCTTGGCAAAACCCACAGCCACAGTCGCCGTCTCCTTCAATTGAGTCTCGTCCATGGACCTCAGGATTTGCCCAGCGCTTTGCCTTTTTATTACAGCTGGCCTGGAGCAGGCAGGGCTGTGCTAGCCCCCACAGCCGCCGGAGGTCCCACCCAGGGGCTTCAGAGCCAAATTCGGGTACATGCAATGCGATGCAGTGCTGCCTACAGCCACGCTGCACGTCACGCTGAGAAAATGAAAAAGCGGCATTGTGTCCTGGCCGGCAGCATTGAATGGCTTTGAGGAAGAAGCTTCTGCAGCACGTTAAGCACGAGGAAGGGCTGCTTGCCCGCGGGGAGGCCCCGTCCCGCGCTCAGCTCCCGCCGGGAGGTTTTGGTCCGCAGGCGGCAGGAGAGGCGGCAGCCAGGCGCACGCGGCAGGAGCTCTGCGAGTGGCAATGCGGCTTCGATACCAACAGCTTTCACAGGCAACGCGGGGGGGGGTTGGTACCCCTGGCTTCATCCCTCCAGAAGTCAGCTAACTTTAATTAGTTGTCTAGGCTTCTCTGTGAACAGTGGAGAGAAACGGGCGCTTCCAGGAGATTTCACCCCATCCCAGAGCAGGTGCTGAGACGGATGCCCCCCGCGGCCTGTTCCTCTCAGCCACCCTTTTCCCTTTGCCACAGATGGAGCTACTCCCCTGGTTGGCAACAGTCATCTAAACAGCTAAAATTAGATGTCACGGATCTCTAGGTCTTAGTTTGCTGGGATGAAAACATAACTTTGAAGTCATTTCTCTATTATCGTAGGCAATGACCAGACTCCAGAAGTACTTTGTTTGCTCATCATTGTTATTTTTGCCCAACACACAGTAGTGCCCTGTACTCCATTTAATGAATTACTATTAAGATCACTTGAAACTGTTTTTGGGTACAAACCAGCTAGCTGTAGGATGCTGAAGGAAGCAGAAGGGGCAGAATTTGAGATCCTCCCTCGCTGAAGTTCCCCCACGTATTTCCAAACCCCGGCAATCACAACACAACAAATCAGCCTTTAAGAGTCATCTCAGACTGAACTGTTAATGAAGGCAATACAAGGATACTATGTGTTCCTGGCAACGGCTCCGCTTTTACTAACTCTATTTCTAGATGCTAGACTTGGGCTCGATTCAAAGCCCAGCAGCGGGAAGACTTGACGTCAGTGGCTTTTGGACAGACCCATGGATATTTCTCCGTGGCAAACGCAGTGGTGTGTGCAGACACCCAGGGTAGCTCTGAGCGAGCTCCTGCCAGGGCTGGAGCTCAGCACGGCGGCATCAGCGAGACACACTATCTGGGCTCATTAGCCTTGCCAAGAAGCTCAGTCAAGGCAGCGCTGCCCCCTCAACCTGAGATAGCCCCAGCATCTCCGTGAGTTGCTCCTTGGTGCCAGGGGAAGGCAATTTCAGCTGGGTCTGTGCTGGAAGGGGCAGAGGGCCAAGTGTGTGCTGCTCCCCGTTGCCTCGGCTGCCTGTCCTCTGCTTTGCCCAGGGCTGTCGCCAGACCCTCTCCCCACCTGCTCGCTTATTTTTCTCCTGGCTGCTGCTGACCCTCTTCTCCTCTGCAGAACTATCAACCCAAGAGCTCCCTGAAGAACTTTTCATTAATATAATTTATTAGTTAAATCATGCCTCTGACCTATTTCCCGCTCAACTAGCACGTCTCCCCGTCCACTCAGGGTAATTGGTACAGCACCTGAACTCCGCTGCCTGTGTTTAAATGGCCTGACATATATCATTGAGTCACAGGATATTAAGAGAAAGGTGAGAGGATTATTGGCACGCTGCCACCGGGATCGGATTGGATTTCTTGTCCAACTGCTGAAACACGCAGTTGTGTAAAGCGGGTTCATGCCGGCTGGGTTTAGTCCTCGCTCAGAGCTCCCTTGGCAGCTTGCTTGAAAGCAATGGGGCTCTTCCCTAGGGACCACGGGCTGCGTCCCGCGAAGCCTCGGCCGCGTGAGGGAGCCCGCCTTGCTCACCTTGTCCCGTTTGCTAGGGACCCCTTTGCGTGAGGCTTTGCAGGATGAGGCCCGAGCTGTCGAGCTGCCCGGGAGGGCTGGACCTACCCCCTCCGTTTGGGAGGCCCGTTAACCCTCTTTCGCTGTCTGGCTGTGCCGGCCCATCGTAAGAGCCCATGTGGTCAGCCTGGTCTCGCTTGCCAGCCTGCGCGTGGCTTGGGTCTCCCCACCAGCTGTAATGTCTTGTTTTGTATCGTAGTTCTCTCCCCATCAATTCTCCTGCTGCTGAATTTAAGGAAAGATGAAATTCGGGGTTACAGGTTTTCACCTGCAAATTTTGTTGCACAGCATTTCCACTCTTAAATTATAAAACATCGAAGAGCACAAAACACAGCCACTGTCTTTGCCAAGAGACATCCCTTCTACCTTTTTCCTGTTTTACCCAGGGAAAAAAGCCTGCGACGTCAGCAGCGTTCCCCATGACTGTTGCAATTGGCTCCCACCTTTTTTGGACTCCTCCTTCTCTCCTCTCATGCTCCTGTGCCTCCCCTCATAGTGGGGGGGGGGGGGGGGTAACCATGGGAACCAGAAACCATGGCAACCAAAAGTAGTCGAATTTGTCTGAGGAAAGAAACCTAAGCATGCAAAATCCCTTTAATGTTTATACCAGGCTAGTTGGTCCAAATCTTCTTTTCCCTCTTCTGCGGAGAAAGGATGTTACGAGCCCAGCTCCTTTCCCAAGGGCAGCGCTGGGGCTGTGGGTGCCGCTCGTGGCCACCCAGCCAAAGCCCTGGGCCCGCGGCCGCCCTACACGGGACGCCCGGGAAGACACCTCCCCGCACTCCCGGAGAGCGGCGGGGGCCTGTTTCCGTCCGCGGGGCGATCCCTTCCCTGCTCCCCGGGAGCAAGTGGAGCAAGCCGGTGGGCTGGGATGGCTCCGCCGGGAAGCACTTTGGGAAAAGTTCTCCGCATTTACTAACCGGAGGGCTCAGACGCACGCGCCTGCCGCACGAGACAACCTGGAGCGGAGCTGTGCCCTTACGGCGGCACCCCGGGCGCCCGGCCTCGACGGCCCTCCTTCAGTCTGCTACGGCCCTGCAGCAGCGTGCGCAGGCTTGAGCTCGTACGGACTGGGATGCCCCATCACAGGATTGAGGACTAATAAGACCAGGAGACAGCATACAAATTGTCGTTGCTGTTTACTAGAAACTACTGAACATGTTGACTAAACCAGAACTCCTGCCGGCCCCTCGGGTGCCCTCTCTGAAGATGCTGGGCCAGATTTAACAGTGGTGTTGCTGGTTTTTGCTGGCAGCAAGCCTCGGGGCTCGTGTTTCTCGTCCCCAGGACCCACCGCCATCTGAAGAGCTGTGTTGCTCCATGGTGCGTCCAGAGGCTGTCGCGGTGCATCGGGACCCATCTTCTGCCCTGTCTCGCGTAGCTGGGGCAGGAGGGGACGCGATGGCTTCCACGTCTCTGCCCAGCCTTGACGCTCTCCTCTTCCCCTGGACAGTGAGCGAGGGGAAGGCGCCTCTTGATCCCCTCCAGCGGGATCTCGGGGTGATGACGGGGCTGTGCCAGGGCTGCGCTGCCCCTGCCCTGCGGCTGGCCCAGCCAGACCAGGGTGCTCGTACGGCCCCGGCCCCCACCCACAGCCCTCGAAACCCTGCTGGTGGTGGCCTTATCCCAAGGGTTTGGTGGGGTTACAGGGCTTTTTTGTAACCGCTGCAAAAGCTTCAGACAGCATTGCCCAGTGCTGCTCGAAGGCCAGCTCAGCGAAGAAACAGCTGGTGGGTTTTTGCTGCTCTAAAGGAGGGTGAAAGATGAACTGTTTGACTTCTAGCCTGTTTCCAAAATAGAACGATAACTATAAGTTGCCTTCTTTAGGCGAAGAATGATGATAGTGGTAATAAATTGTACACATTTATTTTTGAGTTTGCAGATGGATGAATGTCAAGTGATGGTTGGGAAAAAAAACAAACAAACCCTGGCAAGCAGCTATTTTTATAGGATAGTTTTGTGTTGAAATTTCTATAAGTTGGCAATGGAGTCGTCATGAGACCTTTTATCCAGATAAGACCATGCCAAAATCTTCAGGAAACATCTTGTGCATTTAATTTTTTATTTACAAAAATAGGGAGAGGGAGAGAGAATGAAGGCTCAGGGGAATATTTGCAGACTTACAGCGTCTGCTCTGCAAGATACCAAATACTTTTTACTCTGCAGATGTAAATGGGACTTTTTCCAAACCTGCCACTTGCTAAGTTCAAATCTGGTGTGGCTCCAAGTTAGACCTTCCACCGGATTTGTCTGTGGGCTGGTGGGGAGATGTCACCAGGCAGAGTAAGCAAAGTTCATGAACCTTAAGTGCAAGTCTGGGATATCGCACCTTTAAGGTCAATGAGCCTGTTGAGAGCAGACTGGCTCTCCAGTCTCTGCAAGCACAGTCATTTTGAAGAGAAGAAGTCAAAACTTGACCAGACATGTTGCTCCTGCCTCTGGCCTCTCTCTCTGCTCCCAGACAAGGTCTATTCATGAGAAGCGCTGAGCCAAGCAGATGTCTTCAGCCTCCACGACTGCAGTTCCTCGCTCAGTCCTCTGGGAAGTGACTTCTTTATCAATGTTTGCTGTTTGTGTTTAACAGATGGGAAATGTCTGGACTTTCTTAGATTTCATGCTACATCATGAAAGTGTTGCTGTGTGCAGGTATGCATGCGTCCATCCCTAATTTCAGCCTGCAGAGGCGCTATGAAGAAAACTTTTTAGGTTTAAATAGCCCTCAATGGTGGCTCATAAAGACAAAAGTATTCTATGTTTAAAAAAGCTCTAGAACACTTGAAACTGTCCCAGATAATTTCTGGCTGATAAGAAATGTCAAAATTCTGCTTATTGTAGGTGTTCTGCTGACAGTCTGCCTGCAGGGGAGGAAAGGGTTAACCACTCTGCGAGAGCGGAAATCTAAGAAGGGAGCTTTATAACTGGCTCTGTGATTGGAACATTAGATAGTAATATCTCAAAATTAAACTATTTAAGCAGCTCCAGTTTCGAGGTTAAATTGTCTTTAGTATGTTTCTTCAGTTGAGGTTTGTAACCAAAGCGACAGCTGCTTCCCAAAGATCCTTTCTTAAAGTTTGTAAGGATTTTTGTGTTACTGGAATTTAACAAATTGAATCATTTAATTCTGATCCAATACTGAGACCATCTTGGTGCATTTGTCTGATTTTGATTTGATTGTTGTGTTGTTTTCTTTGTAATGTTAATAATTTAGCCTCAGCAGTATCTTTTCCTTGATTTTACTCTCCTTGTTTAAACTGAGTTTCTTTTAGCAAATAGGTGCCAGAAGGGGATCAGAAGTGGATGAGAGCTGGCCATCTGAAAGTTTGACCAGCTCTTCCAAAATTGTCCTCAATTTTTTCTCTAAAGATTCATAGCAAATTCCACAATTTTTACACACATGTGCAGTTGCAAGTAGCTCGCTGGTGTTCCTGGTGGAATGTGTTGCATGTTTGAGCACTGAGGAAATTTTCAACGCAGTCTGCTAGCAGTGCCCAAGTCTTCTCAGTACATTGGAGGTTGTTTGCAGAGGTCACATCTGGGCCTGAGCAACGGGCTAGTCTCCATTCAAGAGTTTTCAAAGGACCCCACATGCTCACTCAAGAGCATGTGCCTTATTTACATTCAAGGCATGGCTGCACCACCAGGTTCAAATGAAAACCCTGAGGCATCAGCCACTAATTATCCCCTGTGCTCATTGCATACCCAAGGAGCCTGCTCTAGGCAGATGAAAGACATGCGCCAAGCACTTTGGAGAATGTGCGAGAGGGAGAAAGCACAACAGAGAGAACAAAAGTTTAGGCAGGGCAGGAAGAGGGAAAATCATTATAGCCAGGCCCAGGATGGGGAGGGGTGAGGAGCCCTGAAGGAGGGCCAAACTGTCTGAAATGGTCAGCAGTGGCTGTCTGAAATGGTCAGCAACCATTAACCATCACCAAAACCCTTTCCAGAGTGAAGGGACATAGAGATGGGTGAAGACGAAGGAGGAGGAGGAGGCAAAGAGCACTAGGAGATGCTCATGTGCTCCACTGAGGAGCCAGAGAGTGTGCTCTTGAGCTTGGTGCTTGGGAGTCTCACAGTACAGCTCCCCTCATATGTGATCCCCCGTGTGATGGGATGTGACTAGGAAAAGTCATGTCACAGCTGTGTGTCTCTGAGATCTGGAAAATCGTAGAAGACATTGCTGGCCTTAGTCAAATTTCTGTTACATGCTGCCTAGAAGATATATTTAATTCTATGGGAGAGAGAAATTCCTCCATGAGGACATACAGGCAGCCTGAAGACACACAAAAGTGTTATGAAGAGAACTGTTCTTTAGGGCTAGGTTTTGGCTTCCACGTACAGCTAGGGGCTTCTGGGCAGGAACTGTTTCTGCTGCTGAATGAACACGGGGTGTGCATCTAAAAGAAGAAAACCCAGCCTTTTGCTGCAATTTATATTGCTGAATTTCTCAGGTCACAGAGTGACTACACAATGTCAGCAATATGTGCCCCCCTGCACTGCAAATGGAGCTGTCAAGTCCTCATCCATCTGTGGTGGACAAGAAAAGTAAGTATTTTGCATGACATGCAGGTCTAGACAACAAGGTTCATATGCAAGACACTGGGATAGGACTCATTCTGTCTCATAGTTATCCCTTTCTTCATCACAAGAAGACTCCTTTGACAACCTGAATTCTGGCCTTCACAGTGGATCTTTAGATGAAGCTTCACAGCTCTAGTAGAACGACACCAAAAGACCATTTAATTTTGTTGGACTCATGTTTTAGGATAATGTGCATCCTCCTAAGTGTCTCCCCTTGTTTTCTTTAGGATATCTGAACTTCTTCCTTTGAACCTCCATTTCCCTTACAATTACCTAGTTCTATTTTAAAGTGTATCTAATCATTCCTTAGGCTTGTGATCTGCTTGCAACTGGGGATAATGTATTTACATACAACCAGCTGTAATATGTGTGACCATACATTAGCCTGTGCGTGTAATCGTTGGCTTGGTGCCTCTGCCTGTAGGAAAAGCCACATGGACAAGACATGGGTGTTTCCCATGCAGAGGGCTCAGTTGCATGTTTTTGAGGAGGAGGCATTCATCATCCTGATGAGAATTCCTGGAGGTTTTGTGCTGGAGTTGGAATGCATGAGAAATGATAATACATTGCTTAGTCCTTTGAGCCAGCCACAGACGCACCCTTGCCACACCACCAACTGGCCTATTCGCTCTCCCACTTGTTTGTTCCCTCACTTACCTAACTGACTCATCCCAAACCCAGCTGATATCCAAGATAGGCAGACTGCACGTCACAGCCCCATTGCCAACCTGCAATGCACCTTCTGCAGGCCTAACTCTTGCACCGGGAGTAGCAACACAGCAATGAACTTTTCTTTGCCAAATCAGAAGATGAAAGAGCTGAAAGCATCAGGTGTGTAAGCAGGAGAGGGGATCCTGGAAAGGAAAGATGAGTTATGAGAGCTCCTGGGAGAGGAAGATATTTTTAAAAAAGAGGTGTTCCCCTTACTTGCACTTCCTCTAAAAAATATGTCACATTGGCACCAGTCTCACATTTCACTTATGGGGATGTGCTCACCATGAATAAAATAGCAGCCTCTGTAGCAGCAAGGACATACTATGTGGTACAGTGTTTCAGACAGGTTATGATAGGATTCCATTAATGCTTTTTTTGTTTTGTTATGTTTTAATGCCAGGGAGGTTAACATTTGTTAATAAACATTTGTTGATTGTGCCTGATTAGAGCAAAATGACCAGTATGGTGTCCACTGGCATCCCAGTCCTGGAGATCTGTGAACATCTTCATTTCAGCCAGTTCCTGTTCCTCACTGCTTCTGAGTTCACCCATTTGGACCCAAAGAAGCCACCTAAGCTCCCTTAAAATAATTATTTTTTAACTCACGAGCTTTGATCTTGGTGCAGCTATAGTGCGTACAAAGATAAAAAGGAAAAAAGGAATCAGGGAAGGATGCAGAGCACTTCCATCATCTCCCTGGGACTGTGTAGTCCTGGCCGTAGCCACCTTCAGAAAACCAAATCATTTCCCTCCTCCTTTGAATTTGCAAAGGCAAAGCAAGAGAGGCACAACGAGCTGCTGATTGAGAGTAACCTGCTAGCTTGCAGGGGAGCAGTTTTTAGCTCCCTGCCTTGCACTGTTCCAAGTGCATGCTGCAGGAGCCGAATGGGGTCCTGACCAGGTACAGGAACTAAGGGCAACACAGGAGATGGCATGGGCTTGGGTGGGATTTGACAGCAGAGAGAGGTGGGGATGGGGCCGATCCAGTATTGGTGGGGATGAGGGAGGACCTGAAGCAGCTGAAATATGCCTTATAGAGTGCATGCACCAGTGTAGAAATGTCCTAGGAGAGATGAGTAGTAGGAGAGTAGAAGCTGTGGAGCTGGGATCCTGCACTGGGAAATTGGGATGTGCAGTAGGAAGGTGGAAGTAGGAGATTGAGATCTCAGCAAGGGGGTGGAAGGCAAAGACTTAGTAAAGGAGGGTGAGGTGGACAGGGTGGGGTGCACCTCCTCCACACACACACACGGGCTGGCACAGACTGCAAGCTGCTGCTGCCTCCAGAGATACGCAAAACTGCTGGGAACCCCTGCCGTTGTTCAAGAGCACCCTGGCCAAATTCTCCAGCAGTGCTCTCCCACCTCAACCGAGGACTCCTGGTGCAACTCACCTGGGTTAGCGTCATGCACAACCGCCAAGGCTCCTTTCTCTCCAAAGGTCACTTCTGCCTTCAAACAGGCATGAGGAGCGAATCTGTGCTCCCCAGGAGACTGGCTCTGCTGTCTCCACAGACTGGGGCTGTGGAGGTGCTTCATCCCTAAACGGAGGGGGATTACGGCTCTGTCCTGGAGGTGCAAGTTATATATATGCTACCTGTTAAATGTCCAGGTTAATCTTGCTGCTTGTTTTAAATTTGGCAGCTCCCGGTTTTAATTCTTGGTGCAGTGGTCCCACCTGCTTTTGCGAAGTCCCAGTGACCCGTCCGAGAAAACCAGCCGGTGACATCTAAAATGGCATCCCAGTGTCCCTGAGGGGCTTTGCTGGTGCTCGAGGTTTTCATCTGGCAGCGCTTGCTCTCAGGAGCAGGAGGGTGGCTTACCTCCTCTAACAAGCAGCCCCCAGCATTTTGCACTGGGCACAGTCTGGCCATCAGTCTGTTCCTTCTAGTGTTTGCTTTTCTTGCCCAGGGGCAATTGCCCACAGGTCTCCTTTCATGGTTGAATTTTGACAAGGAAACCCAAAGCAGCGTTGCTTTGAGGCAGCCTCCCTTCCGACCGCTCCGGCTGTCGCCGTGCCAGGCTGAGGAGCATATGAAAGGTCCAGCCCGCGGGAGCGTGCCCAGCTCCTATGGAGCATTCGGAAACTGAATTCACTGCAAGCTCACAGACTCCTGGAGAAAGATACCCGCTTGAATTTTTGCCCCCAGCTGCTGCTTTTACGGGCAGTGAAATTCATCTGAGTCGAATCAGCTACAGGAGGAAAGCTGGAAGACTTCTGCTTTTCCTGCTTCCCAGATCACAAACCTAGATTTGTTCCTTGTCACAGGCTTTGCCTCCTCTGGCAGAAGCAGGTGCTGGCTGGGCACAGGTGAGATTTCAGCTTCACCTGCTGCTAAGGCACACGAGCTCTGCTCAACGTTTTGCGGCTTCTAAAACCTAAGGGAAATCTCTGGTTGTTCAATGTCATTCCTGCGGCGGTCAGTGGAGGGGCTGGTCAGAGCCCCCTGATTTTTAGACGTGTGGCCCTAGATCCTTGAATTTACCACCCTGGATTTGCTAACTGGCCAGATATTTTAAACTTTCCAAACATATTAGAAAGACCTCAATTTTCCACTCTCTCTGTGGCTGAAGGGACGTGGGAACACCCCTGGATAAACATTCAGGGACAATGTGATTTTTATTATTTATTTAAATAGGCAACTATATCTTGTAGATCATTTGCTTTGCTGTGTTGCAAATGTTGCAGTTTATATTGTGTGGTGTGTGTTGTGGATATGTGTTGCATAGAGTCTGGGATAGGCCCTTACTTGTCATAGATAGCGAGATATAATCACACTGGACCAGATTTGCTTCTCCTATCAGCAGTCACAATTCCTCAGTAGGGCTGGATTTGTTTGTGAAAGCAATAAATTTGCACATAATTTCCAATTATGGGGATATTTGACCTAGAGCCAGACAAGAGGGAGTTGTCAGCACGATTGCTAAACTTTGCCTACAGTGAAGCTGAAAGAGGGGCACTTAGATGGCTATAGCCCACCCTATTCCTCCTCACCTGCTCAGCTGTATTCCTAAGTTAACCACCTGCATCCAAACTGGATCCATACAGTCTAGTGTGAAGGAACATGCAAAAGTCCAAATCCAGACTCAAATTCGTTTGCAAACGACAAGATCTTTTTAGAAAAATGCCAAGCGAAACCCGTCTTCAAGGAACGTCTCCACTTGGACATTCGAAATCCTGGTGCAGACCGAACCCGGCCGTGGGGCTTTGAGCAGCACTGCAACATTTCCAGAAGAAGCGTGACAAAATTTCCTTCAGCGAGCAAAGCCGCGAGGTGCCAAAGGATGCTGTGACCTGCGGTCTGTGTGCCCCAGTCGTGGTGTGAACCCCTGCTTAGCAGGATGAATTGGGCCCTCAGTGAGTACAGAAATACTCTGGAAATAAAACTTTATATTTACATAGCACATTTCATCCCAAAGGACCCTAAATCACACTGCACAAACTTTACATAAACAACAGAACTGAAATGCAGCCAGGTCTGGAATGGAGGGTGGCAGCCAGCTGGCATGTGGTAGTAGGACAAAAATAGGAGAAGGGACTATTTTTGGCCAAGGACATCAGGGCAAACCCCTCTATTGCGAAAGTGCCTTCAAACCTTTAAAGTGCAGTTTTACTCTAAACAGTGATTGTGGGTAAATGGATCTCTTGTAGGCAATAGACTTGTTCTCAAGCACATCTGGGGAATTCACTCTCTAAAATAAGTTTTTGACACATTTTATTCCTGCTAACGCTGCAGAACTTCCTCACCCAAGACAGCACATTTCTATTCCAGCTCCTTCCTCATCAACAGCCGCAAGCCACAGCCCTCACTGCTGAGGGAGGAAGACCCAGAAAAAGCCTCTCTGGCTTTCACAGCTGATCTTACACTCCACTGGCAAACCTGGAAATACACATTTTCGCTTGTCAGCTAGGCGAAACTGTGAGTTGACTAGAAAGACAAATTTCTGCAGTGCCTGGCAAGGCAACTTCTCTGAATGCAACTGACTTTTTAATGTCAGCACAGAGCGGACAGGACCTTTGAAAGTCTTGCCCAAAAGCCCTTCGCAGAGCAGGCGGTGTCCTGCCTGTTTGGGCTACACAAATACTTCACAGTGCTGGAAATGGGGTTGCACGGCGTAGTTTCTTACAGCGGGGTAATTAGTGAAGTGCATGGTGTTCTTGCAGACGCGTATTTACTTAGGGGCAAAGGGGGAGTCAATATCTGACATAGCGTATTGCATCCCAGTGGGGCCGCTAGATATCCCCGCGAGATCCGCTGCCCTGCTGCCCACGGGCCCGTGGCTCCCTGCGGGCCTCCGGCACCTTTCCACACGGTGCTGCAGCTGGCCTGCGGCAGCCGGATCGCCGCGCGGGAGCTTTCCCCCGCGCCGCTCTCCACCCTCCCCAGCGATCCCGCTGCGTCTGTGACACATCTGCACCAAGCAGGGCCAGCACACGGGTGCAAGCTCGGTCGTACCATTCAGACAGGTACCCAGCTGATGGGTGCCACTATCTGCCAGCGCCTTGCAGCAAAGAGGGACGAGGGAGCAAGACGCTGTCCAGGAGGCTGCTGCCTTCCAAGGAGCCATCCAAGCTGTGACGCAGCTCCGTGGGAGCTCAGTTTGGTGTAGTTTGGGGCTGCAGCCATCCTACCTGTCTCCCACCCCTGGCACCAGTGCAAGCACACAGTGACTGGTTAAGGGAGCTGGTTTGTCTGAACACTCATCTTTTTTATTCCCCCATGGTGTTAGCTTTCAGCTAGCTCAGCTCCCTGCGCTGGCTCCCTGCCAGCCCTGCGGGTTGCAGGGCCAGAAGAGGCTGGAGAGGAGGGTGAACCCATGGCAGCCCCGTTTCAGGCTGGTTTATGCTGCTGTGCAACAGCCCCCACGTTACCATCTCCTTTTGCAAACGCGGGAATACAACAGGCAGCCTTCCCTGCTTTGAGCCAGCTCCCCTGCCCCTTTCCTGCCTCCCGCTCCCACTGCCTTGTCACCGCGCTCCATCCTAATTTCCTGGCTTGTGCGCCAGTCAGCCCACCTTGGCCGGTGTGGTGCCAGCCCCCCGGGCTGAGCTCACACGCCACCACGTGAGACCTGAGAGCGGTTGTGTCCACCCAGCGCAGAGCTGCGAGCTCCAGGAGCTCAGCTCTGCACCAGCCTGACAGAGGGAGCAACAAAGTCAGTTAATCGGTACAAGTTTGTCACCTCTCTAATCATACAAAGTCCAGGCTGGCTTCTTTGGCCATATAAAGCTCAGATGAGCATTTCCTGTCAATAAAAATCTTAAAGTAGCATTTCTCTATCAGTACAAATGTATAAAGTCCTAGCAGGACATACACTGCAGATGCTGTTAATAAGACTTTGATATGGTTAGTTTTCCCACTCTTGAAATTCATTGCAAAGCAGCACTAAAGGCCCAGTGGACTTTGAGCAGGGTTGCAAGGGAGACGGATGAAATTTCAGATGCTGGAAGTGCTGGAGTTTTGGGCTGCCTTCTCACGGGATCCCAAACCCATGGCTCTCTTCTTCCAGCCAAACAGAACATCTGGCAGTGCCATTCTCATGGCCTGATGGAAACACAGATCTCACTGGGTTTCCCCAAACCTTTGTAGAAATGTGCTTGCTTTGTCCTTTAGTCATACGCAATGGGAGGAGACCGTCCCAGGCTGGGCCCACCTGCAGAAGGGCCCATGCAATCTCTAGCCAGGTTTCGCCAGGCTCCCTGCCCTCGTCCTTCTTCCAGTGTCCGCAGATCACTGCTCACCAGTGCTGCAGCCCCAGCCTCCCTGCCCCGTGCTGGCCCTGTAGCTTGAAATGCTGAGCAGCAGGACTGCGATCAGCCAGTCCTGTACAGCAAACATGGGGGGCCATCCCCCCCAAAGGCTGTGCATCCCCGAAAAACCCGGGCAGAGGAGGAGAGGTGGGAAGGAGTCACTATTTCCCAAGTCTCCCAAGAGTGGGACAAGGCTCCAAGGATGGCATCTCAGAGTGGGGCCATGACTCTTTCCTTTAACTTGGCTTCCCAGGGAAGTGGATAATGCCTGCATGTTACTTCTCTGGCTTTACAGGATCCATGCCTGAAGCATCCTGAAGGGACCTGAAAGTGAAGAAGGGAAAAAACAAAGAAGGAAATGTTTGGTGACCTCATTTGAGCTCTGAGAAATGCAGAAACACTCAGGAATGGAGAGTGTTTCTTTGGGAGGAGCAAAGGCCAGGGAATGCAGGAGAACCCTTGTCCTGATCAAAGAACTGGTGAAAAAACATTCCGGGAGGTGGAGTCACCTTTGATGTTGTGAGCAGATTATAAAGCCATGCCACACCAGTTCCTGAGATTCCTAGACAGGGAAAGCTGGTCACACACACTGGGAGATTTTCCACTATGAGCCAAAAACTCCCAGTCTTGTATACTGAAATCTCTCCTGTCCTTTAATTTAAACCCCTTGCATTTGCTCTGTTTGCATGACATCAAAGCATTGCATTTTCTAGAAAAATTTTGTTTTGTAGTAATATTTATCTTCACTTTAAAGCTGGATTTTATTTTTTTCTTGTACTAAAATAATCCAATTTATAGTCCAATATAGAAAATCCATCAAGATTTAGAATGGGTTTACCAAGCTTGTGTAAAGATGCTGCAGGGGAACAGGGAAGCCCCACAGGCCAGCACAGAGGTACTCAAACCGGTTATGCACAAGTTCTACAATTTTATACATTCATGAGCGTACTCAGGCACTCCAAAGAAATCTCGCAGAACAATAATACAAAGCCTCCCCCTCTTCTCCACCTCCCGCCTCCCAGCACATGGCCCTGCAGGGAAACGCGCTGTGCTACTGTTGACGTTTCCCTCAAGCAGACTCACAGCCATGGCAGTATGAAAAATTAATACAGGAGTACAGAGTGCATCAACAAACGCTGACATACCTCCCACAGTTAACTGACATCCCCCATTCTATTTAAAATTAATAAAGGCTTGCCGAGCATGCAGAGCTCACACCTCATAGCAAAGGAAGTGTCCCACACAGCTCAGCACGTCATGTCACTGTATCAGTGATGCTCTGTACCACAAATCATGACAAATATCCCAAGGATTATGTCAGGCCTGTGTTCAAGGTGTTGCTCTCAGCACAGGTGTAGGAGGGCTGTCTGACGCATGCTCTAGAAATTGCCACTCTAATGGGTGCATGACACGGGCTGCTGAAACAGCCTAGGAGTATCTGAAGCTCTGCTCTGCAGCCTGGGAGAGTCCCTCCTCCCTTCTGGTGCAGACGGCGGGCAGTTATAACTGAAGACCAGTATTGCTTGGCTCGTCGATCCAGCTCGTGTCTGCAGCACAGCTTTTCACAACCGGAAGCCACACTGCACTGCTGTGCTGTCGCTGGTAGTTAGACGTCTCTCTTCTCTGATCCAGATGTCCCATAAACATTTTGTTCAGCCTTGCAGGAAGGGGACAGACAGGATCTTCGAGAAACTGCAGGAGAAACCTTGGCACTGCTGATGGCACTCTTAGTCGTGACAGCAGTCCACACTTCTTCCAGCACGGGAGGCAGGTGGCAGTCCGGTGAACCGTGTGCTTTGTAAAGACCACGACCTCTTAACATTTGTAAACTTTTCACAGACCCCGAAGTACAGCAGAGAAATCCTAGATGAAGCTTTATTGGAAAGCTGTGGGGTTGGGAGTCCCGCCAGTCGTGGTGTCCAAGATGGGGCTGCCCAGGCGGGTAGCAGTGACCCCGCAGCTATATGGTTTGCCCCATCTAGGTTAGGGCTGCGTCCAGCTATGAGGACCTGTCTGTACTTGTTAACTCCAAGCCTTGGTTCAAGGAGAGTAACAGAAAGGCCTGTGCTGCCAGCTAAGCCAGTGAAATTAGGGACCCTCGTATGTGACAGTAGCAATGTCACCATTTCCCTTGGGAACTGGGGGCTTCCACATTCAGCGCTGGCGACACCTTTCCAAGTGGTGATGGCTGTTTACTTTCAAGCAGATCATCTCATGTGGGCAGGCTGCCGTGGGGGCTCTCAGATGAACTGCGTGCCGAAAAGTGCCCTGCACTTCTTCTTCTCGAAAAGGTCCTGTGGGCCAGCGGTGGCCTGAAGCATGCTCCTCTCCCACAGAGGGGAGAAAATGGTGTGAGGAGGCATGAAGACATCTCACAGAAAGTTCCTTCAGGAAAGCACCTTGCTAAGCCATACTGAGCTCCTCCTGTTCCTCATCTGCCTTCTTGCTCTTTTGGCACCAATGCAGGCGAGGAAGAGGAAGCCGGAAAATGGCAGCCAAAATTGTGGGGGGGAGTTGTGCCTGGTTTGAAAACTTGCATCTGTCCAGCACTGATATGCCAAATATATTCACAGCAACTGCTACATATGCCCTATTACCAGCCCAGTTACACTGGGGAGAGCTGCTTTGTCCATAGTGATTTGTCAGGAACTTGAAAAATGATACCAGCTCCTCCCCCCAAAAGGTGAATCATAAGGAATTAATAGTTCGAACATCTACATGGAAATGAGTGACTTCTGGCTACACTCTGTTACTCTGTCCCACCATGGCCCACAGGAACGATCCCACAGCCCAATGGCACCACAGGGCAACATGAGATCCCAGCTCACGGTGCTGGCTGTGTCCTCCCTCCCTTTCTCCCAGTGGAAATAATGACTCGTAGCAAAGTAAAAGCTGTGTGTTCATCTGGAGACTGTTCCTGCATACTAGTTTGTATGAAGTAATTACGTTGCAACACCACACTTCAAAGTAAACTCCTTTGTGTAGCCAGCCCTGGGAAAGAGAAAAGAGCTGCTCCCCAAATCTTGGCTGGGATTTGAGCCTGTGGTTCTGTGAGAGCTTCAAACTCTTTTCATTTAGGCCATGGAGTTACCTCCTTGAAAAAGGTACCAAAATCCACTTTGATTTTCAGTTTCTAGTCTATACACATAGGCTGAATCAAAGTAACTTAAATCATGGCTTTGATTCCCATTCCCAGGGCCAGTGTAAGATGTAGTTTCACAGGCTTCCTGCTCTTCATTATCATCTGCTTGCTGGGGATTCGTACCTCCCCAGCAGGACCGGGGCACCTCGGTGTGTGTGTGTGCATCGCTACGCTCTGATGCTCACAGCTTGCCAAGGCAGTATTGAAACTCAAGCACTCACGACCAGACACAATTGAGAGAGCTGATCAAGTAACATATACCTTGAAACACACTTACTCTGTTCTCCAGGATAATATACTTGCTATTCTGATTTAGCAGTGTTTATATATGCCCATACCCAGTTGTTTACATCAGACTTTGTAATTGCCTCCACAGAGCTGTTTTGTTGTTTCTGGGGGTGAGGTAATTTCTGTTTGTGCTGGTTTGCTGACACACACCTTGCGGCATTAAAGGCGTTTGGAATGCTGCCTTCCGACTGTGTTGCCCAGACCCTTTTAGAGAGTGTCATACCTGTTTTCTCGTACAGCGGTCCCCGTAACTTCTGTCTCAGTGCAAAATATGGGGAAGCTGACTTTCTGTCATTAAAAAGCCTCTTGTACGACTGACGTTGAGACAGGTTAATTTGATCTACACTTACTGCAAAATAGGATGGATCTTCAGCTGTGCTAATGCACGACTTAGTCTGAATCAAAGAGGGGCCAAAGGTTTAATCAAGCCATTAGGCCACCTTTCAGCAACCTTATTTCTCAGAGACCAGAGGGGCTCCACACCTAACCCATGTTTAACATTGTCCCAGTTTAACCAATGATGCCCCTTTGGCCTGGGATGGATGAACTGGTGTTCCTCTGGGCTTGGATGCTCCCTGTCATGTCTAAGAGTATGTGGTCACTTTGCACATGAGCTGGGTGGTGGAAGGGGACCCAAGCAGGAATAGACCAGGTTCAGCTCAAATTTGACTCTTGGCCAAGGGATGGGAAGAAGATGGGGGCATTTAGCTATGGTCTGCCTCTGCCAGAGGGGTCCTGGTTTAGCTGGAGGCACTGCAGTGATGTGAGTGGGTCCCTGGAAAGGGGCTAAAGGGACATTTATTTCCGGTCCTGCCATTTGCTTGCTAGATGACCTAGAGCAAATCGACCATCTACTTGATACTATCGGTGCTGTGTCCATACAGTGGGTACAAAAATATCTACCTCTGAAAACACTTTGGGATCCACCAGTGGGAAGTGATATCTATGGTATCTCTGTCTCTCTGCTCCTCGTGCATGGATCCTGATTTGTTTGTTATCAACAGAAAATAAATGACGAGGTGAGACCGTATCCCCTTCTCCTCCAGCTTTCCCCAGCCATGGCGCTTTGGCATGCTCCTGGGCCGCAGGAGAAGAGCATTTGAACTTGCTGGGGCCATGGAAGCTCCTAGGCGCTGGCTGGCAAAGGCTGGCGAGTCTCACTGCTGCCTTTGAGGAGGTCCCACTCCAGGTGTTTACTCAGAGCTTGTGACGGATGTCATCACCGCCGCAGTGACTTGGCAGGACCGAACCTCCCTGTGCCCTAACTCCTGCAGGGCAAAAGTCCAGCGTCCTCCCCTAAGAGGCTGACGAAGGCGGGCGTGTGGGGAAGTGCCAGCTTTTGCAGCAAGGCGGCTGAGATGAGCACACATGCCGAGGGCCACCAGCTCTGCCAGGAGGGACAGACCTCCGGCAGGGGGATGAGAACAGAGAGCTGGAAACCTGCAAAACCGCACCTTAAACTGGCTCTGGGAGTGCGAATCAAAGTGATGATAGAAGTTAAATTGGTTCAGCTTCTGCGTACAGATGAGCCCTCTGATCTCTGAGCTCTCAAAAGGCCCCTAGGGACCATTACATTAGGTAAAGGCTACCAAAGTGCAGCTTGCCCCAGCCGTGCTTGTCTCACCCTCGGCAGGGGGGGAGAGGGAGCACGCGGGTGCTGGTGATGTCCCCGATTCCCGTGTATGAGGGAAGCATTCAGATGAACCATGACGGCAGCTTTCTGACCCTTTTGTTCCACCAAACTAGTGCAAACAAGCTCAACAGCTCACCCATTTTTTTTTTAACTTTTAGAAAGATTAACACCGATTTACATCTAAGGAATCAGGCTAATTTCAGTCTAAAGTGCTGGACGATTCCTCCTGGCTCCCAGGAGGGTAGCAGCATAACCCATTATTAGCTGTGCCAGTCACAGTTATTTCCTTCCCACACTTCCTTTCAGGTGTCAGACTAGAATGCTGTTTCTTTTCTTCCTGAGAGCACTATTTTTAAAACTGGAGAGCTGAACATTATTAATATAGTAGGTGTTGTACTGTGCAGCCCATTATATAATGGGGTGTTTATAGCTCTGATGCTCTTACCCAGTCCATTCGTAATCAGAAGTAATAGTACCACTTTACCATTTGCTCTGCTTGAGGATGCTGCAATAAATTCCGATGAGGCATGGCTTCGCTGCAGCTGCCGCCGGATGCACAGGCTGTGTGCATTTTTGCTTCTTTAACGTTTATAGCTCTTCTACATTATATGAATATCGTCAGTCCCGAGGATTCAGCTGTCATGAATCAACCCTCAAAAAATAATGAGATTTTACAAAATGTATGCATTTGGAGTGTTTTTTATTGGTCTTCAAGTGTTTCAGCCTTTGGGGCATGTTGTCAGGCTTTCCTCTGCCAGGCTTTCTGCCACAAGCTTACTTTAAAAAAAGGAAAAAGAAAACTGAGATTCACATATGAATGTGTGACGCCAGCAGCTGGCCCCTAACAAAATCACCTGATATCGTGAAACTTGAGAGAACGTCGTAAGAGTTGTCGGTGTAGTCAGACAGATCCTCCCCGGCGTGACAGGCCAACATAGCTCAGCACAACCGGATACAAACAGCAGTAAAACAACGTCATACAGAGCGCGTACACCGGTGCCTGTGTGTGGGAATAGCAGCCCTTACCTCCAGCTGGTCGCTGTGGTGAGCTCCCTCCGCGCAAGGAGGGGCAAAGTGCTCCTTTTTGAGGAGGCAGTGACAGGAGCCAACGGCTGGCCTGGCGGGAGCTGGGCAGAGCCCAGAGCATGGGATATGGACACTTTTGGGGTGGCAAGGATGGGTTCAGCAGCGCACACTCTCCCGAGCCCCTTGCTCATTGCTGCTGCCTGCTCCTCTGCGAGGTCCCAGCGTGAAGCAGATAAGGGAATCGATCCAGGTTAAAAATAGCCGTGCGTCTCCCTCCCTGCCCCTCTCCTCCCAGCGCTAAAGCATTACTGGAAAGCTGCAGTTTCCTCACCCCGTTCCCAGGGCGGCCCTGCAGCGGCAGCCACGGCACGGCTGGAGGGGCAGCGCGGCGGCAGTGCCGGGGGTGGGCGGCACGCGGCCGGGCCTCGGAGAGCTGTCGCAGGGCTGATTGCAGACCTAGGGAGGGCTGGTCACCACCAGCTCCTTCCTGATGGCCCTGGAGCGCCTGAGCCCAGCCTCTACAGATGTTTAAAACTTCGGCTACCTTTCGCTCTTCTGAGCTGCCGTTGGCTGCTGTCTCTGCCTCAGGCTGCTCCTCTCTGAACTCCGCACCCTGCCTGCTCCCCGCGCTCACGTTCTCCATCTACAGGATTTTCCATTCCTGTTGCCCTCCCCGTCTTTCTTTCCTTTCCTTCTTTATCCCCATCTCCCCTTGCTTTCTTATCTCCGCACTGATCAGCTCTTAATCCCCTCCATCGTTCCTTCTCTGGCGAGCCTTTCCTGACACTCGCACTGTATTTCCAAACAAACAGAGCATAATGAGCCGAAAAGCCGAGAGGAGCAATGCTGCAGGAGCGTGTTCTCCTTTGTGCGGTCTGCGAGCGCGTGCAGGAGCGCTCGTCATTACTTCAGCGCACGCTGGCGAGACGCGGCGCTCCTTTTCCCCAGCCTTGATCTTCTTCATCTTTTAAAAGCATTCCCCGGTGACAGAGACTGTATTTCCCTGTTAGTATGCGCAATTTCTAGCACGTCTGATCACTCCTGCAATATAAATGCTGAGTAATAGTAAAAACAATACACAAAGCACTCACCACCTGCGAGCCTAGGCTGCCTGGAATTGCGCGCTTTAGCAGCAGCTCTGAGAGTCACCCGCTTATATAACACTAAGGGCCTGGGAGCATCCTCCAGAGGTGACTAGGTGTCCTTATCCTCATGCCACACGCGAGCAACGGTGACTCACCGTGAGACATGTAACGTGTCTCTAGCAGCGGGAAGGGGGAAGCGAAGTTTGCTAAACGCTTATGCCGTGCTTTCAGTGTTTCGCCTCCTCTTCAGCCGTGGTGGTGGGAACCAGGACGTGATTTCAGAGGGGAGAGGAACCAAAGCTTGCATGGGCTGAGCGATTTTATGAGTCCCCTGACTGCAGCCACAGCGGAGTCAGTGGATTGCGAAGCGGTAAATGAGAAGGAAATATAAGGTCCACCTCTGTTTGCTAACATCCTTTATTCCTTTTGTAAGTAATGCTCTCAGCCAGCGTTTCCCAAAGGGGAATCTGGAGGGAATCACACGGCCTCCACATGGACTTATGTAAGAGAGGAAGCAGCTGGTCCCTGACATTTATTGCTGTACTTCAGCTGGCAAACTTTGCTTGAAACACTGCACACAAATGCATTTCTCCGCGTTATTTGCATCCTCCCTCATTTGGTTCAATTAATTAACCCTTCAAGCGAAAAAAGTTCCCCTGCGAGCTTGTCTCCTCCAGGCCCGGGAGGGCCGGCGCAGAGGCCGGGTAAGGCTCAGGTGCTGCTGGACGCAGGTTTGTTCCTGTTCTTATTTTAGCTGAGCCAGTTCCCCCTCCCTGGCAAATATGCGATAATGCAGTTTGTTTGTAGCAAGTATCATGCACGGCACAGCTGTACCATGGATTACGTAACGCCAGTGACTCAGAGCAGAGTTGTGGGGCCACCAAGTCCATTCCTTTGCCAGGACAACAGCGTTCGCCGTGTACCAACCTATGGGCTTTACCCACGCTAACCAAGCTTCACAGCTTTTCTCTGAGGTGCGTAAGACTGTTGACATTTTTCAGATGTAGGAACTGAGAAACGAGTGTTGCTGCCAGTAACATCGAGCACCGGCGGCTGTGCAGCAGCTGCACCTCTGCTAGTGCCGCGGCAGGAGGAAGACCCCGGCCGCGTGCGGTGGGCAGGAGGGCTGGGGCTCGCTTTCAGCTGGCGCTGGCCACAAAAATGTCCCGGCACTCCGTCCTTTTTCCCAGCCGCCGGTCTCAGCTGAGCTGGGGCACAGGAGCCTCTCTCAGCCATAGCCTTTTTCCCTGTGGCTCAGATCAGAGGGAATGTTACTCACTTTCACACCATTTTACATCATCCTCTGTCACAGCAGGGACCACTAGCTGCTCTTGTAGAATACCGCTATTGCAAAACAGCGGGCAAATAATGTAGGAAATGGGAAAAAACCTACAGGTACCCTCCCAGTACCAACTTAGTACCAGAAATACTCTCAGGTGGGAGATTTATAATCAAAGTCAAAATGCAGGTGAGTTTTTGACTCTAGACTGAAGTCCATTGAAGTCATGGGGAAAAAATGCTCCCTAATTTCACTGAGACCAAGACTTGGGTTTGGAATAAGGGGCTTAATTATTGCTCGCTGAAGTCAATGGCAAGAACTTCAGCCCCTGGTTCAGCTTCTGGTGTCAGCACCGCCTTGAACCAGCTGAAGCCGTTGCTGTTTACCCTGTTTCCACCAGCCAACCGCTCATGCCTGCCGCCAGCCTCCTGCCTTGCACCAGCCCAAGTGTTTGTGTAACCAGGCAGTAAACTGCATTAGGAAACAATCCAGCAAAAATATATATGTTCCCTGGCGCCATTCATGACATGGCTGCCCAAGCCAGCACAACGGCAAGGTGGCACAGGGTCGAGGACAAGCGAGGAGATGTCCCTGCTCACCGCTGCCACCAAGACGCTGTTCCCCTGCAGGATGCTCTCAGCCTGACATGACCACGGAGGCCGAGCTACTCTGGTGGCATTGCTGGGAAAAGCGGGGACTCTTTGCTCCCGCCACTTCTCTGCTGCTGGCTCCGGCGTTCGCTGGATGCCTCCCTGAACTGGCTCAACTCACTACCCCAGCAGAAAACTGAGCCGGCCAAAAAAAGGCTGGTTTTCTAACAGGCTGTTAGGTGGCTCAGCTGTCCTGTATAATTTCAGCCTCAGTGATCAGGTCCTTGCTCCGTGTCGCTTGTACAAAGACACGGGTTCGTGGCCGTGGGCCTCCCCGTGCTTAATGGAGATGATGCACATTTGCAATGTAAATACCAGAGAGCACAAGGCAAGGACATGGTGACTAGTGGTATTCTTTGGGCATCGCTACAGCGGTATTTTGTTTACTGAGCTTTTCCATCGCAGTTCAGGAATCACCGCATGGGCCCAGTCTGGCCTCTCCCGGGACCACCACTTTGAGGAGAGTTTCTGCTGGCACTGCTTTGCATTTTCTTCACTTTTTAATCCCAAACTGTTGCTGAGTTGGACATATCTGTTACGTGCAACCCCCCAAGTTTCACTTTTATATCATTCAAAAGCAGCTTAGCCAGGGGTGTTTTTTTCCCAGTTTCTCCCTCGGGACTTTGAACACCAGCTTTCAGCCTGAAAAAATATTTACAGCTGTGTTATATAAACTAATGAAAAACAGTGTTTAAAATGAAAGCACTGGCACAACTTTATGGAGAACAGCAGTGGAAATAGCCATATGGTAATAAACAGGCTACCTGATATGGTTTGTTGTTTAACTCGTTGCTTACTTTAGAAACTTAGGCTTGTGTTTCCAAACACGTTCTCCAGTTCTGAGTCCTCTGAGACAGTTGCATGTATTGGTTTAGTCACCCAGACCTGAGTCCGGGCACTCTCGCGGGTATGTAGCCTTGGAGCCGTTCAGTGAGAAACAAGTCTGTCCGGGCAGGGACTGTCTGTCCTCCCATATGCTTCACAGCACAGAGTGCATGGTAAATAAAGTTGGAGTTTCTAAGGTAAACACCAAGCAATCTTGTTAAAAAAAAAAAGGACAAGGAAACCTTTGGACACAAACAGGTTTTCCTTTTTGCAGCTTGCCATTAGAAAAACAAAAAAAAAAAAGAGAGAGAGATTTTATATTACTGCAGCACTGACTTTCTCATGTGTAGCTGTGACAGTTTTCTATCTTGTGACAGCAATATCATGACGAGATATTTATAACATGCTAGGAAAAATGTTTCCTTTTTAAAGCCCATCACAGTAGCATAATAACAAGCCTTGTAATCCGTCTTTCCTGTATACCGAAATCACCCGATGGAAATGAATTTTATAGGCTGACTGTTGGTGTGCATATTAAAGCCATTTCTAAGGAAAAGCTGTAAAACATACATCCATACGCTGTGCTGTGCACACATGACTGCACACCGAGATTAGGCCACATGGCAGTAAAAATGCTTGTGCCCGGGCTAACGAGAGCCTCCGCAGTCGTTACCGCAGCCGAAGCCGCGCCGGCACCAGCGCGAGGGCGGGAACAGCGCTAGCACAGACCAGCCTTTACAGTAAATCGGCTGTAACATGGCTTGGCTGCAGGCCCGAGTAATAACTAATCAGTTTTATGTTAATTATTTGCTCTCCTTCTACATCTAGCAATAGCTACGGGACAGTGATAAGCACAAATCACTGCAGTGCGTAGCTGAGTTTCAGAGAGTCTCTACTTCTTTGACATCGTTTGCCGATTGAGGAGAGACGCGAAAGGTTCTGTCCGTTCCCTTCGCCGCAGCTCCTTTCTTGCACCCTCTCATAAAGCGATATTCTAGAGGGGGTTTGTGAGGATAAACAGTGGCTCTCGTATGGCTCTCATCTGCCTGGATAGTGCATTCTGGAGCTCCCGCACACTTTTAACATGGTAATTCACCCTTATACAGTGCCTGCAAAACAGACGTGCTCTCTTGAGACACCCAGTAAATGGGCTCCAGTTGGAATATATTTCCAAATCTAGACTGTGACCACAAAGCCGCTGGGCAGCAAAAGCACAGAGTGCCCCTCCATCCTCCTCCATCCCCCCTGGCCACAAGTCCCCAGTGCAGAATCACGGCCCAGCAGCAGAGCCAGCAGAGCTCTCTGCGGGAGCGCACGGCACTGGGAAATCGGTCCGGCTTTAGGAAGCTGGCACATTTTTTTTCCTGGGGTTACTTTTTTAAGCTCCCGTTACCGACGGGGCAGCATGTAGCAGCGCTGGCAGAGGCAGAGACAAATAGACAAATGTCAGAGATGGGAATACCTTTAGCTGGCATTGCCTTGAATGCTTCCCGTTGTGGATCTGTGACCTGAGAGCTGTGTCCCTCCCAGAAAGGCCATACTGGGAAACCACTGGCTGCGAGGTGCGCTGACTCCCTAGCCAGTTCCACTGAGTGACCATCTGCCCCCTTACAAATCTGAACCTAGTACATCCTTTAGGCAAGAGACTTAGACCCACTGACATCTCTTAAGCGCTTTGGGAAGCGGTGCTCTCAAGCCCGTCAGTTTGGTCTCCATTGATGAGAACTTTGATTCTCCACTGGGATTTCTTGCCTCGTCATTTAGGGCTGCTGTGCACTTAAAAGGGTTGCCGATATACTTCCCTGCTAGAGACATCCCAGCGATCCCTGCAAGGGGACCTTGGCTCGAGAGGTCTTCGGTCAGGAGCATGGCTTTGCCAGCATAACTTTTAAGCTGTTGTAAGTATTTTCAGGTGCAGGTAAAATACTACCAAATCCCAAATATACACTCCTTGATGTGCACTTTGCACAAGTACAAATGGCTAACCCCAGCGCAAGACAGAAGAGAATTAGGCCCAAGAGAGATAAGCTTTAATAACTCTGCAGCCTCCCCAAGGAGGTAATTTGTGCAGCAGTTAAATAAAGCAAACACTGTTGGAATTTAACAAATAACACAGATTAATAACAGAGGGAAACATTCTCCATTATCTGGGTGGGACATGCATTGTTTCATTGATATTACTGCAGTGCCGGGAGATTGAAATAAATCGTGTTTTAATTAAAATAAAATGTAAAAAATGGAAGACAAAGGGACCACTAATGTTCTGCCAGTCTGCTCCAGAAAGTGCTGCTCTTGGTAATGATGGGCAGAACTCATCTGGGGAGCAGGACGGTGGACGAGCAGGCCATAAAGATAAAAATTGAATGGAAAATGCTTCGAGCCAGGCTGACAGCTTGGTTAATAGAGTTCTGTGCTAACGAATATTAGCATTTACGCAGGCTCCCCTAGCCTTCGAAGTGACTAGGAGGGGGAGGGATGGTTCACGACGCCACGGTGATTGCAACGTAGCTGGCTCCCCGTGAGCCTGGCTCCTCGTCCCCCACGTGTGCCCTTGCCCTGTCAGACCACCCGCACGGCCGGAGCAGAACGGGGCTTCAGAGGAATTGTTCTAAAAATCAAACTTTAAATTGGGAGGAACATCAGCAAGGTGCTCAGTGTACCGATTTCAGTGGCAGAACAGCTCCCCATGCTCCGAAACTCGGACCCGGGTGCACGAACACCAGCGGCAGCAGCTGAGGCACCCGAGATGAGCGGTCCGTGTCCTGCGCCAGTCTGGTTGAATTCAGTGACTCTGTCAGGACCGCGCTGGTGTCCTCAGCAGACTGCGCCGCGAGGAGGAACGTAGCAGCAACCGCAGCGTGTGTTGGGCTCAGTTTGCAGCGCTTTCCACACTAGATCCCCGCCGTTTAGCGCCGTGGAGAGGGCAGTGCTGGGGTCTCAAACCTGCGTGACCGCAAAAATGAAATGATGACTTTGTCAAAAAATGGGGAAAGTGTTTGGAAGGAGTCCAGCTCTTGCAGTCCTCTTTTTCTTTTATTGCATTTGTTTGGCTTATTCTGTCCACAGCTGCCCGTGCGCTGGTGCCCTGGGTGCACGCGCGGCTCACGGCGGGCGCAGGCAGGCGAGGCGGTGAGCCTGGCGCCCGTCCAGCCGGCCTCTGCCCCAGTGCAGCTCCCTCGCAGGGCTATCCCGGGCCTTGAAATCCTTCAAGGAAATGAACTCGAAGCTACATTAAAATGCATAAACGAGCCCAGCGTACAAGGGCATTAAGATCGTGGGGCAAGGAGGCTCAAGGGTTCGGGAGGGCGGCGGGCGCCCGCGAGCAGCAGCAGACCGGCAGCGGGAGGAGGGCAGCAGCGAGGAGCGAGGTCCCCGGCACCCGGCTTTCAAGGCAATTCGCAAAGCTGCTGTCTCGACAGCCGGGATTCACACACAGCTTCCCAGAAAGGATCACTTCTCTGCAGGAAAGCAAGCGTCCCCTGCACCGCGGCGCTGGCGACACGTGAACTCGCTCAGCGGAGCCCGAGCGCCCCGGCGGCACGAGGCAGCCGCACGGGGCAGAGGGTTTCCAAACAAACCGTCGGCGACCAGAAAACAGCTCGGAGCAGATCGCTCGCAGTAAATCTCCACATGACGCCGAGGCTGGGTTCGTCTTACACAGAGCTAAGAGTAGACAGAGAAATGCCGAGGACAGATGGCAGCGCCGTTCCCAGGGATATGGCCATAGATGAGCGTGTGCCGTTGCTGACTACTGTATATGTCCTTGCCTCGCTCAGCAGCGTACGTAACTGGTAAGGACAGTAATACGTTTCTAGGGAGTGAGTCTTAAATGTCCTGGGGGTTGGAACCAAAGATGGTAGCTCTTTCTATTTGACACAGCTACAGCATCAAATATCCCACGTTACGGAAAATCAGAAGCCAAACTGGAACCTGTTTATCTGCCAAGATCTGAATTTCGAGTGTAGCGTTATTGTGCCGCAGCCGGTGGCAGAGCTCACCTAAGGCAGCATCGCGGGAGGTCACATCCTTCACGCGGTTACACTTGTCTCTTCTGGTGCTTATCCGGATGGCGGCTGAGTACGGGGAAACACAGATCTGTGCAAGCCTGAATAGCAATAGCAACAGCAGTGATAGTAATGCATAATCATTGCATCTCCCTGCCCAAGGAATTCAGGAATTTTCCTGTTTTACAGGTGCATATATCCTATTCTCCACAACAGCTTCTGAGTGGACAATCCATACAAACCAGGAAACCTGACTCAATATTAGGCATCTGTGAAGCTGATCATAGAGAACATATCATCACGCACATAAAATGAACAACACAAAATCTAGAGTATATATTCTTTCTCTGATATCATTCGGTTACAATTCTTTTTGGGGTATCTGCAGCAACAGGATCAAAAAAAATTTCAGAGAGTAGAGTGACTTACCAAAAATATATCTCCATACAGATTACATGTGAATAAAACTTGCATTTTTCTATACTATTTATGGACACATTTGTTTGTAAACCTATTTAAAACATTTTTTCAAACTCTTAGAGGTTACTTGCACCACTTCATAGTTTTACTGTAGAACAAAGCTGACATCTCCAGATGGCAAATATAAACATCAAAAGATGAACTGTCACTCAAAGACACGTGGGAAACGTCTGCAAAAGCTGAGTACGGTGTTAGAAGCATTTCAGTAGTAGAGTAAAAGTTCTGAATATGCCGTTAATAGTGGCGCAATACATCTAACTGACATGCTGGAGGTGGCAAGCTGCACTCAAATGCTTTGCTACCCGCAAAATGGCACTTATTTCTGGAGTGCAGTATAGCCAGGAAATTATACAGTAAATCAAAGGTACAAATTACACAAAGTGTGCTATAAAATGTAGAATGTCTTAAGTGACATACAAGCAACATGCACATGTGCATGGCTAGGAAAGCATGTACGGGTCTCAGCCACTCTGGTGAATCAGTATTTGAGAGTGTTACAGTTTTCAGTATCTCCTTTTGTATAATCAGATAACTGCAACTACAAATTTTACTTGAGGACTGACAGTTTTACATTACAATGGCTTCTTTGTTGCTCCAAGCAGCAATATATATACAACAAATCAGTCCAGAAAGAAAATGCTTTCCGTCATACTAGTGTTTGCCTTATTATTAGAATGAGGAACTATGTGCATGAAGAAGTTCTTCTTTATAATTTTTTACCAGCACTATTAGTCTCTTCTAGATATTGGCAGGGGTGGGAGGAGATCTGCCAAAATACATTACACATTTTGTCTCAGCTGTAGTGACAGAAGGCATTCAGTGTGAGCTGTGCAATTCAGAGCGTTTGCGGATGGGAGAAAGAGTTCATTCAAAATAGTGAATAGTTAGTTTGAACTTTGCCACATCCCCCAAACAGAAATGGTTTTATAAATAAAATATTTGATGAAATTTCTGCAGCAGGAAAGGCTCAAAAACTTGCTCTTCCCTTACACCAGCCTCAGCAGAGAGAGCTGTAGGTGGTGCCTGGCCCGTGCCTCAGACACCAGTTCTGCAAGTCACGGTTGCACCAGGATCCCATCTCTTTTACGGACTTGTCTGACTACAAACTCCCAGCAAAATAGTGAGGCTGCCTGTCAAGACCACACATTCAAGCATTTTGGCCCAACTCTACATATAGGCATTTTTGTGGGATTTTTTTTCCCCAACATAACTATACCATGGTTTACTGTCAGCATTGGAGTTTTGTTTATTCCTAAATTGTAATTAAAGCATTGGTTTCTGAAGGGCTGAATGAGCTAATGAGTCGCGATCGAGCAGATCCACGTGGTTCCGCTCTGCAAAGGAGATCTGTGGCAGTAGCGAGCCCGAATAACTGCATTGCAATCGTATTAGGGTCGCTTCTGCAGCGTCTGTCTCCACAGCAAGACTGAATGATGTACAACCATGGTGTCATGTACAAGCCCAAAATAGCTCTAACGCTGCTAGCAATTAGCCATGCCTTGATAGCTGTGTGCTAATTTGTTCCCCTAGCAGAATATTTTCTGTGGTGAAAACTGAATCTACTACTGTAGCTGCCACACAGTAGATTTTTAGACGTTAATAAGCACGGAGGAATTTCAGGCACGGACGAGCTCAGGATGTGCCCCACCGGGGTCCCTCCAGCTGCGGCTCTGCGAGAGGCTGGCTCCACAGCCGCGCTGGTGCAGGGGGTCCTGCCCTCTGCTCTCCTGCTGCTCTTACACCCCAGCTCAGCACCTCGCTGCTGTGCCAGGAGATCCCTACGTTGGGCCATGAGCCATGGCCAGGCTGGCCCTACAGACCACTGCCCGGGCACAGCGGAGGAGGCTGTGAACTTCAGCTGGAGGCCAGGAGCCATCAGCTAGGGGTGGAGGGGATCCAGGGTGGAGAGCTAAACCCATATGCAACTCCTTGCTTTTTTGTAGGCTCACTTCACCGCTGGTTTAGCCCTCCGTGGCTCCGGCGTGCACCAGCGCCGGCACGAGGCACGGGTTAGAGACGGGCACCGGTGGGAAGGGCTCGCCACGGGGCAGCCTCGGCTGTGTTATCAAGCAGCACCTCCGTAATGAGGTGCTGGCCGGGCTGCTCACACGAGCCACCTCACAGCACCGCAACAGCAGGGCTATCGCAGCACGGAAAATACTCACGCGGTCACTCCGTTCGGCTTGTTATTGTCAAAGGGTTTGAGCAACACAACCTTCTTCGTCTTTGAGATCTTACCAGAGCTCTTCTTTGGGGCTTTTGGGATCGTACGGTTCTTTTACACCAGAATGATTTTACGGAGGAAGAACAATTCAGATTTACATTCACTTCAAGAAAAGCTGTCTTCAGTTTAATATTCTGCCCACTTCAGTCGCAGAGACATCACTGAGCACAGTGTGGAGAGTTCAGCAGCTGAATGATGCTAGCAGTGATAATAAGAGTGCATATGGGAATCCCGGGAAAACCTTAATCATCATCATTAACATTTTATTTTTTGTAGCGCAATTCCTGCTCCAGTGTACCACAGTTCGCTGTACCAGATAACGCAGTGCCCAACGCTGATAAGAGTCTGCACAAATATGAAGAATGGCAAATGCTGCGAGAAAGAAATTAATCACAAAACTGGAACTGCCATAGGAGCTTTTCCTTTTGATATTTCGGAAGTATTTTGTATGTGTGTTTCACATCAGGCACGTTTTTGAGGTAAAAGGAAGGTAGTTCAAGCGTATAGACAGATTATGTCTAGCTCTCCTTGTTTCTAGCTTTGCTGCTTATTTATAAGTTCGCCTCTTTGCAAACCACATTGCAGCTTCTAGTTTTATCAGTTTTGCCCAGCTTACTATCTTATTCAGCTGAATGTTAAACGAAAGTAGTGAAACCCGCCAGGGTGAAACAAGAATGAATTTTGGCAGAAGCAGTGGAGAGCTTTCCTCTTGCAGCTTGGCATTCAAGAAGAAACACAAACTTCAAGCAGGGACCATTTTAAAATGGATTGTGTGGGTACATTTGTGACAAGAGCAAAGGAGGGAACTTCTAAAATATATGAACCCATAATGCTGATGGTACATCACTGGAGCGGTGACTTACTAGCTGAAGGTGGTGATCTAATGTGTATTTTATAGGAAGATTATAATGAAAGTTAATATTATTAAGTGCTTTATAAAATGGTTCATGAACTGAAAAAGGAGTGTTTCTTCCTTGGACAAATTGCCTTAGAAATGTTAGCCTTCAGGGTCCTGTCTTCATTGTTAAAATAGAATTGGGTCAGCAGCTCTACTTTATAAAGTTTTAAATCAGTTTTGCAATCATGGCTTTTGTTTATAAGCTCTTCAGGCTTAATTTCGCTGCAAAGTTAACCTGAGCTATAACTTATTCCAGTTCTATTTGGAATCCTTTCCACACAAAAACATATTAAGCCTGGGTCTGCAGGTGCTTTTGATTTGAGGCAGCAAGGCTAATGGGAAGATATAGGCCCATATTAAAGTGAGTCTATCTTGTCAGGTACTCTGTATTGTGAGCACAGTTTCGTGCCATTTGAATGCTGCTGGTCTTCCAATGCCTTCCCATTAGCCCTTTCTTATTCCCGGGAGGGATCCTACTAATGCCTGGGACAGAATTAATAGCACAGCCAGTGCAGGGGGCTGCTAAGAACCATTAAGGTTCTTGGAAATCTCAGACCGTGGTTTCACAGTATAAAGTTTTTGTGGGTAAAACTGACTTTAATCGTTCCTGTCCCATCATCCTTCCTTAGCCGTGCCCTCCCCCAGCATTGCTTATTTCTGCTGATCCAATGTTTTAAAAAAGCCCTGAGAAAGACATATTTTTAAAGAACAGCTCATCGGCTCACAGTGTGGCTTACTAAACTGTTTTGCTGGTACACTATAAGGGCTCCAGCACAGGCACGGAAGAAGGCATGAGGGGTCAGAACCCATAAACCAATGCTGTTGCTAAATGTTTTGTATTCTGAAGCTGTGGCTACTGCACCAGACACAAGTGAAGGTATAGAGAAAGTCTAGGGGCAGAAACTGCAGGTGTCCCCTTATATAGTAATAAGGGTCTTGAGGGAGCTGCCACAACAACAAACAGATCACTTGTAAATTCATTGCTTAGTGAGGAAGTGAGAGAAGCTTGGGGAGGACTAGTTGTAATTTTCCTAAAGAAATCCCCATGATTTACACCCTGAAAGAAGGTCACATCTTTTAGCAAAAAGGACATAATGTGGGAATCAGAATGCCCAGTAGCAATTATTATGGTGTTATATCGGTCACTGATGGGAAGAGGAAACACAGGGTGAGGCAAAAAAGCTGCTGCTGTTTGGCTTTAATGTGTTGAAAAAGTTTCTTCACAAATGTCAGGAATTTTGTTGCTCTAGCTTGAATGATGCTCACAGGAGGGAAGAGGGGGTTAATTATTCCACAGTGATGAATGTCTTCCTCGAGGGGAGAGCACGTTTACTGACAGCAATAGTGAGGGTCCAGTAAGAACAATTCATACCATGTAAAAAGTGGTAGCTCCCATAGCACTTCACCTGTAAAGCTTCCTTCTCCAGGTCTCCATCCTGCCACATCTCCAGGTCTCCATCCTACACGGCACAACGCTCTGGTTCCCGGGCCAGAAACGCTCCCCCTGGGCCAGCTGCAGTGCTTCCCCCACTCACTTTCCTCTGTCTCCTCTTCCCGCTCCAGGGACAACTCAACCTGCAGCTCAGTGTGCAGCTACCGGACGGCTACAAACCAAAGCCTGGCTATTAAGGAAAATTAAAATCACAGCCAGTTTAGCTTGCTGCCCTCGGCTGTGAACTGTGGCAGTTCGGCAGGACCCTGAAGGGAGGAAAAGCAAACAGTTGGAGACAGGAACTTCCCCATGCATCCTACCGTAAGCCAGAGCTTTTTTTTCTCCAAGCATCTTGAGAGTCCTATATTAGAAGGAGGTACGTGACACGACCTTTGATACTCGCTCTAAATTATGCATGTATAATAGCACCCAAGGATCTCATGAAATCTATTACGTTGGGCATTGTACAAACACAGCAAAAAGGTATTCCTTCACTGAAGGGTTTGCAACCGAAAGGGCTGTTTTTCATTACCCACCAAGGGTGAATTTAGCTCTACACAAAATATACAGGAAAACACAGTTGCTAATGTGATGGAAATTATTACTGTGCAATAATTTATGGATCTTGTTTGTTGACTTTGCTATTGGGAAATTCACTGTCTAAATATATTGGCTTGATTTAATAAGGGAAAAGCAGGCTGAACTAATAGGTGGCTATAACAAAAAATAAGCAGACAGTGTAAAGGAGAGCTTGAAATAAGCCACTACTTCAATAAATGTTTGCGGATTTTTAAAAGTAATGGGGAAAAAAAACAGAAAAGAGGAACACAAGTCGATCAGAAGGACTGTATTAGCTGACAAGGGACTGGTGCAGTGGAATCAGGCTGTCACAAGCGTAATTTTTTAGAGGGAAGAAGGGAAGGTCTTTAAAGAAGCTACACCTACCTGTCTTGTTCTTAGGGGCTAGTAAGACTTTAGACAAATGAATATCAAGTTTGCTGTCTTTAAAATCTTTTGCTAATTACAGACCCCTGCAGAGCAAGATGCTCACACTTACTGAGCAGGTACCACTAATGGACCCCATAGCGCTGCCCAGCACTAGAATAAGAGCAGGAGAACTGCGGCACGCAGGAGGGGTTCGCAACAACGCACAGGTCCATATCTGACGAGCTGTAGTAAGAGAGCAGAAGGCGAGAAACGTAACGACTATCTATAACTGTAGCAGCTTCCCCAAAATGTTTCTAGTCCGAGGGTTGATCATGCTTCTATCAGGAGCATGTTCAGGTCCTAAAACAACCCAGTTCAGATTACATGAAGCAGTAATCAGGTCTCTGGTGGTTCCATGTTCTTCTTTAATAATGTTCATCTTCTTCTGATGGCCTCTAATGTCAAAAGCAAGCTTGAAGGAGGGATTTCAGTGAAGGAAGCTGCAGTCCTGCCCAGGACCCCCTTCATATATTCTAATATTTGAAATGAGCAGACAGAGGGAAATTATTCACAGGCATTACATATATGGAAAATCTACAAGATCCCACATGACTGATGACACCTGGCCTTTGCTTTATGTATAATGTTGCCATTAAAATGTATTCCGGTAATTAGGAAAGCTGGAAGGGAGTCTATTTGAATAAACAAACAAAGACCTGGTTGCCCTGTAGCTTGATGCATCGCTCAGCTGTCTGACAGCGCCTTTCCCACGCCTGCCGCCTCATTCCTAAACTAGCGGAGGCTGTTGTGCAAGGCCACCTGACAGCTCCTAACAGGCAGGTAGCTCAGCACGTTGCTGTGAAGCAACCCCTGCAAACGGGGCACGGCTGCGCGCTTGGGGCGCGGGGAAGCCACAGCATCTTCGGCTTACTAGAGGATGAAGAAGACGTTTTGCAGCTTAGGGAAAAGGGAGGATCGAGTCAGCAGGCTGAAGGAAGCTTCCCCTGGTCCCTCCAAAGGGGACAGAAAATACTCGTCCTGAGGGCATGGAAGAACCGGGGATGCAGCAGCTTGATTTGCCAGACACTAGAAGAATGTGTGGAGCTAAAGACCGCTTTTGTGCCTGAAAGGCATAAGGAACAGAAATAACTTCAGCAAAAAGAAGTAACTCCTCCTCACAACTGATAATATAACACCTAGCCTTGCTACTAAGCAGTATTCCTAAATTAAAATTTGTAGGTAATTAAGCAAAGATAAACAAAAACAATACATAAAAGAAATCCTGTAGATTTGAATTGAGGTTCTTGTGTTGTGACAAAATAAGCTTATTTAAGTTTCTTAAGAATGACAGCTTACATTTTCAAAAGCAACTAGTATTTTCCATTTCCGCTGAGGTCTTAAATTGAATATCCCAAACCACATAAAACTGTAGGCCGACATATTTATATTTACTCTGGGAGCCAGCATAAGACTCAAGACATTTCTGCTTATTAATTCCCCTGCTTTAATGTGTTTGGATTTTTCAAGTTATGACATAGTAAATACACGTGTGTCACTTAGCAACCCTAGCTGTTTCTCAAGGAATGTCTTTTGTTCTTGGAAATCCACTACAAATGCAGGTTACAAAACAATTATTGGGGACTCTAAACTCTTCTTGTTCGGATGGTATTCTGGCCTCTCCCCATTCTGCATTGTAAAGTGTGCGTGTAGGAAATTAATCTACTTTGCACAAGCATCAATCATTGACACTGTCTATTGCTATAAAGAGAAGCTCTGCACATTTAATAGATATGACAGAAGTTTCTGTTGAAAATAAAAGACATGAGAAATGGCTACAGAAACAAAGGACTAGAAAGGACCTCTTGGCCTTGGGTTCACAGAGTCCAAAGCCCTCGTACTGCTTTATAAACAACGCTATAAATACTTTACCATTATGATGCAACCCTGCCTAGCCTCTTGCATGAACTTATCAATTTGATTTATTTTAATACACAGCACTGAACTCTGAGATCACACATCACATTTTCAGCATCAGGTTTTGAAAATGTAAACACCTGCGCAATTCTGAAGCCTTATGTCTCATTTCCCTGTGATGGGGTTATTGTTTTTGCACACAGGTTAGAATGTATGCGTGCTCCTGAGTATATACACGCAGTGGAAGTACTTCTGCTTCTGTACCCGAGATTACCCTTGATTGCAGAATTCAAAGGTTTAAAGCTGAGGAGTCACATACACTTGTTTACCTTGTCAGGATCAATACGAAAGATAAGATATATAAGTTGATCTTTATATTTTGAAATCAAATGTAACCCTAGGAAATCCTCTAAAAATATGTGAAAATTCTATAGATGGCCACATAATTAATACAACTAGTATTTGTCTATGAAACTTTCAGATTATACCCTCAGATAGAGGGTACCTGAAAGTTAAGTCAACTAACAAACTAAAAAAAGTATAAAAACTGTTTTCTAAAAATGTGAGCAGGTAAGTATAAAGCGAGAATGCAAATTAGGAATAATAATATACGGAAAGGAAGCAACTATTTCTTGCAGCTGTAACCTCCTGTTAATAGAATAGATAACATTTTGCAGTGGTAATTTTGGCAATCCCGGAACAGAAACAGACAATACAGAGAAATGCATCAATCTCAGGAAAACAAACAAACAAACAAGCACAGCAAAGTCTGCTGTCGAACTATCTGTCAGGAAAATGCTGCAAACACTTTTACAACTCTTCTCATCCTTACCTTCACTTTTAGAAGACCGTGACCCTACCCTGTATCTTTGGGAGATGAGGGGGGTTGCTTAAAATGCTTGTGGTGTGCTGCTAAAGTAAAAGCCATGCTCCAGAGCTCATCGCCAGCAGCAGAAGACAATGTATGAAAATTAACCCCTGCTTTTTTAAAGTGAAGTGAGAGGACTGTGCTCCAGGTACCCTCCCAAACCTTGCCATGGTAAACTTGGGACACAGCCAGATGACTTCATGGCCACAGTTTAGGAAGTCACAGCCTCTACCAGGCAGTTAACCCTTGCTTATGGTTACAAAATCCGCACCATTGCTCATACGTGTGCAACAGCCACTTTATTGCAAAATCTGCTGTTCAAGCTGTTCCAGTTTCTACTGGCTGAGAGGCACCAGCAAACAGCTAATAGCTAATAAACCACTGTAGTCATTCCTGCCGGGAAGGTCTGGCCATGGCTGCAGACAATTTAGGCCGCCTCCCAGAACTGGTCTGGGTCGCCTCCCGACAGGGGCCTGGGTGCCGTGGTGCTGAGGTCCACTCGCTGTGATGCTGAGCTCCACTCTGCAGAGCGAGCCCAACGCAAGTTCCTGCTGAGCCCCGCTTCGAGCCCGCTTCCAAGCAGTTTTCCCCTGTGGGCAAATCTTTGAAGGGCAACTTCAGATCTGACATGGGATACATCACCTTCTCAAGCATTTAAGCTTCATCTTTTCTTTCACTATTATCATTGTGAAGAGAGCTGTTAGAATACCAAAATAATGGCTGAGAATCATAAATTTCACTAGGAGCACATAAACTGAAACGCCCTTCTACGAACAACTCCTAACAATACTCAAGTTTACCACATTCATTTTGTTGAGGTGGTAAAACTATTAACCTTGATTAGCAGCATTCAATGCAAGTACTTTCAGTGGGCATAGTCGTGAAATCCTCAGCAGATGCTTAGTCACTCGTCAATCAGTCGTCACTGAAATTTTGCATTAGAAAAGATCTAAGGACATCGGGATTGTGTTAATGACCACTCGCATCTGCTTATCCGTGGCAAGGATCTGTCCTACACTGCAAACTCCTCCCAGCACTGCTGGTGGCTAGGGATGCAATGAAGTGTGACTTGCGGCTATCATTGCTGGGCTCGTGAAAGGCCCAAGCATAGCTGTAGTCACCAGCAACACTGAGCTTTTGATGGTATAACTTATTTTGCTTTATGGGAGGGGGAGGAAAGGCTGGAATAAGCTGTACTGGCCTATTGCAGTTCTGCTGGTACAGAATACCAGATCACCTATTCAAAAGTGCTCTGAATGTAGATCTGACTTGGAACTGGAGCAGATCCACCCACCACATGTATTTAGGCCTTTCATTGTTTCACGTGAAAAGATGCTGCATCGGCGAGTGAGTAACAGCAGAAGAGTTTTTTAAAAGATATTTTTGACCTGGGGAAACAAGATCACATCCTTTCATTATCTGTAGAACAATGAGATCCACGTTTCGATTGCCCGTTACCAAGAAGGTAGTGCCTTAAAATATATGACTAAATAATACGCAGTTGGTGTACTTCACGCCAAGTTCACATAAATGCAGCCTGGATGCGCAGTAACGGCTTTGGACGTGTAGGTTGGAGGCCACTAAAATTTTCACGACAGCGATCATTCACAAATGTGCACACACACAAGTCTCTTTCAGTTTGTAAAGCAAGTGAAAGTAGCTTGGGAAAACGGTGACAAACAGATCAAAGGACATTCCTTCCCCTTTGCCAAATGTTTACTTATTAACCCAGGACATGGTGCTGATAACAGTTATGTGTGTGAGCAACTTCCACCATACAGGTAATTCCACCAACTGCAAGGCGATTACCGCCACACAGAGTTGTGTGGATGAGCGTACGCGGGACTAAGGCCCTAACAACGTTTTGAAATCCAGAAAACGTTACCTAAGGCTCATCAGAGACGCTCTAGCGTTTGCTCGAACGATACAGTGCCAGGTTCAAGGTAAGACTGGGACCAGAACAGGAAGGGGATGACGTAAGACAGAGTCACTCTTGGCCTGGTTTAGTGAGCAGAACCCAGACAGAAAACCGGAGAAGATGACCGTACAGGCTCGTTGCACGTCTGCTAATTCTAATAATGGAAAATAAGATCCCAAAGGCATTTCCCCGCCATGGAAGTAAAAAACAAATCAAAACACCGCTGGCGGTAAGGACGCCGCGCGCATACAAAATGGGCCGAACCCCACTGCCGAACGCAAACGGCTGGGCCGAACGGGGAACAGCGCGGTGCTGTGCCGGGACGGCCGCGAAGCGAATCGCACGACCCGGACCTGCTCCTGCAGGCGGGCGCACCGCCTCGGGCTCGCGCAGGGACGTCCGACCACCGCGCCCGCCCCATGAAACGCGGCGCTAAAACGCCGCGCGGACCGACGGTGCGGACGGGCGCGCGGCAGCGGCGGCAGCGCCGCGCACCTGCCGCGGAGCCGGCCCGCGGCGGCCGCCGGGGCAGTGCCTGAGCCCCGCGCAGGGCCCGCGGGGCCGGGCCGGGGCGGGGAGGCCGCGGGCGGGCGGCAGCCATTGCCCCGCTCCCGCGGCGGCTCCCCGCCGGGCCGGGGCCGGGCTGGCCTCGCGCGCCCCCCGCGTCCCCGCCCACTCGCTCCCCTCCTGCCAATCAGCGCGGCCCCGCCCCCGAGACCCGAGGTGCGGGGTTTGAAAGCGGGCGGGACCACTCGGCGCGCGGACCCGGGGGGGGGGGAAGGGAGCGGGCGGCGGGGAAGCGCGGCGGCGCCCGCCCGGGGCGGTGGTCTCCCGGCGCGGGAGCGGCCGCCGAGCGCAGCGGCACGACGCCCCGCTTCGCCGCGCGCGGCCCCCGCGGCGGGCGGGGCAGCGGGGCGGTTCGGCGCGGCGGGCTCCCCCCCCCGCCCGGCGCAGTGGGAGGCGCCTGGCGGCCCGCGTCACCCATTGTTTACAAACCAACCCCAGCGGGCCGAGCTCCAGCTCAACCGCAGCCGCCGGGGCCGCGTGTGCTCGCGCGCGTGTGGCGGCGGCGGCGGCGGCGGCGCCCTCGGCGTGTGCGGCACGGCGGCGCCGGCCGAGATGCCGTGCCGGCCGGGCGAGCGCTTCCTGCTGCTGGAGCGCTCGGTCGCCGTGGGGCCGGCCGGCTCCAAGGAGGTGGACGCGCTCGTGGCCAGGCTGGGCGAGGTGCTGCAGCTGAGCGCCCAGCGGGCGCCGCCGCCCCGCGCCCCGAAGCACCTGGGCCCCGGCAGCGCCCGGGACCGCGCCGCCCCCTACTCGCCGCGCTGCAGCGGCGGCGGCGGGCTCGTGGCGCCGCGGGGGCCGGCCCCGCCGCCGGCGCACCACCACCAGCACCACCGCGCCGAGTCCCCGCGCCCGGAGCGCGGCGGCCACCAGCGGGTCACCAAGCAGCTGTGCGGCCGCGGCTGGCTGCGGAGCGCCGCCCGCCGGAGGAAGCAGCCGCCGCCGGGGCCCGGCGAGGGGCCGGAGGAGGAGGAGGACCCGCACCGGCTCCTGCAGCAGCTCATCCTCTCCGGGAACCTCATCAAAGAAGCCGTCCGGCGGCTCCAGCTCGCCGCGGCCGCGGCGGCGGCGGCCGCGGCCTCCACGGCGTCCAGCGGCAGCGCCTCGGCGGGGAGCAGCGGCGCGGACGGCGAGGCGGCGGCTCGGCCGCCCCTGCAGTAGCCGCCGGCGGGGCCCCGCGGCGCAGGACTGGCGGCGGCGCCCGGACGTGGCGCTGGCGGCGGCGCCGTGAGTCGCCCCGCGCGGCGGCCGCGGGGGGAAGCGCGGGAGGCGGCGCCCCCCCCCCCCCCCCAAGGTCACCCGCCGCCGGGAGCCCCGTGGCTGCGCCGCCGCCCGGCCCCGCCGCGCTGTCACCGCCGCCCCCCTCCCCTCCTCCCTCCCCCCCGCGGCTCCTCCTCCTCCCCCCGCCGCGGAGCCGCCGGGGGTCGCGGCGCCCCCGGCCCGGCCCGGCGCCGCGCCGGCCTCGCGGGAGCCATTTGCAATAATCCCGAGTGACCCGCGCGGGGGCGGCTGCCCCCCCGCCGCCTGCGTGTCGTCCCCCCCTCCCGTTTTTTTAATTATTATTATTATTTTAACGTTTTTTTTCGGTTGTTGTTTTTCCCCGTCGCGACTGTATGAAGCAGTTTAAAAATGTGAATCTCGGAAGCTGGAAGGCAGCTGGACTTATAATTGTAAAGCCTGATGAGTGAATGGAGTCTGAGACGCGTTGTTCACCAAGGTAGCTGAAACAAGTTTGTTTGTTTCTTTTCTTAAAAAAAAAAAAAAAGAGGAAAAAAACCGCTCCCCTTCCCCAAACAAACTCAATGGCTCAACTACGAGATGCAGCTGTTGATTAAATATATGCACTTCGTACCGGAGTGTTTGAAATGTGCTCCTGATTTGCAGGACTTACTGTCTTAATTAACCTGTCTGTACTGAATAAACGTGGTCTTGTTTTTATTTTTGGGTCCGTGTCTCATTGTTGAGGGGAAGTGAATCTTGGTTCATGTGAGCACGACTACGCGGATGATGCTCCGATAGAAACACCACCCCGTGATCTTCTTTCGGTTGTGAGATCTCCATTTTGCAGACAAAAAAAAAAAAAAAAAAAAAAGCCCACAACAATCCGCATAGCCTGATGCAGCGGGACACCGGTTATTAATGCACGGAGATGCAACTGAGCCCCTTTGTTTGCCAGCAGCGTTTGCTCGCACGCCACGAGACGCCCCTTCCCGCAGCCCGCGGTGGGGTGGTGGAATTCATAAGTCAAATCGTGCTGACACCAAAATTAAGTGCCTTGCTTTGGGGAAGGAATGTATCTTGTGTTGGTTATTTGTTTTTTGGGGTTTTTTTGTTTCTTTCTTTCTTCGGGGAGGTGGGAAGTCTAGGCAGTCACGCATTAGTAAGAACAAACTAAAAAAATCTATAAAACACACAATTTGATGCTAATGTTGATTAAGTTTTAATACCTTTTCTGACTAGCTTCCTTAGGTAAATCCTACATTTGATTTTTTTTTTTTTTTTTTTTTTTTTAACAAGTCAAAGAAAGAGCTTTGAGATCTGAACTGAACACATCAGACAGACTGGAGCAAAACAATCTCCCAACCCCCACTCAATTTGAGGTAAAAGCTGCTCCTTTGAAGAAGGTAGCAATCCCACATGAAAGAAAATGGAAGATGTTTGCCTTTGTCCAAGAAAGCAATCTGAGCAGCTAGGTTTACTTGTGTGATTAGTTTTTTCAAGATTAAATTAAATGCTCAAGATATGTTTATTTTAGATTTTTCTCTGCTACCAATTATTGATTAAAAACTGATGCTGAAGGTTGTTTTTTAGTAGTTTTTCACGGAAATCTTTGTGCAGCAGAAACAATGTGTGCTCATTATTAGCTTTATCTTGGTTAATTTATAAGTAGATTGCAGTTTTTCCATATCAAAGCATGTAAAATGCAAAGGAACAAGTTCAGCACATTTTAGAAAAATTGTATTGTAACCTCCTTAATTACATCTGAAGTCCTTCTTTTTCTTGTAACTTGTGCTGCTTTTGTGGCATTTTGCACAACTTGAAAGATCTAGATTTATCATTAGTTCTGATCCTCTAGTACAATGGTACAATGTGTAGGATGTCCTTACTTCAAAACAATTTTTATTTGAAAAATTTGTTGCTTTTTTCCCCTCTTCATCCAGGGAAAAAAGTTCAATAGAATGTAAAAACAAATCTTAGCTTCAAATATAACCACTAGCCAACAACTAAAAAACTGGTTGCTCCTGTATTTGTCCTTCAGGTGCTTAGACAGATATGTATCCACAGTGCCAATGGTGTATTTGAACTCGAGGATGGGTAGTTTAATTATCTTTACCAAAAGACCTGGAGGAAATGAGCTGAAAGCCTAATGTAGCTGATGCAGCCTGCCTTGTTATACAACTGTGGCTGAATGTCTATGTGTGTCTGTCAACTGAAATTATGAAAGCTGGTGTGCCTGACTCGAGTTTTTACCACTGATAATTACGCATCAATTCTACTATTCCCCTTTTTTCCCCCCTCTCCGTCCCCCCTCAACGAATCCAAGCCTCTGTATACTAATGAGAACAGCTAACTTTACAAGTGTCCTTTGTAGTCGTTCAAAGCCTCGAGACATTCCTTTTAAGGATTTTACTAGAATAACACTTTTCAATAAACTGGCAGTTGAAGTGAGGCTTAGAAAAGATGCTAATAAATTTCACAGTGACTGGCTGTTTTTCAAGCTTCCTAAATTACTTCTAAAATAGCTTTTACTTTCTCCTTTGTGAGATGCTGGGAGATCTATATATGAAAATGGTTGTAGTGAGCTAAGTGTTATGTAGAGTGTGTGATGATTTGGTAAAAGGATTTTTGGCACTTGTTTTGGATAACTTGCATAACTCACTGATGTGTCTTCATTGCTTGTAATGTGGACATCCTAAACTCATGCCAGTAACCTTTACTATAACATCATATCTTCCTTATAAGTCTATAAAATTATCTTATTCAAAGTAGAGTACATGTAACTTCTTCTTAAGGAAACAGACTAAATGTGGCTTATTTTGGTTTTGGAAGCCAAGTTTTACAAGATGTTGGACCAATTGAAATATTGCCATAAGTTTTCCATTGATTCATTGCAAATTCTGTTTTTCAAGCTTTGTCATGCAGCCTACACTGTGTGAGCATACAAACAAAAAATGAACTTCGATATAAAAGTCATTGTGTACTTTGTTTCCTGCACAGAATAAAAAATGTTGAACAGTGAAGTAAGCAGTTTTATAAGCTTTAAATAGATACCTGTGTTTTAAGGGTAGAATTTCTTTGATATGTTTAACCAATTCTGCTCCTCAAAAAACAATTAGTTGGTTTCTAGAGGAGCAAAAAGTAAATTTGGGTACATGCTGCATTTGGCCTTCACCATATACTTAGATTATCTTCATTAGTAAGTGAAAAATAGTTTACTTCAGCTTTAAATTGGAAGTATTTTGGAATTAGTGTTGCATTAAGCAAGTCCAGCAAACTATGTGGATTAAATATTCATAATAGGTATTTAGTTAGGTCTTTTGGCCATACTTTTCTTTTCCATCTCACCAGGAAAAAATGTTCAGGATTTTACTGTGAACCACATATGAGCTGTAAGCTCAAAAGTAAAGCATCTAGATATCTGTAACAAGCATTATTGCAACATATTTGGGAAGAAGTTTATTATATTTATGGGGGCCTATATTTTGGGGGAAGACTTGTTTTTAAATATTCTTGTAACCAAATACATGAAAGACTCAAAAATCATATTTCAGTGCACCTCTCTGTGGCACACAGCGTGGCACAAGGCTGCTGCCACAGCTTTTTCATTAGTAGTCTATGTTATAGCTTAATTCCTCCTGAGTTTTCTGTGTGTGACAGAAGTGTTTTCTTGACCCTTGGCCTAAAACTCGTTCGCACCATTGCTATATCTTGCTTGTTCTACTGTTACGTATCTTTAGCTCGAGTGAAGGTAATTCAGTTTAGCCAGAAGTCTGGCAGATAGGACGATTTTTGTCTGCTCTTCTGGCCTGGTGTCTCCTGTCCACCTTTTGGCTTACTACCATGTATAGCAACTGCACTTAGCTGCTGCTGTAAAAATTATGTTGCTAATGTACTAGGCAAAATAAACATGGCAGGAAAGCAGGGGCTCAGTCCCGAGTCCTTAAAATCTAATTTTAAAGAAGATTCCTAGCATCTCAGAAAGTGTAAGGGAGCAGAAGGTTGTAGGCTGGTTAGCGCACAACTTGCAAACTGTCTGACCAGACCAAGCCCCAGGGTCGGCGCCCTCCATTTCCACCTAAAGAGCATTTCTCATTCCTTCCTTCCTATTCCCTGGCCCCACGATTCTCCTCTACTCCCCCTGCGTTCTCCCTTTACCCAGGCCGTTATTTTCAGCTTGGGGCTGTAATCGTTCATCTTCACATGCCCCTCTTTGCATGGTCTTCCATGGTATTGCTCTTCCTAAATTCTAAGTAGCGTTGTTCTCCTCAGTTGCTTTTTGGTAGCTACTTTTTAGCTTGCTTTTTTGCTTGGCTTCAAATGTTATTATAGCTCAGTCACTTCTTGGTAACCAAGATTTGTTTTGTTTCATAACTTTGCGTGATGTTAGTAGGACAACTAGTTACAAATGTCTTTCATGTTACTCCAGTTTGTACAAGGTAGGGCAGAAATCAGAGGTGAAATCCAAACCACAATGAAATCAACAGATGAAGTCAACAGAAAAAACTCTTCTAGACTTCAATGGGAATTTCCTCCTGTGTCTTTTAGAAGTAAAAACTCTTCTAGACTTCAATGGGAATTTCCTCCTGTGTCTTTTAGAAGTAGCTGGAAAACACCACCTAAAGTGCTATGATAACTACATAAATACCTTTGCAGCAACAGGAAAATGACATTTGCAACCTTTTTCCCTGAGAAATTGAGGTTTGTTCACTTTCTCTCTTTTCCATGCCATACTTCCAAAAGTGATGTTTTAACTATGTGACTAAATTCAATCAAATCTGTCAAAGGTTTGGAAATCTCATTCTGCAAGTTGTGTGACAAAAGGCATCCCATTAGAAAAAAGGAATTAGCGTCCCTATCAAGAGCAAGGTTGCAGAGTGCTCAAGGCCGTATTATTATACACTGTACAATCCGTGACAGAGTGAGCTACAGGAAATCAGGCTTCATAAATTCAGAGGCACACAGAATTAGCTGTTCTTTATGCAATATCCTGTACCTAAACTGTATTATTTTTGCTTCCCATGATCTAATCTGGTGATATCTGGTAGAGTAATATGGTTAGCTAAGGGTACTCTTCATTGCTCTAGGACATCAGCGATCAGAAGAAATTCTAAAAACACCTCATCTCTGTGCACACCTGGTCGTCACTGACTTGGCAGGACCTTCCTGAAGAGGTGCTAAAGAAAGGCTGTAGCTCCTGAGCTATATGAAGAAGTTTAACAATATGTTCAATTGCTACCCAAAGTAGAGGTTTTACAGCGGCAACAATTCTAATACCAAAAAAACCCTACTGGAACTTTTACAGTTGGAAGCAAAGTGGTAAAATAGATAATAAATAGACCTACTTTCATTTTCCTCACATGTAGGCACTGTCAGTCCTCATCTGTGGTGCCTTCCGAGAAACTGTGTCGCTCCGCTGAGCGTTACGAGGCTTGTTGCATCGGCTGCCAGTCAGAAATGGTCTCTGATTGATTTTACAGTCCAGAAAGGCTTTTGTTTTACAGCTCAGTGTGATCAGTTTTAGGAGTGGTACTGAATTAACTGTATTTTTCAATGTACATTTGGTGCTACTTGATGAAATGGCACCAGGATGAAAATGTTTTATTTATAGGAAATGGATTCTGGCTGGCTTAATACTGAGTATTTGCTGCTCTAAGCATTTTGCCACAAGAGGTCGATGCTTATTCTATCTGTATCGCAGCAATTGTCCTCGTTTAAAGGCTTAAATCTACAGAAGCAAGGGCTCTAAGTTAAGGTGACATTTGGGTTATTAGTGTACTTATATGCACATTGCAATGCCTTTTAATTTTTACAAGACTAACAGTTTCCCCCAGCAAAGTAAACAGGGCTAAAGAACCCAACTGAACATGTGTCCACACACCCCAGACTCTCCGGAAGGATGAAAAACGAGGGGCATAGCTAATCCTCTCCTGTCGTTCGAGCAGCGCTAGCAGTTGATGTTCTGGCAATACCCAGCTCTCAGTCTGTGTACAGGTATGCCCTACCAATGCAGTATTTCATCTGTATGTCATTTTTTGGAAGGTAAAAAAGTGGAGATTTGTATTTTTCATCTGCTATAGCTATAGCTCTTCTCTTCCATTAGCTTTTACCAAGCTACTCCTCTGCGGCCTGCAATGCAGACTTCCCCTGCCAGTTCCTGCTTGGTCCTAAACAATGTCTGGCTCCTTTCTGTTGCGTCATGGGACAAGAAAATCTTATTCCTGTAAAAAAGGAACATGTCAGTCGGGAGCTTCCTGGATGGGGAGCAGAATGGAACTAAGAGACTGAAGTTCTCCCCTCTGCGTTTGTGTAATCCTGGTTTTTCCCCTTCTTTTTTCCTTTTAATAGGGGCTGGGGATGTCAAGTACCTCTGAAAGTTGCTTACCTCAGTAGGGATTTGGAGGTGAGCCAGAGTCCCATTTTTGCCCTTCTGTTATTTTGCTGGAGACCCTTTCCTCTAAGGTTGTTAATTTGTTTTGTGACAATCCTGTTCTTTGGACTGTGGTAAGACAAAGATGCTCTGGGGCTAGGGAGTAAGCATACATGGCTTGAGTGCTTTGTAAAACCACACGCAAGCATGGGTTCAAATGTGAGTTGTTGTCTGAAATGGCACTTGTGCACAGGGTCAAATGTGCACATGTATTAACATGTTAACACTAAAAATAAAAGATAGTTCTACCCAAAGGACACATGCAATTAAACAGAAATAACTTTAAAATTAGATTTTTAGGAAAAATTTAGGATATCACAAAGATTGTGGAAGAATACTATTTTGATTTTTGTCTTGAGTTTAAGGCAGAAGTTCTTTTAGTGCAATACTACTTACGTTCATGTGTACCTTACCTTGATAGCTGCTTCTGGATAGGTCTCACATCATAAGTAAAAGCAGATCAGACCCTGCCAGAATCTACCAAATTATTGTAAGAAATGGAACTTCAAATGGGCTTTTTTCAGCCACCTGTTCCTAAACAAAGCAAAAATCTTCATCATAAGCGAGGTATATGTCCATGCTGAGTGACTCTTTCAAGTATACTGTATTCATGCAGGAATGGCTTGAAATTTGCAGCTAGCATAATACAGATCTGACTTAATGATCATATTGGTTTTAATTTATCTGTTATTAAAAGCCTCAATTCTTTTGGCTTCAGTATTTTTAAATGTGATTGCAATGTTTTTTCTCATTCATATGCACAAGGGTAGAGATTTTTCTCATATTTTCCAGAGTCAGAAAAGTGTTCCTTTAGGACGGGGAAAAGAAAAGAGAAGAAAATTCATCCCAAAAGCAAACTGTGAAAAATATTTAATACAAACTGGTATTCACTTTTAAATTGGGCAAGCACAGCCACCTAGAAAACTAAACTATTATGCAGGAGGCACTACTTTAAAGTTTCTAACTCTTAGAAAACTGTGAAGTGGAGGGAAAGGGTTAACTTGAACGTTAAAACTGGATAGAAAGAGTAAAGCTTTTCAGTGGGTGCTTTCAACTTTACAAGTAGTCCACTCCAATTTATTTGAACTTGTGTGACTTAGCAGCAGAGATTAAGGGATTGACACCAAAGATGATCTTTCATTAGGGACAGTTCCACATAATTTAGTCTTTAAAACTCTAGGAATTGTCATACTGGGTAAGACCTGAGCTCTAGGTAGTTGGAGATGTGGTCTCTGATGCTGGTCAGCGGCTTCACACCAGCTGCTGCATGGTAGAACATCCCCATTAGTTCTCATCCTCACGTCAAGCTGTTTGACTTCCTCTTGGAATATCCCTTTCCTGTTGTTGGGTTCTGAATCTTTAGTCATGGTTACAGGTGATTTTCTTGATAGCTGTGCATGACTATTTGGGTGGTCCAGTGCTTTTGGCTCCAGGAGACCTGACCTGCTGTGGTCAGTCAGCCCATGCTGCTACACTTGTACACAAAGCTGGCTCCTGTGGAGGGCAGCCAGACCATGGTCGGGATGGGCAGAGTGACAAGGCTGCCCTTGTAAGAAGCAAAAAGCCTGGCAAGCTGGGAACTGCCTGCTGGCTGTGGCTGTCAGATGCTCCTGATAGCTCTGTCGACTTCTGGGTGCTAATGCGGAAAGCTGACAGTGAAAGAGCAAGGATGACCATTGCCGATGGAAGCTGCCTCCGGAGAGGTGCGTGGGACTGGAGAAGGGACTCTTCAGGAGCTATTGGAACTGACCAGAAAGAGAAGCAGAAGATGAGCAAGAGAAAACCATCCCCGAAGTCGAGAGATTTTGAAGCAACACAAGGAAGTGAAGGACTCTAGGAAAAAATGATTTCAGACAATCCAGACTTTGGTACCTACGCTGAAACCCAGAGGTGCGGTTAAACCTCAATTCCCCTTACTAATGCCTAGAGAGGATGATTCCTAAAGCTTTGAGAGCAGACTATGGAGCCTCATCGTGAGAGGGAAGAGACTATTAGAGGCCCATCTGGAGAGCTGTAGGCACAAACAAGCTTCCCGATGAGGAAAAACAGTAGCATGGCAGAGGAAGGGAAGGCAGGCTCGCTGCAGCTTCCCCCGGCTTGCTACAAAAGAGTGCTGACATGTGGAGACTGACTATAGGCAGCATTTATCCAGCCCTTTTCTGTGTGTTGATGTGTTCTTGGCGTCGGCACCTGCCTGGGTCACTTTGGAGTTTTTCTCTTTTGCTTTCATTGATCATTTCCTCGACTGTGGGTTTGCACAGGCAGAACAGAAATAATTATTTGAGGGCTTGGTTGTATTTACTTCTGTTTTGGTACTCCCTGATACCCCAGCACTTGAGATCTGAATCTTTTGTCTAACACTGCACATAGAGGCCTCAGCTTCCTCCAGCTACCCTAGACAGAAGTGGAAATATAGCATTGCTCAGTTCTTATTTCCATAGTTGTGGCTATAAAACAGAACTGGGAGATGTGTCCTGCCTCTCTCCCTGGTTGTTGCAAAGCTAGTAGTTTTGAAAGTAGTGAAGTTAAGCAGTTACGTCTTCCTCTTCAAGTTACTTTTTTTTTTTATTATTAAATTAATTGCTGCTGGGCTCCAACTCATATGACAGTGAGCAAAATTAAATATAAAGGATATCTGTTATTATCTAGCTGTTCTGGCTGTACATTCAGCAGTGATGACAAAGCTTTTGTCAGTACCACAGACCTCCGTGCTTACATGGTCAGCACGGCCCTCCACTGCAATCCTGCCTGTGGCAGTCTTAGTGCTGAGACTCATGGCACTGGCAGAGCTTGCGATCAACTGCTTTCTGTCAATCACTGGGATGATTCGGTGGTTAACACTCATACTGTGTACGGCAGTGTGTCTGAGGCACTGAGAACCTGATTAAAGTTTGCCACATCCTTGAGTTTCCAGCTGGTTATAAGGAGAAACCTCTTGCCCATGAGGACAGTGTGGCATTGGAAGAGGTTGCCCACAGAGTCCTCAGCAGTTCTTAAGCCCAGGCTGGGTAAAGCCCTGAGCAACCTGGTCTGACCTTAGAGTTGACCCTGTTGTGAGCAGGAGGTTGGTCTAGAGACCTCTTGAGGTTCTTCCAATCTGAATTATTGTATGACCCTGTGATCCTGCAAATTTGGCACATCCACTGAAAGCAAAATACTCCATTCTAATGCAGTGGATGAGATTTGCCTAGTATTTCCCTAAATCCTCAGCTAGTAATAAGGAATCTAGGCTACATGAATTCTCTTAACAAGTATGTCAAGTTCAAGACTTTTCCCTGCTTCATTCATCCCACTTTGTCTTGAGTGCTATTCTCATTTATAGTCTTGTCACTCTCAATACAGTTTTCCATGGCTTCTTGACCTAGACACAGGCCTTCCTCACTGAGATCTATGGGGGCTCAAAAGCAGTAATAGCCTTTCCCCAGATACCAATTGCTGATCTGCAACAGTGATGAAATCCACTGATCAGCTGATCCTGCTCAAGCAGACAACTGCGCCTTTCCTGCCAACACTGGGAAAGGCAGACAGAAAGGACCAGATGTCATCTTCATGATTCAGGTATTCCTGTATTTCCCCTGCCGCCATGGCTCACGTGTGGATCGCTTGCTCTTACTTTGGACTCAGGAAGCAACAAACCAGAGCAGTGTTAATGTGTGCCCGAGAGTTATTTTTAATTCTAAAGCGAACAAGAGAAGAGCCCTTCTCCCTCACTTGAAGGCGCTTATCCTCTGCATCCTTTCGATGATGTTTGTAATGGCAGTTTTCGTCTCAGTAAACCTCATGCCTTGAGATCCAGCAAGAGCCGACAACACCCTCCATGTCAGGAAGAGTTTGCTGTGACCCAGTGACTTACCAAGCTAAGGCCCAGCTAGGGAGTTTGCAGGTTACTGTGACTGGACGACAAAAAAATTCCAGTTCTGTTTGTCCAAATCAAAAATTGATCGTGAGGTCAATTTTCTGTTTGCTATAGAAATAAACAAATTCACATCCTTTGCTTCAGAAAAGCCACAAGCCTGAGAGCCCCATCGCCGGCATGTTTGTGACTCCGTACATCTCTGGTCTCTGGTGTGTACCAGCCTACTCTGCTTTTGGGAAGGGCATTAGGGAATTCGAAGGAGAGCCCACATACCTGCCCTTCATCGGGCAGGGTAAACCTCTCCAGGTTTCCTGAAGCTCGCAGTTTAATCCTCAGTAGTGTGGCCCAGGAGCTCAGACAGTGCTTCTGAACGACAGGATCTCCAAATCTCCTCTGGAGTATCGGTCTGGCTGCCGTGGGGACAGCTTCTAAGCAAAGCAGAGCCCCCCCCCCCAACAAAGGGGGAGACCGCCCAAAACTTACCCCAAAACGAGACAGGGAGAGCGAGCTCTCTGCCGTGGCCCAGCAGGCGGTATTTTGCAGCAGTGTTGGGCTCTTAATAGAGGCACGTGCGCTCCGTGAGCAGAGTGGATACGGCCAACGCGTCTCAGCCAGCTCCAAGGAACTAACTGTTCCTTCCTAATTAAATCTCAAAAAAGGTACAGTGACGAATGGTTTAATCAGGCCCCTTTAGATCATTTACTCCGGGATAGAAGATCAAGCACAGGTTTTTTCAAGCATGTCGCTGCACAAGGGCTTTTCTAGGTCCTTTCTTCTTCTTCCCTCTCTTTCCTGGATTTCCTTCGTTTCCCCTCTGTGTGAGGCATGACCAGTGCCGCACACAGCAGGGCAGCCCGGGTGCACGACTGGCGGCTAGTCCACACTGCAGTCCTCGCCGTCGTCTCCATCCCTGCCTCGAGGAAACTTGGAGAGCTCGTTTGTTTCTGACCAAAGCTGCAGAAGTGTCTCCTGTAACGCCCTTCTGCTCTGCTCCGCTCTAACGTGCTGCTTTGGGCTTTTGCTTGGCTGCTTTGCTAGTAACCCCAGCGTGCCGGTATACGTAGTGCGCTCACGTGCTGAGCGGCTAGCAGAGATAGGTCTGGCTGGCTGCGTGTCTGGCAAAAACAAACCAATCCTTTTATCACCAAATGCGGTGTCATTATAGCCGGCCTCTGGCCTCTCCCTCGGCAAAATAGGCTATAAAAATTGTAGGGCTGCATCCCGTCCTGTTAGCGTTAATGAGAAAAAACAGTCCAAGCTGGGGAGCAGGGGCCGCAGCCTGTCTTGGGTGGCCGGGGCGACCTGCGCCGACGGCAGCGGGGTGGCTCAGCACACAAGCCATCAGCCGGCGGGCGGTTAGCGCCCGCTCCCTGCTTTGGCAGGGCGGCAGGGTGCCGTTGCGTCGTTTCTCGGGATGCAGGAACACCTCGCTCATCGTGGGGGGTTACCCTTGCACCTCCCGCCCGCGTGAAGTAGATGGAGCTCCCTGACAAGCCGAGTCTTCGCGGGTGGAGGGGCAGGACCTGCGCTAGCAGCGTGCGGCAGCTCGGAGCCCTCGTTCTCCCGTCGAGGGCGGCTGTGACAGCGCAGACAGGCACTTCCCATCAGATGCTTACAGACACCGAAAATAGACACTCCATTACTGTAGCACATTAGCTGACAGTAATGATAGGGGTCTGCTTACTAGTTCAGATAGATACTGGCAATCTGGCCACTTTTCATGCTTTATTTATCAGGTATTAATTGCAGCTTCCACTTACCAGCACCAGACTCAATCGCTGCATTGTCTGTTACGGAGATCAGACATTTACTTATTTTGCTTTTGTTATTAGCATCAGAAAACTCAATTACGCGCACGCACGCATGCATACACAAACACACAGTAGTAGGTTTGTGCTGATGTTTTTAAAGATACACATCTGCTGATACTAAAAATAGGTCCTTGTCAGCAGCCTGGTAATTTTAGGCTCAATGAGAATTCATCCCCATGGTAACAGTACAGTTGTTGAATCATTTATTATTTGAGCTTCAAAATCACAACAGTGCTGGCAATTTTCATCCTTTGAGTGTTTTTAAGGACCTTCTGCTATATTGCAGTACTCCTTGCTCCACGTCATCAATATTTATCACGCAATGAGCACTAGCCCTCGAACTGACTACCTGCTTCTCCTTGTCCGTATCTGCACTGGGATCCTCGATAGCGGGATGGCAGTTTAAACTGGTTTCACTTTTGCGCTAACAGCAGTGCTGCCGGCATGGTGATTTGGCTGGGGATGGTGCGCACGGACTTCTGCAAACTGCTGATTGGCAAAGCTACGTGAGCAAAACTTGTAAGTGCTGACCCAAGCGTCGGTCTTTGTCTTTACCACCAGAAAACAAGGTATCTCAGGCCTCGGTGTTGCGAGGGTGTTGCAGATAAGGTGCTAGTAGTTTTTAGTGGTGTAGATAGACAGGGGTTGACTCCAGGCTGGTGGCGGTACGCTGCCCAGCTTCTTGAAGATAAAAGCTGTTTGTACTTTCTCTCACTTGCTGATAAAGCACATTAGCGCACTTATCTTGTGCTAAAACAAAGAAAAATTGGCCTACTTGACTGACAAAGCGTAAGGTGAAACTCAGGCCCTCTGGACTCTGCTGTCCCCGGGCCCATGCTCGCCCGAGGGGGACCAGAGGGACCGGAGGGGCCGGAGGAAAGCAGCCAGACCGGGCTGGCTGTGACCACCTCCGGAATTGAAACAAGAGAAATAATTCAGCAAGAGAAACAGATACATACTGTGCAAATGGCTTTGAAATGGGGGTCTGAGAGAGATTTCAGGAAGTTTTGCATCACAGGCACCAGCTCCCTCACCAGCTGGCACATGCTGGAAGCCTTTTTTTGTTGCACCGCTGATGGGTTTGTGATTTACTAGAGTGCATAATACAGAGAGCCATTAGATTTTACGTAGAAGAGGTTCAGCAAAGTCCCTTTTAGTCTGATAAAATAAACTCTGAAAGAATGACCCAGAAACACAGACGCTATTCCCACGTTCAAGCAGTTGTCGAGTGATATGCGGCTTCCTCCTAGATTAAACATTATAGCTATTGTATATTGTTGTGACTGATGCTATATTTTTAGTCCAAATGCACTTTCGTTTCGTGAGCTTTTAAGAGGCTCTCGGACAACCTAATCTGCAGGGTGCTTTTAAAGTGGCTTTTGTATTATTAGTTTACCCAGTTGAACAAAGTGAAACGAGGATGTGCAAGTGCCTCATACATCTTGCCTGCAGATGCTTTCCACCTTAAGCAGCTTTCTGTAAATCTGTCAGGATCCACAGCATGTTGTGCATCATTAGCACAGGATTTGTCGGGTGATCCTCGCGAGTGCTGCGGGAGAGCCACAATCTGCCGCCGAGAGCGGTTCATTTTCCCCGTCCATGCAAGTGTAATCATCACCGATGCCAGCCCGAGTTACGTACATGCAGAGGGAACACAAACTGTTTTCCCCAAGGAAAGGGTCAGTGAAAGCCGTGCTGTCCAAAGACCAGATCTTCACACTGAAGCTCTGCTAGACCAATGGCATCTCCATGGTGTTTTTCCTTTTAAAGCATTCATTATTTTTAGCGAGGATTTGCAAGATTTTGTCAAAGAGTGTAATGACCTAAATGGCAGCACAGGTGGATGTCAGGTCCCCTGCGGTGCTCAATGAGGAGGCCCTTGGCTGCCTGGCCCGGGCTGTGCTCCCGGGCTGCCGTGCACCTCGAGCCCGGCGGCACATGGCCCTGTGCCTTCAAGGAATGAAGTCCACCCCGTGCTATCAGGAAGGTGCTCTGGCCAGAGCATCGCCCCAGCCTCCCCATGACCCCCTGTTACCGCGCTCAGCTCCAGGACTGGGGTTTTGGTTTTGCTGCTCGCTGATGCTGTAGGTGATGACAGTGCCGTGTAGCTTAATCAAAACAAATGTGACCTGATTCGCGTATTTGAATTTTGACTGTGTAAGTTTGTGCCGGTTTTGTTTTCTTGAGAAATGGGACAAAGGAAAGATTTAGAGCTCGTAAGCTCTGCTTGCTTACAGCACATATAATATATCCTGGTGTTTGGTACAATCACATGAAAAGCCACACAGAACTGAAGACATTTTTATATGGGAAGATGGCCTTGCATTCCCCGATAAGAACCACCCCCCAGTCAGCACAGAAACTTTTATTCCCCCAAAGCAAAAGTGCGAGTGAAAAAAAAAAAAACCCCCACCCTCAAAGAGCATCACTGGGAATATCTTTCCTCAAGGTGATGGCTACTTCTCTGTTTTATAGGTCCCTTTGCAACTGTCCGGGACTGTGTTGTGCATATTTTCATTAAAATTCCTGTCAACAGTCCCAAAACAATTTTTAGTTCTACAAGATAAACCAAAAAAAAAAATAAATAAAATGAAAAGAGCATCTGGTTGCTCAGTCTGTTCATTTAATTAAACCAGAAATTTCCTTCCCTCTGTCATTTCGGCTCTGTACATTTATTCCACAGCTTCACTGCACATGTATAGACAGATCTGGAAGCTGCTGACTTTTTTTATTTATTTCCACCTAGCAGCTTCCACCTTACGCAGGCTGGAGAGCAGCAGCCGTGGCCTCAGCTGTCAGCGGCAGCGCTGGCTAATGCTGCTATTTACTGTGCTGCAGCCAGGCCACTGCACCGGGAGAACTGCCACTGTGGAGGCTGCAGAGCACCGGTCACGGCTCGCAGGTTTCATAATGAGCTGGGAGGGGGAGAAAATCACCTGCACAATGGACCAGAAGCGACATTTATTTCCAAACCTGCTGTAGCCAAGAGCTTGTTCCCCGTAGCTCTTTCTCCTCGTCACACGGTGCTTCGTGAGCTGCTTAGCGCTGGCCCATGGGCTGCTGCCCACCAGTGGACATGACTGTGAAGATCAGCCCAAGCCGCCTACCTCTTCCCAAACAGGGTTATCCCCTTGCCAGGAATTACAAAGGTCTGAGGAGTGACCTCAGATCACATAATCACAGAACGGCTGAGATTGGAGGGGCCTCTGGAGATCAGCTAGTCCAACCCCTCTGCTCAAGCAGGGTCACCTAGAGCAGGCTGCCCAGGACCCTGTCCAGATGGCTTTGGAATATCTCCAAGGATGGAGATGCGGTGTTACTGGACTGTGGCATACAGCCAGTACAGCTCACCGTAGCACGCAGTTTTATCTTAGTCACTATTTATTCATATTCACCTTGTTGTACCTTTTTTTTAATCCTGCTTATTAGGGGAAGAGCCATCTGCACGCTGCAGTGCAGTGGCAGCATCGTTGACCATGGCTGACCATCGCTGCCCGTGGCTCCACCACGGGAGGACTGCACCCCTGCAGAGCGCTAGCTCCCACTGTTGCACGGCTGTAACCCAGGGCATCACCGTAGGCCAAAGCCATAAGCAGGTGCCATCGAGGTCTTTATTCAACCTGCAGAGCGGCTGTTGTTGGTGACTGTGCTTGAAAGGGAAACCAAGCCAGCTTGAGACTCGGAGATCAGAGTGAGTTTAAAACTTCGGCTGTAGTTTGTCTCCTCCAACACAGAATGCTTTTTTATCTGAAGTCACAGAGAAATAATGCGTGTGATGCCATTATGCTATTTCTGCCGTCACTTTCAGAAAAGAAAAGCTTTAAAAGCCATCTATCAGCTCTATGTTACTAGATTTTTCCATCTTTTTGTAACCGTATTTTCTGTCTGAGACTTTAGTTCGTAAAAATTGCTCATCTAATATTTGTATCATAGTAGTGACAAGGGTCTTTGAACCAGGAGCGGCTCCCTAGCAGCAGGGTGCTCTAGAAATGTTGTCACCTCCTAACTTTGCGCTTAGTTATGAATGTTTGTAGGAAACATTTGTTCCATGTAACATCTCGTCCCGCTTCCCCCTGCAAGCAGATTTGCACTGGCTGAAACTCATTACTAAATAGGCGTCTCCGTTTCGGAGTGGGGCATGCCTGATCCCAGCGAGGCACGCTTCAGCTGCCTGAGACGCGCGCGAGGGGCCGCTGGGCCACCTTGGGCACCTGAGGCTTCTTTACGCAGCCGCAGACTCTCTCCGGGCTCCATGTAGCAAGCACCCCTCGGGCTGCGCTCGCCTTAGTGGGGCAGGCGGGCAAAACGCCCGGACTGTGCCCAAACTCACCAGGGAGGCAGCAGCGATGCAGAGCCGGGCCTCAGTACTTGCACCCCCAGCAGCAGCTGGGTGGCCCCGGGCCCGAGGGGCGAGGAGCGGGAGGCCACAGCCTGGGGCCCACGTGCCGGCAGGCAGCACATGCAGCAAAGCGGTCGTGGGCTGCTTGGACAGGGAAACCCGGCCCAACTCCACGGGGCCAAGGGTGAGAGCTGGCAGCATCCCTGGGAAACGGCAGCATCCCCAAGAAAGGAGCTGCAGTGCAGGCGCAGTAGCTCCGGGGCCAGGGCAGTGCAGGGGACACTGGCCGGAGGCCGATGAAGCCAACGTGGGGGGCGGTGGTGGGGTCTCTTTTCCAAGCTGCTGAACCAGGCTGGCAGATTGCAAGGAGGCAGCTGAATGCCCTACACCAGACTTACCTAAAGTTCATCTGCTATGTTATTAGAGAATATGGAGTTAGCACGTGTGTGAAGTCATTTTATGTAGAGCTAGGGACAGACTCAACAACCCCAAAGCACTTCTCTCTCTGATATTGTGCTTTTATTGCTATTTAGCCTCAAAAATCAGTTTGGTACCTGTTCTGCTGACAGGTCAGGCACGTAGCCTTTACCAGCCAAGCCCTTCTTCCACTTGTTCTGTCCCACTGTGCGGCGATATTCGGTGTAATCCCCCTCCGCTCCGTGCTCGCCCATCGCTGGACCTAGAGGCTGGCTAAATCTGCGGGAGCTTTGATAGTCCAGCGCCAGGGACTGGAGAGCAGCATCTGAAATTGGCCTTCCCTTCATGTCATCTGGGTCTTTTCCCATCTATCTTGCCATGTTAGGTGGGTGTTAGTTAGTATGACTGTGATGCTAGTGATGCTCGAGCTACAGCTCTGCTTTCCCGACATACGGTGTCGCTGCTACTTGAGCGGCTCCCCTGCTCTCCCGCTGCTCCTCCCCGGCTCAGCGCGGGGCTGTGAGCTGCGTCAGGGAACTGTTACGGGGTTAACAATTTCCATTTCTTGTTTCTTAAAGACACCAGAAGCCCGTGTTTCTTTAAGCCCCCGGGCTCCCTTGGGCCGTGGGAGCCAGGTGCAGGAGCCGGGCGCAGCATGGGGCACAGGCGCTCCACGGTGGCGGACAGGACCTTCAGCTGCGGTTGCTCTGCTAACATGATGCCGTGGCCCCGGGACGTGAACGGCCGCGGGGTACGAACAGGAGCGACACCCCTCCTCGTGACGCGCTCCCGCAGCAGAGGCGGGCGGCGGGGGAGATGCTGCTGCTGCCGTGGCTGCACGGAGGGACAAGCTTGGTTTCCTCCGCTCCAGCCTGGCACAGCGTCGCCTCCCGTCAGCTCCGCAAGCCAAGCCGGGCGGCACGAGGCAGCAAGGGCGTGCGACAGCCAGCTCTGTCTGCCGCGCATCCCGCCTCTGGCCTGCTGCCTTTCAGAGGACCTCCTGGGTCCCAGTGCGGAGGAGGACGCAGGGGAGAGCGGGGGTTTCCACCTCCGTTCGAGTGTCTCCTCTACCCCCGGCTCCCCCACGAGCCTGCCCTCTCTTTTTCCTCATTTTGGCCAGTTTGTACCAGCTCTGCATTTAAACAAGGTCCCTTGCTGAAAACGTTAAATCCGTGAAAACCAAAGACTAGGGGAAATAAGCACAAGCATTGCATTTTTTCATTGCGATTGCTGCTTTCTGGCAGTTTTAGGCTCTCGCTTCTTGTAACCCTCCAAAGCTCAGCCGTGTTAACGTTTGGGGCAGTCACCAGCAACAAAAGCACCACGAGAACAGCGTTTCCCAGAGAAGCGCACTGCCACGCTCCGGCCAGCAGCCCCACGCAGGCTGCGTTAGCAAGTTACCGACTGCGAGCTGTGAGCGCTTACCCTTCGCAGACTCGGGGCATGCGTTTGCAAGCTACTTTAATCAACATGTATTTATCTTCAGTTTACAACCTTTGAAAAGAGAACAGCCAAAACCCACAGACCAAAACATGACTAAGGACTTAAAGTATTTGATAGTTTAAAATTTGTTTTTGCTGGCTGAGGCTGCACCGTAGGAGACCGGGGATGAGGAACTTCACTGCTGTCACACCTGGCAAAACATGCACCGAGAGCAACTCGTCTCAGGGAGGCTGCTGGAAAGCTTTCCCATGACAGAGGAGGCTATCTACTTTTTTTAAAAAATGCGAGTTTCACACACGAGCAAGTGGGAAAGCTTCGATGGGCGCCTGCTGCCGGCGAGGGGGAGCCGCAGCCGGGAGCAGCGTGGAGCCCCGCGTGGGAAGGCGCCTGCTGCACGCGGCGCCGCAGGAACGGCCTTCCGCAACCCAGGCTTCGGGCTTCTGCCGTAGCAAAATGCTACAGTGAGATTATTCCTCCTTACATCACTTGTCTTGCAAAAGCACGCAGCAGCTGCAGAGGAGTAAAAATTTCAGGTGGAACTTTTAGGAACCCTGAATATTGGGTATACTTTTATCATGCTGAGCAGAGTTGTTATTCCTTCGGTTATTCAGGTTAGTGGAAGGTATAGTATGCATCCATAATTTGTTTGTTTATTTTTTTAACATATAAAACCACCTAATTTAAATACAGGCTTTACTAAGACTGCAGTTCAGAAGGTAAATTTCCTCCACATAATACAATAATTTTAAACAGAGTTTAAGAAATTATATATTTTCACAATCATTTTTCAGATTAATTCCAGTTATTACCTTCATATTACATATTATGTACACATCTGAACACATGAGTGACAGATTCACACCTTGTATCTTACTTTACAAAACCTGAGGACAAGGTCCTATGAAGAACGTGGTCTCATCATGGAAGATAAGGCTGGAGGGGGCCTGCAGAGGGCCCCCGGCCTGTTCCCACACAGCAAAGGGGGCCCAGCTGGACCAGTGCCGCCTCCCCAGGCAGCCGGAGCAGTACCTAACTGCCCTTGCTCCTAGAGGGCTTGTTCCAGGTTCGCCCTTAATCACCGCGCTGTAGTTCGGTCCCTCTCTCCTGGTCCTATCCACAACAGGAAGAATGTATTCCTTTTCTCTTTGTAGCCCCAGTTTCTACATACTGTTATCATATCTATCCTCCATCTCCTTTTCACCAAACCGGCCAATGCCGACACCTCCATTCCCTTGGGAGCTTGTTTTCAAGTCACACGTCCCTTCTGCTCACTCTTCGGTTGGTCCATATCTTTCTGCAATTTCTGTGCTAATCGTTAGATGTAACATTTTGCCGACGTCTTACCAGCACCGCACAGAAGGCTAGAAAAACTCCTAGCGCACTCCATACAAAGCCGCCACTGCTGCAACTCGCTGTGAGCGTTGCCTTTTCTTCTCAAAAGCATTTCATTCTTCCTACTCGCATTCAGGCTTTGTGATCTGTTTTTCCAATCCTTTTCTGCCCTACTGCTTCCCACCCAGCCATGCCCTATCTGTATTTGCACAGATGGAGCGCTCCCGTGCAGTTAATAAGCAAACACTCTGCTCTGCCATCGTTCCCCAAGTGGCTTCTAGAGACCAACTTTTCCTTGGCCTATTAATTTAACATTGTGCTCCAAAATTAAAGGCAGAATCATCTTTCAAGAAAGAAAAAGTTGGAAATACGATTTAAAAATAATTTGCACCTATTACTCTGAGAGGCAACAGTAGAAAATCCTGCTCAGCGTAACTTCATGTTTACAGAGCAATGATTTAGAGAAATATCTAGTCAAATAATCAGACACCAACAGTGTAAAGTTTGCTTCAAGAAAATATAAATCTAAATTACTGATTTTGCATATTTTTCAGGGGGGCACATAGGAAAAAGGAGAGGGAAGAATAGGGGAAAAAATGAAGGGAGAAAAAATTTTTTTTTTTTTTATATTATTAGCCTTATTTCTAGTATCGCTCACCTTGACTGGACAGGTTTTCCTACTTTGTCCCCTTTTTTCCCTTGTACTTACTTTTATAGATACTGAGGAACTATTGTGGATTAGGGCTTAAGGTAACTAAATACACCTTCAGGAAGAACGTAAGCATCCAACACCAAGAATGCTCTACAGAAACACTATCTCAATCGTTCAGGATCCCTGAGAGCCTCCCCAGAAATGCAGCAAGTATCACAAAACTGCTTCCAAAATTCTGCTCTCACTGTGTCCCTTTGCTGGGTTTGGGGAGAGGCCAGGGAGGAAGAGGAGGGGAGGCAGGCCCTGGGGCATGGGGGCCTCCACAAGGCCGCCCCGCAGGAGATGCAACGAGGAGTGGAGGCAGTGGACTTCCCCTGCACTACAGTCAATTATAAAATAGATTTAGGCTCTTCTCAGGCTGAAATGTTGCAACACCCTTGTTTTCTTCATGTGAGAATACCGAAAAGATGGTTCCCCACTCCAGGGCCCAGGCACAATCACTGCATGACCAAGTCATGGACGCATTTAAGAGGCTCCCAAGAAAACAAGAGAGGCAAAACCTGAGTTTAAGATCAGCCGCAAGGGCACTCCCTGCCAGGCTCACGTCCTAGTGTCTAGGCTCTCCCTGCCAGACTGCTGCAGCATTTTGGAGAGTCCTGGAGTAAAACACTTAAGTAGCACCTGAGGCACCTCTCTCAAGGAGAGGCATCAACTTTGGGATGCAGCAGCCCTCAGCCTGGTTACACCTGAGCTTTCTGCCTCAGGGCTGTGCCTTCCCATAAGCAGCACAAACACAAGTCTGTAGAATAAATGCAGTCCCCAGTCAAGCTCTGGTAGTATACCCAAGCAGATTTTTGTGGATTTTTGTGTTTTAACTAGTGAGACAGCTTGGTTTGCCAAATACCTTATCTTGTTTAGCAGTGACAGGCTCATGTGGAAGATATCCCATAACACACCTTTGACAAGGGTTGCTTGTGCCCAATTTCAAAACCAGATCAGTTTACAATCCCCAATTCTGCAAGATTTGTTTTCAACATAAATGGGACAGGTCCTCTGTCATGTCTTTTAGCCTGAAAAACCTAATTATTTTCTTTGCTAAGCTAGCAGCTGTGGTGCAAAGCATACTTCTTACAGGGAACAGGGAACACACAAGCTACCCACAAACCCTGTTAGATAACTGCTAGGACCTGGACACCAGCTTCTGTACTGCTTCTTCCTACAGAACCTCACTCAGAATAGATTGGATGAGTAAGATTATATCTCTTAGATAGGAGATTAAACATTGAGCAGGGTGTGCAGAGCAGAAAGTAGAAAGAAAAATTATAGCATGTGAGTGAAGTTAACTGCACGTATTTTCTTAAGAGGCAGTGTGACCAAATTTGTAAATATCTACCCATAGAAGTTGTTTAAAACTTAAATACCTGAGTACATATAGGCAGCATACAAGGTAAGAATCAGAAACAAAGTATTTAACATCCTGCACTTCTTGTATTTTATAAAGTTACAGCATTTTTCTTTAGGTAATTCATTTTACTTCCCTAACCATTCTGTGCTGTGTAAAATATGCCTGGGTAGAACAATACGTCAAAGTACAGAGGGGCTTCTTTTGCCCAGAACAATCAGACAAATATGTACAAGACAAGAAAACAATGTTTTATAAAAATGTCAAATGCACAGTTAGAGGTCTTAAAATACATATTTAAAAAAAACCTTTAAACCATGTGCAAAATTAGGTAAAAAGCCTTTTCGATATTTCGGAAAAAGTAGTAGATTCAGGCTAAGTTTTCCGTGTTAAGAGCAGCTTAATACTCTATCAGCAAGAAAGCCTCAAGGACTTGAGTGATTTCATCACCTGTGCTCTCAGTGAGGGGCGTAGTGGTCTGATGACAGTGATTGTGTGTCTGTGAAAATAGTGTATTAACTTTAAAAAAGTTAGAGGTCCATATGCTGATTTCCAAAGCTCTGGTGACTTTTCTTCAGCACAGTTGGCTTGCCCCAGTAGCAAAAGTGGGAATGTAATCAAAATTTCCATCTAGGCTTGCTGCATTTGTTCAAAACTTCAAAAAGTTTGGAGGAATCTGCATGAAATACAGAGTTGAGCAGGTCATTGCAAACCCCACATTAAGAGCAAGTCTTTGCTTCCGATTTCCAAGAGATCAAATCATTACTGAAGGATCATAAGCCTCAGTTTTCACATTACATATGTAGGATTTCAGTGACATTCTCCGTTTGAAAAAGCAGTGTTTCACTAAAAGACAGACTTTATTCAACATTACACAACCCCTTAGTTTAAGGTGAAGTTTTACCCTCAATTTCCAATAGCAAATGGCAATAGCATTACCATCCCTCACAGCTGCTTGCCCTCTGTCTTCCCATCTCTGCTGGCACAGGTATGCAGTAAACTGGACTGGGTACAAACTCCCTAGGAGATAAGCCCTCTTCTGCATGTTGGTTATTCTTCCAGTTGGATCAGCATCCCTGACCAAGTCACTGCATAGCAGCATTCATGCTGGCACAGTGCAGCAAGGGGAGATGGGAGATGACCCAAGCCAGTTTAAGCTAAGATGCTCCCAGACATCTAGTTACAGCCACAGACTATTGCATGGATGGGGGCTTTATCAACCCAGCTAAAAAACAGCTTGTTGTCTGACTAGCTGAGATACTTTAAGGGGCCTGCAGAGTGAAGTGCAGCATATGTAAGAATAGAAGTGACACACATGCTAGACTAGAGCTGCAGGTGAAGATTTTGCCCAGAAATGGATTACACCCTGGACTAAGTTGCCTTTATTTCATAGAAAAGGAATAACAAAAAGTTGCTCTCTTTTTTTATTCATGTGCAAAGGGAAGGTGAGGAAGAGTAGAAAAGAGGAAAGGGCAAAGAAATCTCACTGCTTCTCTTTTGACTATGTATTTTTAAAAGACTTGAGACTACAGAAGCATTTCTGTAAATATACTTCCAAATCCTGCTCTGGAACTACTGCACATGATAAAACACACAGTGCAGCTGTCAATACACTGCTCTTTAGTTCAACTTGCATTTTTCTACACAAATGCTTTCTGGGTGACTTCACCCTTTGACTGTTCCTATACAGAGGATCAAGTAAACCAACCTTGAAAGGCTAAATTGGTCTGATCAGGAAGCTCACAAAAGCAAGAAAGTAGCTGCCAGTTATACAAACCCAGTCTTTGTTGCTAGAATTTTATGTCGGCACAAGGTTTAGAGAATAGATTCTGTTGTTAGCTAAAAGAGTAGGTCATTTTGCCTAATCAACATTTAATCCTGCTTCTAAGAGCTGCACTGCATTGCTAGCAGAGTAATGTCATCTCCACACACGGCTTCTCACAGAGAAGTCTCTGAAGAGTTTTCTGGAAAAATCTCATTCTCAAGATTAAAGCTTGAGGTAGCATGCATTTGGAGCCCTGGGAAGTACAGAAAGCAGCAACCCATGACAAGATTAAAGTAGTCAAATCCTTTAAATGAAGGACTTGTGATGTGACATTCTGTGCACTATGGTAGAGAGCAGCCATGTTCCCAGGGTAGCAAATGAAAAATTGATGTTGAGTAAAGTGTTTATCTGAAGCAAACACTTATGATACACACAAGCCCACTTCCTGGGGTTCATCCTCCTTACCTTCTCTAGGCAAGTCTAACTGCTGGGACCTTTAAATGCAAATCCATTCTTTGGACACTGTCCTGGTCGGATCATTTGTGTGTACAAGTCCATCCTCTGCTGCATACTACAAACACAAGTTAAGACAGAAGCAATCAGAAGCCAAACAAGTGCAGAAGAGCGCCAGCAGCTGGCTATGCTACCTCGACCTTTATTAAAGCTCTGGACAGGTATCAGGGTTCAGGCAACAGTCATTTGTAATGTTCCTGTCACCAATAGCAATTCAACAATAGAAAATACGCTGGGATAATCAGCCTCCTCTAATAGTGTAACACATGGGTACACATAGGATCTTGTTGAAGACTGTCTCCAGACTCTGGCAGTCACAGCTGACTGGTCTTGAGTGAGCACCTCAGGAGAGCAGCAACAAGCACCTCCTATACAGCCTGAGCCACAGGTATTCAAGAAAAAAGTTTCAGAAAAATAAATCCCACACCTTAAAAACCCACCAACATCACACACAAGACAAACACCTCATGCAATCCAGCCTTCCTTTCTGAAGCAAGGATACAGTGCTCGTCTTTGGCAGGTGCTGCTGTTGAGTTGAAGCACCCCTGCCTCCCTGCCCTTGCTGACAGACTGGGCCATGAGACCTTGCGATGGGGGGCCACAGCATCCTCAGCTGGCCATCCCAGGGCAGCGTGCCCTGCCCACCACCCCAGCCACACAGCCCTGAGCCCCTACACACTCTCTCCTCAGCTGCAGTGGGGCAGCGTTTTGCAGGCCTTGCCAGGAAAGCTGGACCAGGGAGCACTCCCCTTCCATACTGCCCCCCCTAGGGCCCTCAGCTGCTTTTACAGAAGTCAGGCATCTCCAAAACTGCAGCTATGCAGGCTAAACTGGCTGGCTTTGCACCCAGACACTACAAGCACTTGCTGATTTGTTAACACCAGGTTGGAGATAGAGGTAACAGCTTCTGCAACAGGCTGGACTAGGGCACTATGAGGTCTAGCTCCCATGCCAGGGCAGTATACAAATGCCCCTACCATCTCTGTGCTGCCCCACAGCTGAGGGGCCACAACCACTTAGAGGAACAGCAGTGGGTCACATCTCAGCATGGATGAGCAGCAGCTAGAACACTATTCCTAATGCCTTTTGGGCAAATGGGTAAAGGTGTCCGGATGGGGACATGGTAAGTAGCATATTCTAGGCTACTTTTTCCTAGTTGAACAAAACCCAGAAACAAGTACTTGCATATTTTAACCTGGGGTCAGAGAGGATTTGTACAGCCATTCTTAATAGGTGCATATTACCACATTATGATGCAGTGTCAGACCTTAACTCTTGTACGCCAATATAATTTTTGAAATCAAACGTGATATAAAGTGTTTCCCAATGTGAACTTTGCCTGCTACAAACTGATCCCTCTTCTTTGATCTAAATAACCAGACTGACTTTTTTTCAGTCAACATTTCTGAGATTGGAATACTCTCAAAATAAAACACAATCAAGTTTTAGGAATCAGTTTTGCATATGAGAACAAGTTTTCACATTTTCTAGGGGTTGATGCTGGCATTCAAACAGCATTTATATGCCCCCAGGGATCCCAAACATTCATCACAAAAGCCTTACATAGAAACATTGAGAATCATTTTCTCTTCTTTAATGGAAAAATATTACTAGGAAACTATGCATTTGCTTAATAGAGGCTTTTAATACAAATCACAGCTCCCTTCTAGATATTAGTAGCCAAAGGTTGGGAACAGTTGCCATATAAAACCAACCAGCTTTTCTGATCTCTGCCAGCTATTCTGCATGTCTGTCAAGGGACTCACAGCCGTACCCAGGACTATTTGCACTCAGGAACAGATATATGTGTTGATGTCGACTACAGGTTTCGGCTCCATACCTGCATATTTTCTATCATTGTTTTTCCTGTGACTTTTCTGCAGCCCTGAACAAGTTAATATATATATTAACTATTTTCAATTTGTGAAAAAAGATACCGATTGACAGCTTATATTAATTTTGGTACTGTACGCCAGATCCTGTACTGCAGGTTAGCCTTATTACATAACCTTCAAGCTGTTGTAATAGGGAAAGGCATAAGAATAATTAAAAAAGGGGGTGATGGGCAGGAGAGAGACAACTAACCTACACGGCTATTAGTCCTTAGTTTAGTGTTTCAAGATTAAGTTAGCTTTCTTTGCTAGCTCCAGGAACCCCAGCAGACCCTGCAGAGCATCACAAGGTCAGACCCTCTGACCAGCGCCCAGAGGCAGGACGGTGGCAGTGGGGTCTGCACATCACCCTCACGCACAGGCTGTGTGCCCTAGCCACTTCTGAAGCAAGCCTCCCTCTCCCTGCACCCAGGGTCTCCTGCGGGTCTAGAGAAAGCAGATCTTCAGCACACAGCCCTGCTACTTTGAGGTCGATGTGCAGTCCTTCAAGCTGCATTCCTCATAATGAGGACCACCTTTGCCCTGAAGGGCTTGCCATCTAACCAAGAACACCAGGTTTGAACAACAATTCCAGTCAAAACACTTCCTTCCATCTTAAGTTATACTAAAGGTAGAAACTGTCCATCACCAGACCAGCCCTCTAAAAACATCAAGGAAGTTTGACAGGTCACCCCAGTGTCTTAAGAGCAGATATTTTCAAGTACCTCTTGTGCTGACACAGACAGGAGGTATGACAGGCACATATATACAAACCTGCAGCACAAGGACAGGAGTGTTTTTCCCTATTTTAAATGGGGAAAACCTGTCAACCTGGCAAATATAGGTATGAGTGAAAATGCATAAGGTCATCTGTTAATCAGATAGAAACATTTAGATCCCCATGTCTTCTGTTTAATCAAGGATAGACACCACAGACCATGTTCTCAATAGGGTAGGCCTCTTTTTAAACAAAGTTTTCAGCTCTAAGAGGCTTTATTCCAGGATCAGACCAACTCCACTTCTGGAAGCACAGGAAGTCATTGGAAACAAATGCCATCTGCATTTAACCAGACAACCTGCCCCCCACTCAAATCATACCTCACCAGTCTGCCTACTGCATAAGGTGTAACCTCCCATCCATAAGGCTTGTTGTCATGCTACTGTTGCAACAGGAACATAGCCAAAAGTACCTGCCGGTGCAGAAGATTGCAATGGTCTGCCCTGAACAGTGCTGGGACTTCAACATCTGCCAGTAGGAGTCTGCTGAGTAAAGAGAAACATCCAGCAACACACCTTTGCACCCTGAATAACCTGAGTCTAACTAGCCTTTACACATGAATGTTAAAAAGGAGCGAGTGGATGACACATAAGCCTCAAGGCACAAAGGATCTTCTTTCACACTACGGAATTGTGTTCTTGCAAACAAGCAAAAGGAAAAACTATCCTCAAATTGATCCCTGCACCCAGCTTGCACAGTGTTGCAACATCAATTAGTCCCACATACTAATTCAAGTGTTTTATTAGACAGCAAAGGAAAAGTATTAGGAAGTGACAGTAGCAACAGCTAATTGAACATCAACCATTCCGCACATTAAGTGAACAAAAGGAACTTGAATCTTTAAGTAGAACAACCAGTTTCCATGGTGGCATGGCTTGGTGGGAGAAAGGTTGATCAAGGAGATCTTGGACATGGCTACCAGCAGCAGAAACATTTCTGCAACTTTATGAATACTGAAAAAAGGGGTTTTTTTAGTCATTACACTATCCCCATACCCAGGCACCTATTGATGAGGGCATTACCTTCTACTGCTTTTCACATACCAAGACAGTTGCATTCACCAAAACCTGCCCTTGAAGAGAGAGTCTCCCCCTACTACTGCATTCCTTCTCCATGGAAATAAAGTAGTCAGAGCCATCCCCGCTATTCTAACCCTTTGCAAGCTACCTTCACTTAGAGTGGATCATCAAGGGCACAGATTTGCTACTAAAGGGGCAGCATTAACTGGAGAGGAGATTGTGTCTTTTTTTGACAAATCCATGATGGAGACTGACTTGCAATGAGCAAGGATAGGTAATGAAGAGTCCCATGTTCAACCACTCCAAACATGTGAACAATTCCATTTGCACGACAGTGATTAAAAGCCACTAGCAGGCTTTTATCCTCAGCAAGGCCATTCACTAAAGATGTGATCTCATACAATCCAAGCCAGCACACTTTAATAAGCAAGTGCTGCAGTCTAAGAGCTGTGGTCCAGAGCATTACTATGAGTATAAAGCTGATGAAGAGGTTTTGTTTCTGGCTGCTGCTGTTCTCCATCTGTGACAGATCTCCAAGGCTAAATACACATATGGTTGCTTCCTAACCTAGTTCTATCAAGTGATCCTGGTTAGCCAGAGAGCTGCAAATAAAGCCATTGGTGGCAGCTCTGAATGATATCACTCCTAACCCAGTCCACTTATTCCAGCCTCCTAGTTTTGCTGGTTTAAACTCGTTGTCACTTAACTATGCTCTCTCATATGGATCTGAACTATGATTAAGGCTAGAAAAAGTTTCACTTGTTCTTCATAATGGATTTTTTAAAATAAGGCCAATCAGCATATAGACAAGAAAAAACAATACATAACCCATGGCAGGAGAAGGTGAAAGCAAACAGATGGGAACACTAACAGATTACCCTGGATGTCCTCAAGCTGGAAGTGTCAGAATCATGCCTTTAACTACCAAACAGACTTTTTAATGAGAATCACTCCAGAGAGGGGCTGCAAACACATTGCTAGGACAGAAAAATAATCTTGCAACCCAAACTTAGCCATGATTAGACTAGCAGAGCTGACTAGAACTATAAACTCTTTGGAAGAGACCCATGCTCAGAAGCACTACCAGAATATTTAAGACACTGAGCACTACCAGAATATTTAAGACACTGAGGACTTCAGATAGGCACACAGGTTTACCTATCCAACTTGGTTCAGTAGCACAAGCATTTACCATAGGACGCAGAACATAATACTCTCACAGTTATTTTGAGTTCAAGGACTTCCTGAGCCAGATGCAGTTCTGGGTATTCACTAACTCACAATGGGATTCCCTGCCCCCTGAATTTATCCAGTTTGTCTGAACCCATTTCAATTTCCACTGTATCTTTGGCAAGGAGTCCCACCAGCATACTATCCACTGAAGAACAACCTTCCATTTCAGTCTAAAATATTGTTGGCAACCTCCACCCCATTCTCCCCCTCCACCTCCCCAAGTTGAGGTATGCTTAAGTATTTTGACAGCATTTTTTGAGGTTTTAAAAGCACTGTTTAGGAGTGATCAAAGTGACATCCACACAATAGATAAAGAGGACTCAACTTACTATTCTAAAGCTACAAATCCTGCAGTAGTAGCTTTCAAGCTTGTGTATGATAAAGTTCCCACAGCACATGCTAACAGTTGTCTAATAGTACAGTTACTCATTACTTTCAAAATACACATGCACAAACTAGTACATCTATCCAGGATTAGATAAAAAGAAACCCATCTCTCCCAGGAATCCTTTTGTTCTTTTTCTCAAAAGCCTGGGACTAGGCAGAGATAGAGACCACTGATTTGCTCTCAGAACATGTTGCCAGATATAATTACAAGCTGAACGGATATATCAAAGACTGACTGATCCCAAATAACTTGCTCTCTCTCTCCTTGTTTTTCATTAGTAGTTCACTAAAGCTATCTTAATAGCACAGAAGGCATCCTTTTCTTTACATTGTCAGGTTTCATACCAAAGCCAGAACAATATTAAGAAAAGTCTGAGAGTTTCAGGGATTTCTGACAGATACAAGAAAACCAAAGCCATTTTTCCCCACACATACCCCTTCCCCCATCTAGGTTGGTTGTGTGGAAAAAGGAATTAGCTATTATAAAGCAACTTGACCTTGCAAAACATCTTTTGGCAGCAAGTCAGAGAAACTTTCCTTATTTCCATGAATACTCAGTTGTTCGATTTATGAACCATCATCTGATCATTAGCCACCAGCTCTGTAAATGCATGTACATGGAAAAGCAATACATACATCACTTAATGCAGAGGATACCCCATTCTTTTTTGCTGCACATTTCATACTTTTTTGAATTAAATTTCAGAATGAGAAAGCTTCATTTAAGAAAGCTTGATTGCTATGTAAAAAGGAACTCAGTTACTTAATTCTTGCTTTTCATGCACATTCCCATGCTTTGCAAAGAATAAGTCTTATATTTCTGTAACATACATCAGCTTCAAAGGATCATCACTGCTATTAGTCATAAAAAAGTGGTCTGTAAATCAAATGTGCTCCAAATGAAAAAGCAACATCCAAATACTGAACAGATAACATAAAAGGGAAAGAAGTCAAGTTTACTCTGGAAATTCTACCATACTTGTAAAAGAAAAAAGTATTTCTAATTACCACAGAAACTACATACATTTGTATACTATTCTTGGGAAACCATTTGTAAGAGGTGAAAATAAAAGGGTGTTTTGACTTTGGACTTATATGTTGATTAGACTGATCAATCCCCAGCCCAAGCAGCCAGCAACAGGACTCCTGTGGAGTCCCATTCAGTGAAAAGTTTCGGTAGCACCTGATCCTTGTAGAGGGTACTGCAAGGACTAGTCTATTACTTAAGCAGGGCAATATCTCAAACTCACTACAAACTACTCCTTGTTCTGGATTAGAATTGAGGTTACTGTGTTCTGATGACACAAAACTATTGAGAAACCTGCTTTATACTGCTAGTGCAAGTTGGGGACTTTATTTTCCTTGATCTTACATTAAAGAGGTCAAGTCTGGTAACATGTTATTATAACCTTATGACAGACATGGAGGCATTCTAAAAATTCTCAGAAGCAAAGAAAACTGTTACATTCCAGTAAAAATAAAAATAAGCAGCTCACAAATATACTCTTTAATTAAAGAAGCAAGAAAGCCTTGGTACAGGTTACAGGTACTCAACAGCTCCATGACAAGTAGCTATTTGGACCCTTCTTAGCATAAAAGCTACCATGAGAACCTGCTGAAAAACTTCTGGCATTCTTTAGCAGGTTCCCTGACAGGAGTGGTTTATGGCTGGCAAGGGGCCTACCTCTTTCCAAGGCCTCAGAACTGCAGAGAGGAAATGGTTTCAAGAGTTTTCATCCTGCAGGAGACAGCTAATACATCCAGAAGAGCCAAAAGCCCTTCATGAAAAGGAGGCTGAGGTTGGGAATAACTTTGGACATGTTTATGATAATACCGCTTTGAAGCATAAGGGAACAACAGAATTTTCACCATAAAGGTCAAAAGTTACTTTATTACAGAAAAAGGCAAAATTTCAGCAGAAGTCATTACAGGAGACCTCAATCTACCCTTTCTGAAAAAAGGGGTGAGCGGCTTCTTTACATATGCAGAAAGGAGTACTGCATACGCTAGTTCCTACCAGGGGCACAGTAACACACATCCAAGAGATGTTAGAGGGGGAAAATAATTCCTACTTTAACTTAAACAAAACAAAACCAAGTAATTGCTGCCTGAAATACTCTAAAACTTGGGAACCCCCTAGATACCCTGAAATTGTTTCCCTGAAGAGGATACTGAACAAGCTGCTCATGGTAGCCCAAGCCTTTAGGATGACAGATAACGTTCTTTTGTGAGCTTTGTGCATTTGCTGTAAAAGACTTTGTTCCTGCTTGGTTTCTTCTCTGCTTTACCTGGGGTAGTAGGCAGTGTAGTTCATGAAGAGCTGTGCCCCAGCAGGGTAGTACGCTGTGGAGGGCTGGAGTGTTCTTGGGTTCAGGAGCACAGACGGTTGATACAGGGCAGCTTCTGTCGGCACAACTGCAGCAGGAGTGGGAAAGGAGTAGGAAGGGGGTGAAAGGCCTAGAAGGAACAAATGGAAAATAGATTAAGACCTTTCAAATTCCAGCATATATAGGGTGTTCATTAGCAGAATGACCCTGCAGTAAGTGAAGGCCCTTCACTTACTAAGTGACTCATTCTCTTGCTCATCCCAGAAAATAAGTCTCCAGGCCACTGATGTGGCTTGACTATAAGGCCAAAACTCAGTCACAAAGCACAGGTTAGTAAAACATGAAAAGCCTCTTTGCACTCTGGGAATATTGGGAAACTCTGGGAACTTTGGAAAGAGACCTTTTTGTCTAGGCTCAGATTTTAATGAAGGCTCCATTCAAGACAACTGAGACTCTTCTCTACTTTGAGAGGAGTAAAACTTCAGTGCCCCAAAAATTTAACATTCCCCAGTGCAGAAGATACCTTTTTGTTCTGATGTTCCATCCCCCAGACAGCTCTATCTTTGGTTAACCATCAGAAGGGTGGGAAAAGCTGTGGCTTTGCTGCTTCTCACGTTAATGCTCAGTTTTAAAGAGTTTGCAATTCAAGGTGTTTCAGTAGGAAACGAGGCCTTATATGAACTCATGAGACCCTCCTCCTTTCCCTCCCCAATACTATAATAGTGAAGGTACAAAAGCTTTAGGTACCCCTGAAAAGCAAAAAATAGCTACTTAGAGCTACAGTCAGTGGCTCACTGGCTTGTGGGAAGGGGCAGTGACACAGCAGAAAAGTGTTATCTGAAGAATACATTGCACTGTTCCTATTTCTAGCTATAAATACAAGTAACCTAAGGGGTTCTCAAAGTCTGACTTCACTCATGAACCTGCTGCAGGAACTCAGGAGAAGCTTCCTATTCTTCTCTAGAAGAGCTATCGTGCACAGGACCATCACTGCACATCCCACCTGGATAAACACTTGCATTGCAAAAAGTGCTAGTCAATGGCAGAACTTATGTCCAAAGGATTAGCTGAAGGCCTGCTCTCACAGCTCAAGAGGAGCCACTCAAGTAGTTTGCCGTCAGATTTGCCAATCTGACTAGGATTTAGAGAACATTCCATTTCTTAAAGGAAAAAACCCTACACACAGAAAGAGAGCACTCCCCTACCTTGACTACCCTGCCATCTGTGACCTTGGAAGCAAAGTATTATTTTTCCCATAGGCTGAGATCTATACTGTGGGCATGTATAAGTTGCCCTTAAGTTCTTAAAGCCTCCCCCCGCCAAGCGTTTTTCTAGAAGTCCCTGTTCATTCTAGAAGCTCCAAGGAGCAAAAGTTTTTTTTTTTTATAAAACACAATTTCTGCAATTCTCCCAGGCCAGAGTTATGTGCATTTTGCTTTCACACAGGCAACCTTAATTCTGTACAAACAAAAAGCTATGGAGGAGTTCAGTTAGCAGTTCAATAAGTAGGATACTTGTAGTCAAGTCCCAGAGGAGAGCATTACCAATGGTTTCATAAACTAAGTTTTGGAAGGGGATGGGCTTTTGACATGTTCACCATGATAAAAATGTAAATACAAAACAGTTTAAATGGGAAAGTGTTATTTAAGCCTTCGGCAGTCAAGTTACTTTTCAGAGCCATGGCTCACCCTAGCCGAACTGAGTTTTGGGAAGGGGATAAAAAGCTTGCCAGTGGGAAAGCAAGAGTAATTTGAAAGCAGTTCTTCAGTCATAGCAATCCACAACCAAAGGGAAAAATCATGATTGGAAGCCACTGATGATTTACAATGAGAAGGCCTTAATCTACCACCCCCATTTGACACTCCTTTCCAAGAACCAGAATCAGAGTCAAGAAAGCAGCTCCAACACCTACCCACACACAGAGCGTAGAGTATTGGCAAGACCCATGCAAAACTTACATGGTAACTTACATGGTGGTGGGGACAAGCCATTTCGATTTAAAGTGCCCCCCATTAACACAAAGTTCATCTCCTCAGCAGAACATTGAAAAACTTCAACATATCTGTCCTTCATAGTCTTCTTATGACACTTCTGTGCAGCCAAAAAAGCTCGCTCTGCAGATTTCATCTGAATAAAAGCATCTCCTGATGGACGTCCCTACAGACAAAGCAGACAGATGTTTCTGGAGCTCCTGTGAAGTACCAGCATAACAATACTTTGTGTCATAAGCAGCAGTCATTATAGCCATACTTTACTTATTTTTTCAGTCTCCAAAGTCAAGCTCAGTCAGTCATTCCCACAGACTGCCTATTATGTCTCTTGGTTAAACACTTCTCAAAATTTCCCACTATTGCCAGGGAATCCTAGTCTGTCCACTACATCATATGGACATTATGACTTGTGTTAACTTCTTTGAAACAGTAAACTAAAAAGAAAAAAGTTAAGCTATATTGTAACCTGAGTCATGTTACTTCCATGGTTAAAAACAAAACAAACATATGGAAAAGGCAGCACTCCCTAGGGCACTTTGGTAAGACTTAGTCTCAACCTATAAGTTTATTAAGAATGCACAATTGCCATAACTGATCCACACTTAATTACCTATGATTTTTAAAATTCAAAAGTTAAATGCAGCCTCAAGTGCCAGTGTTAAGTGATTCTTTTTGTTAAGCCTGGTATGTGCTAGAATATTTTAGAACAGCACTAGCCTAAGGCTGATAAAGCAGGTGGGCTTGGTATATGTTTGTGGGAAAACACACCCTACAGAGAGCTATAAGTGAGTGCAGTATGCAATGGGAAGAATCATTTTAGCCCCACACAGCTGTTGGCTTGAAGTAACCAAAAACGTATGTAGAGATCTGAAGTCAGCTCTAAATTAAGTTCTGAGCCAGTTCTGCTAGTTTGAGGGAAGAACAACTATATTGCCATCCTTTACACACTTGTTCAGGACTAGAGGAATTGAAGCCAGAGGTGATGGGAGTAGGTAGGTAGAAAGTACAGGAAGATAAAAAGCAAGAAGTTGAATGAAAGAAGTTCCAAAAAAAAAAAAAAATCTGACTGCTCATGGCTATCTACTGACCTCACCCAAAGGACTATATACACATACACCCCAACTTCTTCCTCCAGGTTCTTTCATTGCTGCTGGCAAGGGCTGATACTAGTGTAAGCCTTTGTTTGTGTTTAAAATCTGCATCTTTTCATTGGTCTCTTCCTAGCTGTGTATATTCCTTACAAATTTCTTCAGCCTTATCTATGGCTAAGTCAAGCCCTCACAGATCCAGGAATCTTAAAATACAGTATAACTACAGTCCCTTCTCCCCCCAACTCCCCAAACAGAAGCCTTACTCCAGGACAAGGAAGCATTCTGCAGCTTAAACTTAAGCCCAGTGTCACCCAAAACAATTTTAGAAGAGCCATTTTCAACCCACAGTAATCTTCAGTACAAGCACTCAGGGCACCTCCATAGAGTTAGAGGAGCTGCCTTTTCCACCTTGTCTTCACCTCCCCCTAAAGTCACAAGACTATGCACATAGAGGAGGAGGTCACAACATGTGGCTTAGTTTTAGACAGTTTCTAGGAAACAATGACAGATGTGACTATCTATACAGGTCAACGAGCTGTTAATTTTGGTGCTTAGCTGTGAGCATTTAAATGTTAAAAGAAAGCAACCATGCAGTTCAGGAGACACAGCACTTCATCTGCTCATGTGCACCATAGGAAATCCTTTGGTCTCTAGGAGGCTGCAGTCATGGGTGTCCTCAAAAGAACCACCTGAAGCACATTGTTCAGCAAGGCAGGCGCAAGCAGACATGCTCCTTTGTGAGCTACCAATGGCCACGCTTTGGAAGATATGCCTGTGTATGAGGAATTTTGCATGCTGTTGAGCAGGCCCTTTAGTTCAGACCTCTTGCAGTGCTGATCACAGCTGCTGCTCTGGGAGTGCATGCAGGCAGGCACATGTCCACCTGGGTGCACGCACACCCTGAGGTTTGCAGCTTAGCTTCAGACATGTGGGTCTCTAACAGAAAACACTGCAGAGCAAGCGTGGCAGTTGTTATAGCAGGGTTCAGATAAGCTAATCCATATCACTACTACTCTCAGAGTAGAAGGCCAATTAATATCACTAGAGTCAATCCCAAAGGTGCTCTTCTACCAGTGAAGACATCATCTGATGGATTGTGTTCATGTACACAGACAGTTGGCACAGAGCAGCCAGAACTAGGATTTTTGTGGCACCTACTAACCTGGTGATTTAGTACCATGTGAACTCCATGGGTCCGGATATCTGTAGAAAATTCCCCCAAGAACTCCAGGATGTCCTCGATAGTGGCAGCATAGGGAAGACCACGCAAACGTATGCAGTCTCTGACACTAGTGGGAGGCACGAACTGCTGAGGTAATACTGGAAGGATGGGTGGTGTTGGAAGAGGAATGAGAGGTGTGGAAGAGTACCTGTTCAGCACCTGCACAAAACAGAGGAACAGAAATCCCTCCCTTAAACATTCTTCAGTTCAGAACAGCTAAAAATGCAATCCCATGTTTTTTTAGGCTGGGCAGTATTTTAAAGAAACAGAAGCTAGTTCCTCAACTTGCACCAAGGCAGCAGGACTTAGCATTCAGATGGTTTTATAAATCCTTTGATCACTTTTGCTTGAAACATCATTTTCATTGGGAGCATGTACTTGGACCATTAGGAAAGTCTTAGGAGACCTCTTAGAACATGAAACTTGTATGTATACAGCATGTTTATTGGAAAAAACAGTGTTCTACCAGCTACAAGGTCATGAGAGATTTTCCCCTTTTTGCCTGTTAAATAGGCAACAGCTATAAAACACTTACCCAAAGCATCCTTTCTCCTAAGCTTTAATATAGAATACTGGGAACTACAAGCAAATTTCACTTCCAGCATTGACTTGAGATACCACAGTCCATCAAGTAACACCATTTGCTGGGTCACAGCATTTGAAAGAAATAAAACCCAAGTCATGCTTTGAGATTTCTTATTACTAATTTTAACAGTAAAAACTTGCCTAGTCAAGAGTTGGTTGACGATTCAATCATTTTGAATATTTAACTACCTTTAACTGCCTCTGAGTAAGATTAGGATCTCTTTATGTTTACACATTTCAGAGGTTTTCTCCTACATGTAAGTGATGCCTTACAACACAAAATGCAGAGCTCTTGAGTAAAACACAGTACAGAAGTGAGAGTTGCAGCTATACTTTCTCACCATTAGTGTCATCTGCAGAACACTGAGTGAGGCACTTAAGTCTCTCTATTTGGAGCCTCATTAGTGCAAGAGGAAGCAGTTTCAAAGCCCTGCCACCTACAGCTAGGCAAACAGTGCTGGTACAAGTCAGCCAAGACCTGTGCTTACAGGCAATTCATGAGAATCTTCAGACACCTCACTCTGAAGAAGCTACCTAGGTCAGTCTCTATCCTCTATCCCAGTGACTAAAAATAAATCTTGTATATCAAGATTAGTCACTAGCACTCCTCCTGAAGAGTCCTAAGCCATCAGTGGACTTGGATAAACCCAGCATCTCTAGTATACAGCACTAGAGCTATTTGAGGTTTATTATAACTGCTGCTTGCAGGACTAAAACCAAGAGTTTAACATGTGGAGAAGAAAAGTCATACACAGCAAGATCCTTCATTTAGAGTGAGCAAAACCTTATGGAAATTGGACTACTCTTTCCAGCAACAACCAAGAGTTAGAGAAGGTGGGGGGGAACACTTCATCACAGCCAAGCAGCATCTGCTTGAGCTATTGTATTCCAATTTAAGAGTTTGGATTACAAGTATTTGTAAACTATGCACCCACCTGCTGAACTTCTGCTGCAGTGCTCCTGAAGAGTTCAATGTACCTTTTCCCCAGCAAGTCCTTATGTTTTTTCAGTGCATTTTGTGCATATTCCTCACAAGCAAACAACACAAAGGCATCCCCTGTCGGCCTGCTGTCAGGGTACGTGACAAACAGGACTCCCTCCTTTCCTCCTGTGACAGGGCAGTGCTGGCCGAAGAACGTAAGCACTTCTTCTGTTGTTACATTGAAGGGAAGACCTCGCATCCTGACAATCACTTGGTTTTCTTTTGATAAGAACTGTGCAACCTCATTGGAAGTGCCTTTAACATAAGAAGCACAGAAATACTGAAGTTCAGGCAGCCACATAAGATTGTGAGCAAGTCTGGCATAGCTATCTCCTTCTCCTCCCAGACAGATTCTGAACAAGGAGAGCAACATTTGCTTCCAGAGTCAGGGAAAAATGTCCCAGTCTGATAAAATAGAAATATTACATTATACGACATTTCCCATGACAGTCTAGCAATACTGCTCCTTTATCTTTTGAAAGAGAGTCATCCTTATCCAAAGGGAAAGTAGGAAGTACTTACAATATTCAGAGCCCAAGGAAAGCAGTCTATGACTCTTGCATGAGCAGTACCTGTGCTGCCAGGCATCTCTGCTTTCCAACTTAAGAATGCCTCCAGCATACTCTGAAGCCATTGTTTAGGAATCAAGTACCCAGACCATTGGGCTCAGAAAGAACATAGGAAGGGTGAGTTAAAGGTGGCTCAGGAATTTCATCCTATTCTGATAAAGCTGTCATCCTTCATGGTTTGCCAGTTCTGCTTTCAGTATCTCTAGGAGACCACTGCTGCTCATACTTTTATGTTTATACTACCTTATATCCAAAGCCAGTTGGTAACCAAGTCTGTACCTTAATACGGTCCATTTCACTTACAGACATCCCAGCTTTGCAGAACTGGCCATGAAAGAAGTTTGGTTGTGCCAGACATGCACTATTTTTCCTAGGTTAACATGTGATGTCTTTACTTTCAATGGTATAACTATTTCCAATCCTATCATTCCTAAGCATTTGACATCTTCCCCCCATTAGTTTGAGATGCAAACAAAGGTTTTACTTGAGGAAAATCAGTTCCATAAATCCCTTGTTATTTACACTGTAAAATCTGTTTGCTTTTACATGCAAATCTCCACAGCAACAGCAGTCATATTGTTTTGAAAGACTACTCTGGTTTTGTTTCTCAGCAATCAATAACATTTAAGTCCTGTCAGTTAGGAAGATGACCTAGCAAATTAAATTCATATGCAGAATCACCTTGTCTAATCAAATCCTTATTTGATAGACTGCATGAAAACAGCAGAGGTGTGGAAGAGAGGTACATAAATCATGAAACAGCTTGCACTGCTAGCAGAGTACATATTAATCAACACACCAACCACCTACTTGTTCACAGAGAGGAAATGAAAGACCACATCCAACAAGAGCACTTTACAACCACGAGTTAGTTACAGGTGCTGATGGAACAAACCCTCCCTTCCCATCCCCTAGAAATTACCTCCTGCAATTTTAAGGAAGTCTTCACCTGTTGCCTTATATACCTAAGGCAAAAGAAAAGAACATGTGATTGACATGCTATTTGCACTCCTGTCAAGAAAAGGATTTCAAAGCCAGTATCACACACCTCAATGTATCGATTCCCCATGTGATGCTTGTGTCTTTGTAGCGCTAGATCTCTATGCTCTTCACTTACAAACCTCACAAGAGCCTCCCCATTCCTCCTACCCTGGGCATTGAGACAGAGTGCAGCACCGCCCCTGGAAGATTTAAGCCAAACAAGGATAAGACTCTGATTGAAGTAGACAAGACACTACAAAGGCATGGATAAATCTTTAGCTACTAACTTGGCAATATTTAGGCCTTTGAAAAATCTTGCTATGTCCTGGTCAGATGACTGCCATGGTAATCCTCTTGCTCGGATTACAGCATTATCGTCCACAAGTTCCATCTTACTGCTGCAGGCAGAGAAAGAAAAAGGAAATAATGCAGAGAAAATAGTCTGTGTCTGCCACACACACAGCACTGCTTGTTATCCACATTCCAGTCACCAGCTCATGTCCATGCTCCACGGCTGCTGGGCAAGGCTGGAAGGTTCTGCCACAGCAGCAAAGGCTAAGAGTTGTCATGAGCCTAAACCACTGCAAGTCTCTCCTATTCATTCTGCCTGCACCCTTCAGCAAGCATCTACCCTGCTAAGCCACCTCCTTCCCAACTACTCTTTCCTGCTTCATCACATTTGCTCCTCAAGCTCTCATCTTCTTGATCATATTTCCAAATTACTCTCCATTCCTGACACATACCAATGTTTTGTGCTTCTCCATTGTCTAAACAGGCAGAGTGGATTAAAACTACACACCTGCTCTTATACTTTTAGACAAATGGAATTTGAAGCAGAGCAGTTAGATGTGGTCATAACTGAAGTTAATAAAAAAAAGCCAGTAGAAATAAGACCACCTGTCAGGCACAAGTACCTGGCATAGAGAAGACTCCTACCTAAAGAGCTGGGCCTTAAAGTTTCTTATTTAAGCCATCTCTGTGCTACTAGAGATTATTATAGCTACAGGTTACAGTGGCTGCTTAGCAGGGGAATAGCTCAGCCGCAGAAAGCCAGTTTCAATTGGTCATTACCATAGTCTCTTTTGTTCTCTTTCACGTGATAAAAAACAGTGCAGAACAAAACACTCAAGGCTACCAAGGCTGCTGCTCTGGCTATTATAAGGACAGGGCATTGCACTGAAGAGACTTTGGGTTTGATTAAGCAGCTGAAGTGTTGTTCAGCAGCAGTGAAAGAGGACTCCCTTATGCTATACTTTGTCTTAAAATATAGACCTGAGGATGGGGGGAGGGATAAGACATGTTACCTTTTTTGATGACATGCCTTTCTAGAAACGGTTCAAACAAAACATCAGCTTTCACTTTTCACTGTCACAAATAAGATGGGAATCTTCTACCTCACCCCAGGATTTCATTAGTAAAAGGAAAAAAGCTTAGAACAATACTAAAACATAGCCTCATAGCCTCATAGCCTCCTGCACATTTGGATATCTTCTGCCAATACTGTTACATTCTTTTCTTGCCACTTTTCAGAAGTGCCAGTATCATCTACCATTACCATGGCTCATTAATCTGGAAGAGGGTAGTAAGTATTCATGCAAAACAGGAATCTAAAGATCAATTTAACACCAGTCACTTGTGGTACTGCAGAGGAAGTACCCAGCAACACCACTGAGAAAAATCTGTTTGAAGACAGAAGAGCATGATTACATTTTAAAAACAGCCATCAGGAGTATATAAAGCTTTATGCTTATAACATGTTTGGGAAGAGCACAATCATCATAGTTTATGCAATTTACTGGTAGGACACTATTGTTTGGCACAGTATCTTTATGGAAGTGTCTTCTCTATACAAGATAGCAGTTCCTGAATACACCTTATACTACACTTTTCCTGCAATCTGTTTCAAAGCTAATACCAGTAGGGTTACTTCTGCAAAACACTTCAGTTCTTTAACAGCACAGCATGCTTAGCACTCACTGTAAGCACTTATTAGCCAGCCCAGAACTACCAACAGCTAACAAACATCTAAACCTAGCAAGAAAACAGTCTTACAACCAATGCAACTTTCTATTCCCTTTCCTGATTAAAGTACTTAATTCATTCCCACAACAGTGGGAAGATAAAAAAAAGTTTGCAAGTTACAAGTACAGAAGAGTACACCTTACCTAAGTAGTGTCTTAAGGAGGAGGCAGGGAGATACTTACCAAGGCCCACTTTCAAATTTGTAATTCACTCTTTCTGGATCTGAAAACCTGTGATCTATGAGATACAGCACAAGTTATTCTCTTTTTCCTCAGCACACAAGACAGGCAGAAAAAACAAAAGCAAATACAGAAGACTAGTTCATCATGATCACTTACTGTATGGTTCAGATATTAGTGTTAAAATAATATTCCCCATGTCTTCAACTTGAGAGGCTCCATATGGAAGCGCTGGGCTGTTCTTGTCAAGATTTAAATCTTTATGCTGGAGTTAAGTCAATCATCACTGAATAGATTTCTAATGGGCCTCTTGCTGGAGCAAGAAGCTTTCATGTTATCCTTGATGGTAAGTCAGCTTCTCAGGGGAACATTTAATCCATTTTCCTGCTGGGGTACAATAGCTGATGCAGGTTGGTGGCTGACTGCCTCTAACTACTGCCACCTGCAGGAGCATGGGATCACTCCAGAAAGCAGCTGGGGACATGAGAGACCCCATAATAAGGGTATTTAAATTTAAATACAGTCATGCATTATGTACAGCTGTAAGACAGATGCACTCTTGCATGGACAGGATTGGAGTCCTGTCCTTTGTAATTAATGTCTTCCTTAATCTCTAGGGGAAGATTTGGAGAAGGAGAAGCAATAGCTACAAACTCCAAAAATAAGAGGATGTAGCAAATATTTTCTAAACAAGTAAATCCCAAAGTGGAACAAATCTTATTTTACTGCTTTGACAAAAATTCATGAGTGACACCTTCTCTAGATCTAGCCTATTAGCATAAAACTCAGTGTAACCTCTGTTACCCAGAAGTGTTGTGACAATCAGGCAAGAAAGCCCTGTTGTGGCTTAAACAAGAGACGAAGCCAAACCCCACAGCCCATATATTCTTCCCCCTGGAGTGTTCTGAAAGAGAACAGCAAGGATAAGACAGAGCAGGAAATGCTCCACCTCTTAAAAAGACAGGTTGTAGAGTGACCAGATAAAAAGCCATGAATATAAGTGGAAGAAGTCTGATTTAAGCAGCACACCCCATCTTTTTTCAGATTTTTAAATTGAGTTTACTATGGTGCCTCTCCCTCTTCCTGTTGTATCCAACCCTGCTCTGTAGCTTGGCATTACAGAACTGAGATTACTTGCAGCTTTGCTCTGTCAGTTATATAAGCAGTTTCTAAAAAGGCCTCCCCCCATCCCCTCCTTGAGGGGCACAGGGAGGAGGACAAGTACAGAACAAGTGAAATAGAAAGTAGTTTGGAAGTTGAACTTGCTTTGAAAGACTTGCCTCAGTTTATGTCAAGACTCAGAGGAAAAACACAAGAATTCCTTACACAGTGAGACCTATCCTGGCCTGGCAGTACAGTAATTCAAGATATTCAAACAAGTCAAAGGCACCAGTTTGCCCACACTTTGATTTCCACAAAACTACATTAGAAACACTTGAACAGATCTAAGAGTGAACTGTGGTCCTCAAAAAGCTGCTTTTCAGTCCAAGATGGTAAGGCTCCTCTTAAAGGAATAGCTTCCTCTAGATAGAGCTGAGCAGGTTTTGAATTGGCAGGTGCCTGGATGAAGGACAGGGAACGGAAGAACAAGTTCTGCTAAACAGACAGAGGCACAAAAAACATGAGCTTATCATACCATTACTTGATACAGAGTGGGGGGAATTAATTTTGTTGTGAAACAAGATCTTCCTACTGTTTGTAGGACTGGCTTGTCACCTACAAACAGATTTATTGCCTCAGAACAAGGTAACATTTACACTCTAAAACCAATTGGAAAAAAGTTCAACCAAATTCATGAATTCTTCTTCCATAGGAAGGAAAGATACATGTCACCCCCCCCTCCCAAGTTTGACACTCATTTGATTTGGAGGCTTTGTTTTTAAAGCATGCACTGGAGAACAGAAGGTGGGAGGATGATGCTTAATCTCACAAGAACATTTACGGTTGAAGTGACTTATTGTGGTTTAAAAAAAAAAACCACACACACACACACACTAAACTAGTGCTCCCTACTGAAAAGGCAGATATGGGAACCCTGGCCTTGCCTAGCTGACCATTTTTATGAAACTTTTGGCAATTTCATTGTCTTTCCCTTTCCTCTGTACAGATTGACAGAAATTGGGCAGTAGGTTCAAAAGCTGTTAGGGCAGGGAACACATGCACATGCACACCAGCCAAGCTGTTGCAGCTAGAAAGACAGTTTAATACTTCCTATTTGCAGCACAAAAAAAAAAAATCACTATAAGCAAACAGCCAGAGAAGAGGGGAATGCAGCAGTGCAAAGGGCAGGGATTTTTAAGTGAGGCTATTGCACAAAAAGGACCCCCCCAACACCCCCCGCCCCCCCCCCCCCCCACACATTTTCTTCAGAAAACATTTTCATTGAAAATACTGATCAACAGGAGACAGTAGTCCCTAAAAAAATGCCCTAGTGCTGACAGCAGCTGATGACCAGGGAGTCAGACATTGGGAGTCAGTTGGGCCAAAGATCTCTAAATTAATATAAACACAGTAGGAGGGGAGGGAGAAATTAGTCAACAGTAGGAGGAGGTAAAAAGAAGAAACTGCTCACACCTTTGCCTCTGATTAGCTGGAAGGGCTTTTCTGGTGGGATTAGATAAGAAAACTGAGTGCTTTCTGCACCTACAAAGGAGCATGTTAATACCATCAACTAAGTGAAAAATCACACTAACGAGCATATGGCTGTCTACATACAGATGGACTCCTATAATCTGAGGCACTGGAAATTTCAGTTACTTAAGCAAAAAACTGTTAATAGAACTTTAATAAAACACTGCTTGTTCTACAAAGGGATAGATCACATGTGTGCGCATGTGCACACATGCACATATTATACTTATTTTTTTTTAAAGCTAGCTTCTCCTAGACAAATTGGAATGAAAGTGGATTGCAGTGGATAAATCTAAGTTCACATTTAAAGAAGTGTTGGAAGTTGGACATGGCTGCTAAAGCTACTATACAAAATAACAAACACTGCTTTATATATTTTAAGTGAAGCAAAGGGCAAAAGATGTACCCAAATGAGACAGGACAGGGAACAAGGAGCTCCTCAGTCTTGCTGCTCAGCAGCAGTACCACCTCCCTCTGCAGCATGCTGCAAGTTAGTAAAGCAGGCAGGAAAAAAGTCATTGTCCATCAGGTTCATCTACATGTACAGGGGAAATTTCTAACACATTTCCTCAGGTTCTTCTCTGCAGCTTCACCCAATGCCAATATCCTCCAAGCCTTCTTCTTCAGGTCTTATCAGGTAGAAGATTACATCTTTTTAAATACTATTTCATATAAAGGGAATCTGGTATCACCTGGTTCCTGGGTACTACCACAGGAAGTGTGAACAGAAGTATGTAAGATGTTCCGTTAGTGGCCATTAACAGGTTTTTGATAGAGTTAAGCACTATTGGTTATAACTGTGCTCCACATCCAGGTTAAAAGACACCCAGGTTAAAAAACAAGTTCCAGTATTGCACCAGCCAGATCTTATGAAGCACTCAGCAGATTGCTGCATTTCTACCAAAGGCACCCAGCAGGTACTCCTAGTGAGGAGCTACCCTCACAAGCCAAGTTCAAAAGGGAGCAAAGCACACCAGACACTGGAGGAAGCAAGAGCTATTGCTATGCAATGGCTTCTGCATGCCCAATCTTGAGGCAAAGAAGGATGAGTCTTCTGCAGACTGAGTTACAGGATAGTCATGCAAGCTTTGTTCACTCCACCCTGAAGGCATTCACAGCAGTGAAAACAGGCTCAGCAAGCTTTGCAAATTAAGTGCAGCAAGTATGGGAGGTATAGAGGGTGCAAAAAGAACAGCCCTGCTTCTTTTGTATACTTACACATGCTTAAAGAGATTTCAACAGACTCAAGGTCCTTTCTTTACAGGAACATGATCACCTATCCCAAATTTTGTTACAAAGGACTTCTTGCCATTGTCTTGCTGTCTCTTCCCTTTCACTATGCTGACTGAAGAAAGTCTGCCACAAGACCTTCTATACTAAAAACCATTGGAAACAGCTGGGAAGCAGCAGCACTCAGAGATAACAGTTACAACTAGTTTCAGGTTTTTCTTCATCCCTCAGTTTGATGGCATTTAGTGTTTCCTTACCTTGCATTAAAAGAAATTGGCAACTTACGGGATTTATGATTTCTTGGGGTGTCAGCAGGGGGTAAAACAAAGCTTTCACCTGAGCTCTTGGATTTGGAATGTTACTGTAGACAATTTCAGGTAGTTTGCTAGAAAAGCAAGTCCCAAAAGTACTTTCTGAAGGGAAGAGTAAGCCAGCTAATTATTCAGTTTAATATTTCTGGTTTTTCCTCAGATGAGAGCTTGCCTTCTTCACATGGAATATACTACCAGGCATCAACTATTCAGTGTTTTACACACTGGAATACACATCTCAAATGACTGTTGTAGGAAATTGTTGCCCCTGACAATCAGGGGCAATAGAGTATGTTCTACATCAGCCTGTATTTTGTTGTTTAATCAAATGCCACCAATGAAAATAAAAGCCTTTGGAAGTTATAGCCAGCTTTCCCATAACAGCTCCTTCATAGGAGCAATCATTCAGAGGAAGCTTGTGTGGCATCTCACACATGGGGACACAGACAGAAGGACAAGCAGGAATGTACTCAAATCATTCAACTCCTGCTGCTGCCACCATTTTGTGACTGCAGCTCTAGTCAGTATGCTACCCCTAAACCAGTCTACTTTTCCCCACCAAATGCTAACTGATTTGGCCTAGGACTGTTTGCCCAGTACAAAGGAATTTCGGAAGAATCCCATTGCCTTTAGCTATAGGATAGAAGATCTGTAATTTTTGCAGGAACGAGAGCACGGTCAGATTCTGTGCACTAATCTGCAGCTTCATTTCACCCTACTCCATTTGTTTCCAGCTTGTGTTTTTCCCTTAGCATACACCTACCAAATCCATGTTCCTTTTCATTTAGAGTTTGCTTCCCTTTACTACATAACTGTCTTAGAAAGAAACTAGTTGTTCCACTTAAAACAAACAAGTCTTTGCACAAAATTGCTTAAGCTAATCCGTAGACTTAATCAGCTTCAACAGAACTTATCACAAGCATTACATGCATGTCCAGACTCTCCAAATGCAGTTACAACTTACACAACTTCTGACACTGAGATTAAGTTGGTACATTTGAGCAAGATGAGGGGAAAAAAGTTATCACATTTGGCAGGAGCAGGAAAACAAGATTTTACCTTTTCAGTCACTGCATGCTTCTCCCATGTGTCATTCCCCCCCCAGACACTCTCAAACAATATGGGGCACAAACAGTCAATATTTCATCCATGTTACATAAACAGAACAAGTTTACAAATAAAAGCATCAGGAGTTACAAAACAGGACAGATCAAAGATTAAGAACAGAATAAAGTTATTTAGATTTTTATACCTGAAGAGAAGGGTATCATTCCTTAATTCAGACTCAAGTTGAGACCATTTGGCTAGACTGTCCTAGTCTTTGGGAACCTGGAGAAAATACTATTTGCAACTGCCAACTGCAAAAATAGATGCATTAGAAAAGAAGCCTTAGACAAGAAGTGAAGCTGCAAGAACTACATCACCAGATCCAACTCAGATCAGATCTAGGTAATAATTCAGCTAGATAAAAGCTTAACATAAGGTCAGCCATTGCCCAAACAAACAAAAAGCCAGCCTCCTCCATCCAGCACTATCATTCTATCATTTGCCTTCACCAGAAAAATGTTATTCAGTTTCCTGGACCACTGCCTCCTTTACTGAGCATGGTCCAAAAAACCTACAACCAAAAGACACCACTTTCAGAAGGCACTGACCCTCTAGGGGCTTCCTGACAGTCAGGGAGCACAAGGCTGCTGTGCTCCCCATCTCCCAGCAGGCAGGCAGCACACAATCCCCAACCATGCCTTAGCTGACCAGTGACACTCCAGGTGCTTCCAACCACAAGTGTTTCCACAGTGGCAAGAGGTACATCAGCCATTCACAGAGGGAGAAAGCAAAGGCATCTCTCCGAAACAGATGAAGTAGCCCATTGCCTTTAAATAACATCTCCAGCTCATGTTTTCTGTCAGAGAATCCCTAAAAAAATGTATTAAGCTTCTCAATTGTCATTTAAGAGGTCTCCATCATCCAGTTGTAGACTATGAAACATGAACATTTATTTAGCTTTCCTGAACAGTAAACATAGGACTGGATTTCTAGGAATACTACTTCCCTTCAGAGCAGAAAGGATGCCTCTTAATTTGCAGATGGCAAAGCAGAGTAGACAGCCTTATTTCTCTTGCACCATAATAAAATTTTATTAAAGAGATTACTCACATAGATATTTTATGCTCTGCTGCCACAACAGGTACAAAGCCTCAGCAATACAGCCAAGGCAAGTCTTGGGGGCTAAGACTGAACTATATCAGGTGTCACAGACTTTTCTGAGTCAGAAAAATGCAACCTCTCCATGGCAATCACTCTATAGACACCATAAGCTAGCCAAATGTAGAGAAATAATTAATGACAACTAAAATTCTTCTCAAATCCCTTTATTCTGCTTCCTAGATGGTTTTTGTGGTCACTGTTTCAATGGGTCAATAGGGAAGTCAAGTGTTTTCCATTTTTGTGAGAGCAAGTTTGAGTCAGGGACTGAAGCCTGCAGCAAGGAGAGAGGCTGCCAGGGAAGCACGGAGAGTATCAGTAGAGGCCGGAGTCATTTACAGCACCACTCAGCTCCAGGAGCTGTATGTATTATGCAAGCAAAACAGAGCTATGATGTTGTAACATCCAACATGTACAGCCTGCATCATACTGAGGTTGGATAATACATGTTATGACACCATCCCTGTCTAAGGTGCACTCCTGAATCAAAGTTTCACTACTATTTCACTTCAAGTACACCCCCCCAATTTAAGATGGAAAGCTCTCTCCATATTCCTACTCATCCAAAAATCTCAATCTACTCATGCAATAAGCAATCCCACAACTTTAATATTAGGATGCACATTAATTATAGTTGTCACTTTAAACTGAAGTTAAAGTAGCACATGTTTATTCAAATAAAGACAGTGAAGAAAGTATACAGATTTAAGAAGAAATGCAGGATTTTTTTTTTCTATGGCATCATGTACCTTCATATGGCCTTTTTAACCTTTATCTTTGCAAGAATGCTCAGTACAGTTCAAGTTACTCAATAAAGTTATACTATCTCTAAACATGTGTTGCAAGCTCACACCTCTGTCCTAGAATTCAGAGCTATAACAATAGTAGACATCAGTGTTAAAAGGATACATGCTGTCATGGCCACAATGTCAAGTTTGCTAATGTCAGGTGAGCCAGGGCAGCACTTCTTGAACTCTTTTCGCAAGTCAAAAAAGGAGTAGAAGCACTCAGGCAATAAGATATTCTGTAAAAGAACAAGGTAACTACTGTCAGCTATGGTGAATTTCCGCTACTTTCTCTTTAGATACCAAACTTTCCAACAGTTTCTTTCAAGTAGGTAAAAAAAACAAACAGCCTGTACTACAGAGAAGCTCATATGGCTTCTCTTAACCATTTAAGTATGCTTATCTACTTTTTTTTTTTTTTGCTTACAGCTTCCTCTCTAGATGGTTTAAAAAGAGAAATGTGCTTTTCTGCTGCCAGAGAAACACTTGCTATTATTACTGGTGCCTCAGATCCAATATATACATAGGAGAGCAAATGAGTATTATTGCAACATTTATCATCAATTCTTGATTCCAATTTTAACTGAAAAGAGCCAGAGGGCACTCAGTTCAGTATACTGAGCCAAGCAAATTTTGCAAGACTAGCAAGAGACATTTTGGTTTATAGACAAGGCTGAATTTCCAGAGCACAATCACACTTCAAATATTTATTCTCTATATATAATAAAAAACCCCCACACACCGCTGAGCACATGTGGATTTGATACACTATAAAGATTGTCTGTCTATGCCTGATAACTGCATTAATCACAATCTATGAAGCCAAGAGTAAGTTACACAGCCCATTGCAAACAAGTGCCAGCAAAACCCTTCTTGCCCCACCACATGCTCTAATTTGGGGGAATTGGGAGGAGGGGGAGGAAGAGAAGACATGAGGGGACTCTTAAGTTAAAGCAAACCCCCTCTCCTTCAATTATTTCTTCATCCCAGATGTCCCCATCTACAACTTAGTATTCAATTTGGCTGATGCCCACCTCCAGCTCCTCTCTAGACCCAAAGAGCTCCATTTCTGTGATTTAATGACTAGTTAACACCTTGACATTGTAATAGAATAACAGGACATATGGATGCACATTTAGGAGAAAGGAGTCTAGGTTCTAAAACAAGTTCTATTTTGAAAATATTAGAGCTTATCTTAGCATTTGGACAGGTGCATTAGGCAAATTATACCCGTTAAAGGCAAACTTAGGAAAATGCAGGTGTACTTGCCAAGACTTCCTGCTCTAGTTTTAGCATGGCTATTTTTCTTCTCCCATGAGAGATCAAGTTCTGTTCTTACTGAAACTCAGTTGAAACAGTTTATGCTGATTCATTCTTTGAATACTGTGAGCTATGAGACAGTCTCAGACTGGGCATCTCAAAAAAAGTAGAGAAAAAAGAGGCATTTACAAGAGCCTATATTTCTGCATATCTGAATTTTAGTTATTTTTCCCCCTTGAACCTCAGTATTTGGGGATTCACCAAACAGCTATTACAGGTCTCATAAGCATCCAGTGTACTTAATCTATATGCAGCACAGAGCAGATTTCAAATGAATGCTTTGTCCTGAAACAGCAACAGAAGGTTTTGATGAAGATTTGATTCCTATCAGTGACACTGTGGTGATACATGCAGAAAAATGGTTCCCTATCCTTCAGGCCAAACAAATTTAAATAAGAATAACTGCAGGAGTTGTCCTTTCTTTAATTTACGTTGTGTTTTATGCAGTGAACTTCTCCATGCAGTTAAACAAAACTCTTTTCATGTATAATGGGTGGCAACCTGTTTCCTCATCTTCTCCCACCACAATATATTCTCTAAGAGAAAGTTGCAGTGAAGGAACTTCTTGTCTTGTATACATGCAAGTCATGCTCATGGTTTCTCTACTAATGCTTCAAAGGTACAAAAACAGCACCACAACTATTAAAAGCAACTCATCTGATATCAGATGAATAACAGCACAGACTTGCAGCATTTCCCCTTCAAAGATAAAGCAGCAGGATGACAGATCAGTTGAGGCAACCCCAACAGATTACTACAAACCAGCGCAGGTTCATAGCAAATCACAGACCAGGGTTTTATTAATGTTGGGGCAGTTTTTTTTTGATAAGAGGCTCAGCACATTGCTGCAACCCTATCACTAATGAAAAGCAGGCAGGAGCTCACAACACTGCTAGTGATTTGGCAACTCTAAAGTTACAGAAAACTCTAGACTATGGGACTAGTCATCAGTCACAGCCTGCCTCATACCACTGTTCAGCTCCTTACAAATACAAGCACCGCCCTCAGAGCACCAACTGAATTCACAGAGATTGAAAGCTGCTGAACCTAAAGGTGAATGTAAAGTTCCAAAAGGTAGCTTATGGTTAAGGTGGATAACTATTTTGCAACCTTTTCAAAGCTCCATTTGTTAGCCCATTGTAGCTATTACAGCAGTATATAGGAGCAATGCATTGCCAGAGTAGTCTTTCTGAAACACTTAAATAAGACAGACTTTCTTGAATTAACTTAAAAAGGCACCTCAAGGCTACATAAGCACAGGGCATTATCTATGCCTTTCACATGGTCAGGCTTAAGTCTGGCAAGTTATTGACTGATGAGCAGTATCTGGATTACAAAGGTGCAAAACTGCCCTCACATTACACATTTTAAAGATAAGTTGATCAATTTTGCAAGAAAACAAATAAAGCACTCTAAGCATAATCAAATTTGAAGTTACAGTTACATACCTTTTTGGAAGCTTCAGGATGCAGAACTTGCCTAATGTGCAGCTGCCCATCAGTACAGAAACAGAAGGAAGTACCTACACCAATATTCAGTTCATTGCTCACAGACTGATTAAACTGAAAGCAGGAAGAAGAGACATACACGGAATGGAAATCAGATTTGCTGCACTAGTCAGTGTCATCACCAAGTAGTCTCTTATTCCTGGTTATGCAGCTGTAATTCCTCCCTCACAAGCCTAGAACTTCACTTTTAATGTTTTTTTTTTTAAGTAGCTAAGGACACGATAACTTGCATGATGACCTATCTCCAGAAGGAAATTCCCCTTCTCCCCTTCTGTAGGGATGTGCCCATGTAGACAGCCCACCTCACAAAACTTCTCCTCTTACAGGGGCCTTTGCAGAGCTCTGCAAGGAGACCCAGAGCCAGGTGCAGAGCTGGGGGAGCCTGTGCACAGGAGCTTTTCAGAGCACCCAGGTGTGTTGGGAAGGAGAAAGGCTTCCAGCCCTACCTTCAGTAAGCACCACTCTCTCCTGCCTGCTTACTTAGGGGCTTCAGTACTCCTCCCTCCTTGCCAAAACTGATGAGCTGCTACAAGCCTTATTAACAGGGCCTGCCAGCACCCTGTCTTCGTGAGGAACGCCCAGGGCACTCAACACCTACCCAGACACTAGGCGAGGCTCACCCTTGGCTCTGACTGGGGGCTCCAGCACAGCAGGAGAGCGGGATGGGGGGGATACCGGCCCAGATCTGCCTTTCTCAGGGTTCAACCCCACTCCCCAAGAATGATGGGCCAGGGGCAAGTGGGAAGCCCCCCCAAGGCTGCCCTGGGGCCAAGTCACCTGGCTACACATGGGCTCCCAGGGGACCAGGATCCAGCAGCTGGTACTGTGTCACCTGTCTCAGCGCCTGCTCCAGCGGTGGAGCCAGCGCCAGGCTCTCCATGTCCACCTTGATGACCTCCTGGCACTCCGCGGTCAGCTCAGGGTGGTCAGGCCGGACCAGCACATCGTGCAGGTGCCCCAGCTCCAGAGAAAGCAGAGGAGGGGCAAGTGAGCACCCAGCCACAGGTGCCCAGCCAGCCCAGCTCTGTGCCGGGCCCTGCACCAGCCTCAGCCCTGGGCCATCCTGTCTGCCCAGGAGAGCAGCAGGTCAGGGCACTCCCTCCTCCTCGGGGAAATACCTCCTTACGCCTCAGGTCGACCACTTTCCACAGGAGCTGGAGCAGCTCCCGCTCATCCGAGCCCAGCCTCACTCCGTTGGTGCCCGCCGTGGTCACGAAGAGGATCACCAGGTAGTCGGGAGACGCCGTCATGGTGCCACCAGGCCGGTGGGAGCAGAGAGGGGGAGGAGAGAGAAAGAGGGACGGGGCAGGAAAGAAAGAAGCCAGAAACTTTCCCTGCCCGAGGCGCTCCCGGGGAGACCCGGGCGACGGAGCCCCACCTGCAGCCGGCTGCCTGCGGAGCTGGCGAGGAAGGCGCAGGCAGCCCCTCGCTCCCCTCCGGGGCGGGCAGCGGCCGCTCCCACGCCGGCTGCACCCGGGCAGGCGCGCAATGGCCGCGGGCTTTTCTGTTCGGGGCCCGGCGCTGCCCGCCCTGCCCTCCCCGCCCCCGCCCCCGCCCCACGTGGTGCAGGTAGCGCGCACCTGGCGCCGCCGCCCATTGGCCTCGCCGCGCCGGGACGTGGCAGCCGCGGCGGGGGGGGGGGGGTGCCGAGTGCGGCGCCGAGGTTGCGGGCGGGCGCCGAGTGCGGGGCCGAGATTGCGGGCGCGGCGGCCGCGGGGGGCGGCGGGGGTAGCCGTGCGCGGCTGCGGCGGCGGGCGCTGTCTGAAGCCGCCTGGGGTCTCCGAGGGGTGCCCGGTGCACCCCTGCGGCACCCACGGGCCCCGGCCCTGCCGGGCGGCACCTCCGGCCGTCAGGGCGCGCCGCCCGGCGGGGTGCGGGCTGCGAGGGGCCGGGCCGCGGCCGTCCGCTCCTGCCGGGACACGTTGCAGGAGAGCCCTGCGTCCGTGGGGGCGCGGAGCGGCCTGCCGGCACCGTCTCCGCCCGCTCCGCCTCGACGGCAGCGGAGGTGAGGCGGCCGCACGGCCCGCGGCCGCCCCGGCGGCTCTCCGCCCTCGGGGCGGGCAGAGCGCGGCCCAGCCGCGGCCGCGGGGGCCGGGCCGGGCCCGGGGCGCACCGGCGGGGAGTGCGGGCCCGCCGCCTCCGGCAGCAGCGGCTCTGCAGGGACGTGAGCGATGTTAGCCTTTCCGCTGTCCTGCCTGCGGCTGAGGCATCTCGGCTTCTGTGCCGCCCGGGCGCGGCGGCTCTAGTCTCTGTGTTTTAGGAGGTGGCTGGTTCGGCTATCGCAGCCTTCCCTCGAGGGTAAGGCAACCGCCGTGATTTTGTTTTGTTCTTCGTGACAACATCCTCTTTTCTGGTGATTTTCTTTTCTCTTCACTGTGCAACTTATGTTTTAAATATGTATTGCTCAAAAGATGATTTTTTTAATTACAAATAAGTAACTGAAAAGGTTACTGAATATAGGGTAAACCAGTAACACTAATTTTCCCTAGTGAAATCCTGTACTATATCTAGTTCTTTAAGAACCTCATTGTGTATTTCCAACATCATGATGCCTCTTCTCTAAATTTCTACTGAGATGGTTGTGCATGTCCTCCTTTTCTTCACCACTGTTCCTTGTGTTGGAACAGGTTCGCAGCGTGCACCGTGCTTTATTAATGCATGCACAGTTGTGAGTTTGGCAGGAAGGAACAGGACACGTTTCATAAGCGTTGGGGCTGGGGATCCAACCACCACTGAATATTCCAAGTACTCGCTGGCATCCTCATCCTGCCCCAGTTTGCTGGGCCTGGTGCAGTGTGTTCTCCTTGCATGGACTGCTGCCAAATTCCTGCTTGATAGTCTACGTGCTTCAGTAGCCAAACTATGGAGGTTGTCTTTCACCCTTTTTGGCACAGGATACTAATAATGGCATTCACTGATAGCAGTTAATGTAATTTTAGGGGTACAGCTGGCACATGAGATTCCGCACTTTTTAAAAGAGACGGTTGAAATCTGCCATATTAATCTGATGTCAAAAAACATCTGAGATAATTCTGCCCTTTTTGTAGAATGGTTAGAGACCCTAGTTTTCCTGCTGGATTTGTTTTCCAACTTTTTGCTGCACTGAGCAAAACACACCCCAATGATCTGCTCCATGTATGTGTCTTCGACAGTGATTAACAGATCTGTAGACAGCATCTGAGAAGTGGGGTACATGATGTCTTTGGTCCTCACACAGAGTGTTTGCTTAGTGGTCTTTGTTTAGCCCAAGCAGAAGGATTCAATGGAATAGAGAGAGTTTCCCTCTCAGGTCTTAGTTTCTTGCAAGTTCTTTCTTTTTAATTATATTTTATGCCTGAAATAGTAAAAAAGTCTAGAAGTATGTTTCTGAAATGAATTCACACTGGAGCATGCCACACAATACTTGCTTGTTCAGTTGGTCTTCTTTCAGGAGAAGTGTAACTTTGTCATTTATTCTAGATGGTTTCCTTCCCAACACCTGCTTATTTTTCTGGATGCAGCCCTTCTTATCTTTTGTCTGAGAACAGTTTCTGGATGGATAACTGTTCCTTTACTTGAGATTGTATTTTATTTGTGTTCTGGTTTATGCATTTCTTTTTTCCTCCTCCTTATCCCTTCTTGTCTTTTTCTGTTGAGGGACATCAGATTCCCCGGCTTATTGCTACTGCAGGCTATCATTGCATATAGTAAACCCTTTCATAAATTAAACTGTACCCTAAAAGTGTTTTTAATTCCCATTATGCTTCTTGGGTTCCTGATTAAGCAGTGTTTTATTTATTTATTTTTGAAGCCACTCACCTCTAGTTGCTACTGCAGTGCCATTACCTTTTATTTTTCTTTCTTGAGTAACACTTTCCCTAAAATGCCTGTTTTCCAATCACAGTTCCTGTTCCACCCTGTTTCTTTTATCCCTTCAGTATCTGGTCTGACAACATGCATCAGTTGTTCAGGTTCCTGTGTTTTGCTGCCCAGGCTCCTGGCATTTGTGTACTGCCATTCCAGATGCTTCTTACTGCCTGTACATTATCCCCAGGCCTGACTAAACACAGTCTTTGTATGAAGTGTCATCTTCCAGATGACATCAGTGTTATTCCTGACAGGAACGCACTAGTACGCTTTGAGGCAAGGGGACCTCTCAAACTTCCTCCCAGCACCACATGCCTGTATGTCTCTCACCAGATATTCTTCTGTTTCCCCCTCTTCCATCTGTCTTTCTCATTTTCAGCCTCTTTGCTAATCTCAGTGTAGCTTTTTCTTGCAATCCTTTTTATACCTGCTCTGCTTCCCCACCACACCTCCTTCTGTGACACTTTGTGGAATTTCTGGAACTATTCATGTCTTGTCTCATGCCAAGGAGTTGGTCTTAACACCACCTCCCCCACCGCAGCAAGACATCTGTGTGCCCTCTTACTTATTTTTTCCACCTGTTCCTGAGGCTTCCTCCCTCTTCAACACCTCACCGCATGGTTTCTTTGGTACAAACCCATGGCTCTGCATATCTCATCTTCTCCAGGTTTTCCCACAACCCTGAGTTTTGCATCTCCCAACCTGCTTTATTACTCTGTCTGAGTCTTCTATTTATCCCAATGCCCCAGAGCCTGTGACTCTCCCTTATCCTTCCCTGTGCGGACCTTTGCTCCATGCCAGATCTCCCACCATGGCTTCCTGTATCACTCTTCCCCATCGGCACTTAATGTTTACTTTCACAATATCAACATTTTAAAACTGTAATGGGAGAATCAGCAGAGCTGTATCATTTTGTTGGAACGTGTTAATGGTTACCACTAACTGCTTTTTTCATCTAAGATAATTACTGCTGCTAACCAGCTTGTTTTCTCTATTTTCATCAGTCAATAAATATCTATTGATATCTAAATCATTCCCTGAAATCATGCAACTGCATGTGATGTAGAAACACTGCTGCTTTACCCTGAAGCACAGAAATGGCACTGACTTGTAAGCTCAGCCAAATACTGAAGTCAATGACATTACATTCATAGCTGTTTGCATTTAATACTGCAAATCTGATTCTTCTCACATCCAGAGCTGTAGCTCTTACTGACAGTGAGGGGAATCAGTGTAGACGAGAACGCAGGGCTGGAATTCCCCTGCCCATTACTGAAAATACTAGTGTTAGCGGACCTGGTTATGGTATTGTCCCAGACTGTCCCAAGAGAAAAGCCATCTGACTGGGACTGTGCTCCTTCAGCGCAGTGGTACGGACTACAGTGCCCATGTTTGGAGAAGATCTACAAAACCTATTCTTGCATAAAAGTCCACAAAGAGCGCTATAAGCATAACTAAAATAAGTCATGGCAAGCATAAGTAGCATCTGTAAGGTGATGAGCTAGTTTAGCAAAATATATATAAATTCAAGATTTTGTTTTTCTATGTAGAAATTGAATCTCCCGAGTGCTGGGAAAGAAGCAAGTTCAGCTACTGAAACCAAAAAGGGGCTTATCATTTCCTGAGGCACACACAAAACAGCTTACTTCTTTGAGAAGCTATTCCAAAACACGACATGGATAACAAAGTCTAATGGTCACTGTTAACGTTAAGGAAAGGGCAGAGATGTGGCTGGTGCAAATGAAGATGTGTTTTGCATCCCTCCCTGGACCGCCTCGCAAGGACACGCGGAGCGGCGCTCGGTCACTGCACACCTAGACGTGGTGCACAAAACTTGCACAGCCGCACGGGGTTTGCGTGAGATCGGGTCCGCCGCGATCTCTGGGGCGCGGGCTGGCTTTGGCTCCCCAAACAGGCAGCAGGCACAAAAACAGAGTGCAAAGCGCCGTGAGAAGGCTGTCCGGGATCGTCCCACACGCGTCGGAGAGGAGTGCCAATTTCTTATGCCGAAGGGGGTTAAAGACAGGCTGGAAAATAAATTTCCGAAGCTGGACTGCATTCCCGCGTTCACTCGGCAGTTAATGCTGAGCGGGAGCTAAAACTGGCGGAGCCAACTGCGAGCAAGCCCTGGAGCGGGCAGGAAGCCCCGCGGATGCCCCTCGCTCCCCCTCCGCTGCTTTGTTCTCGTTCAGGCCACCGCAGCGCCGCCGGGGGCCCCGACGGCTCCCGGGCCCCGAGCAGCGCGGAGAGCTGTGACCTCGCCCCGGGGCCCGGAGGGCGGCGGCGGGAGGGGCGTAACGGTCAACGCCGCGCTCCGCCTCGCGCCCCGCCCCGCCCCGCCTCGCGCCCCGCCTCGCGCCCCGCCCCGACACCTCGCGCCCGGCCCCTCCCCGCCTCGCGCCCCGCCCCCCCCGCCTCGCGCCTCGCCGGCGCTGCCGCTGCCGCTGCCGCTGCCGCTGCCGCCGGCGCCCCTCCCCTCCCCGGGCCCCGCCAGCGGTGCTGCCGGTCCCGGAAGCGCTCGCGCGGGCGTCCGGAAGACCTTCCCCCTCGGCCGCGCCAAGATGGCGGTGGACACCGCAACGGAGCTGCTGTTTTTGGACACGTTCAAGCACCAGAGCGCGGAGGTAACGCGGCGGGGTGCTCTCCCTCCCCCCTCCCTCCTTCCTCCTCCCCCGCCTCGGCCGCCGCCGGCGCCCTGCCGCCCGCTCCCCGAGCACGGCCGCGGGCCGCAGAGCGCGGCGGGGCCGAGCGGCGCGGGGGCTGGTGTAGGCCCGGCGCGGCCCTCGCCTCAGCGGGCGGCCGGGCCCGGGCTCATCCCCGGCCGGGTGCCTGCCGGGGTGCGCCTCCGCCGCGCGGCCCGCCTCGCCCTCCAGAGCCTCGCCGCGGCCCCACGGGGGGCCCTGCCCTGAATGTCCCGGCAGCCCGGGGCGCCGCTGGCGGGGGGCTGAAGCAGAGGACGTCCCCGGGGAGGGAGCGAAGGTTCGGGCTTTGGGAGCTTAGCGCCCTTCACTCGCCCCTTGCTTAGGGAAAAACAAAGAGGAGAGGCTAGCCGGCATAAAGGGGATCCACTGATCCGCAGTGTCTGCAGGGGAAGATGTCAGAGGGACGGCTGAATCCTGGGAACTGGCGAGATACATCTGCCCCTCTGCCGTTAGTGAGGATGTGTGTACGTGAGGCGTGCCTTTAGGTTTGTGCAGCCTACGTGTATTCTCGTGCAGCGGGAGCAAAAAGAGTATTTTAAGCTTGCTTTGACAGTGAGAGGTCTTCGTGTTTTCCACTTGCGGGCTGTAGGGATCCTGAGTCTCCTTGAAGCTGCTTGCATTGGAGCAGATTTGCCAAGGATTCTGCCTATTGTGCTGCTCAGGATGGGACAAGGGTAGTGTGTATGACCAAGATGAGGAAAATATGAAGTGCACTTCAACCTGAGAGAGATGTTTTGTGTGTGGGCAGGTGTTAGGGAAAGAAAATGAAGTGTTTTGAGCTAATGCTGCCATAAAAACACACCAGGAGTTATTTTGGAGTCCCTTTTAGCTACCAGGGTCAGGGAAACCCAAATGTATTTTTAAATCTACAATTTAAAATAGCAGTGAGTAGGAGACCCCAGCTACTTCTGTTCCCTTTTGGGGCAGCACATTGTCTTATTGAACTTTTTAAATTGCTTATAACTTTCTGGCACTTTCATCTTTGTCAATGACATCTTCTAAACCTGAACTATGCTGAACTTTTACTAAAGAAAAAATGTATTTTATATTTTGCAGAAAAGCTGCCTTGTGCATTATTAATAGTTCTCCAGCTAAATGGGTTGTGAAACTTGCCTTAGAACTGGCACTTGCTGAAAAGTGCTGCTTAGTTTCTTAATCAAATTATTTATTTGGTTTAGTTGCACATTTTAATGTGCATTTTACAGTCCCCATGTAATTATTTTTTAAAATATTTTGGAGGAAATGTGAATAAGACTCAGTTGTGTTCTTGATAAGGTCACTGATAGCAGTCTTGGTATGGTCCCAGGAATGCATCTCTTTTTGGCAGTGCTGCTGGGGGTACAGTCTTCTTAGCAGTATGTCTTCCCCCAGAAACGTGTGTCTCGTACTTGATATATGTACCTTTTTAAAGGCAAAGCAAACAGTTCCCACACTTTCTGTCGTTGTTGATTACAGCCACCCCGTTCCATGGAATAATGTGCATCCTGTCATAGCATGTTGTGCTTTTGTTCTACCATCCTGATCATAATATGTCAGCCCCCAGGGCAAGATACTGTATTTGCATACTAAAAGATGTATGCATAGAATTCTTCATAAAAGAATTCTGTAATATAAATGTAATGTAAATTCCTGTAATTTTTTGTTTTTTGCTTTCCAAGATGTTTTTCTATGAAAGATGTTTTTCCGTGAAAGATATATAATTTTTGATCGCAGATCTTTTTTTTTTTTATTTATTTCAATTTTTTACTTATGTTGATAGGCACTTATATTGGTTGAGATTTTTTTTGCTAGTGCATTCTTTGCTAATACAACATTGGAACCATTCTATGAGAAATGTGCTTTTGACCTTCTGTTTAAGAAATTTATATGCTTAAGGTTGGACATATTTAATATTTTTTCCTATTTTACGAATTTATAGATACAGATGATCTAAATATAGCAATATCTAATATAATGAGTTTACTGAGAGGAGACTTTCAGCAAGAACTGCTTGGTGGCTACTACACGGGAAGTCAATGTAACTTTCTGATTACTTCCTAGTTTGCTCAAACATAACTTTTAGGAGTGCCAAAATATAAGTTGTATTTATATTTGCTATTTCTGTGTTGGAAATGGAAATGTTATTTCCAAAAGGTGTTAAAGTGTTGTTGCAAAATCAGAGAAATAAACATTGTACATAATTCTGTATGTCTAACAAAACAGTACTTACAATATCATTAATGTTTCTAACATAATGTTTGTAATATAACATTCTCTTATCTTTAAAATTAGAACACACATACACTTTTTCTTTTTTCTTGGGTTATAAATTTGATGTGGTTTGTTAAAAGGGAAACATATGCTCAAAATCCTTTTTCTAATAATTTATGTTCCAGTTTTTATCTTTACCAACATATCTTTCTACTAAAAAAAAAAATCTTTTACTGTTTAAAAGATTCTTGCAAGTAAAGGGAACCGATCATGTAAATGAAGCAATAACACTTTCTGTGAAAATGATATTAAATATATAAAAAGTGCCATAAATTTATTTAAAAAAATCTTTCCTGTTTAACGGTCAAAGAAATTATACTCTTTACAGAAATGAATTTTATAATTATTAGCATTCCACTTTAATTTGGTTATTTTTTTAACAAAGAATATGAGAGTACGTTATTGTGTTTCCATTTTATATTTCTTAAGCTTTCTTTGTTCTTTGTTTTGTAGCAAAGTACCAATATAGATGTAGTTCGTTTTCCGTGTGTCGTTTATATAAATGAAGTACGTGTCATTCCTCCGGGAGTAAGAGCTCACACCAGTTTGCCTGACAATAGAGCTTATGGGTAAGTGAAAGATAAGAGGTGTCTGACTCAGGTACACCTTCCTATTATTTTGTCTGGAACTTGTGTATCTCAATAAAACTTCCTATATAAAAAAGGTAAACTACGTTCATGTATGTGTTGAACTTATAGTCATTTTGGGGAATTACTTAAACAGTGAAAGGTGGTATTTTTTCCTTGTTTGTCCTACTTTTATTCTGACAAGGAGCTCGATGGGTTTAACTTTTACCTTTGTTTTGTTTCCAGAGAGACATCTCCACATACATTTCAACTGGACTTGTTTTTCAACAATGTCAGCAAGCCAAGTGCCCCTGTTTTTGATAGGCTGGGGAGGTATGTAGTTCCCAAATTACTTCATGATTTCATTATCTACCTTTTATTTTTCTTCCTGAGAATTTTTGAGTGCAGAAGATGCACAGTAGAAAATGTGTCTCCCCTATGCCTCTCTTGTTTGGTCTGTCTTTTCCTAGTAGGTATTCTTCTTGCCCTTTTCATCCAATCTGTGTGGGAGAAACAGACATTCATGCTTAAAGATGAGAAGATTTTGTTATTTTTAAACTGACAGCACTCTTTCAGAATCCATATGTGTTAAGGAGAAGTATTTTATGAAAATAAATATTTTTGCTCTCTTGATATTCAGCATGTGTATTGTTCAGTGTTCTATTATTAGCTTTCCTGTTCAGTACTGCGATGTTTCATTTCTGTAAATGTGTTTTGTATTAATGGAAAAATAACTTTGTATATTTTATTTAACAGCCTTGAATATGATGAAAATACTTCAATTATTTTTAGACCTAATGCAAAGGTAATGCAGTGTCATTTAAACCTCCTCCTCTTTTTTACATGTCTGTCATTTGAGTGCAGTATGGTTGTGCATGGTGTGTTAGCACTGTGTAAAGCATCTATTGCTTAAGACAGTTTAAGACCTCATTCTAAAACCTGCTTGTAGTTCTAATACTTATTACTTTAAAGCCTGCATTATTGATGGTATGTAAATTACATGAGTCTCAGAAGATTTGATTGCTTGACAGTTCTTGTTGAGATTACCAACAGGAGTATACACTACTTACCAGCAATGATAAATCAGAATGTTATGGCTGCAGGGCACAACCTAGCACATCCTCTTCAGTTCTGTTTGGGTTTATTTCATTCAGATAAGTGTTTGTGTGACCCACGCTAGGGTGTTTTTCTTTCTTTTTTTTTTTGTATAAATTGGCTGTAGTAGATTAGGCAATATATTGCAAGGAATTGAATGCTTTTAGAGAAAGATTAGTCATTCGTTGTAATGATTGATATATTTAAAGTTTTCTTAGTTTTCAAAATGCAAGGAAGAGGAATACTGTAGTGTTCCATTCTCCTTTCTTGCTTTTATGCAGATACCGATACAGCTATTTTAAAAAAAAACTCTTCTGAAATTCTCTTGTGTTGTTTTCAACTGCTTTTTCTTTTAAAAAACAGGTCAACACAGATGGATTGGTTCTAAGAGGCTGGTACAACTGTCTGACTTTGGCAATATATGGCTCTGTCGATAGAGTAATAAGTCATGACAGAGAATCACCTCCTCCACCCCCACCTCCACCACCTCCTCCCCAGCAACAGCCTGGTTTGAAAAGAAACCCAAAACATGGTAAGCCTGTTAGCACTAGCTGGAAGAAGACAGAAATATTTTTAAACAGTATTACATTATTGCATCTGAAAAAAGCAATTCTTTCACGTTTGAGATTTTACTGGATTTATTTTTCTAGCTTTATATCTTTGTCCTTTATTTTTCTATTTTTTAGGCTTATTTTGAATGGTTTTGAGTAGATTTTTGTCTAGTGCTTTTTCTGAGAGTGGGTTAATTGCTCTGTTGCGAAATCCCTATGATGGTCAAAATTAAGTATTTTAATTTGTGTGAAATAATTCAAATTTAGATGATAAATCTCTTTTCAAAAAAATCATAACAAGAGAATTTCAGTCACGATTAACTTTCCTTTCGTGACTTGTAGGTGACTATATTACAGAAAAGTATTTGCTTGTGTTGGTGTTAGAATTGCCATGAATGAATTCATGAGCAAGTTTCTTTTTGTGCTGTAATTTTGTTTTCAGTTTTTAAAACTAAACAAGTTAAACAAGTTTTTTTGTTTTTAATTTTATTTTAAAATTAGAACTGTCTTGTTCAAGGTAGAGGTGTCATGCTGCAGAGATGTGAATATTCTGTACTGTAAAAAATCACTGGTAGATCAAAATTTAATCTTTTAATTTTTTTTTTTAAGTAACTTCAGTTATTACTGGTAGAGTTACAATATTGCTAGATACTGTTCAAGCTGAAAAATGGCAATTATTCACCTTAATTTTAACTCGGTGTTATATTGACAAACATCTGTAGTGTTAATAACCTTGCTATTTGTGTTTACATCAGAAATTATTTCAGAAAACTGCTTCAGATACTACTTTATTGAAATACAGCTGAGAAATAAAGGTGTTTCCTAGTGAAAACTAGCACTGAAATACTAAAATGTCCCATTTCTATTCCTGTGATTCCACTAAATGCAATTTTTGTTTTCATAATAAATACAGTTGATGGGGAGAAAGAAGACCAGTTCAATGGCAGCCCTCCAAGACCACAACCTAGGGGACCAAGGACACCTCCAGGCCCCCCTCCTCCTGACGATGATGAGGATGAACCTATGCCAGTGTCAGGTAGAATGAGAGCACACTGTTTTATCTGCTGCACATCACTGCTTAGTGGAAGTAGAATTCTGTGTTCCTGCCCTGTGGTATGTTTTCTGTCTGCTTTTACTGCTGATGGACAGATTCAGTTTTAGGAAAGAGATTTGTAAGAAAACCTGTTGGGTATGTTAAGTTGTATCTATTTAAGAGTTAGTATATTTGAGAGTATCAGCTGTTGACCAATACACTAGTTGATCATGTTTTATACAAAGTTGCTGTTGATTTTGGTATTCATTATCCTCCTCCATCCCTCTGTTTGCATTATCTGCTGAGTTCTCAGGTCTCCGTATCGATTAAAAGTACAAAGAACTCTTTACATAATTCTTATAGTCTTACTGGAGTAATTGTTGTTAGTGTTCAGCCAAGTCATCTGAATTTTTCCTCAAGATGTTCTTTTTGTATCTCCACTGCATAATGCAGTATCATAAGACCTATTATTGAGCATTAGATTTCAGAGAATTATTCTTATTTCTTTGTATTTTTCTTTTCCTAGTGGTTGGGGAAAAAGAAGATGATGTTGACCATAGGGAGGATTACTTTGAGCCCATTTCTCCTGATCGGACATCCATTCATCCAGAAAGTCAATATTCTGATGAGGGAGAAGTAGAAGAAGATCAACCAGAAGAAGGAGAGGATGAAGAAGAGGATGTGGATGTTGAGGAGGAGGAGGATGAGGAAGAAGATGATGGGCATACAGTAGAGAGTATTCCTGAGGAGGAGGAGGAAGAGGAGGAAGAAGAAGATGAAGAAGAGGGTGAAGAGGAAGAGGAAGGTGAAGGTAAGTAATCTTGTAAAAATAAAAGAAAGAAAACTAGTTTACAAAATTTTGATGGCTGTATTGTTATGATGACTAGGAGTGAAGAGAGCTAGGTCTCATTTTGCCTCGGTGACTGTACTGTTGCATACTGTATTTACAGTTCTGACATCTCTCAAAGAGAACAGTATTTTACTGTGGAGTATATATTTCTTTATAGTCAGTCTCCCTGTTACCTTCTGTACGATAGATAGTTGCATCAAAAAATAGATGCAACTTTTATAGGTGAGAATGAACCTTGTTACTTGATTTGTTAAGAAAAAGTGGAAAGCTGTGGAACAAATGATTTCTTAATTAAAAATTAAGTAAAATTGTTTGACTCACCAAGAATGTGTATTATTTGTCATTAATGTTTATGTAAGAATGTCAGTAACCTTCTTGAATTATCCAAAGTTCCCACCATGCCTGTGCAAATCTAACTACAAGTTTTTTTAAATTTAGTTTCAGTAGTTTCTCAGAATTTATGAACAAGATTATCCATAACTGATTTTGTTTCATAAATGAATCTTTTTCTTCTTAGGAGATGATGGATATGAGCAAATCTCAAGTGATGAAGATGGAATTGCTGATCTGGAACGTGAAACATTTAAATATCCAAGCTTTGATATTGAATATACTCCTGAGGATCTGGCTTCTGTGCCTCCTGTGACATATGAGCCTTTCGAAAGGGAGCTTGGACCTCTTTTGTACTTCAGCTGCCCTTACAAGACTGTATTTGAGAATGAAGTTGGTAAAATAAAGGACCAAGACCCAGAAAAAGAAAATTCAGGGACAGTGGAAGCCTCGGTTAAGTTAACTGAACTGTTGGAATTGTATCAAGAGGAAAGGGGTGCAAAGTGGGTCACTGCATTAGAAGAAGTTCCAAGTTTAATCGTGAAAGGATTGAGCTACCTGCAAGTGAAAGACACAAAGCAAGGGTATATTACCCAGCTAGTAGACTGGACCCTGCAAGCATTAAGCCTTCAGGTAGCTCTTAAACAGCCCATTGCTTTGAATGTCCGACAGCTGAAGGCTGGGACGAAACTGGTGTCGTCATTAGCAGAATGTGGGACTCAAGGAATAATGGCACTCTTGCAGGCAGGAGTTATTAACGTGTTATTTGAATTGTTGTTTGCAGATCATGTATCATCTTCCCTTAAACTTAATGCTTTCAAAGCTTTGGATAGTGTTATTAGTATGACTGAGGGAATGGAAATGTTTCTAAGAGGTAGTGTAGATGTACATGAAAAAAGTGGTTATCAGAAACTCCTGGAACTCATACTATTAGATCAGACTGTGAGAGTAGTTACTGCTGGTTCTGCAATTCTCCAGAAATGTCACTTCTATGAGATTCTGTCAGATATTAAAAAGGTGGTTGATCAATTAGCAGAGAACACCCCTTCTCTTCCTAATCACACTGAGCCGGAGCAGGACCAAGACTTGACAGGACTTGACAGAACCAACCAAGAATATGAAAACGATGTGGAGGCTCCTATGGATATGGATCATCTTTTGGAATCTTCTAATATAAGTGAAGGAGAGGTGGAAAAGCTTGTTAGCCTTCTTGAAGAAATCTTCCATTTGATGGAAACTGCTCCTCATACAATGATTCAGCCACCTGTGAAATCCTTCCCAACCATGGCACGCATCACAGGCCCTCCGGAAAGGGATGATCCTTACCCTGTCCTGTTTAGGTATGGCAGTCGCAAGTTCACTTTCTGATGTGTTTTTCCCCCCAGTTTGCTATAGATAATTGTTAGGGATGACCTTGTTGACTAACGCTTTTCTAGATTTTTTCAGTTTGTACTTTACCAAAGTATTCTGGATTTTTCTCATAAAAGTCTGAGAGAATTGAGCAGTTAATGTTAACTGTTAATTTGTTGGCTTTCAATCGAGTCGTCAATGCCCATGATGGAAAGTTAACATCTTCAGTCCCATTCACAGATCCTGGACAGCTGTGCTGGGTGCTGTACAAGTGCACAGTTGAAGATTGTTATGGATCTGGAGTTTTATCGCTTTGTGGTCTTGGGACGTGTCTATGCATATGGATAAAACCAAACTGGAACATCTCTGTCTATATGCTGAACTGGCTAGATATATAATTCAGCCCTCATTGCAAGTCATGGTTGTGTTAGTGTGGCTTGCTGTTTCAGAGCATGGGGAGAGGAGCTGAGGCCTGTCTGCATTCAGCCGTGTAAAAATTACCTTGGTTAATTCTCTGTTAGCAAGTTTCCATCTAGAAAGTATTTCTCTTTACACTCACAGATTTCTTTGATAGTAGCAGTGTAGGTCAGAGCTGAATATAAGTATCTAAAAGAAAGCAGCCTTCAAGGTACCCCTTTCGTATACTTTAATTGTTTTCTTAGCACATTAAAAAACTACAAACCCAGTGTTAACGATAATTCAAATACAATGAATTTAATAAAAGACAAAGGTTTTTTTTGTGTTGATAAGGTGCTTCAGTGTTTGTTTTTTTTTTTGTAATCAGTACTGTATATGTCAGGAATTTAGCTCTTGTAGCTATTATAGCAGTTATATTTTTTATGATTAGAATTTTTTTACTACTTCACAATTGGTTGTTACTTCTCACAGTCCACAGAAGATTAGATGCTGAAGCTAGGAAGCATATAATTTTATATTCTGTTATTATACAATGTTGACAGTTGGTTGTAATATTGCTGATTCTTTTCCTGTACCTTTTTGCAGGTATCTTCATAGTCACCATTTCTTGGAATGCATTACTTTGCTACTGTCTATTCCAGTGACAAGCGCTCATCCAGGTGTGCTTCCAGCTATACGAGATGTATTGCGTTTCCTAGCACAGTCACAGAAGGGTCTTCTTTTCTTTCTTGCTGAGTACGAAGCAACAAATTTGTTGGTTAGAGCTCTTTGTCAGTTGTCTGATCCGGATCAAGAGGAAGGTCTCCAATCAGATGGTGCAAACGAGGATACTTTTGCCCTGTGGCTCCTGCATTCAACACAGACTTTACAGTGCATTTCTGAATTATTCTGCCACTTTCAGCGGTGCACAGCCAGTGAAGAAACTGACCATTCGGATCTGTTGGGAACACTTCACAACCTTTACTTGATTACCTTTAATCCTGTTGGACGATCTGCTGTGGCTCATGTGTTCAGTCTGGAGAAAAACCTCCAAAGTCTTATAACTTTAATGGAGTACTACTCCAAAGAAGCCTTAGGGTAACTTATGTATTTATTTACCTTCTGTAGGTTTTTACATTTAAAAGGTATTTACCCCTAAAAATGGTTCAATTAGTCTAAAAGAAAACCTTTCATTCTGTTAGACCATGATCTTTTTGTAAAAACTCTTAAGTAGAATAGCATAATAGAAAATGAGGCCTGTCATTTGTGATCAAGTACCTAATGTCCAGAAATTACATAGGTCATCCAGAGAGGTGCTATGATACATGTCAGACTTTTGGCTGAGAAGAAAAGATTAATAAGCAGACAGTTTTCATTCAAGCATAACATTTGACTGTGAAACAAGGCCTGGGGAAACAGCATTGCAGACTTTTCTGTGGTGGGGTGGGTATTTCTCAGTTCCCGAAGTTTTTGTAAGTGTTAAAAACACAGCCATTGTTTTCTCTGGACAGGCAGTGCTACTACCTAGGTTGCAGTGCTTTTAAAGCAAGATTTGAAAAACAAAGTTACGGAAACAGATTTGCTTGTTACTTGATTCTAGTGAGTGCTCACAGTTCTCCTTTCTGAATGCTGAAGTAAATGTAAATCAAAGAGCTTTCATTTTTCAAATAGTATAGGAGGTGTTTTTTTTTTTTATGATGATTATATGGTGCAAGCCTTGGTAAAGGCAAGAGTTCTGTAGGTAGATTACTAAGGGTCAGAGAATGAGTAATCTAAGAAATACCAGTTGCATTAGCTGAGACTTAAAGAAAATCTTTATCCTTGTTTCAGGGACTCGAAGTCTAAGAAGTCGGTTGCTTATAATTATGCCTGCATCCTTGTTTTGCTGGTGGTTCAATCTTCCAGTGATGTCCAAATGCTGGAACAGCACTCAGCGCCTTTGCTGAAGCTTTGTAAGGCAGATGAAAATAACACCAAATTGCAAGGTACAGTATATGTCATTATCAACTGAATTGTTTGAATGTATAGAAGAAACCTTTTATACGTGGGTAATTGGTACTTCACAATCATCTGGTTTGGATAATGTATATAATGAAATTCCTTTTCCAGCTGCATCTGTTTAGTTGAGTCACTGAGATGATGTGTAATTCTTTTCTGTTAATGAGAGTTCAATAGGAAATTCTTTCTAGTTAAAATATTTTTCAAGTAATATTAACTGCTGTGAATTTTGGATAATTACAGGAAGTTTGCAATTATTTCTATGTCAAAAATAACTTAGGGCAGCAAATTTTAGTAAAAATGGACTAGTCAGTCAGTGAGCTGACTTTACTTTGATTGTTTCCTTTGGTGATGTAGGCTTTGTATATACTAAGAAAAAGAATGTTCCTGGGACTGTTTTGTGGCAGCTAGACCAGCTGGCATGCTCTAGGTCCCTGTTATTAAAACCTTTGGCCTCCAAATTATCTCTTGGGGACATTCCATGGCTTGTGCTGATTCACAGATCAGGCCTGAGTTATTGGTCAAGCAAAATGCTGCTGGAGACCATTCTGGCACCTGAACAGTGAAGCTGTGGTGTGCAGGAGTGTTCTCTCCACTGCTTAATTGACTGGTATAGATGTACCATTAATTTCTTCCAAAGCTTAAGTGCGCTAAAAGAAATCAGAACTCTTCAAAAGTTTTAGTTTGATTTCGTCTTCTGCTGGGCTCCTATTTCTTTTCTCTTTGCCTGGTCATTAGACCATTTCATGAGAAGAGGGGCTAGTTTATTAAACCAAATCATGAAGTCAAACTGAAAATAGTTGTCAATTCCCACCTGTTTGACCTTTGAACCTTCTCATTCTTGTGAACGTTTTTTGAGAACAATGGATTTTGAAAAGTTGCTCAAGACGTTAGGACATTCAGGTTGTTTTGGACTAAGAGTATATCAGTGTATAAGAACTTTCTGAGAGAATATGTCCTATTAACGGGGATGGGCTCCATTTGGGCACTTAAAGGAAGGTTTGGAATCGGGTTGTAACAACCTGTTATGAACATCAGGGGGAATGTGCTTTGGTCCTTGTCTCTTTCTTTACTGATAGTGGGACCCTTAGTGTCCTTTTTAAAATACGTTTAATCACAGATAATACAAATAATCTGAAAATTATATGAGTGTTCAGCTTGATCTGAGCAGAATTTTGTCCATGAGCAAGAGATGGATCGACTGTTCTGAAGTCTTACTGTTTTTGGTGATGCTTTTCAGCTGGCTATGACTACAGTGTGTGCCTGAAATTTCACATTTGGGCTTAGGACCTGTTGTGTAATTTAAGTCTATTTGCATTTCAAAAAGTTTTATGTTAATAAATGCGTTGACAAAATATTTGATTAAATGTAAGTAACTTTTTCTTTTTCTTCCCCTAGAACTTAGCAAGTGGCTCGAACCTTTGAAAAATCTTAGATTTGAAATTAACTGTATTCCAAATCTCATTGAATATATTAAACAGGTTAGTAAAATACTGATAGTGCTAACTTTTAGTGATGCCCTATGATCTTGCACATTTTTTTAGTTTAGGATTTATCTTCTCGTGTATACTAACATGATTGCGTAAAAATGTATATTATTACCCAAAATATATGTTTTTATTAAAGCTTATGCTCTAGGCCAGTTCTTACCCTCACTTATCCTGAAGGAACCAAAACTAAGGTAAATGAATGATGCAAAGTTTATCTCATCATGCAGAATATCAAGATGTAATTTGGAAAAATGAACAGATCCTTTTTTATATGCATTTTTTCACTATTGTTTCTGATTCTGAGTCTTTCAATCCAGACACTTAAGTAGCAAAAAGAAAATATAAAAACTTTGATTTAGATGATACAAATTTTTGGTTTACAGTACATTCTCATTAGTTGAAAAGCTTTAAATGTTAGATCTGTTACTATACAGTGATCAAGAATGACTGCATTGCTGTGATCAAAATAGAAAAGGTATGTTCTAATATATTACAAAGACTGTAAGCAGGAGCTGACCTGAAAACCAGAAGGTGCAAAGAAGAAATTCAAGAGTTGAATTAGAAAAGCTGTCAGGTCATCCAGCAATGTAGTGGGGATGAAAAGACATTCTACAGTGATGTGAAAATATGTATATAAAAAAATCTGTAAAATAATAGCATGTTTCAGTCCTCTTCAGAATTGTACTGCTGCTCAACTTTTTTTGGGTGGAACTGATGTGGCTGTCTCAGAGACACTAAAACTGCTGGATTTTGGAAAGGTTTGGGTAAAATTACTGGAAGACTTTGCCTGTTCTCAAATATCCACCTCTACTGTCCCTGCAAAGATCCAACCATTTTAATCTTTTAGCTTGCCATAAAACCACCGTGCAGACCTTGACCCTATTTTCTTTTTCTTCTGCCATATTTGTGACTGCTTCCCAAAAAGTGGAATAATTGAGCTTAAGTTTTGGACAATACTTACAATAACTAAAAACAGAACTTGAGTAATTGTTATTCTAAAAAACTATGCTTGCCTTAGGTAGGTTTTTGGAAGAGTGGTGATGAGAACTTAAAATGTTATTCTTTTCAGTATTTTTAATTTTTTTTTTAAAGATATGGGACATGACAAATATGTTGTTTCCTCGGTGCTTAATTTTGTTAATCTGCCTTGAAGAATATATTTTCATTCTTTCCCCAACAAATCTTGAAAATTGCACATACTGCAGCTTAGTTCAGTTTAGGATTTTTGCTCTGTTCAGAAGGGACTTCATTCTAAACTGATTTTTTTCCCTAATGAAGAAGGTGGCAATAGAACGGAGCAGCTAGTCTTCTAATTTATTCTGATCTCATGTGGAGTAAGCAAGTTACTCCAGTGCTTTTTTTTTTTTTTTTTTTTTTTCCCCCCAAATCTTCATAATATCTGAAGAAGCTGCATAGGGTCTCTTGTCAAATTCTGAGAATGCACAAAGTGTTGCAGAATAGAGCTAAGATATATGATGCATGGAATATTTTAAACTTGAAGGGTTTTAAATGATATGCCTTAGTTATCTAAACAGGAACAGGATCTCCAAAGCTGAATACAGAGGTCTCTTGGAAGACCAAGTGAAACACAAGAGGGACTGAGGATAGGCATGTGCCTTAGAGTTAAGCCAGTAATACTTCATTAGAGATAAGAACCTTAGACTAGTATATCTCAGGTGTGCAAGGAGCCAAAGGAATTAATCCAGAACTGAAGTTGCTTCTTAAAGCTGGGGTGGTCTTTTGAAAGCTAGATTGTTAGCACACCCTGCCCTAGTTGTGTTCAGCATTCAAAGAACTGCATCTCAAGTCTGATAATGAGGAAGAAAAAAGAGAAATCCTGTTAAGAATAAGGTAGATCATGTTGTTTTATGCATGGCCTTGTTCCCAAACTGTGTAACTACTCCTTTCTTCTGAATCTTTGCTCAAAGACTTGCTATTATAAGCCTTTCCTTTTTTCCTTACTAGTTTGCGTATTGTCATGGGTATACATAAAGTGAGGTGAAACTGATAGTTTGCTACTTCTCTAAATGCAGCCAGTCAGTATAAAGGTGGATGTGCCTCTGGACTATAGAGACCTGTACCCCGGACCTGTGCATTGGGAACTTAGGGCATGGCGAAGCGTATTATCAGTCTGAAGGGGGGACAGCATAGGCACTTGAATGGTCAGCTGCCAGTTCTTGGGAATTAACAAGACAAGCTCTGTTTTCAGCTGTAATGAGCAGACAGCAGTTTTTCATCGAGCGGCTTCAGTTGCTTCTGAAAGCCAAATAGAGAGTACGTAATTTTTCAGTAGACAAGCTGAAAAGGGCTTCCTACTGGTTTCTCCTGAAGCTATCTCCCAGAGGATAATTCCTCCCTTTCAGGGGACTCCACTGAAACACAGTTTTAGCATTAGCTGTTACTTTCCCTTTTTTGCTTGAAAATCCATCTGAAACATACTTTTGTTGGGAGTAAAGAATAAAAGAAAGTAGTCATATTAGAGATAGCCATCTAACAAAATAAAAAAAAATCAACCTCTGTTTCAGCTAGCTGCCTTCTGGAAGAGAGTCTTGCAGACCTCCATTCTCTTCCACAGAGGCAGGTATTAGTGGATGAAAACCGGATGTAAATATATATTTTAAACACTAATAGTCCTTTGACCATAACTAATTTTCAGGCCCTTTGTTCTGGTGGAGTCTTTGATACATTGGTTCCCTAGTCTATAGAAGTGCAATGTATAGCTGTGGATTATCAGAATGTGATGAGAATTAGTGCAGAGTGGACCTGTTTTTTCAAAAAGTAGGAAATGAGCGTTATGTTAGATTTGCTCATCTGTGTAACTGGGTGTCTTGATGAATGTTTAGCTGTTGGCCAAGCTATGTATTTATTCCAGTTCAAAAAACTAAGATAGTAATATATTTGTCATAAAGTTCTCTCTTGTAATACAGTTCATTTTTTGTTTTATTTTAAGAATATTGATAGCTTGATGACCCCAGATGGAGTTGGTCTTCCTACTGCACTTCGTGTTCTTTGCCACGTTGCATGTCCGCCACCTCTGGTAGAAGGTATGAGAGATGTATTTGTACCACTTAACACAGAAATCTCAGCTTTCTTAACCATGTCTGAAGCATAACTGCGATTGCCCAAGAGAAATTTGACATACAGAAATGTTATTTCTTTTCTGTGCAGGTCAACAGAAAGATCTTAAATGGAATCTTGCAGTTATTCAGCTCTTTTCCTCCGAAGGAATGGACACCTTCATTCGGGTTCTACAGAAGCTGAACAGCATACTTATTCAGCCTTGGCGACTCCATGTCAACATGGGCACCACGCTTCACAGAGTTACTACTATTTCTATGGCCCGCTGTACACTTACTCTCCTTAAAACAATGCTCACAGAACTGCTGAGGGGTGGATCTTTTGAATTCAAAGACATGCGTGTTCCGTCAGCTCTTGTCTCCTTACACATGCTCCTGTGTTCTATTCCCCTCTCAGGCCGCTTAGATAGCGATGAACAAAAAATTCAGAACGACATTGTTGATATCTTACTGACTTTTACACAGGGTGTTAATGAAAAACTTACCATTTCAGAAGAAACTTTGGCAAATAATACTTGGTCTTTAATGCTGAAAGAAGTTCTCTCTTCAATTTTGAGAATTCCTGAAGGCTTTTTCTCTGGACTTATACTGCTTTCAGAATTGTTGCCTCTTCCGCTACCCATGCAGACAACTCAGGTATAATTCAGATTTATTTAGTTTTTGAAGACTTTTAATTGTGCATAACCCTTTAAACCATTCTTACTTGTGGAAAAAACAGAGATATATGAAAGGATGAATTGAAGTTTCTATAAAGCAATTCTGTTCAGACAGGTTGGTTGGAGATGCATTTCTTCATCAGAAACAAAATTGTTCTTACTCGGAACATCTTTTTATATTAATGGTTATATGTTGTTCTTTTGGCCCTTGTCAAGTTCTCTAGAATTTCATTATATTACTTAAATGTTTGATTCTGAAGCCTTTGAATTTAACACTGAATGCTGAGCTCCTGATGTATTAAGACTCTCCCTTCTTTTGGCATGAATCTTGAATTTGTTATCTTTAACAAATAAGTCGGCATAAAAGATGTGTGACTACAGGTGTTCCCAAAGGGATACCTAATTTTTTGGAATTATTTGTTTAATTTGTTATTTTGAGATCAAATTCTGCCCTGTCATTTAGTGATATTAATGAAAATGGCATTGCATGTTTTTGATGAACACAGTATTTTGTGTTTATTTATGCCTTATGGTAGAATTCAGGTTTTATGATAGAAGTTGAAAACAAAACCCTTCTATTCTTCTGTTCCTGCAGGTAATTGAACCACATGATATTTCAGTGGCACTCAACACCAGGAAGCTGTGGAGCATGCACCTTCATGTTCAAGCCAAGCTGCTACAAGAGATAGTTCGATCTTTCTCTGGTTCATCTTGTCAGCCTATTCAGCATATGTTGAGACGTATTTGTGTTCAGTTGTGTGACTTGGCTTCACCTACTGCGCTTCTTATCATGAGGACTGTGCTGGATCTGATTGTAGAAGATCTGCAAAGGTATTTACATTTTCTGTTGCAAAGACTTTTTTTAATGGACTCCTTTAAATTCACCCTTGTTCTGTGCAGTAGGTTTATCAGGAGAAAAATGTTTAACTTGAGAAGTACCATTTATCCTTTGGGAACTCAAATGAGTTCTCAGTCCAGTACATAATGCTTAATGTTGTCAACCAACCATGTCTTACTTTTTTTTTTTTTTTTTAATATACAATGTTTCACCTTATGTTTGTAATAAGTGTTTTAGGAAGGTGTTTTTCAAGTCCCTATACAACCTTTTCTGTTTCTGTGGACTGCTTCTAAAGGATCTGTTTGAAATAAATGAGAAAAGTAGGCCTACTGTCAGTAGGGTATAACTACTATATTGGGTTGTGCACCTCAGCTGGAAAATGTATGGGTGTCTGTAAGCTGGAAGAAGTTCACCACCACCATTTCAGAGGTTATTGAAACAAAGAATTCCATTTGTTTCAAAGCATATTTAGCCACATATAATTAGATGCAGTATGGTATGCAAAATGAATAATAGGTTAGTTAATTTATAATACAACCAAAAGTCATCTAGTGGAATTTGAGCAGTTTTCCAAGAATACTAAAACTAGAAGTTTAAGTACGTAGATGTTTTGTTTAAAATGCAGAATTATATGACTCTGGTCATGGTGGTTGTTACAGCTTTAAAAATCACTTTAAAACAGCTTTTCCTACATATTCAAAGTGCATTGACTTCCTTTCAGCAACACAGAAGATAAAGAGAAACAATACACTGGACAGACAACCCGATTACTTGCTTTATTGGATGCCCTGGCTTCACACAAAGCTTGTAAATCGGCTATTTTGCATCTGATCAATGGCACTAGTAAAGGTGATGAAAAATATGCAGAAGTTTTCCAGGAGCTCTTGGCTTTAATGCGATCGGCTGGGGACAACGTTGTTCATCAGCAGAGCGCTGAATGTGTAGCTTCCCTTTTGCAGTCCCTCTGTGATCAGGTATTTATATATTCAATGTATAACGTCTGTGCAAATTTTAATTATAGGAGGCAAATCTAGTGAGGTTATTTCTTAGGTGCTTATTTTTTCCAAAAGAAAAGCCTCATCAACATTATTACAACACAAAAAGAAAAAGCTTGTATGGTTGGCTGCTTTGACAGACTTGCTGTGGGTCTTGTTGCTCTTGAATGTAAATCATTTTATTTATGATATCTCTTTTGTAGTAGACACACTATTCTGATAGCTTATGAGAGACTAAGAACTGAATGGCACAAAGATTGACTGTCCTTCCAGCTGAGAGGGATGTCATCTGTGTTTGTTGGAAGATTTTGGAACATGGGTCATTGGCAATGATCACCTTTTACCTGCTTGAATAAATGTCTGTCTCTTGGCTGTCTAGCTGAAACCTCTTAAGAATTTATTCCAAATGTAAAGATATAAGCAAAAAATAAGAATGATATGCTGTTACCATAAAATTCCACCATTAAAACAAAGTATAGTAATACTATAGCAAAATAAGAAGTGTTACCTGACAATTGATTCATGGACTAGGCCAGGTAGTTTCTCATTGGTTGCATGCATGGATTTACATGTTAGTGTTTTACTAGCTGCATGTATTTATATGCTATAATGCTTACCATTTATGCAAAAGACATTTGGGCATTGTTGGCCAGTAAAGAGATCAGTCAGGCATATACATATAAATAAGAACTGTTTGCTCATGCAAATTCATTGTATTATGTTTTATGTTGGTAAAACATGGAGGGGACAATAGATCTTAAACTTTCCAGATGGTATTTGCAACGTCTTAATTTTGATGAATATTTTGAAATAAAGGGACAGTTTGACTACCTAAGCAAGAAACTATATGCAAGTGTGAGACATTATTCAGTGACAGTTTGGCTTTTAGTTATGGCTCTGCTCTCACCTTTTAGCCTTTGAAGCTTTTATTTTTTAAAAAATCAATAATTGTTTGCAATTCTTAAAAGAATCAAATTGAAAAGGATACACTGGGTTCGTGTTTTACTGGTCAGTAATCAACTCTCTCAAATACAGGATTAAAATGATAGAGTGGTAGCGAGAGAATTTAGTGTTTTCTGAATTAATGTATAGTTTATATTTATTGCTGGTACAACGAATGCATTTTTTTTTTTTACTATGTATGTAATAATCACTTCTCATAGGATATTGCACTCATTATACCAAGTTCGTCAGAAGGTTCTGTCTCTGAATTAGAACAGCTTTCCAATTCCTTACCAAGCAAAGAAATGATGCCCTTAATTTCTGACTGCCTGATGGAAACATTGACTAATGCCGAGAGCAGTTATAGTTGTCTGTTGACATGTATCCGAACAATGATGTTCCTTACAGAGCATGACTATGGCTTCTATCACTTAAAGAGGTATGGTATCTTAAGATAACTCTGAGAACTTAAGATTTTTAAAAACTTCAGTGATGTGAAATCAGTGGTGTGTTTAGAAAGACTTAGAAATTTTGTAAATTATTGCCTCTCTGCCTAAGAGCCCAAAATATAATTGAAATAGTGGTGTACTAGAAAGGCAATATTTAATGACAGTCTGCAAGATTTACAGTTTAAAATGAAGGAAAAAAAAAACCATTGGGAAGACCACTGAGAAGTGTGTGTGTGGGAGGGGGTTGTGTGTGTGTTTTGGGCAGGGGAGGATAATCAAATGATCACACTTCTGTTTTAGGTAGGGTTTTAAACACTGCAGAGTTCATTGTTTAGCTGCTGTAAAGAAAAAGTGCCTAAGCTCTTTTATACCTTGCATGCAAAAAATGAAGTATTTTACAATGAAATATCAGCAACATCCAGTACACCGAGTAAGGTGTTGCCTTAGGCTAGTAGGAAATTCTGAGAATAAGTCATCTGAACTTCCATTTTCTTGTGGCTTTGGTGTTTTACTCTGTACTTAGGTCTCCCTTCACTTGAATTTTTTTAACTGTGAATTATTTCTGCAGTATGCACACAGAAGCACTTTCTTTCTCAAAAAAACCCCCCAGCCAAGCAAACAAAAAAATGAAGAACATTTGTGCCCTCCATTTCTCCACTCCAAGGCAAGAGGATTCGAGTGAATACAGTGCTTGTGGCCTGCCCTTTGAGAGTAACTTAAAAATTAGAGCTCTTTCACAGGACGTTAGAGACCTGTGTCTCATTCCCTCTCTTTTAGGGGATTCAGTCTGCAGCTTTCACTTCTCCAGGATGTCCTAACCACGGAGAACTGGGGTTTTTGGAACGGGGATTTTGTTACTACTTTTGTTGAGTCCATTTCGTTTTCAATGGAATATACACGTGCGTTGGACGGTACTGTGTCCTTTTGACATGTTATCCCCTGTCCTGTATTTGGGCCCATTTCTTCCTATTAAGGTGATGTGTAGAGGGGCAAAAGTGTTGTGAGGCTCCGGAAGACAAAAAGGTGATAGCTGGAGTCTCACCAATAAAAGGCTCTGCCAACCACTCTTCCAGGTAATGGTATGGAATTGTGCTGCTCAGACTGCAAGAAGCTGCACTATCCATGAATGAAAGATAAGTAGGTTAAAGCTGCTGTTATTTCTATAACTCCCATACATCTGGCTATCGGCTTCAGTACGTGGCCTTGCTATTTTGACGTTGATGATTACCTTTCTGGTTTTGTTCCTGTAGTTAAGCATCATGGGATGCAATGAAATTCTAAAGCAGGTGTAGTACTGCTATATACATGAGGCATTTGTGCAAGTGAATATTTCTGTACTACTATCCCATGTCCACCAGAACTAGAAGTTTCATTTCTTACAGTTTTTAGAGATATTGCTATAGTATATATGACTGTATGTGCAGTCTGAAATATCTGCAGACACCACCAGTGAGAACAGCGGGTTAGTACAGAGAGAATAATGAAGCTCCAACTTCATAATCAAATCCCAACTTGATGATTATCAAACTACCATACTTGTTTTTTGTCCATGTTGTTTTCTTCCTACAGCAAGTTACAGTGGAACATGTTCACAATACATGCATTAATAAAGTATTTTCTCTTTTTTATTGTGCAAACAGCTCCCTCAGAAAACACAGCAGTGCTCTGTACACTGTATTGAAGCGAGTAATAAGTAGCTTTAGCAAAGACACAGGTGAACTGGCCTCTTCTTTTTTGGATTTTATGCGACAGATTCTAAACTCTGATACACTGGTAAGTGAGTATGTATTAAACACTTAGATAAATTCAGCTGCATCTCCTTGAAATCTGCAATGTGAGATGTATTCAAGAACTGTTTTGTCAGAAAGTAGTTGACTATATAGATTGTTGTGTAAGCCCTTTCCAGCAGTATTTTTAGTGCCATTTTTATTTTTTAATAAAATCTGTGAAAGCTAGGCAGAGTATACATTTAATAAAAACAAGTTTTTTTCAGTAGGAGGAAATGGCACTGTGATTCTTAAAGGAGAAAAGTGCAGTTACTTGTTTTCAAGCTGGAAATGTGATGTTAAAAGAAGTCACACTGGCAGTACAAATAAAGAGAAGGGCCTGAGCAAGCATTCCAAATGCTTACCCTTTGCAGAAAACATATTTATAAAAATATTGAAACTGAATTCAATATATCTTACAAAAATCAAAGTTCTTGGTAGGAACTCTAAAAAAAAAAATTGCAAAATGTTTTGGTCCCAGCAGATTTTAATTTCTGTGTTAAAGTAAGAGAATTGATGGTAAAGTACATAATATTTATGGGGGAAGAAAAGGCTTTTGTAGATTTTCTATGCTTAAAGAAGACTTTTGAAATGTCAGTTTTACCTAAGTGCATATATTTAAAACTATCAGCACTGTAAGTTAGGTATACCAACTGTTCTAAGTGAACAGCATGCTCTTGTGTCCAGGTTTTAGATTCACGTTATCCTGTTAGAGAGCTGCTGGGGTTTTAATTTAAAGAAAGATAGCATAAATATTTAGTGCAGAAAGGAATCTAAAATATTTATTAGTTCTCTGATACAGACCCCAGCTTATATGGGAAAGGATTGCATGCATCTTGATACAGCAGCTGAATTTGCCTATGGAATTGTACTTTATTAAAAATACTTTGCCCAGTATGTTTTTAAAGCAGTAAAAATTACTTGTTTTGCTAAATTTGCTCTAATGTACATTTGAATTCTAAGGGGTTGCAATCCAGGAGTATAATGAGTATTTAAATAGACTTATTTCCCACTTGTCATTTTTTTCAGGGATGTTGTGGTGAAGATGGAAATCTTATGGAGGTAGATGGATCTCATCCAGGCAGAACACTGGGTCTAACGACAGCAGAGTTAAAACATCTGTTGCAGAACAAAGAAGAAACTCCAGAAAACCTACTGCTTGAGCTGGAGAAACATGTTATGGTAAAAGAATTTGAATAATCAGGTTCATGTTACAGTCTTGTACATTAACCTGCTTTTAAATAATATAGACTATCCCTTCTTGATAAGAACGGTACAAATTTCTGTGGCATATCTTATGGAATTGGTAGTAGCTGCTGCCATTGTTTTAATAGTGATGTCTAAAATCACCTGTTTTGATGCAGGATGCGTCAGATTCCGATTTCATTCTTTGTACTGTGCTAATGCTAAGAAGTTTCAGGTAGAGTTGGGATCACCTTGTGCTGAGAGTGCTTACACAGCACAAGAACATAAACAATTAACTGTGTGCCGAGAGGCAACCAGGGTATATGGTAGGGACCACTGGACACCAGGACCTGATTGTTAGTGTAAAAAGCAGTGGTCCCTGTTGCCTAGCACTGTCATAGGCACACAGGGCTGGAAGGAATCACCTGAATATGATCCATGGTTTGATGTCCAGCTGGTGACCAGTAACAAGTGGAGCCTCCAGGAGTCAATACTGGCACTCATATTGTTGGACATTTTCAGCAGAGACCTGGATGATGACACATGTTCAGCAAATTTGTGGATGGCACTAAGCTGGGGCAGTGGCTAATGTGACAAACAGCAGAGCCTCAATCCAGAGGGACCTTGATAAACTTTTGAGGATTGGGTTGACAAGAACCCACTGTCGTGCATTAGGAAAACTGAAAAGTCTTTCACCTAGAGCAGGATAAACCCATCCATTGATGCAGACAGGGTAGCCGTGGACTGAGTAGGAACTCAGCTGAAAAGGGGTTAGGGTGGATGTCAGGTTGAGCATGGGCCAGAAGTGCATGCTCGTTACAAAGAAGGCAAGCTGTGCTCTGAGCTATACTGGAAGAAGTGTGGGCAGCAAACCAAGGGATATTGTTGTCTCCCTCCTCAGGATGCTGGTGAACTCTCCTTTGGAATGCTACATCCAACTTTGACTGGCTTTGTCCTCCCCCTAGTTCTACAAAGATGTAGGGAAACTGGAGAGGGTCCTACCAGCATGGTCTGGGGCCTAGAGCACATGTGTATGGAGAAGGATTGAGGGAGTTAGGCTTGATTACTCAGGTGAAGAGGGCAAGGAGCTATCTAATAGCTTCTTACAACTGTTTGGAAGGTATTTACAAAGGTGATGTAACCAAACTCATCTTGGTAGTACCAGATGATAGAATGGGGCAGTGGCCACAGATTGTGGCTTTGGAGGTTCAGGTTGGGCATTAGGAAAAAAAAATTCACTAGGCGGTTGTGAAATCTCTTTCATTGGAGTTTTTCTTATTTTAGACTTGGCTAGATAAAGCCATGGCTGACCTGATCTGGTTTTGGTGATAGTCCTGCTTTCCCTGGAGGTTGGGCTGGATGACCTGCAGAACTTCCTCCATCCATTCTTTCTGTATTCCTAATACTGGAATCTAATCCTCCATAATTTGTGATAGCTATGCAGTAGATGGCTAATTTAAGAGTCCAAAGAAGATCTGTTCCACAAGCTGTTTGCCACAAATGCTTTCTGGTTCTATACTCCCCTCTTCTTTCTTCTGCCTCCTAAATCTACAGTAAACAAAAGCCATAGCTCTGCTGAAGGAGAAAGACCATTCCCAACATCCTAAGCATTAGCTATAGCAAAGGTCTTAACTAAAAACTGAGGTGGTTCTACATACTGGACTATGTTACAGAGACTGTTGCATCAGCTAGTAGCAAAGCCTAGAATGTACATGTGGTGACTTGGTTTGTTTTACAGTATACTGAGGAGCTCTCTTCAGTTTGTGTGTTTAGGTGCCTCAGTTTTGCTATTTGTGGAGAGAGGAACTGTCTTGTCTAGTGTTTCATTTTCTTCTTTTATTAATCCAAAAACATATTTCCCCCTCTGGGAAGGGGAGAAAATTTCTGACTTGTCATGTGTTGACCTAGGATCGTTCTAAAGAAGATGATGGCCTTGAATCCTTACTGGACAACATCGTTGGTGTCAGGCAAATGTTGGAATCAGCAGGTGATTCTTGTCCGCTAAGTGACCAAGATGCAGAGCCGGTTCTTTCTGCACCAGACTCTCTTCAGAATTTGTTTAACAACAGGTAAAATTGTTAAATATGGGGGTAGCAAATTGTATTTGAAAAACAGTGTATTTAATTTCATTTAAACATCAAGGGTAAGGCAGCAGTGGGCACTCCAAATTCTCTGATGCTGTGTGTGCTTGTAGTTGGTCGTAGTTCGCGGTCAGGAAGGCATTTGACATTGCTATGTTGCAGGACTACGTACGTGTTGGCAGACGTGATGGATGACCAGCTGAAGTCTATGTGGTTCTCGCCCTTTCAGGCTGAAGAAATTGACACTGATCTGGATATGGTAAAAGGCTTCATTAGCATAACTGAAGTGGATTTAAAAATGAGGGTTAATGTAAGCTGGTAGCATCAGAGATTCCCTTGGCAAAGTGATTTTATTTCCTTAGCTCACCCTTTTAAATTGGCCTAGCTGTAGGAGCTGTCATTTTTTAAAGTTTGTTATCAAATGCCTTCAAGGTCACATGGAAACAGCCAGAAAATTAGCCTCATCCCCAGTGTCCTAGTGCAGGAGTCATCATCTTTAGGACAACAGTTGGTGCATCAGTCCTAGCCTGCATTTGTATTGCTGCTGGGGATTTTCTGCAAGTTGTACTAAATGTGGAAAAGGAGCGTGATATCTTTGCTCTTTTCCTTGCTTACTTTCTGTCATTGCAGTAATACCCAAAGAACCTGGTCATTACATTCAGTGTTTTAAAATCTTCATTCTAAAGTGACAAAAGTGGAAAAAATGCAGTAGTAAATGAAGTTATTTGCACAAAAACTTTTCACTGTACTTGCAACTTGATTTTTATAATCTAAAATGTAGTTGTCATTTTGAAAAATACAAAATAACTTTCCTATTTTATTCCTTATTGTCTTTTACCTAAGCAATTGTTACACTGTAGTGCCTTAGTTTCTATGTGGAAAGCTATCAATTTCTGTTGGCTTCATTCCCTTCATTTTTTTTCTAGCTTTACTCTTTTTTTTTTATGATTACACACAAATTTTTACTTCAGTTTCTGTAATTTCTTCAGCAAAACCAAAACTGCTCATTCCTCTCTAAAAGCAGCATTGATAAATTCATAGGACTGTAGCTTAGGCGAAAGGAGGCCTCACTGCAGGTCGTCTAATGACAAGACAGCCATTTGTATTTGAAACCTAAGCCTTTGCTTTTGAGGTTCAGGACTGTCAAGACAATAATGCTGAAGCTCTGCTTATTTTTTATTGCTGCTTTTTGTTTTGAGCCACACTAATGCATTGAAAGGGGGAGGATGGGGCTTTGTACTCTTGCAAAGGAAGACCTAGGGTAGGTTAGGACCCTAGCTGAATCTTATTCATCCTGCTGCAGCATGTTTTCTTCTTCAGAAGTACTAGTAATGATTGTTGTGATAAAGTTAAACTCTCTCACTGCAGGTAAAAGTTGACTTAATTGAACTGTCAGAGAAGGGCTGCAGTGACTTTGACTTGCAAGCTGAATTAGAGAGATCATTTTTGTCAGAACCATCATCTCCTGGTCGTACAAAAACCACAAAAGGGTTCAAACTTGGCAAGCACAAGCATGAGACCTTCATAACTTCAAGGTAAGATGAATTTAATGAGTAAACAGTTAATGTGTTCTTGCTGCGAGGATTGGTAAATGAAGTTTTGTATACTCTCAAAATGTAGACTGTCTTTTAAATTGCATCTCCAATATGGAGAATGGCTGACATTCAGTAAGAATAAACTTTTGCATTAACTGAGTTATCATGATTTGTCATGACAGTGGAAAATCTGAGTACATAGAGCCTGCAAAGAGAGCTCATGTTGTGCCACCACCGCGAGGAAGAGGCAGGGGAGGATTTGGACAAGGGATTCGACCACACGATATCTTTCGTCAGAGGAAACAGAATACAAGCAGGCCACCTTCCATGCATGTGGACGATTTTGTTGCTGCAGAGAGCAAGGAAGTGGTTGCTCCAGATGGGATACCACCAGCCAAACGACCACCAAAAGTATCGCAGAAGATATCTTCACGTGGTGGGTTCTCAGGGAATCGTGGAGGACGAGGAGCTTTTCACAGTCAGAACAGGTTCTTTACACCACCTGCTTCAAAAGGTATGTTGTCTCTTATATTAGAATTGGAGTAAATGAATTAATGATGCTAAAAAATGCTTCGGTAGGATCCCACTTAACTAACAACAATTAATCATCTGTGCTGTGAACTGTTCCTGGAGCAGTGTGCCTGGGAGGGAGATAAGCTCTTGGGCACTAGGAAAGTTCTCTAGAGTGCTGTGGAGTTAAACCAAAGCTGCAACTTCCTGTGTTGCCTCTCTCTCTAGCCCTCTGGTAATCTTACATAAGTAGTTAGCCGTTTTCTTTTCGATCTAACGGTCTTGTATATAGCAACTGTTGGAGTGCTTCAGAGCTGTAATGAGGGGAAAAAAAACCCTTCCCTGCCATTTGTGATACGGTAGTTCCTAAAATCAGACATTACAGTACATCTCTGCACTTAAATGAGACTTGAATAGAAAGGATGGAGGAGCCTGACAAGAATGAGATGCAATTTTCAATGAACTTGGAGATTCTGCTAGAGTATTAAGTTTCTTTCATTTGCAGACAAGGTTGCATTCCTTTCCTCTCCATCTTCTAATTAAGGCAAGTATTCCCTTGCACAGTAGAAGCAGAAAATACTTGCACTTAGTAAAGTTATAAATACTAGAATTTACTTTAGCGTAAAAACTTAAAATATAGGAGTCCATCTTAATACAGCAGATAATGTTGTGAAATTTTTTAAAACCAGAGTTCATGTCTGAAAAATAGATATTTTTCTCCTGATTCTGTGCATAATACAATAACGTGTAGACTGTGATGAGTTAGAATACTAAGGGCATATTGATGCAGAGTTGATTTTATTTATTTGAATTATGTAAATACTGCATTTACTCACCCTAAGCATTGCGAAGATTAAAATTAAAATGTGAGATTTACTCAACAGCGTGTGGGTTTTTTTCTCCATATCTAGGAAATTACAGTCGTCGTGAAGGTGCTCGAGGCTCAAGCTGGAGTGCACAGAGTACGCCCAGGGGAACCTACAATGACAGTAGAGGTGGTCAAAGCAATTTTAACAGGGGTCCACTGCCACCATTGAGACCATTAAGTTCAGCAGGTACATGGTATTCATATGGGCATCGAACTATAGAAAATTCCTTGAATTTCATTTTTGCTTTACAAATGAAACCATGCAAGGATGCTACAGACACCTTGAAATTCAGCAAATGTTTTAAGCATATATGAACCGTTGTCACTGAGACTGTCAAATACATGCTTTCATACGAACTGTCCTGTAATCCATAAAACTTGCTGAATTGAACACTTGATCGCAGAATCTTAATTTTGCATTCAGATTTTTGCAATTCAGTTGTCTTCGTAACTACATGGTAATTATAGAGCCAGTCAAAACAAAAATGCTTGCCTAAAAGAAAAGTGAAAATTAAAAGGAGAAAACAGACCCAGTTTGTGTCTCGTCTTGTTTTTGTTTCTTATGTTTTCACAGCACCTACTACGCCTAGGGTTTTTTCTTTTTTTTTTTTTTTTTTTTTTCAACTGAGTATACTTTTCTTTGCTTTAAGGCTACCGACCGAGTCCTCGCGATCGTGCTTCCAGAGGCCGGGGTGGAATTGGACCGTCTTGGACAAGTGCTAATAGTAGTAGCAGTGGTGGCTCAAGAGGGAAGTTTGTTAGTGGAGGCAGTGGAAGAGGTCGTCATGTACGTTCCTTCACACGATAAAATGAGAGCTAAAGGAAAAGCCAACCACGTGGACTTCTTGTGAAGATGACAAAGAAAAATGGAGGCACTAAAGGACCAATTTGGAGTTACTGGGTATCTGGAGGACACCAAGAGAATATTTTTGTCTGAAGAGAACAGTTTTTGTTTGATACAAGACTTGAAATTTCAATAAAATTCAAGACTTTTTGTGTACAATTGTATATTTTTTTGTTCCTTTTGAAAGAACGTTTTAATTTTTGTGGACTTTGGTAGACAATATTCAGTAAAGAAACTCTTTGAGTTAAGACTTGAAGGACTTTTAAAATACTCATTGTGCCAAAAGAAGGGTACAGGTGTGTTGTATATGACTTATTACTGCAAGAAAATTAAAAAAATGTGTAAGGCAGTTTTGGTTTTTTCTCTCAGGTTTAGAGCCGTTAGCCCTTTTTTTTTAGCCAGTCTGTAATTAATGAATGAGGTATATCTGACCCACAGTTGAAGTAGAAGGGGAAACACTTAATAGAAGATTGACTTAATCTGTGAAAGAAAACAAATGTATAAATGTAATTTATATAAATTTTGTTGTACATCCTTGATGTCATGATTAGACACTTAAGTAAGATCCTGCACCTGTGTGAAATCCATAGAATATCTTTCATTGACTTCAGTGAGAATAAGGTAACATCCTGGTATTTACTTTACCACTCCAGCTTATGTATTAGGAATATAAATATCCTTTCACTGGAAAACAGAATATGCTTCAAGGTTAGAAGGCAAGATACTCCTGCTTTGAGAGTCTGGAGTTAATGAGCTGCTTACCTGGCTGCAGGCTTGTGTAGTTGGGGAGAGGGGCTAGAGACAGATGCATAAAGTGAACAACCTCATAGTGAAGCATTAACACCAGACCTTTCCTTTGAATAGAAGGTTTGGATTTGTGTTTCTATAATTCTTCTTAGACTGAGATATATTGCAAAAAGAGAAACTTTGAGAAGTAGGAATTCACGAAGAAATGTTACCACTAGATTTACCTCCAAATTTATTTTCATATTAAACTCAGTGACTGAAGTAAGCTTTTTACATGCCTGCATTCCTTTGAGCTCCATGGGATGTCATAGAAATAACCAGTTCCCAGTAACCTTGTGTTGGATATTTGGATAGGCTGAGCAGTGGTAGCTTTTTCTTAAAGACTATATAAAATTTTTACATATGATCTCCACTATTAGACTTCACTGAGCTTGATTTTTTCACTTGCCCTTTGATCTCTTGACATTACAAAAGTGCTATGAAGGGGTCTTTGTCTACTCAAGCAAGGCGTGGTTGTGCTGTTCTTGTTTTAAGTAATCTTACTTTGGACAGCTAGTCTGCATAGTATCATAAGCTTTAACACCCTATTTTAAGTGTTCCCTAAAATATGAGCATACTTTAAAATGAAAATTTTCAGCTTTATACTGACTGGCTAGATTAAGTAGGTTTCTATTCGAACTGTAGAAGGCCCCCTCTTGCGTGTACTTTCTTCTCTTTGTGGAGACTGCAGGCCACACTGTCCCACAATTTCTGAGAGTTGATGAGTTTGCACAAAGTCAATTGACATAACCTATAAAAGTGGTAAAGTAAATTTTTCTACTAGCTGACTGGGTGTGGTTAAAGGGAATAACATTGGTTCACAGAGGTATGTATTTTAACATTGTTTAGATAACAGGGTGGACAAAAATTGCTTGGAAGTCAAAACTTTCTGAATGGTAAAAATAAGGAAGATGTAATTTTACAATAATGAACTGTAATGACTAAAATGGGTGGAGCTCTCAGACATTACAGGTATTAATACTATTTTTTTAAAGAGCACTGCATAAATATTTTTAAAGCTGACTAGCTCCTTTACGCCATGTGTTTAAGGTTTTTTATTTTTTTTAGAAATTTTACAGCATTTGAAACTAGCAGGGATGCGAATGATTTGTTTTCAGTCAGGGAATTTGAAATGAAAAGTGAAGAAAAGTATTAAGCATGGAATAAATGTGTAAATATTCCATACTGCTTCTTGAAAATATGAGATATGGCATGTCACACTGGTCATTTTCAAACTAGGAAGAAATAAAGGGTTGGTTACATTGTTCAACATGAACACAATCTCTGTAAATTTAGTCAACCTTGAAAAAGAAGTATATGTCTATTTTTTTTTTGAAAATAATTTAGTTCTGAGGTCCTTCACTGCACAGTGGTTCCTTTCTTGGATAAATTTAACTTGAAATAATGCTGTAAATGCCATGTTTAAAATTTTGAGTTACTTGGTTTGACTCTTAATTTTTACCTTGAGCAAATAACATTTAAATCATTAAATTTCACTTTTTATACCATGCCAAAAAAGGAATTTAAGTTTCGTTTCCTAACTGGAACACCAGAACACTGGATGTGGCTAATGGCAATGTCAAAATACTTTTTAGTATCATACACTTACCTGATGAGCAAAGCATTTGGGAAGAGCAAGTAATGTTGAACAGTTCCACAATACAGTATACTTCTTCCTCCTAAAGTCCTGTGGCTGAGTACACGGACTGTATGTCTGACAGTGTATGTTAAAAAAAGGAGAAAATATTAACAAGAGCTGCTTTTTAGGTTTACATTTGTAAGAATTGCCTTGGTTAATTTAATGTCCTAGTTAAAGGACTGATAAAAATGCATAGCTGGTGGGCTAATGGTGAGACAAGTTGTGTGCATTTTTTTTATTTTCAAAATCTTCAGCAGCTTGTTGCTTGTTATTCTATACTGTCTGAAGGCCAGATGTAGATGATGTATATAAGCAGATAAACAGGTTTTTTTGCAAGATGCACTACTCTTTAATGTTGTGACATGCAAGCTTTTAGCCTTTTTTTCACTGAGTAACTTTTCCCATCAGGTAAAACAATATGCATGAGAAAGTTAATACAGGCTGCATGCAGCAAATGCATGCTCTGGCTTGCCCTGTATCCTGACTGTTAATGTTCAAGCAAATGCATCTCAAGATTACAACCTATGAAGTGAAACTTCTGAAAGACTCTTGTTTTCCTGATCTTACATATTCTTACCTCACATGTAGGATATATAGTGGATAGGGAAAACCTATATAGGGATAAGATCCCTTTAATTGATGGATAGTGTATTTTTCCCTTCTTGCCAGTTTATTATCCTGCTGTCTCTGCAGGACTGGCCATCATACTCCTGTGTTCTAGTTTTTGGCTTTGCTAGTTCTTCTCTCCTTCAAAATGGCTGCTCATCCCCTTCAGAAACTCCCATCTGGAAAGCAGGGAAAACTTCCTTGAGCAAGAGGCTGTTCAATCAAATGCTTCCCTTATTTATTACTAAATACATCTCCTTTACTTGGCAAAAAGCCAGTCACAACTGACTGGTATATAGTCTTACCTACTTCAGTGCGTTGACCCTCTAATACAGCTTATTCATGGCTTTCTGTACTGTGCATCCAGTGTAGCTGAAGTATGCTATTTCATCTGATAAAGAGGATACTCAAAAATAACAGAAAGAAGTGAAGCAAATTGCATTCATCATTATATATACCCTTTATTAATTCAACTTTTATACAAAGTGTACTTCAAATTGATACAAATACTGTTACTGTTTCTTTTACAGACTAGAGTTTAAGGTCCGAGATACCACTGTTTTATCCTTCTTGTATGTATAAAGGTAGAAAATGTAAATAGATTGGCAGTGAACCATAATGCTGGAAGACAGTTCAGTGTTTATTTGTTAATATAAAGTTGCATAGAGTTGTAGGGCTTTGTAAAGGCATTTCTCCGTGTGATAAAAATCTCCCTGACCTACCGTTCTTCATCCAAGCAGCAATACATGAGGAAGGAAAAGGCTAGTACTGCTCCATTTAAATATTATCCAGCACTTCTGCATAAAACAGCTGTAGAAAAGCACCATGCCAAAAACATTGAGGAGAACAGCATATGGAAAATTTAAATTTAATTTGCAAGGCTCCCCATTCTAATATGTCAGGAACTGTTTGCCACCTGGGATTTACTAATACATTGAACTTATGAAAACCAGAGAGATAACACATTTCCCCAGTTAAAATACTTTACTGTAATATGTACTTTGCTTGACTGTACAAATTGGTTCTCTTCTGCCCTAACAAGAAACTATTGTATATGTGTGCTGTTAAATTAATGTCTTATATGACTGTTAATCTAGTACTAGAATCATACTAACTAAAAACTCTGTGCTTAATTATTAAGGCCAGCATAACTCTACCTTGCAACTCTGACATCTCACTCAGATGCATGTTTCTGTATTGTAGAAGCCTTTTAGAAAGTCTCATTTAAACCTAGAGGAAGCTTTCCCCCAAAATACTGTTACCTTTCATGAAAGAATGCAAGCCTAGCCATAATGGTCCATACTGGCCAAGCCCATTGACACTTTTCCTTTGGGAGGAGAGAAGGACAGGGCATGTAGCTTTATTAACGAATGAAACAGAGGAAGCATGTCTTGAACTTGACCTCTCAAATGGAGAAGTTAGTGTAAGGGAACTAATTTAAATATAGCTGAATTGGCCTCTTATGTCTTCAGAGTAAACATGTAAATTCTGATTTTTCTTTCAAAGACAAACTTACTTACCACTGACTTTAAAATGCTAATTTATATAGATCCTTAGTGTTATCCTTTATTACCCAATTTAACGTAATTGTCAGGATTTGCTCAACTCCTTATAATTTCATGTACTTTACTTAACAGCTTGCTCTCAGAGTTTTATTAGAGAATCTCCCAGGTTTGGTACTGTTACATTTAGTACCCACTTAGTTGTGGATAAAGGTTTAATTTCCTTTTAATTCTAATGCTATTTTAATTGTAATCCCACAAGCTAGCAAGCTAACACGTACAATGGTGAGCGGGTGCACAGGCTGGTGCAGCTGTATCACTGCTCTCAGGCTGAGAGAAGTTGATGGAACTGCAGTTTCTCTTTCTTTCCACCCTCCATTAATCTGGGCCTGCTCTACTGTTTGTGCTCTCCCTCTTCTAGCTGCAAAGTGCAATTAGAAGCAACTAATGATGCAACTGTTTGCATGGTTACTGGTCCATTTGAGTAACTGTTCAACTCCCTATCAGCACAGTCCCCATTGTGAGGGAATAGAATCAAGATGTGATTCAGTCTGAGAATATTTAGGATTCTTGTTACCTTGTTCCATGCTCGAACCTTCTGGTAATGTAATTTTAGCAGTCTTTCATATAATCCTAAAATACAATTATGACTAGGGAACTGTGCATTTCCAAGTGAACATCTACACTTACTCAAAGTCTTCTACAATATTTGGACCTTTAGTTTTTATGAAAAAGATTAACAGACTATTTAAAAGAAAAAATATCCTTTGCTTCTGCCAGCTGTTATTAAAAGCTGTAATACATGAGATTGGAAAAGCTAAATTTAGATAAAATTCTAATCTAATGGGCTATTTAATTTCACTCTAGTTTAAGAAATAGGTAAAATGATGACTACGTTCAAGCATACACAGCCCTCTGTGTGAGTGATTCATTAGCAGAAGAAAGTCTTAAGTGCATCGGTTATCATCACTAAGGAATGTGATTAAGCTCAAAATTGAATGATTTTCCAGTGTAACTGGAGAGATCTGGTGTTATTAGCTAATATACCTCCATTTAAAATATCTCTGTGAGTGCTTTCTTTCTGCTAAGGGAAACCCAAGCTGACAGGTCATTCCAGCTACAAGTGGTCCCAAAGCATTTCCATTTTTGAACACTGGAATTTCAAACTCCAGAGCTGGCCACTAGGAGCTACACAGACTGCACAGCAGAAAGTGCTCACTTTACACCGAGGAGCTGTTTCCTTGTGGAGTTTTGTCTGTCCCCTTAGGATACAGACAGCAGACCAAATGCTAAGTAAATATTAAATAAGCCCTATTTTCTGCACTAGAATTAGGAATGTCATCCTCTTTTTTGTAACTAAAAACAAACACAGATCCAATTATGCAAAAAGCATGGAGCTGATAATGTGCTTTTTGTGGTCAGAATGTAAAAGATAAGGTGATCATTACTGCCCTCCAATTCAGGAAGGATGATCCAGCTCATCTTGATAGAAGGAAGGATATAGAATTTTGAAGGAATTTTCTTCTTTCACTTTAAGCAAGGTATATAAAGTTACATCATAGAACCACACAGTTACACTACACAGAAAAACATCCTGAAAAAACACTGATTCTAATAGCATGAAATCTGGAATGGCCAAGCAGCTTCAAAATCAGTATGAATGCTGAAACAGAACCACAAAGACCACAAACACTAACAGCTTGCTTATTTGGAGCACAAGATAATAAGAGCATTCTTAGGTTCTAACTACAACTTTAATGTGTCCACTGATGTATGTGTAGTGACCACTGAATGCTTGGTGTGAAGGAAGTTTAAATCTTAGCTACTATTTTACTGTCTCACATTGTTAGATATGGCTGCTTAAGAGATGCGCTATGTCATGAGTTGGGAAAGACTGCTGTAATGACCTAAATGCTGTCAACAATTGTAATTTCATCTAGAATTTAAGTGTGAACTAAAAAATAAACATTTGGAGATAGCTCTTCCTATGAATATTTTCTTTCAGGAAAAAACCTTTACAGGAGAGTTATTTCAGCCAATTTCTAAGTGCACACAAGGGCTGAACATGTGTACATTTCCTTTCAGTGGCACTAAAGAAAAAAGTGAATTAGAAGGATTTATTAATGCCTGAAATTTAATCAAGAGAGCTCCGACCACACATCTTTATAATGTAGTGTACATGCTAAAAAGGGTTGCTGTCTCTCTCTTTGGTTATGTTGTTAGCCATGAAAGCTTTGATCTGAGTGACAGCAAGGCACACACAGTAGTGAATCTGCTTCCTAAACTAGAAAACTAGCTTATTAAGACTGTTGCACCTGCATACTGTCTTCCTGAAAGTTCAGAACTGATTTAGCACATTCAGTAAACAGGAGGCCAGGTTTCCCCTTAGTTACTCCACTGAAGAGCTGTAACAGAGGACAGAATATGGCTCAATTATAGCACTGAACACAACACAAACAGGCTGTAGGAGAAGTTTAGGGAAAAATCTTTGAACTGTACAAATTTCTCAAGCATACTGCAGTCCTTACAGGCAAATGCCCCCTTGTTTCAGGATCTGTGGATCTATAAAGTCCTAGCTCTTGTATATTATAGTTCAGTACTAATAAGGAAGTCCGAAGTCCATACGACTGTGCAAATGTTTGTCCATTGTGGATACTGATGTTCAAGTAGCCTTAAAGCTGCAAAAAGAAAATTAAAGATACTAAGATATTCATATATACCTTAAAGATATTGAGTACTGCATAGGCTGGTCTTCAGCCCAAAAGGTCTCTGTAAAAATAGCTGATATTTTCACATCAAGGAAATAGTGTTGTGAACTGTGAAAACATGCAGAACTCAACATGCATTATTACTGACTAGGTAATACAAATATTACTGAAGTGGCAGAGGTATGGGAATGAACATGAACAGCTCTCTAGCCCTGCTGCTCAAATACAACCTCCCCAAATTTCTGAATACAAAGCAAACTCCTTTAAGTTATGCACACACCTGTATAAAAGATTATAGATGACACCATTACCTTGCTCTTTGGTATTAGTCTCTTATTAAATGTGTATCAGCCTGGGAAATTAGAGCGGCTCTAAAGTAAAAATCAACCTCACTTGAAGCTGTTACATAGCAATAGAATTAAAGTGCTTTCTTTTTGCCTTTGAAATATATCTTCTACAGCCTATAAATGAACAAAATCTATTACTTTCTATTATTGACTTTCCCTAAAATTAAACTAAATCCCAAATGTCAAAACTGATTATAAAAACTTAAATGCACTCTAAAGGACCAGGAAGGAGAAAAACTTTATATATCATCTAATTTAAAAAGTTCTAATTTCCAGGCTTGAAGGAATTCTGTAAATGATGCGCTGAAGAGCTACAAATCAAGCCTCTCGTCTCCATTTTATGAAAACATTAGCTAAAAATGTCTTTTTAAATTACAGGTTTTAAAGTCCAATGTTCGATAAGAGAAAATTCCCCTCATTAGTTTTTATAGACCAAGAGGAAAAAAGTAGTAATTTAGATTTAAAAAGAAAACCAGTAAATCACAAATGATATAAAGTTTACCAATCATTCATTCATAGAAAGCAGAAACATTTGCTAGACAGCCAGAGAAATTAGAAGAAAAGGTTTTTGAGCTTACTTCTACTTAGATAACCGTAACTTCCCTAGGTTTTCGTTTTACACTCTCTAGTCGTGTCAGAGGGCGGAAGTTTGTTGACTTCTTGTTTCCTTCTGCAGTATTTAATCGACAGTCTTTCTGTAGGCCTTTTAGAAGCTCCATTAATTCCCGCTTCTCTAGCTCTGCCTGCTCCAGCTCTTGACGATGCTGTCTCTCTGCTGCCATCAAAGACCGTACATCTGACATCATTCGTGACATCTGACTCTGAAAAGCAAACAGAAACTCCCGCAAGAAACAAAGACAAACTCTTTTCTAGTGATGGTGATATGACGGTGAAATGGCCATGCATGCAGGGCAATGGATTCTAAAGAATAGGCACTATTGAAATTATCTAGCATGTTTTTTGATAGCAGAAAAAATGTAAGCAAGATGAGACACAATCCAGCATTCACCTTCTGAGATGGTCTTGTTTCAATGATTCCAATAGAGTTTTCCCAAGAAGTACAAATAGTTTCCTATAAAGTGTAATATCTGACAGTAGATTCACCTGGTTGCCGCGTAAATTTTGTATTTCAAGACTCCAACCAAAATAAGGTTTTGGTTATGTTCAGATACATTCTTCAAGGATTTATAATCAAATCTCATAAGAAGAAAAATGTAACCTACACAATATCTCGAGTGCTTTGGGCTTTAAAAATCATTATTTATTCTGTGATATAGTAAGAACTGAATGAATGACAAAAATAATCAAATAACAAGCAAAGGCTATATTAATTTCACTGTGTAAGTCTCCAACCCTTTCACCACAGTTGAACCATACTGTAAGTATCACGGTCTACAGTAGGGCTTTTGTGTCAGTATTGGATTAAGCTACTTTGGACAGCACTAAAACAGGAGCTGGATTTTTAATTACATCCAGTTTGTGAAACACACTCTACATCTGAGCTTCAGACTGATTTACTGACATGTTATGTGTACACAGAACAAAACAGTCCAGGCTATCCAGGCAAGCTCCAAATGAATCTGAAGAAGATCAGCTGCACTAGTGCAGCACTCAGCCTGCTTCTCAACAGAACTTATCAGCCTAGGCAAAGCACTGTGCTAATAGCTGTATTGTTTCCCATATTTAATGGGAACTCTTATCTCTATGAAATTCTACATTTACGAAATGTAAAAAGAAATGCAAGTTTCTTTGCACAGAAAAAAAAAATGGAGACTTCTACTGGGAAGAGCAAAAAAAGATAAACTATTAGGAGAAAAAAAAAGAGAGAAGAAAATGATCATATCTACCTTTAGTTCTTCAATTTCATTTTGCAGAATACTCTCTTTCTGGACCATGTGTCTTCTCTGTGAATCTAATCTTGACTCCATCTCATGCTTTGCCTCCTCCACTCTGCAGATCATTTCTGACCTAAAGAAAAAAAAAAACTTATTTCTCCTTTTAAATCTTGTAAATATGGCAAAAATAAATTTTCAAATTCCAGAAAGATTTCTTGCAACCAAACAGCCTGAACCAATTCCCATCATACTCTAAATGACCCTGCTCATTCTTGCTGCTCATCATGCAGTATTCAGTAGCCTTTTTCCCAGCCAGAATGGTCCAGTCAAAAACACACTAACATCAAAAAAGAGTGTTCGGTGCCCAAATGCAACAACAATGGACTACATATATAAGTGACAACTCTATCATATTACTTAAAAAATTCTAAGAGCTCAAGATCATGTATGTTGAGCCTTAAATGATTTATTGCCTTTTACCTATAGCATACACTTGGTTAATACTACTAAGCATATGTAGTCAAGATAAAAATTGTGAGTACTATAGTATCTGTAAACATGTAATCTTGTCATTTTTAGGGTGGACATTAAATAATAGGATATACTAAACTATTATAACCTAATCATAGTGAAAAACTGTTACTACATTAACCTTTTGAGTTTAGGAAGTAGGCAAGCTAGCATCCTTATTAGCAGAATTCCTTTGTGTCTCAATGCATTTAAAAAAAGTTTTCAGCCTGACTTCACAGCAATGTTCAAGAGCACAGGACTTAAAGAACAAGTTAAAAGAGAGAAATGAGAAAGAACATGGAAAAAACAGTCCAAATGGAACATTATGGAAAGGAAAAGCTAGAGTAACATATATAAGAAGAAAAAGAAGAGGTTGGAAAGAACTGGCATATTCACTGACCTGCCATGATTTTAATCAAAATTTAAAACTAGATTCTCAGAGGGAGAATCTAGTAGAGAGAGACTACAGAGTGGAGAGAGAGATTCTCTACCAGTTGGTATCTGCCTTTAACTGCCATAACGATTAGAGATTTTTATTTTCAAGGCTTTTAAAAAAATATAAAATGTAATTATAAAATAATACGACTCTGCCTCCATACCAGGCAAAGGGAAAAGTGAAACTGTTAGCTTCAGTTTAGTTCCTGGTAGGTATTTTGTCATTTTATGTTGTCAGTTCACAATTTTATTCAATTGCTGCCAATAGTCTTTTAAGATTTGTAATGACTTGGACAAAAGAACAACAGCAAAAAAGTCAAAACAGTGAGTTTAAAGACTGCACTGATATATAAAAATACTCTGGCCCATTAATATCAACTGGTTAATGGATTATTTAACAAATACCAGAATCCAGTGCTAGTATTTGAAACGCCCTATGCAGTGGCTTTAGGCTCAGATTAATACAAACACCAAAGAAATAGAAGATTTGTACCGTAGTAGTTCTAGTTCAGTTCTTAGCTCTGCTACACAATTATGCTGTGTGTCTTCCGCGCTGAGAATGGTGTAACCACAACCATTGGGGCATTCACGGCTCCGATATTCGCACACTGCCAAATGGCCATCTAAGTTACGTCGTTCAATCTGAACTGTACAACCTGAACAAGGAACAGTAAGGTAAGTCAGCTGTTTCAACAAAAGTATTTTAGTTAATTCCAAATAAAAACACTCAAGCAAGCAAGCCACAATATCTTGAGCTAAGCAACTGTCAATCTGTTCAAGCAATGAAAAAAAGTCATTTCTTTAGAATATGGATTGAGATCATTATAACACACATACTAGTAATAATACACATTCTATGAGTCTTACCAATGGTAGGTATTTTTTTTATAACTTATTGTCACTAATCTAGCATTAGTGCAACTTCAGTAATGACAGCACTGATGTCAAGCTGAGACTATAGCAGCTTGCCTGCACTTCTTCAGTTCAAATCATTGCAGTCTGGCGTAGAAGAATGAAAATGTGTTAAAAAAAAAAAAAAAAAAAAAAAAGTAGACCTCAAAAATAGAAAGGAAGTGTAAGGACACATAGTAAACCAGTGGGTGAGCTGGAATGGAACATTGTTTTCCTGACCATTGATTTTGGGTATGACATACTAGACCACAGAAATAGTTTAGAACATTTATTTATCTTTAAGAACCAGTTGCAAAAATAGAAGCATTTACACAAAAATTCTAGGACACAAACTTTACAAATCTGAGGTGACTAAAAACAAAATGTGGAGAACCAAAAAAGAACACCACATAAACTGCTGCCATGTTTAACACACTAAACTTTGAAGTTTGTAGTCTTAATCTTAGACAATGTTTGCTGTAGTATATATTTTTAGCTTGCATTTCATTTAAAGATAAAAGAGATGTAAGAAAACTGAAAGAAACAATAGCACAATGAAACTTGTCAACAAACTATTCCAGAAAATTACAAAAGACAGCTCTCTAATGGAGATTTACTAATAAATATTATGATATTTAATTGAGGTTCTTTAGTAAATACTCTGATGTACTTTTGAGAGAGTTCAAGGTATTTAAGAATCCTCAGTCCCCAGAACATAATGCATCAGAGCTAATGTGTGGTAACTGTATAAATGCTACTAATCAGGCAGAAAATAAACCCGGTTAATTTAAAGCATCTACAATAGTTGCTTACTGCTGAGAGAAATGTTAACTTCCAGTAGAGCAATACTAGCACCTTAATCTTCTCATTATTAATTACAATGGCAGACTTGACTATGCCCTTTGCATCATTTATTAGAAATTAAATCTGCCTAGTAACACAGCCTTTTGAATAAAGCTGACCAGGAAGCTTTAACAGTATGTTTCTTCCTCAGGAAATGCAGGTTTGTTTAAAATAAAGACATGAACATACCAATTCTGACAAACTTCAGTTCAAAAAAATTCTCACATACAAGATAAGTTCTTGCTAAAACTGAGAGAAAGTGAGTGACTGCGCATGAAGGCTACATACCTAGGCAATTGGGTGTTTTAAAAATAAATGACGGCCTTTAAGCATGTGACTTCTGTAGATGCTAATACATTGACTCAGTCACAACAATAAACGGTCAAAGCTGAAAGACACACTAGTAACTTGACAAAAAGTAAAAGAAATGCACTAGTACATTTTGGCAAATCTGAAGTCAATCTTTCTGATTCAAATTAGCTATTGGATAAGAAATTGTTGCTCATGATCAGGATTGCCACAAATTAGGAATAAATTTTGTACAAAGATTGCTGCAAGGAGTACTAATGCTTTGACTTTCTGTTTAGCTCTTTTTGTATGTTTGCTGAACAGCAGCACTCATGCACCAATGATTGTGTCCATACAGAGAGGTGCCAGCGGTAGTACCTACTTGCCTCTGCCGAAAGAATATTTTCTTGGCTCATTTTGGTCTAGCATTCAGAAATCATGCAGAGTTCAACTCAGAAGCAAATGAATGGCCATTTTTGCCATTCTGTTGGACAAAAGATGACAAATACATGTTCTCAGAATAAAGATGATTTAACTTCTTTGAATATTACTCACCAGCATTGGAGCAAAGTATCTGACTGTATTCACATTCCCTTTCATGCCTGTCTATAGATTCTAGAGAACAAACCATTTCACAGCCATACTCTCTGTTTTTGCAGTGTAGCTGAAGACGGTTTAAATCATTTTTCATATATCTATGTGCAAAAAACAAAAAACAAAAAACCCCACTTGGATGGAGAATACATTATTGAAAATCTGTATTTTCTACTTTCAGGAAGAGAAAGTGGAACTGTAATTTCCATGAGGAAAACTGATGAATAATGTGCCTAAATTTTTTTTTTAGCATTCAAGTGACCATACTGAAAGAAAACATGGAAGACCATGTTGGCTTAAAAGAGAGAAACAACGTTAATGGAAAAGTTAATCTCCAAAATTAACCATGCAAATGAATTTCTGAATAAAGTTTTAACTGTATCCTTTAATTAGCTCAGCAGATAATAATAATAATAAGTGCTTAGGCTACAGTTCAACAGTCATTCACTATTTAACTTTTTTGTTTCCAAACACGTCAAACTAAATTGACTACAATAAGCACAGACAATACAAAGTATAAATTGTACTTTGGGACTTTATCCACATTGTACTTCAACTTTCCATACAGTATAATCTCATTACTGATAAAAATCATGGGAATACCAGAGTTAAAACTCTCAGTAAAAGGAATTAAATTAAGCATAACATAATTTGTTAATTTGCTTGAGCAAGATTAGAAAACACAGGGGTTAAAGACCCAGCAGTGTCTTCTGATGAAACTGTGTGCTGGCAATAGCAGGAATTGCAGAAAAGTGACTTGTGAAAACAGCCTGCTTTGTGTGACAAGGACCAAGACAGATACTCCGATGGCTAAAGACCATTTTTTTAAAAGGGATTTTGAAGCAAATAGTATTATTTATATCTACAGGAACCCATTCATTACAAACCCTACTACAAAAATATTGTAGCACAGCTGAGCAGAAAAACTAAAGATATACAATGTTTAGTGACTGTTGCTGTCAAGAGCTGCATTGCCTGGTTTCTCTAGAAGAGATAGGAAAGTATTTTGGTGCTGTAAAAGAGATTCAGAATAATACCCAGAAAGATATCTACAATCAACACTCACAATATAAAAAGGTGGAGAACAAACTAAGCGTTCTATCCATTCTGAATACCTCAAAAGTCAGTTAGAATAAATAGAAAATGTTAATGTTCTCATCCAAGTGATCAGTTTCTGCCACAGGCATATTGAGTAAGTATAATTTGAGTGACAGTAAATGAGAAGAGATGAAGCTCTGCAGGCAAATTGAGAAATCCTATATTTATACAATTTCAACATAGAGGGATTGTTGTATACCTGTAGAGAGGTCGTAGCAAAGATACATCAAGCGTTTGTCTGTCTTCAGGGCAGTTACTGTGATGAATGAGCCATCCATGTATACAAGCAGTACAGAAAGCATGCTCACACGGAGCCTGTAATGGATCTTCTAACACATCTCGGCAGATGGAGCATAAAAGTCCTTCGTTAACATAGCCAACAAAACGCTCAATATCATAGCCCATGCTTTCCGCACACTTTCAACCTATTAAAACAACATACAGAAAAAAAAAATTAATCCTGAATCCACAGAGCTAGATCCACAATGGGCCTGGAAGCAGTTAGAGAAATCTGGAGAACTTCAGGTGCAAACTTAGTTGGTGAGAATGAGAACACTTATATATTTTGGAGACTTCAATATCTACGTGAGAATTTGCTAGACTTCAGCATTCTAGTTTTGTATCAAGATTTTCTGAATGCTGAAAGCAAAGACATAAGCAGATACATAATCCTTGCTTGTTCTGAATTCTGCTACAGAACATGGTTCTCATGGCCATTGTGAAACATACAGTTTCTATTTACCTGAATTCTACCTGAAGTAGAAACATCAAAATGTTCAAATGGAAGTGCTTGCTTTCTATTTCATTGCCTTTTATACGCCTAACAAACCTAAAAATAGTATCCCTACAAATAACAGCTGCGGTACTTTCAGCCAGCAGATTCTGTATTTTATGTTGCTTTCATACTGAAAAAAACAAAAACCCTAAGATTCTCTATTCACTCTAGACTTCCATTCCAGAAGGAACAGCATGAAATCTCCACATGCCTAGAGAAGTACACAATCTTCAGGAAGAAAAAGAAGCCAGAACCGCAGCTAACCTTAAAACATGTTCTCCTTCAGGGTCTGTTTTTATAATACTGATTGCCTTTTAAACTGACATGAAAGTTTTGTGAAGAAGAAGTAATAAGCAATCTGCCTTTATTAAAATCCTATCAGGAAAAACTTACTAGAATTTGGTAAGACTCCACAGTACTCACTTAAAAGGACAGTGTTTTAGCCTTTGCATTTCTCTTAATCATATAAGCTTACTTTTCCAACCCCACTGAGACTCATAAAACAGGTTTTCATTATTTTTGAGGTTTTCTAAATAAAATGGAAAAGCAGGAAATCCTACCTTTTTAGATTTAACTACATAAATACCTAATTTGTCCAAAGACTTCAGAAACAGTTTTCAGATCAGCAACATAGTAGTACTTCCTTCCTTCAGTTTCTCTTCACTGCTTTATTATGTCTATGAGAAAATTAAAAAGAATAAGACTCAGCTGCATCCCCTGAGTCCTATGTCTAACCAGCTAGCTGAGGAATAGAATACTGTCCTAACAGCCCATTAAAACAAAGCTTTCAGAAGCATGTCACTGTGAAACCTACCACTGAACACAAGAGATTCGACTAGAAAAATTCAAGAGTGCTAACATAATGTTTTTAGGAAGTGTCTGGCGTTTTAAGACAATGGATCTAGGTAGTAAGTGAAATGTTTGCAAGACAAAGTTATAACCACAAACTGTTATAATAATAGATTTTTAAAGTTATTTCTGCCAAACCATACTTTCCAAGGTGCTGATTTATAGATAGAATTAAACAGAACAATGTAAAACAAGTAAAAAAAATGCTGGGAATAGATACACCTTGGTTGTAACTGGCATTAGATCAGTGTTGCTGAAAGCCCGTATTAGTCTTTTTATTATCACTAGTAATATATTTGAGACATGAAAAGGGTAAAACAAAACAAAACAAAACATATTTTTCCAGAGTGGTTTACTTTAGAAAAACACAGTAAGGACAGTTCTTCCTTTCCATTTTAATTCCCATTGTGATTTCTGTACCTTAAAAGAAATCTCAAAGTCAGGACTGTCAGGAAAGTCAGGACTTGAAACTGTTAACTTCTCATTATAAATAAAAACTAACTGTGGGAATCCCAACAGAATTGAAAGCTCTGACATAGGTGTAGTGAACTTCACAGCTAGATAAAGCAAGAGATTAGAAACAGGTATTTACCTACATTAGAGAGAGATGTTTTTTTCAGAGAATGAAATAGCTTTAGAGTTTTCCATGGTCAGAGGCCTTTTTTTTTCTTTTTGCCAAACAAACAAACAAAAAAAGTGGAACTTGGCAAACATTGTTCTCCCTGCCACATTCTTACTCCAAAGCATACTTCCACACAGAACAGTGGGAGGAAAAAACAAACAACCAGAAACCCTACCTATGGAAGTGAGCCAGAAAGTATGAATCAGTTTGACTGTCCAAGATTAAATGTAGAGATTAATTAAAACTTGAGGAATACAGTATTTCAAAGCTTGCAGCAGTGTCCATATATGTTTAATATAAATGTTTGTAATCTTAAAAAAAATTACCTTCCTTGTAAAAATCTGGCAGATTTACAGAGTAGGGTATTCTTTTACAGATGAGGAAACCAATCCATAGAAAACTAATGTGCCTTGGGTTATATAAAGCCAGTAAAAGAACATCTTCCCCACATCACTTAACCCCACTGATAACCAGTTCTTTTCATACTGTTGTTTTCTTGTATGCTTTTATAGGTCTCCTGCAAAGACAGGAAGTTCAGGACTTTGCTAGTTCAGGGTGAACATAACAAGCACTAGCTTTGCACAAAGCTGTGATTGTAAGGACAGGCCAACAAGGAACACAATACAAAGTTTAGAAAGTGAAAAACAATGCTAATCATTAGCAGAATGTGAAGTCAAGTACTAGCTCCCAGTACTAATGTTATCATTGAAACATACTGTATGTTTCTACTGGAGGAGAGCTTACTGGCACATGTACATTCTGCCATTTGAATGGTGAGCCTAAAATTTTGGTTTGGCTTGGATCCCAGAGGATCCAGCTTTTAGAATATTTTCATAGAGATAAATATTTTTAAATAGAACTGTATATATTTTTGCTGTCCTAGAGTTTCTGTACTAATGGAACCATGGAGGTAGTAAGTTATATTTAGCAGATGCTTTGCTGAGATCTGAACACTAAGCCTTCAAGACATCCTTTGGCTTATTTTAGCATGTTTGATGACTATCAGAATGGAGGAAAGAATATTTGCATCAAGTAGGAAACAAAAATTTCATTTGAACTTGACATAAAAATGAAGTGTCTCAAATACATATACGAAAAACCTCAAACCAAAAGAGAGTTTAAATAGAAGGTGGATGGGAACTTTGAGGTAAATGATACACTTGAGGTGTTTTTGATGAAAACTTCAGTAAGTTTTAAAGACCGATACTGTAGCAGCACCTACACAATGCCAGGATCCTTGTGGCTGATATAATGAGTCAAAGCATGTTTTCACTCTGAAACCTAAGACGACGTCTTTCACTGAAGTCCCTGTCATGCCCTGGAAATGTTTTACCTTCTGCCAACTTCAAGAGATGTACATCAGTGAGGAGACAAGCAGAAGGAGAGCAGCAGATATATGCCAACCTATCTAGCAGTACAGACTGCTTATTTCAACCAAACAAATTGCATCAGTTTCAACTTCTATTCTTCCCCAGCGATCTTTCTTTTCTTGACTTTGACCTCAAAGCCTCTTCTCATGCTTTGGTAGCATTTCCAAACCTTGTCTTGCCTTTGCTTTCTCTAGTCCTCAAGTTTGCCCATCGCCTGGCTGTTGCCAGCAACAGTGTCCCCAAGGATGTGGAATTTGCAGATGCTAAACCTAGAAGGCAAGAGAAGACAAACTATGACATGTTGCTTGGTTTCCGTTGTTTCAAATATATTTTATCTCTCCCTCCAGTTTTTGACGTGCCACAGTCTCTCCTCATACCGGAGATATTACATCCTTTTCTAGTAGCTGTCACCGTGTTGTCTGCAGATACACATCCACACCAGCCTTGGTGTGGGCTATGGCCTGCATTGCCTTTGCACAGATTTTGCAAACATATAACAGCAGAAAGAGGAAGGATGGGATGCAGTTCCCAAATAATTAATGGCATAGCTTGCCAAATGTCTGGCACTAATCAAGGACACTACATTGGAAATCAAGACAATGAAATCAGATTAATGACTTGCATTTTTTCTTCTGCACTAGTATCTAATTTTGGAAAAAAAATGTTCTTGTTCCAGGTGGTAAAATAAAGCAAAACTGTTTGAAAGGCTGGAAGGAGTCATGAATCATTGGACGTGTAGCGCTAAGATAGCACTTCTACAAGTCCCATGTGAATAGGAGAAGAGCGATTTATGCAGGGCTCAGTGATGAGGTGACATTAAGATTCTGCTAAAACCCACTACTGCTGCTGCTTCTATTTTCACAAGTGGTTACGGTCAAAAATATACTGTGCTTTAAATCCTCCTATGTAGCAACATTTTAGAGTGTCTTATGCCATTGTCAGTCACTGTAACCCAGTTTAAGCCAGCAATAATGTCAAAAGAAGTAGCCTCACCCATTCAACCGTGACAGCAAAAGCTTGATGAATTGTGGGGATAATTGACCTGGTTTAAGACTGAACTGGTAAAAAAAAAAAAAAAAAAAAAAGTTTTAACTTTAACTGTGGTCCTACAATAGTCTAAGTCAACCTACTTACTAAATAATGTCCTTTTAGCATTTTTCTGCTTCTTCCCTTGAATCAGCTAGAAGAGTTCACATGGCCCTTTCCTCATCTGGCTCAACACACTAACCAGACAGAAAACTATTCACTGATTTACTAGGTTAGGTTTTGTCGTATTGATAGGCTAGGATGGCTTAGCAAAAGTTACAGTGATTGAGGAACTGGTGCAAGACAGTGGATGAGAACCTGTAGCCAGGGCAGAAAGGAAAGAAAGACAGCAGCAGTGATTCTAATTAAGCCTCCTACAGAACTACAGTCTCAGATCAGTTCCCCAAACTGGTACACCCCGCAGCCACATTAACGTTTGTGCCAGCAAAAGAAAGGAAGCATAAGAGACTAGACTAAGAATGAATAGCCAGCTAACAGTGAGGAAAAAACTGTGCCTTCAGCAACAGAAACTTTTATGATAACCAGTAAGAGCTATACTATCAATTTAAGGTCAATGCCTCTGTCAGGAACCATTTAAGAAACTGGAACTGCTTTGATAAGACAATTTTTTACCTAACACTTTAATTTGCTCTCCATTGCAAAACCTACTATTCAAGCAGAGCAATACAAGAAATTTACCTTATAGACTGCTTTTTGTGGTTTTGAAGGTCTGAAACCCTGGTACACAAAAGACAAGAGGACAGAAAAGTGTTGTTCAGAGGGCTCTGGTGGAGAGGACCTTTGTATAGGTAAGAGAAAGGACTCTGGGTTATCTATGAGGAAATTGTTCTGGAACTACAATTGATCATCTTGTTCATGTAAAAAGAGAAAGAAACAGAACTGGTATAGATACTGGCCCATACTGGGGCTGCATGAACATTGAGCAACCACTCCTAAGCAGATTCAAACAATTAACACATGCTTACTATTATCCCTTTGATCTCTTCTAGAAAACAGTTGAAGAAGCCACCATCTGTCAGGCACAGAGACACAACTTCCAGCCTGCACTGTCTACAAAACTGGCCAGGCTTGCATGCGGCGAATAAACCCAAGCAAACACTACGTTTTTGCACAACACCTCCAGTCCCCCGCCGCCCTGCCCCGCAGCTCAGCTCCGCAAAGGTGTCCGGGGGCTGCCACCCCCCAGCACGATTTGCCTGCCATTTCCACAGCCCGACTCGGCAGCCACGGGGCTTCCGCCCTGCCGGTTTCTTTCAGGTGAGGCACGCACTTTCGGGTGAGATTTCTCCCCTGCCTTCCCTCACCCCCGCGTGCGGAGGGCGAGCAGCGCCCCGCCGGAGGCGCGCGTGGCACGAGCGACCGTTGCGGGTATAACGGTCGCTGCAAGCCGCGCGCGACAGGTGCGGCTGTAACGGTCGCCGCTTCGGCCCCGCTCCCTCCCTCGCCCTCACCAGCACGACTCCCGGGGCGCCCCCATGGCAGGGAACGGCAGAGCCCGCCCGAGCCGAGCCCGCCGCTGACCCAATGCCGCCGCCGGCCCTCGGGCCTCCGCGGCCACCTACCGACTCACCGAGCCCGCCGCCGCCTCCCGCCGACACCCTCCGTCACTTGGCGTCGTGAAAGGGCGAGGCTGCTTTTGCTGCCAACGTTGCTTGACGGCCGCGCGTCACACCCCAAGGAATCCGGCCCCTCGGCCATACTGTGTGTGGCACAAAAGTCTCACGCATGCGCAATCCCCAACAGAATCAGCCACCCGGCAGATCGTCACCAGATGGCATTACGCACGCGCACAGCAGCGGTTCCTGGGGGGGGGGTGTCTGTCTCTCGGGCATGCGCAATTGAGCTAACCGCAGGCACGCGCCTGGAGCATGCGTATTTGGCAGAGAGCCCGGCACTCGGCCGGCTGCGCCGCGAAGGGCGCATGCGCGCTGCGCCAAGCGGGTTGACGGGAGCCGGCGGCTGCGGCGGGACAATTGAGTGCGGGGCGCCGGGCTCCGCGGGCGGTGCTGGGGCTGCGGCGGCCGCGCAGGTACGGCTGGGGCCGCCGCCCTTTCCCCTCTCCCCGCGGGGGCGGTGTGCGGAGGGAGGAGGCAGCCGGGCGCTCCCAGCCCGCCTACCCGCCGTGGGGAGCCCCCGGCATCGCCCGCTAGCGGGCGGCGGGGCGCCGCGCCCGCCCGGCAGGGGCCGCGCGAGGGCAGGGCGGTGGCGGGGCGCTCGGGAGCCGCCGGTGACCGGCCCCAGGCTGCCTGCGCCGCCCGAGCCGGTGCAGCGGGCGCTCTCGGGCGGCTGTGTCCGCGCGGCAGCGCGCCGTGCCGGAGACCTGTCTCACAAGCAGCGCTGTGATCGGGGAGCTCAGGGGCTTGGTTTCCGTGTTCGAACGCGTGATACTTCGATTTTCTTTAAAATCCATAGTGAGCTTTTTAATTGTCTAACTACTGATACTGCATTTAGGGTTAACACCTGGCCTGGGTTGTTTCTTCTCAAATACACGTTGTAAAGGTGTCTTTTTGAATCTCGCATGTGTATCTCGTGTAAGGCAGACTCATGTTTTTTCCTTACAGATGTGAGTAACGTTGGGCTAATAGTCATTTGAATAGCACTGCGCTTTCTGGCTGCCCCAGTCCTTACAGTTACTGCTCACCTAGAGTGATTTTTCACTAATATCGATATCCAAGGTGATATGTTTGTTGCCTCAGATAACCGTGTAAAACTTACCTTGTGTCTCATCTTTGCAAACATTTACAAAAATACAAAAAAAAAAAAAAAAACAAACCATTTAGCCCAGTCATATATGCCAGGAATCTCTCTCAATGTTCAAGGAAGCAGCATGTTAAATTTCTGCTAAAATTGGATGCAGTGGGTAACACAGCTGTTTTTAATGGGGCTCTATGCATCTTCTGCTGGGTTGGAGGTGTAAAATTTTGAAATATCCTTTGTAATATATTTCATTTTGATGCAGCTGTTGAGCTATTTTAAGGAATGTAATTACGGCCTATTTCAATGCTTGCGAAAACAGGTTCATTTTGTGAGACATCTTAGGCTGTGGTTTCATGGTACACTTAATCCGATCGAGCTACTTTGCTAATGAAAGTGGGAGCAGTGCTCTTCTCTTCTCATTATCTCCAGCTGTTTCTCTGGAACAGTGCTTTACAGTATTTTAACAACAGGGTGATTGAGCTTGCTGGTGGCTATCTGATAGGAAGGAGCATAATTGGTTGCCTGTTGGCTTAGCTGTAAGGTGGAGCTGTTGCCTGAAACACATTTTTGGCTAAGCTAGACTCAACTATGTGTACTCTGATTGTATGCAAAAGATCTAATATCAATCACTTGTTGCACGTCCATAATGGCTTGTTTTCTGTTTGGTGTTATAGAAAGCTTATTTTACATTTTTGTTATATTTTATAAAAGCTTACATTTTGAGGACCTTAAGAAAGAAAATATGTATTACTAGAAGCAATATTGCATTTTAAAAAAAGCAGAAAACCCTAATGGCTTTCATCGTTGTGAATAGATGCTACTCAGAATATTTTTAGATATTCATAAATCTTAACAGGAGTGAGGTTAGTGAGTTATCAAGGGTCACGTCTTTAAACTTTTTCAGAATTTGTAAAACTCTTCTTATGAATCTGTTGTTGAGGTTTTAAAACCAAATGGTGGTGTGGAGACTGAATGGACTTGAAGGCCAAAACACTTTAATGATGAATACGTGCAATTTTATGAATTTCATGGCTTCCGTGCTCCAGGGGAGAGCTGAGGCAGTCCAGAGGAGAGGTAGGGCGGGTGAGCGGAGCAGCTCCAGCCGTGCTGGGTGAGGTCCTCGTGCAGGGTTGGGGACCCCCGGGCTCTCTCCCCACATGTCACCCCAGGCACAGGATTGAGTAGAGAACATCTCATTCTGGACTGGCTTGTTCAAGTCCACGCGGCGCCTCACAGCTGGCTGTGGTTTGTGCTGACAGTCTGCTCCTCTGGAAGGTTCTTGGCACCTTTGCAGTTTTCACAGTGATCAGCAGTTGTTTGTGCTGCAGGTGCTCCTCTACTCTTACAGCGAAGCTACCCCCTTACCATATAGGGTTAACTGAAGTGCTTATGCTAGCACTGTTGTGACGCAGGCCCAGCTTAGGCTAACTGCTACACCTGCTGATACAGCCAGAGACCTTCCTTGCATTTTTAATAACGTAGCTATAATGAAAATTATAGCAGTTAAGGCCACTTTGCCATTAAGGTTTACCTCTACTAACAGCATCGTATACGTGCCCTTTGTTCAGTTAGGAGGTGGAGGTACTCCTGTTAGTGTCCGTTCGTTTGCGGAGTATTTTGACGGTACTCTCACCAGTTTCGTGCCGCTCTTGGAAAGGAAGGTTGCTGTGCAGCGAGTAGGCCACTAGAGCGCAGAGCAGCGTGAAGAAAGTGCAGCTGCACACAGCGGCTGTCGGAACAGCCCTCCAGCGTGCTTTCTATGCTGTGGAGAGGCTTGTGGCTGCAAATCGTATTTTGGTTTATTCTTACCTGATAGTTGGAGGAGCAATTAAAATAAACAGTCCACTGAGAAATGCGGAAATAAACCAAAGGATGTTCCAGTAATTGCTGTACCATGCTAGTCTTGTATTCATAATTTGGTCTGGTGGGTAACACTACTGGGATTTTTTTTTGTTGCTTCCACTGCTTTAGAGTATAAAGGATATAAATGTTTTTATTGCGGTGGTTGCAAATATACTTTGTCATATTAACTTTGATGTATGCTTGGTTTTGTGCTGTGTTTTTTGGGGGAATAATGTTCTTATATTTTGAGGGGCAAGAAAAAAAACTATATTACATTCCTTCTGCTGTTCAAGTAGAGATAATATTGACTGATAATCTCCATTATAAGTTTGAGATCATTCTTTACTGAATTCTTGTCTTATTATACTGAGTCGGAATGACCAATATAATTGACTGTTGAATTGATTTCTCCCATATATGTCATATAACTTAAATATTCATTGCTCATTGTGTGCTAATAATAGGTTTTTCAAAATTAGATGTTTCAAGTGTTTAGAACAGTTAGTTCTGTTTCAGATTGTCTCTCTTTTCATAGACTGATGTAACTTTTAAGAAGCCCTATGTTGCTCATTTCCAGAGCTCCAGTTGCTCTTGAACTGCATTATTTGGTTTTCAAATGAAAAAGGAAGTGTTCAACCGCTGAAGTTATATAGTGGAAATGTAGTCCATCTTTCTTGGTACTTAATGCATTGCTGTTATCTTACTTTTTCATAATTGTATTATACTTGGGAATTAAAGTTGTTACTTAGAATTTTTTTAAGCTTTTAAGTTTTTTTTTTAAGAGTGCTTATATTGTTATCTGTGGATATATTTTTATATTTAAAGCCTATTCTGACTAGAGTTGTCTTTATCTGCTTGCTTCCTTCCTTCCTTCTCTACCATCCAGAGCAATACATCTAAGTATGAGGCGATCAGCAGCTCCCAGTCAAGTGCTAGGAAGTGTAGCCAAAAAGCCAAGGTTTATACCACCAGGAAAAAGTAATGCAGTTTGCCTCAAGAGCGAAACTGAGGAATCAGACCAAGAAATGAAATTGAAAGAGGTAAACTGAACAGTGCCCTAAAAAGCATATTTGTTTGTACAGTCTTGTTATTAAAAGATAGCATCTGAGCTCACCACAAACAATCCTTGCTTAAATAACCAGTCTGTTTAGGTTAGACTTTGATACCTTTGCTTTTACTACATTTGGTCTTGCTTCTCAGATCGGTTTCTCTCACCTCAGTGAAGCAGGAGAAGAAAAATGTTTTTCAAATTAATCGGTACTGAGCCCAAATACAAGTCTCAGTATAGCTGAGGCATGGATTGCATCTTGGCCTGGGCTTTGTTGGATTTGAATGTTTGGAAGCCTTGGCAAAAGTAGTACTGTACGGAAAACAAAATTAAGAAATGTCAGTACATTAAGTTGTGGCTTTACTGCAAGGAACTCTCTCTGAAGCTTTTAATATCAACAAAAAAAAAATCACCATTTTTATTAATCTTATGAATGGAAGATTTCTGTTAAATTCTGTTCATAACACTATATGCACACTACGTGTGCATATGGTGTTTGTCATTGTGTGCATGCATTTGTTTTCCTGAGTGTTGGGATGTACACATTCATGTAAATAGTTTGATGTTTTCCATTCTTAGATGTGAAAAATATGTGACTTGTACCAATTAAGTCAGTAACACTTTGTTTTATTAAAAAATGTCAGAATTTGTATATGATTTGTAAAGTTGCCATGGTAGTATGGGCCGTTCTGTCTTTCAGAATTGCGAAGTGCCCAAGTCTGCATGACAGCTGTAGCAAATTATTGTCTTGAATTCTAAATTTCTCTTGTCTTTTTTTATCAGTAAAAAATGATGTACTTATATTTTAGTAATAAGGATTATGCATCTACTAAGATCTTTTTGTTGCTCTTTTTTTTTTCCATTCTCTTGGTCTGTGTGAATGAAATACTATCCCGAACTTGTTTCTCTTTTGCAGGTAGATGAGAAACAGGGAAGTGCTCCAGGACATGCAAGAGCCCTTTCTAAAATACATAGCCAGAATCAAAATGTAAATTTTACACAGTCTGTGGAGTCAACTGGAGAAGTAAAGACTACAAAAACATCTAACAGAGTTAATAAATTTTGGAGGTTGGAAGTGAAAACACTAAATCCACCCAAAGCTGGTAAGTTTTTTTTTTTTTGTTTGGTTTTTTTTTTGTTTTTAAACTACTGTCATGTATTGTGAGAGAATTTGAGAGCTTATGAGTCATACAGTGCTTACTTACATTACTATTTCATAAATGTTTACTGTCATGCAATGGTGGCATTATTTGGTCATTAGTATAACTTGTGTAATTATAGCTCTAGATATTTTCTTTTGCAGTGTACCATAATAGTGTAAAATGATTTATAAAGAATTAATATTGAGATGTCTCTGTTGGGTAAAAAGTGAAAGGAACAAACATTAAATGATTCTTTAAATTCAAAAAGGTTTAAAAAACCCAAAAAGTTGACTTTTCAGAAGCCAGCTGGTAGTGCTGCTTCATGTTTCTATCTTTTGGAAGAGTACTATGGTCAACTCACTCTAATCCAAAGTAATACAAAGAAGAGAGTTGGGATACCTGAAATAATGGAAAACGTGTAAGGTGGATACCTTGCTGGCCTTGTGTGGACATGCCTAAGCACAGAGAGTAGATTCACATTTTTCAGGATTCATGGGCTTTTCAGTGCAAGATCTGAGCTATTGTCTTCAATGTTTCCAGGAGGCACTCCAGATTCAAGCCTCTGTTATTAACTCCAGGGTAGCACCAGGCCCAGACTGGCTCTGTTCATTGGTGTGTGTGTATTCATTCATTAGCCCCAGTAATGAGAATTACTTCAAAAAGTTAGGTCGTAAGCGCTGTAGAGGTGTTGAAGGGTCTCTGAACTGTAGCAAATACGCCTTGATGGGCCTGACTGACTCTGTGGGGTTGAGTGTCTTCACTGCGCTCTTTTCACGTGCCCTGCCCACAGATGCAGTGCAGGGTCATTCCATGCTGTGTGAAGGCAGGTCTACTGCCTCTTTCCCTTTGTGTTAGGGTTAATTTAATTGATAATACTTTGTGTAATGTTTAATGAGACCTGAAGTTTTAAAACGGCATTTAATGACTGCTTATCATTCTGACTCTGTAATGGTTGGAAATATAATTTAGAAAGTTTTGATGAAATCATATTCAATTCTGTCCATGTTAAGAGCTGCTGAACCTGGTAGCCTGATAGAGGCGAGGCTGCCATAGCTTCATGACCTCAGGCCCAACCACTGGTGAGACTGAGCCTGTATTCCTATTAGGGACATGTGCACATATGCATGCATAAATATATATGTATATGTACGTGGCTGGTAACATAGGTCTACACAGGCAGAACACAGCACTAACGCAAATGTGAGGCCATTGGCGCCATCTATCTTGTTCCACTCTCTGGCTGAGCAGGATGAAAGCCTGTTCATGCAAAATATATTTACAACATGAATCCCACCAGTAACCAGTCTTGGACATGCAGTCTGTCCAGTAGCTGGCTCCTGGATTCACTGGTCACCCCAGTTGCTGGCACCTTTACCAGATGCTGGTACTCAGACCTATGCACATACAGGCCTGTACAGATAAAGGCACTATGGATCCCTCTGATAACAGGCCTTAGACACTTGTTCTACCCAATAGTTGGGCCCTAGGTCCCCTAGTCTCCCAGTTGCCCCATGCATAGGAGACACGCACATGCAAACATGTCTCTTCAGTAGTGGAGACTTACCAGCAGGCAACCCCCAGGTGTCCTGGTCTCTCCAGTAACTGGCTTGTACCTCCTGGTCCCTGTATTAACCAGTTCTCAGACCCCTCTGGTCTCTCCTTTGTCTGGCCCAGACTCATAGCTACTCCAATACTTGGCTCCCAAGCCTCTTATCCTACGTGTCAGCTAGTCTGGCTTGATGTCCCTTAGCAGTTCCACACTGACTGACGTACTTGGACGCTACACATGCTCTCTGACCTCCGGTTGCTGGCTCCCCAGGCATACAGGCCCCCCGACCCATGATCCTACTCCAGTTTCTGGCACTTAGACCTCTATACACATGCGTGCACCAAGATTAGAGTCACCTCACGCAGGAAAATAGTTAGAGGTGGAGTTTAATAAGAAGACAGGACAAACTGTGGTGGTAGGGTGCAGAGTGTGGGTGGACAAGTATACTGACCAGCCACCTCTTTGCATGCAGCTGGCCCCTTTTATCCTCTTATCCTTCTGTTTTCACATGCTTGTTCCTTCCCAAACAACTTCAGTCCCTCCTTTTACCTGTCTGTTTTCTTCCTCCAGTCGTCCCATAATAAGTCTTGTACAATCCCAAACCGCCCTTCTTGGCATCTCGTAGTAAGTTCCATACCCCTGTAGGCAGCACCACCTTCAGGCTGTAAAGTGATGCAGACAGGCTCTCCCAGTGATTCCTCTTGCTAGGCTTCACCCCTGGAAGATGGGGCTGCAATAGCCCGGGGAGGATGCTGCAGTCGCCACGTTGTGACCCAGAGCGTGTGTTTTTGTGAAGCTAATGTGGGAAAACGCAGCCTCCTTGTATGTCTTATAAGTCGCTCTGGATCTAAGGCTGTTGTGTTCACCTGTAACTTGTGTTCCTTCTGATGATAGTCGTAATTGCAGAAAATTTTCGGTGTGTATGGGACAAGGTTCTTTGAGTGGTCTCTGTAGCTACATCTGCAAAAAACTTATGTCTGCTGCTTACAGCTAACAGTGCACCTGAAAGATAACCAGTGGATTTCTTTCCAAAATATCTTCCTGTTGTCCAGAGGTGAAATCAGCAGTCTTTCCAAAAAGAAAATGTAAAGTGAAAAAGATATTAAATGCTTTTTCAGTGTTATGAATTTCAAATACAGCTGGCATGGCTTTTCTGTGATGGCTTTAGAAAAAACAAAAAGTTGTGGAGGGTTGATTGGGAGACCTGGCTTCTGCTGGTGTGGTACTGCTAGCTTTCTGAGTGACTGAACAAGCCCTTTGGACGCTGTGCCATGGTGTTCCTACATCTGTAGAATGGGGCTCATCTACCAGATTTTGTAAAGCAATGATTAGATATCTTTAGTTGTTTTATACCATGTTTAATGTAAATGTTAGTTATGGTCATCAGGTTCACTGGTGATACAAGCACTGTACTGTGAAGACACTCCTGGCTTAAGGCTTCTGTAAATCTTAAGTAATTTCTTAATGACTTAGATTTTTCCAAGACAACTTCTGCCCTTTATTTCACTTTTATCTGCTACTGAGTACAGCTGAAGTAGCAATTACGTAGATCATGTAAACCATAACCTCCTTTGTAGTGCGAAACTGAATTGTTTTGTCAAACCTGTTCTGGTATGAAATTCAAAAGTAATGGAAACCAGTTGTGAAACCTAGAGTCATTTTTTTTTTTATTGTAATGGAATTATATCTGAATGTTAATCTCTTCAACCAAAGACAACTTCTATGAAATGGATGTTAAAATAATTTTAAAATTGAAAAAAATCTGTGTGTATGTGTATTTTGGTTTATTCTCTTGATATCATTTAATGCAGATAACAAAGCTGTTAACTTTATACCATGCTCAAAGCTGTTGTGTTTGGGTTACCAGTTTCAGCAGTGGAATGTGTAAATAAATACCCTAGTTTCCACTGAAATTCTTATGAAACACCTATGGACGGTCGGACAACTGCACTGTTCATTGAGCTAATCTGTCTAAAACCTAGCCTGAGAATGCTGCGCGTTCTTTCAAAAAAAAAAAAAAAGAAAAAAGAAAAAAAAAAGAAAAAAAAAGAAAAAAGAAAAAGTTATCTGACAAACAGCATCCATTTTCTGGAGGAGACAAGTAAGGATTTGATTAGATAGCATCGATCTAAGAATTGTAGCTTATCTAGCTTTAAAAAAATACTTGCTTTGCTAGATTTCTTTTCAAAATGCACTTTTTCCTGAAAATTTTGCTAACAAAAGTAAAATGAAATTAACTCCGAACTTGCATAAGATGAGATTTTTCTAAATAGGTTTTAATAAGATTGTAGCAACTGTTGTAGAGTGAAACCTTTGCATGTGTTGTAATTTTAGGACAGTTTTGGTGATATCAGGGTTTGAATTTTAAGTTATTTCAGAAGTAAGTTCATAGAAACATTCTGTTCAGCAGGCAGATTACTAACCATGATTATGATTAGTTCCGAATACTGGAAAAATGCTTATCCATATCTGGAGGAAAATAAACTTTATTACTGTTTTAGAAATTGTTGTTTGCTGTTTGTTTTTCTCAAAGAGGCAAAAAGTATGGCAATCTCTATGGTACTTTTTTTGTATTCAGAATAGAGAACATGTTGATGCTGACAATGGATGTGGTGAGGGGAGATAATTTATTTAACTTTCACTATTCTTTTTTTCTCACATGCCTCCAGAGACCTCTGTCTGTATGATCTTAAAAATGAAAATTGCTTTAACATACTGAAAATATTTATCAGAAACTAGATCCTCTTCAAACTTAAATATAATCACTGTGGAAGAATATTATTGTAGCTCTTGAATGTCTCTTGCTTCTGCTTCTACTCATGAAATTTGGAGGTCCTACAAGCAACTACAGGAAATGCAAATAATTTGCATTTGAAGTTGGAATGAATGGGTGGATGTCTGAAATACACTTAGTATCTCCTCAGTGTCCCAGTACTCTGTCTGGATTAATTTTTTGGATTTGTACTCTGTGAAACTGTCAACTTGCTGTGCAGTGCTGATACATTTTTAGTAAGCAGGGCTGGCCAGAACTCAGGTTCTCACCTGCACTGCCGCCTTTAACGTTACATATGTGAAATGAATCTAAAATTAATTTATTCCTGCTATCTGAGTTTGCACCTTGTGTTCTGTTGCTCTCTTTTATTTAGGATGTTGTCCAGTTTTTCTTTGGGCTCTTTATGTTATGCATGGAGATGAATGGATCTACCACCTGCTTACTTAAACATAACATTATAGTTGGACTGATATTTCATTGTTTGAACCTTTTGTAAGTGAACAGAAAACCTGGATACAGTCTGTCATTCTCTTACAACTCACCTCTTGTTTGGTTTAGGAGTACTTTGTCTTTCACCCATGACTAATGTCTGTTACTACTTCTGCTAAGAGCAAGTTTGTCAGAAGTCTTATATTCAAATATTATCTTTGAACTAATAATGCAGAGAGATTGTAACCATATTTCATAACAGGGTTAAAGTGCTCACTGTATGTCTCTCGACAGAATGTTTTTGAACGTCTTTCACGCTTATGATATTAACCATATTTATTACTTGCATATAGTTTTGAAGCATATTTTTTCCATGTCTGCTGGAATTTTTTTTATGTACTGATATTTACAGAGCACATTTGGTCTATAAAGTTTAGACCCTTTGCTCATTTCAGTCAGTTGACTTTTGTAATAGGAATGTTTGGCTCCTTTGGCTTTTTAGAATATTGTTTCAGGTTAATCAGATACCTCCTGTTGTTTGATAGGAATGCAAAGTTCTCTTGACTAATTGATATGAATGTTATAAGAGAAAATCCACTTTTCATTCAGTTTTAACAGCACCACTCAATTGCCTATTGCTTTTAATCAAAGGATTTAAAAATGTTGTATATTCGGGATTTGATTTCAGGCTAGGTGCCTAGTCTTGGTTTCTAGATAACACAACTGAAAACGTTCAGGCCTGGTATCTCAGAATAAAGTATATTACTGCTAGAATTGTTTAGGTGTCTGCAAAAGTAGAAGTATTAATTCTAACTTCTATTATTACTGTCATTTTAATATTTTACTTTACAATTGAACTGTAAAAGAAATTCCAGATAAGTATTTTGATTTTTCTGTCCATATTAGTGGTGGAACTGCATACGTGGCTACGATTCGGTGGTCTCCTCAAACTTTATCTGATAAATGGTTGGTAAAGCACTTTAGATCTTTGGATAAAAGATACTGCATAATTGCCAGTAGCTCATAGTAATAACTAGTGCAGCTAAGGTGTTACTGAGTGCCTGATTGCAAATAATTTATTACTTTATTGCTTGCAAGTAAGCTCTTACAAATTTGTAAGTTTTGATACAGTTTCTTATTTGAAATAATATCAAATTACCTTGCTCCTCTTGTGATTTTAAAATTACTCCTTCTCCCTGTGGTGTTCTGGACAGAGTGGTTTAGCAGTGAATAGACTAGCCGTTGCTAAATTCAGGAGTTTCTGTACTGCTTAGGTATCATCTGTAACTGTTTGATCAGTTCATTTCATGAGATGGGGACTGATTAAGAAAACTCAATTAGTGCTAAAGTAAATGTATCTGGAGAGAAATTGTCCTTAGCTCTGCTTTGACACTGGTTCCAGAAATGTTCCTTTATGTCACCCGTGGTAGGTAAACATGCAAATTGATTGTCACCAGTTGGCCCAGTACCCTGCTAGACAGCAATCAGCATGTAGACTGGTCACAGAGACTCTTGTGATTGCTTAGTCCTATGACACATTTTGCTTGGCACTCTTCTTTGGGATGTGGGATGATGTCCTCTACTTTGCTGCTGGCATCTGATCTTACCTGGTCTTTCCACAGTTGATCATGCACACTCAGAGTTTCCCCCTTGGTGTGGTTGCCCTTGGTTTCCAGATATGTGTGGAGGTGGTATGGTAGCAAAACATTAATCTTAAAGCATTCAAACTCTCAGGAGTTCAAAAATAAAGTACAGAGAAGTTCTCTGCCTTTGTTCACCATTGCTTGTTCTCATCACCCTTGAGATTTTTTTTTTCCTGCCTTTCTCTTCCTACAGATGATTCATCACCCTCTGTGTGGTAGTGGCCGGAACCATGTACAGTACAAAACACAGCCCTTAAGGGCTTCTATTTCTGTGCTCTGCTTCAAACTCGGAAGCGCCAAATGCAGCAGCCATGACTTCCCTACTGCTCTAGTTTCAAGGTCTGTCTGTGGAGGAACCATTATTGTGCAGGTCTGTAGCAACAGTCAAGTAACTTGGAGTCAGTTGCTGTATGTAGACTGAAAGCTAGCAAAAGAGTATAGTGTGGTTACATGATACACTGGCCTGTTAAAGAGGGTCACATCCCTGATAACTAGTGTTACTCATCTTGAATTTGGGTTGCCAACCAGCTGAGTGGTAAAATATACTGTGGTAGTAGGAACAAGCAGCCAAGAGTGAGGTAGGAGGAAGGAACTTACACGCGCTTTGCCACCAAGGGGAACATATCACATAACCTTCAGTGAGTGCAAAGCTGCTTCCCCAGCTAGGGTAGCCATCTGCAGTGCAGTAATAATGGGCAGTTGTTAAAAAAAAAAAAAAAATCAAGACTTACGTAATTCTAGTGTGATATTTCCACAGATAAGTTCATATCAAATTATAAATTACATTGTACTATCTTGCTGTCATGTGAATAACTAGGCTTTATGTAATGATAGATGATATAACCAGGATATTCACACATTTGCAAAAAGGGCAGTGAATTGCCAGTGAAATGTACTTTTCATGTGTCCTAGTTAAGTGAGCTCTGATATGTGCGGTTGAACTAATAGAGGTAATGAAGGGGAGAGGAAGGAAACTAGAAGTCAGAAGGGTGTTACATAGTCAGAAAACAAAAATAGAACTATTTTAGATGCAAGATACCCAACATTTTCCAAAAAGTTGGGGGAGTCAAGTGAAAGTATTTCAGTAGTAACTTGCTTATTAAACTGAACCATGTTTGCTTCTTTCAAATGGAAAAAAAAAAGTATTGCTAGGTTCTTTACTTTTGAGTAGTGATAGATATATCCACTATTGGAGAGAGCTGTGTTGCACAGAAAGATATATGCATCTTTTATGCATGTTTTCCTTATTTTTGATTTCTCAAAAATTAAAATGTTGTAGAGAAGAAAAGACTTACATACTCTGTCAGTTGTGTAGATATAGAGACCTAATGTTGAAATTGCAGGTATAGAAGAAATTCATCTCTTCAAAGGGAGATGGTAGTATAGGAAATGAATCTACTATCCCCGTATGTTTATTATAACTTAGGTCCCTGGAATTTGCATTCAAACAAATGGACCATACTCTGTGATATATAGAAAATAAAATTATCTAATACTGTAATTTTTGAAATAGGGAACTTATGAAATACTCTGTATAGAAAGTGTTTGTAAGGATTGAGGTTTAGCAGTAATGATAATTCCTTCACTTTCGTCACTCATTCTGAGGGAGGTATTTCATATAATTTCTTCTTAATTTCTCCTTGACTTTCAGAGTTTCTTATCAGGCCATGCGTGTGGGAAGGAATGAAGATGGGCAAAAGAGAAAATACATGGCTGTCCTAAATCTTTTGAATCTCTTTCTTCTTTTCCACTTCCCCACCCTTTGGAAAATGCCAGGTTGGGGATGTGTGCGTATGTGCCCCCCCTCCCCCCGATCCTTCTGTCTCTAATAGATACAAAGGTGGATTTAAGGAAAGATGGGAGAGAATGTAGCTATTGGGAGGAGGGACAACAGATGCTTTATTCAAGGAAACTGGGAGGTTTGGGGAGTTTTAATACACATTATTACAGACTTGGCCTGGATCCCTTCAAAAATAGCCACCAAATCTTTCTGTAGCTAGACCTATTGCTTGGATGCCCTTTGTTGCCATGCCAGCGTAACCAGTCAGCACGCCAGTTCAGTCCCAGCTTTTGGCTTTGGGCCTTAAGTTTACCCCTAAAACAGCACAATACTATTTTCCTGCAGTCAGCAAGATGGTGGTAAGATGGTCATCTCAGAGTCCTCAAAATATCCACCGAGCAAAATCAGAAGAATGGAGAATGCTGCTTCTATGTCAAATGCAGGGAGTAGTGCGTGGTGAAGCATTTGGAGTTTAGTGTTTAAAAGCATAATCTCCAAAAGATGGGAGAATTGCAAAAACCTGACTTTTCTTAGCCTCTAGAAAAAGAATGGGTGTATTCTGCTATCAGGGACTTCAAGAATTAAACAAGATATTCTGAGAAAATCATATTTTTAGTCTTCCTATATTTCTCATCTGCTTTTGACTGGTCATCAGAAAGCTTGTTGGGAAAGAAGATCAGAAAAGTGCAGGCATGTATTAGGAACTGGAGACAGTTTGACAGTTCTGGATTTGTCAAGAATGATGCTACTAGCTTTTTTTTTTTTTTTTTAACATGATTTACAAAGCAAAAAGCTAATTTGTGATGCTATATAGGCATTTATTATTATAATTCCTGGAGGTTTAAGTCCTGTAGGTTTAAGCTGCATGTGATTTGAAGGATGGCTACAGATCTAAATGAGTGAGCCTTTGAATGTCAAATTGAGATGAAGATAATTTCTTTAAAATTTGTCATGGAGAAGAATTGACAAGTTTGCATATTTCCCATTTAGGTGGGCTGGATGTTGAGAGTGTCTAACATCAGTGGACAGGATGGAAGTATTTCCATATCCAGCTTTTATGCCTGGAATTTTAAACGATGTAATAAGTTTTGGAGTAGGCCACGCACAGTGAGCATAAGAGTGCAAGAGTGCTGTAAAGGCACAAATTACACTGTTAGTTCCTGTGTTTTTCCTGCTTATCAGGAGATACATGCACTCAGAGGCTCCAAGAACTGTTAGATGTTAAGAGTTAATACATGGCAGATGGTAATGATGGAAATAGATGCAGCAAAAGAAGAGTTAAAACTTCCCTCTGCTCTATTTCCCCCCCCCCAAAAAAAAAAAAAAAAAGGACAGAGGTTTGGAAATGGTTAGAAGTAACTGCAGAAGGAAAAGAAGTGGTCCGAGAGGTTCAGGTACAGCACAGTAGGAAGAAGACAAGTGCAAAACGATGATGGAAATTTTGATAAGGGAGGGGGGAGAAAATTGAGTGAAATGAGAAATGTCATCCTCATCCCTCTCAATAATGCCTGCAGACCTTAATTTTGGAGATCACCTATGAAACAAGTTCAACATCCAGTTCATAAACTCCTGAAATTTAATGAAGAATTACCAAATGCTGTGGCTTGTTACACTAGACCCTGATCTGCCCCAGGCTCTTAAGCCAGATCAAATGACTTGGCACTGTCTTGCTGCCCTGTCAGAAGCAAGGGCTATATGATGAGCTAATGCAACTTTTGCAGCCCTTCGTACCTATAGACACTCTCAAGTCATCTCATGCAGCTGCCAAATTAATTTGCAAGAGTAAGCAATTGCCTTAATACCTGCCAAATGTGTCTGTTGCCAGCATACACCAGTATACTCAGTGATGTGTAACCTAGGCCATCCCAGCTGCTGAGTCCTGTTACAGTTTCTATTCAGCGCAAGGTTATCAGGATTTTGCCTCAGCTGAGGATCAAATCTAGCTGTCATTCTCCTGTTCTTAAGATTGGGTGATGGTGAATGCCAGACTCAGGTCTCTCCCAGGTCTAGTTTGCTTAGATGTTATGAAATAAAACAAGAACGGACATCTTTCAGGCTTACTCTGGGGCTACCCATCTGTGGACAGAGGACCCTCGCAGAGTTTAGCAATCCTTTTTTGTCTGCTGACCTAAGATTCCTTACACTAAAGAGTCACAGCCTGAATCTCTTCCGCCAGTGTCATTTCCTTCAATGTTCAAGGTTGCTGTCTGATCTAAACTATGTATTTTTTATCTTTTGATCATGTGCCTTATAGCAGATTGTTTTTTCTGGCTGATATGAAGAGACTCTTCCTCAGTTCTGTGTGATAGGGGATTTTTCCCCTCTCCCTTCCCAAGATGTTTCCCCAATAAAATAAATTTTCCCTTATAGGGCGTTCTATCCCATACGTATCTAAATTTATATGGACCTCTTGATGCAATTATTGGCCATGGTCCAAATCTGTCACTTCACTTATATAATTTGAGCCTTTAAAAAAGTTTTTATAATCATTTGGCTACTTTAATCCCTGACTGCATTCTGTCTGTTATTCATTCTTCTCTTGATAGCTCTCCAGGAAGCAATATTTGAATCCTTTTCTTGGTAATTATTCTAGACTACTTTCCAAAGCAAAAACCTGAATTTACCTATTACCTGTAGTTTTGAGTCTTATTTCCCAACTGTTTAAGTCCTGGAACCCCATCAAGGCAGTATTGCTTGTGAATAACCAAGCTGATTTTCCTTTCCACAGAAAAATGTCTGGAACTACTCTCATAGATCCCATTTTGTTCTGAACTCCCAAGTGTGAAGATTTAATCCACTTGAAAGCTGGGTTTTTAAATGTTAACATTTAAATTGGGAAGCATGTGGTATCTTTAAAAGAAAATTCAAGCAAATCCCCCCAAAATTTACTGCTGAATGTAAGGCTGTGCTTTTTCTTTATTAAGCACAGAATTCTGAGTAGATTAGTGAATTCCACTCTGAAGATGTGAAGGAAAAACGAGCTGTGCCTTGTTCATAGGATTAAGGCAAGTGGCATAGAAGGTGTAATGAAGTAAAGAGTGTATGTATGAGTATTTTTTTTCAGCAGTGATGAGAGTTTCCTCCCCACCAACTATGGGTTGCTGTCCCCTCAGTAATGTCAGTACAGGTGTATGTAGGGCTGTATTATAAAACATATCCCTAAAATGATCCAGATTGAAAAAGCTTCTTTGGAGGCTGTATGTATTTCTTTTGCGCTGGTTCTTTATCCTGTGGCACACTGGATCAGGGGACTGATGTTGCTTAAAACTAACCCAGCTTAGAAAAATGATTAATTTGCAGACAAATCAGTTATTTGGTCTTACTTGCTCACAAGCTTTGTAAGTGCTAATATCAGCACAGTGAAGGGAGTAGGAATGTGTCAGGGATGGTGGGGGGGGTAGGACAGGACTGCCTGTTTGGCAGTGTCTCACAATTATATTGACTTAAACCAAATATTAAACTACATACCTGCCGAAAAAGTTGATTTGCTTTTAGCTGGATCATCTCCCTGAACTGGCTGTACATAGTGTTGCATAAATGCTGATGTTGGTGGAAGGTATAGGATGGAGGGCAGACTGTGGCAACAGTTTTGGTTTGTGGTTTTGTTTTGTTTTGTAGTTTTCTTGGAATTCCACCTTTGTTTTGGCTGAAAGAAGTCTAAATGTTCATTAATATCCAGGCTTTTCACCTTCTATGATTTCTCATTCAAGTACTGACATGACCTTAGGCTGATGAGCAGTGATTTTTTTTTTTTTTAAAGGAACAAACTAAAAATCTTGGTTGGCAGCCAGCTTTATTTTTACAAGGGTTATTTAACAGTCCTGATGAACAATATGTAATTCAGACTCTGATTCCTTCAGGCGCTTGCTCAGAAGAAATCATGGTAGTGGTATATTGCTAAAATTGCATTAGTGTGGAAACATGGTCTCTCTAGCAACGTTGAGCAGTAAGGTGATAAAATAATGAAACTTTAGATAGGTCAATATTAGGATTTGCTGCACCTGGTAGCCCAGTAGAGCCAAGGTGGCTACAGTTTTGTGTTGCCAGGTCTCACCTGTAGCAAGGATGAGAATATATTCCCAATAGGCACACACATACATGATGCACATATACATACACATGTGGCTGGCCCAGTAGATCAATACAGAAACCACAGCATTCACACAAACAAGAAGAGCACCATGGCCTCATCCTCTGCTCTCTATGGCTGATCAGGATGAAAGCTTATTCATGGGAAATACATGTATGCTATGGATCCCTCCAGTAACTATTCTTGGACACTTACTCTACCCATTAGCTGGCCCCTGGATCCTCCGGTCCAGGGACATAAACCTGTAACGGGTCTTTCTGGTAACTGGTCCAAACTTATGACCTTACCGGCAGGCACCCCCCATCCCCACGGTCACTCCAGTAACTGGCTTGGACCTCCTGGCAGCCAGCTGTCAGACCCCCTGGTCTCTCCCGGCCCAGACCCGTAGCTGCTGCAGTGCTTGGCTCCCAAGCCTCCAACCTGCTTTGTGGGTGGATGCTCCCTAGCAGCCCCATGCTCCTACAGCTTGACATCGACTTTTTTTTAGGTCACTAAAATGTCAGGAGATTGGGTACTGCACAGCTACTTAAATATCAGAGGGTACAGTGTAAACTCTTTTTGCGACTCCTTAAGCTGTTGGCAGTATCAGAATTAAAATGTGAGGCATGGTCTAATTTTCTGTTGCAGTTGCTGAAGAGCAATCAAATACATCAATTTTAAAAATGATTGTAAGGCAAAACCCCAGTATTCTACTCTTAATGTTAGTAAAGAGTGAAGTGTGTGGGGATATACGGAGGGCAAGGTGATTAAGTGCAATGGTTTTCATAAAGTGCTTCTAACCACATGAGTATTTTGTTTCTTAAATTCTATTGAAATGGGCTTCTGACTATAAAATGCTTTATTTAATCTCGGCTTGAAAGCAGTTCCAGCAAAGCAGACTGGTCAGATTTTGTTAGGTGGTATGAACAAGCGAAGTTTCAGAAATTGTTTAAAACATGCTGCTTGTTATTCTAAATGGTAATTGACTTTTAGCAGTTAGTCTCCCTTTGTTTAGCTGAATTTCTTGTTTTGAATATGGCTTGTGGCTGCTTTGGTTTTTTTCCCCTTTGAGCAAACAAGTTCATACCTAGATCTTTATTGCCTTAAGATATTTCAAACTATAATTAGATTTCTCTTTTGCCTCCCTCCTCCCCCCCCCCCCCCCCCCCCCCCCGGGCTGCCTTGGTTTCAAGGCTGAACACGTTAAGCTTGAGAAGCCATTGCCCGTCTCAGATCGTGCTCGTTTCCACCCTCTGGACTCTTTCAATGATGCACGTAATTTTTCAGACTTAGCTTTTGCTTTTTATATTTGTGAGCACCTTTTCTTACCTCTGCAAGCTCTTCTGTTTGAGAGACTCGTTGGTTTGGTTTAGACCACAGATATTTAAAACCTTGTGTGCGTTTTTCTGTTAAAACTTGGCTTAAGGCGATATATTTTTGAGCAAACATTAGAAATGCGTGAGCATAACATGCCCATCTTGTTACTAAAAATCAGATCTTATCCTGAAGGAATGCCTGGAAGTATTACCATAAAAGTGGATTGTTTCCTGGTGGATATTAGGAAAATCCCGGTATCCACGCACCGTCATGCACTCAGTAAATCTGTCATGACTGAATGTAACCTTTATTACATGTAGCCGAGAGTTAGCTCATGCCGTTGCTCAGTCGCCGCGGCCTGACTGGCGCTGACACATGCATTCAGAGGCAGGCATGTTTTAGCAGGGCACAGCTGCAGGCTGGGGTTATAATAAAAGGTGATTCAGCGCCCGTGCGGTGGGGCCGGGGCGGTTCTTCGGCCGCCGGCTCCGCGCTCCAGCCGCCGCCGGGCCGCGAGCAGCAGCTGCCGCTTTAAGAGGCCGCGCGGCGCAGGCGGAGCGGCTGCGGCGTGGCGGGCAGCTTAGCTTTGCTGCGAAGCGCGGTGTAACCTAACCGGCTAGGGGATGTGCGGCGCCTGATTGACAGCAGGACCAGCATTATGCAAATGCCGCCGGCAGCCGCGGCGGCCGGGGGCTCTGTGAGGGCTCCCTGCGCGCCGCGCCGCGCCGCGCTCCCGTGTCCCCCTCCGCTCCGCTCCGCTCCGCCCGCTTCCCCCAGCGGCCGCGGCTGCTCTGGGCCGCCGGGACGTTCAGGGTCCCGAGCGCGGTGTCGGTTCGAGATCCGTGCGAGGGAGCTGGGGATATGTGTCAGAGCTTGTTACTCCAGCTAAATTAGGTAATTTTTAGCTGGGTAACGTGCTAATCTTTAAACCTTTATGTTTTTAAATCCTGCGTACGCCTGGGCTCCTCATACAAAAGTGCGTTTTGCTTGTTTCTTCTCGTCTTCTCCAGTCTGAAGCCTTATGTAGGTCAGGCTTGGCTTAAGCAGATTTCCTGAACCTGCGTCAGCTTAAGCTGAAGGAATTTTAATAAACCCTCCCTTGTAGGCGTGGGCCTAAATGAGACTAGCCTAGTTAAGCCTGATCTTTTTCTGTTTGTGAAAAAGAGCTGAGCAGAGCTAGGGACTGCATGGTGGCTTCAGGAACTGCCTCCTTAATTCAAAGATAACAATGGTTGGGAAGGCCAGATCTTCTAATTTTACCTTATCTGAAAAGCTCGATTTGCTAAAACTCGTGAAGCCGTATGTACAAATTCTTGAGGAACATACCAATAAGCATTCTGTAATAGTGGAAAAAAACAAATGCTGGGATATCATAGCTGATAACTACAATGCCATCGGAGTAGATCGCCCTCCTCGCACTGCACAGGGCCTGCGCACGCTGTACAAGAGGCTCAAAGAATATGCCAAACAGGAGCTATTGCAGCAAAAGGAGACTTATTCAGACTGTAAAAGCAGCATTTCCGAGCCAACCAAGAAAGTTGTGGAGATGATTCCACAGATTTCCAATGTGTGTTTAAGAGACAGGAGCATTTCACAAAGGTGAGATAATTTTTTTTTTTTTTTTTTTTCCCCCTGAATGAAAATTATGGCGCCTCCTACCTACTCTGTAAGGCTTTTCTTAACTTGTGTTCAGTGTCCTAAAGAAAAGGCTTGTGACAGAACACCCCAAAATTGGGAGCAATGACAAAATAATATTTCTTTTGTTTTTATGGTAAGCTTTATGGTGGCTTAGCACTGCATTCATTTTTCAACTCCGGTTCAAAGCCTGTTTCAGAGTCTTTGTCATACTCTGGAAAGTGAGGGTTAAGAGGGAATCAAAGAGAAATAGGAGCTCCAACCTCTACCCCTCCCCTACCTTTTAATAGGCAGATTATTCAAACACTTGCAAAGTGATGGCTATTCTCCTCCATTTAAGGTAATACTGCAGTCATTTTGCAGCATATGGAACAATTACTAGTTTATATAAGATCTTTAATAAAGTTAGTTCATAGGATTAAGAAACCTTGTTCATATACCTTTTTTCTCTCATTTACTGTGATGTTTGCATATTGTATTTTAACTTATCCCAGTCCTTAAAAAAAAAAAAAAAGACTCCCTACACCACAGTGCCTTTGTGAGTGCAAATGTATTTTTAAATTACAGTTTTCTTGCGCTGACGGTCATTCTCTGAAACTGGAGCAAAGCTAATTGCGATCTAAACTCCAAAGAGTTGTGTATTGTATGTTAGGTAGTTTAAATAGAGAGAGAGAACTGAGAGGTACAGCAGCAGAAGTTTTCTTTTTTGTAGTGTTTTTTTTCCTTTAACTGCTCAGTAAAGTGAGACACACTGTCTAGATTTGAGCCAGACATAATACAGGCAGGCAGGCAGCATGCAGGCTTTCTCACACAGCTGGCTAATGCCCCTCAGCGCTGACTTGCAACACTCTGCTGCTTCTCTATGGGTCCTGGAGGGATCAAAAAATGCCTGGGTCCGTTTTGGTTCCACCAGCTACAAAAACTAAGATGGAGGTGTGTGTCAGATCACGCCACAGCAGTCTTAAGAAAGCTCTGATTTTTATTATTTCCACTAGCAGATTAATGGGAAGTGAACTTGCCATGTTTTAATCAGATATACTGATAGCTGGTGCAGCAGCGAGGCGCTCTAAGAGAAGCTGGCATGCGCACGCAGGGTGAATTTTATTCTTGGTGCCACTGGTTGAACTGAATGCTAACAATTGTCTAAATCCCAACGTGCCAGATGCTCTAAAAATATGCTGTTGTGGGTCCGGGCGTAAAGAGCGCCGAGGCAACTGGGCTGCACTGCTGCTGCTGGTGAATGCCCTTGGAGGAGCAGCGCCAGAGGAACAAAACGGGGCTTTAATTGCGCTAATAAAGGTTGCAGTGTCTTGGCTACCAACTTTTTTTAAGGGGGGGGGGGAAAGTAGTGTGAGAACTTTGGTTTGTAGATCAGCTTATAAAAAGCAGTGGCGCTTTTCATGAATGGTTCAGAGCTAATGATGTCCACAGTTTGTCTCCTATAATTTAAACATTTTTTGCAGTCCATTATGGCTCTGGGAGCATTGACTTGATTACTGCTTACCCAAAATGGTTGTTCCTAGGATCAGCCAATACACCATGTGCTGAAGAAATGGAATATCATTTAAATATTTTTTTTCTGCCCAAATACATCCTTGCTTGATGGTTCTAATTTTAACTGTGAGTTACATTTTCCCCTGATTTTGAGTAATATATTGGGCTTTAACTCACTAGAGTATGGCTTAGGTTTTTGGAGGGAAATACGACTTATTATGAATCCAAATTCTTAGTCGCACCTTTAAGCGATTTCTAGCTCACCGTGATTAAATGAAACCTGGTGAATCATGGGGGCCTCTAGGGTTATAAATACCATCCCCCAATTGTGGTAACTGTTGTGTGTCTGTCTTTCAGTCAAGTTGTCAGAAACAGCATTTGTAACCACCATACAGGAGTTTCTTTTGTTCCTCAAGTCCATCTCTTTCTCTTCACTGTCTAATTGTTTTCCCCTTAAGATACTGACTTAAAAAAAATATATTAAAAAAAGGGCCTCCTCTGAGTTACCTGAATATTTGGTAATTTGCTAGTTCTTAATGGATTATACTGTAGGAGATGGATTTTTCACTGTTTGGAGGCTCTGATCTGTGTTAGACCAAACCTTACCTGTCTGTCTTCTCTTTAACCTCTCTCACTTTCTCTTTCTTCTGTTTCCCTTTGTGAGAGTGACCTGCTTCTCCAGCTAGTAGCTTCCACTTTTCTCAGGCTACAAGCTGGCTAAAAGCCAGGAAATAAGAAAGAGGGAAGCTGTATTAGAAGCTGTTTTTGTGAACAGGGGGAAAACCCAGAATTATAGTCAGCACTGGGGAAAAACGGTGGAAACTTGTATGGTGAAAATAAAGCATAGTTTGGAAGAAGAGACTTGTGGTGCTCCGTGAGAGGAGTAAGAGGAATGTGAGAAAGGGGTATAGTGAAAAAGTGAAGCTTTGTGGGGTGAGGAGGAACTGAGGTCTTAGAACGGTACTTTATAGGCAGGTCAGGTAACAATAGATGGAATTAGGAGTATCTGACGTTTCCTTCTGCAATAAATGAAAGTTCTATTCTAGGTATCTGCTTCAGATGGTTTTTTTTTTTTTTTAAGCTTTAGTTAAAATAGTTTGGGTGGTTGACAGAATTTGTTTATGGAAAGTATATTGCTCTCACCTTGTTAAAGAGCCTTACGGTGAGCATTGAGAAGCTTTCATGCTTTTATTCTAGAAGTTGCACCTTCATGTTAATGGATGGGGGCTAGATCAGGGTCCTGCAGAAATTGTAGCCATGGCCACTTTTGTCTTTTGAAGCAAGAGTTTTGAAGACTATGGGGCAGATGCACAGGAGATGATAATGCCTCCTTTTAATATCGCTGTTAAGGAGTTAGTTCATTTACACAAAATGCAGGATATACAAATTAAAATCCTAATTTGCTTCTGGGAAGTTGAACCCACATCTGCCACTCGCCAGGGCAGTGTGTTAATAATTAGATAGTTTCTGGAATTGTGGATTGTAGGGCTCACAAGGAGTTAAAAAAGTTGAAACCCCCCATCCCACAGCTTTTAATAGCAGCTCAGGTCCTTCAGGGTTGGAGAGCATCTGTAATTACTGCTGTGAATTTATATTAATCGTGGATCCACTCACTGCCTTTAGCTATTAGAGCAGGTCAGTTCTTCCAGAGTTGGGGAATGTTTCATATCTGCATCCAGTAGTTACAGCCCCTGTTTTAGAGAATCCGTGCCATGATGGTGCACTCCCTTTGGTAGCAGTACCAGCTTAATGTGTTCCCATTCCCATATTATAGTGTACTGCCTCCCAAGTCATGCTGAAAGTATTGTTTGTGGATCTATACAGTAAAACAGGTCAAGAACCTGATCTGGCTTAAAGTATTTCCTGAATAAAGGGGTGATGTGCAGAACTGTAGGGTTTTGAAACACAGCTGAGAGTAGAGAAGTAGGCAGGGACAGCTTGAGCCATTATTATCATTAAAGCTAGCGTAATGTCAAATCCTGATTTGAGGTGCTGCTGACTCAGGGGTTTACACAAAGACATATGAGTCAAGAGGGTGTTGTACTTGTGAAAGCTGGGGAAATGCTGTGCAGAACTATAGGCTGTTCTTGATGGAAACATCTTGAACAAGCCTTCTCTTGAAGCTTCAGAAGAATACTGAGATCACCGATGCAAAGGGAAGGAGCAAGAATTAGCTTGACTCTGTAATTTACTGGCAGAACCATCGTCTGGCCTCTGGTTTCTTCTCCCAAGACACTAATTTTGTTCAGTGATTCTTTTACATAGAATACACTTCTATCTGGGTGCATGAATCGGCAATAGGGAGCACATTAGAACAGGAGGAAATGGAGTAAGTTTGGGAGGTGAACATGTTTCTAGCATAGTCCACTCAATCTAAATTTATGCTTTTTTTCCCCCCCACACACTGTATTGTACAAACTATTTCCTATATCATTTGCATCATTTGCACCTGCTGCTGCTTTGCTTTTGTTCTTGTTCTTGTTTATCACTAATAGCCCTTCTTGCTTATCCTGTTTCAGAATAAGGACCTGGCACGTGGTTCTCCAATAGGCTATACTGCCTGCTTAGTAGTGATAGCACCTGGATAAGAGAGGGCTGTAAGTGTGTGGTGGAAAGGAAGAGGGGTACAGATAGTGTTCATGAAATGAAGTAGAATCATAGACATAGCAAAGAGTAGTATTTCAAATGAAACTTTGGTTACTTGCAGCCACACTTCTTTTTTTAATGGATTTTCATGGATGATTTAAATATGATTTTGTGTGTTCTAGTGCTGTTATCAGTAAAGAAACAATTGCTGGTACCAGTTCACCACAGGCAGTGTTGGATCACCATCCTGCGACAGTCATGATGGAGTTGCAATTGGAAGAGGATGTCAAACCTCCTCCCTCTTTGGTTATAGATTCACAGCAAAGTGAGACCTTAGGACAAGAGGAAGAACACCAATTGGTGCATGTTATGGAAAGGTCTCCTTCAACATCGGTATCTTCAGTTGATATGAGAGTGATGATGTCTCCCTCTCCTATTCCAAGAAGAGATGAGCTTTTTAGGCTTGAGGTTGGAGAACGCTTTAGACCAATGTGTGGGTATGACCCACAGATGTTGCAAATGCTGAAAGAAGAGCATCAAATAATATTAGAAAATCAAAGAAGAATTGGGCTTTATGTCCAAGAAAAAAGGGATGGTTTGAAAAGAAAGCAGCAGCTGGAAGAGGAACTGTTGCGAGCGAAAATCAAAGTAGAGAAGCTGAAGGCAATACAACTACGGTGTGGTCTGCCAGAATACAGCAATATCTAAATATTTTACTACTTCTGACATATTCTTTGAAATACTTAATAATAAATGCTTTTGCCCTAGGAAAATTCTTATGTTAAAGAAGAATTGTTTCTTATGTCAAAATCTGGTCTTGAGAGATGAAAGTGTATTTTCCATTTTGTTGTTTATTTACCATAATAAAAATATCTTGTATAGGTTTGAATCTGCTGACTCTTCCGAAGTATAATCAAATCCTGTAGCTCTAAGTGTTTAGGATGATAAAAATCCCAATGTTTTGAATATTTTCACTTATCTGTAGTAGAGTTATAATGAGCTAATGGAAATTTAGCACAGCTCTTCTTAAAAATTTTGATCACATACATAATTTTTTTCAAATAAATACCTATCCTCTAATGATCTTTATGAAGTTACAGGTTAATAAATATATATTAAAAAGGACGTGTTAGAGTCTATGTTTAAATATCTTTCTCATTCATTTCAAGTTGGTAAATCTTATGACAGTGGTGAGATTTTGCTGATAGATCAGCTTGGAAAAAAAATTTCCGGATTGTTATTTTTTTTAATGTTCCGTAGACAGGTGAATAAATGTACATCTTCTAAAAAGTTAACACTCCTTTTATTGTTTTTGGTGGATGAGTGTTTCCATAAGACTTTATCAAAGTAGATACAATGAATGCAACACTTCAAGTTTTTAAAACTGCATGCATGCGCAATTTGTGTGTGTATAGTTACCAGATCTTATATTCAGTTATAGTGATTATACTGGTGAGCAACCACAAAAATGTCTCATTTGCTCATTTGCATGCATAATTACTGCAGTGCATGTGCAACCAAGACTGTTGCAGGTGCCTTTTGATCAATATGACTATAAGCTACCAAAATGAAATAGTTTCTGTATGTAAGTAATATGTGACTTGAAATCAACAGAAGATTCTTTGTTATTCTGGGTACCTTTTATAAATGCTGTTGTTCTGGTCTTTTGATTAGTTTCAAATAAAAAGCCCGAAATGAAAAAGAAAATGATTCTTCTGTCTGTCCCAATAGCAGCCCTTTCCTATGCTGTTATGATCAATGTTCATGAACTAGAAGCAAAATACCAGGAAAGCATAATTCCCAGACTGTTCATTTCCTCATAATTCTTGCTCTCCTGTCTGTTGTGAATGGATCTTCAGCTGCCTTGGCCCTCTGGCTCCTTATTCCCTCTAACAGTATATTCTCCTTCCTCTAGCCTTTAGTACAAGAAAAGGAAATTAAATATAGGGTCAAGGAAAAAGGGAGAACGAAGTAATTCCTCCTGTGTCTCCTATCTTGGACAGCCCCAACAAGAGAAAGAGCAAAACCAACAGGAAGGAGTGTATTTCCTCCTGTGGCTGCTTGTGCTCTCCTCTCACCAGTGTCGCCCAAATCTGCTGTTTTGTCCGTCCCCGCAGAACCTCAGCGTGTGAGCAGGGGCATTGGTCTGCCCAAGTAGGCTCCCTGAATAAGGTAAGCCTTACTGCTGCTCGTCAGGCTCCTGACTGAATCAGGTTACCTTTGACCACAGGGATAAATGCTTGTTAAAAACCGAAGGCTGGAAGCATGTAAGTTTGGTTGAGGTTAAAGAATTGTAGTTAAAATTTAAAGGTAATGATGTGAGAGAAATCATCTTGACTATTGTTGCCCAGGATGACTGTAGCAGGTTTTATGTGGGAAAGGTAGAGGAAGCAAGTCTTTTGTAAACAAACTGAGGAAAAATATAGACAATGAAAACAGCTGCTATCAGTCTGGAGTTTCCCCAATACTTTTCCTGTTCCAGTGTTTTGTTTTGTTTTTAGAGGAGATAGCACTTTAATTGTTTGTTCTTTTGGGAATTTTTGTGTGTGCTGAAAATGATGTTGTCTAAATAAGTGGCCTCTGTTCTTAACAGTCTTTGGCTTTCTTCAGTATTTTTTCAGTTCCAGGAGATTGATCTGTTTTTTATATAGCTGGAAAGACTTCAGTGAGATGCCTGCATCCCTGACATTACAAGATTCAAAATCTGGCTTTGAAAATTAAATAAGGATTTTATTTGTTGCACTTTGGCATCTGAAATGTGTCTTCTGCAAAATGGGAAAGAGCACTAAATTCTCTGCACTTGTTTGTAACTTTGGAATACCTGATTTTGTGTTATCCTTTCAGCTGGGAATCAGAATTCTGGTTTCCAGTGGTAAGGAACTAATTTCTAATTTCTTTTTCTTTCTTTGTATATAATGTGAGTGGGCAAACTTTTAATAGTCCAGAAAATAATTCTTATAGGGCTGGTTGTCTTGTAGCAGTTTTGAATTACAGCTATTCTTTCTTTGGCCACCAAAATGCTTTACAGAGACTTCAGAAAATTTTCTGTTGAGTTCTCCGCTCTCCTTGAGGTAGTTCAAGTGGAGACCTCCAGGGTTTCTATAGGCATGGTATTTCTTTTCAGGTACTAGAACCAGAGGAGTTTCTAATCTTTGAAAGCCTGCGTTTGTTTGAGTTGAAATGTGAAGTAGATGCAAAAATCAGGTTCTAGATAGAGCAAACTCTCCTTTGTATTCTACATAAGGAGGAGGAAGGATGCAAATGAGTAAAGAAATAATAAAATACACAGGTCTGCTAAGAATTGTCTCACTAGAATCAGTGCTCCCCCATTGGTTGTTCTGGCTTTGTTTTGTTTGTTAGTGGAAGGCCTTTCATCTATAATTGCAGGCAGCATCTCTAGTTCGAGGTCTCTTATGCTTCCAGTTTCCTTTGTTCTCTGTTTTGTTTCTTTTGTTTTGGGGTTTCTTTTCAGGGAGGGGAAATCTCTTGGGTCCCTGAGCACCTTGGTTGTTTCTTTATCTGCAATGTCATGTTTATTTTTTTCCACTGCAGAAGTGTTTCCTCCTCTGACATTATTTTGCTCCATTAGTGTATCATAGTGCTGATAATATGCCTCTTTGTGCTGGTGGATACACATTTCTTTCTCAACTCCACATCTGCTTTACAGTATCAGATTATCTGTTGGAGTCAGACATCTCATTTCTCAGTGCCTGTTCTTGTTTTTTCAAGTATTTGCTAATGCAGATACATGTGCTACAGCTGTGCCTAGTCCTTCTGGACCTTGGAAGTACTATGAATTTTTACTGTTCCAACAAATGATTATTTCATTAGCATGTGTGAAAGGGATAGTGGGAAGCCCTCATCTCCTTCACCATTTTCCTTATCCTATTACTCCCTTGACTACATCTGGCAGGGCCATTCCTTGCCTGCATGTTTACAGTGTACTGTGTACATGCAGAGTAATATTAGGCAAGGACAAATTTCCACCGTATGTCCGTGTCCTTCTGCTAAGATAACGAAAGTAAACAGGCACTAGAAGTAATTTAATTCCCAACGCTGAATGGATTTATTTAAGATTACAGTAAAAAATTGTAACGGTGATACCTTTGTGATAATTGTGATAACATCTTGTGTAACTTCATCTGTCTGAGTAATAGTCTAATTTTTATTCTAGACTTTTATCAACTCTCCCTTTTTCTCCCATCCTGACCTCCCATAAGCTTTCGTCTCCTCTGGAATAATCTTGTTTGCTGTGCTTGCCTTATATTAGAATTCTTATCAGGTAAAGTAGTAGGAAAGAGATGTACTCTAAGACAGGGCAAGATTACTTTCAGCTAATCTTGCTTGTCATAGTCCTCTCTTCTAGCATCCTCCACCTCATTTGCTTTAATTGTTTTCTTCCTTTCATTTTCTGGTTGGGATTTTTTCCCCATGCAATGAAAATATATAGACTAGAGCTTGCACGCTATCTTCTATGGGCAGACTTTTTGCCAGTTTGATTTCCAATAGGCAAAGCCATAAAGTTGCTTAAAATCACAAGAAGGAAGTTTTCTAAGTGGGAGGAATAAAGAGAGAACTGTTACACACCAGCTTGCTGGATAAGCTGTCTTTCCATAGTTCAAATTGGACACATTTGGAAAGGGGCAATCATGCTTAATCACCTGATAGCCTTCCATGATGGGATGACTGGCTGAGTGGATGAGAGGAGAGCAGTGGATGTTGCCTGCCTTGGCTTCAGTCTGGCTTTTGATAGTGTCTCTCATAACATCCTCACAGGCAAGCTCAGGAAGTGTGGGCTAGGTGAGTGGATGGTGAGGTGGATTGAGAACTGGCTGAATGGCAGAGCTCAGAGGGTTGTGCTCAGAGGTGCAAAGTCTAGTTGGAGGCCTGTAGGTAGTGGTGTACCCCAGGGGTCAATATTGGGTCTGATCCTGTTCAGCTTATTCATCAATGACCTGGAAGAAGGGACAGAGTGCACCCTCAGCAAGTTTGCTGATGATCCAAAACTGGGAGGAGTGGCTGATGCCCCAGAGGGCTGTGCTGCCATTCAGAGGGACCTCAGCTGGCTGGAGGGATGGGCAGAGGGGAACCTCATGAAGTTCAGTAAAGGGAAGTGCACAGTCCTGCACTGAGGGAGGAATAACCCCAGGCACTAGGACAGGCTGGGAGCCAGCAGTGTGCCCTTGTGGTTAAGAAGGCCAGTGGTATCCTGAGTTGCATTAGGCTGAGCATTGCCGGCAGGTCGAGGGAGGTGATCCTCTCCCTCTACTTAGCCCTGGTGAGGCCACACCTGGAGTACTGTGCCCGGTTCTGGGCTCCCCAGTAGAAGAGAGACATGGAGCTGCTGGAGCAAGTCCAGCAGGGAGCTGATTAAGGGTTTGGGGCATCTGTTGTACAAGAAGAGACTGAGAGGGCTGGGACTGTTCAGCCTGGAGAAGAGAAGACTGAGGGGGATCTGATCAATGCGTATAAATATCTGAAGGGAGGGCGCAGAGAGGACAGGACCAGACTGTTTTCAGTGGTGCCTGGCGATAGGACGAGAGGGCACAAACTGAAACGCAGGCAGTTCTGTCTGAACATGTGGAAAAACTTCTTTACTGAGGGTGACTGAGCACTGCCCAGAGAGGTTGTGGAGTCCCCATCCTTGGGGATATTCAAAAGCTGTCTGGACATTTTTATAGGGATATTGAATCTCATGTTGAAGAAGTTTCTAATATTGCCCAAGGGCCACTATTATGCTCCTTGAGGGCCGGGAGGTAATAAATGTAATAGTTTTTTCCTTTATTTATTCTTTTTGAAAAATTAATTTTGCTCCAAAATGCATTATACAAGGATTAAACCTAACAAAACTTTACATACATTTAACCTACAGCATTCAGATTTTAAATTGTGATGTTTTAAGGTGTTTTAAAAAGGTTTAGGTAGTATATGTAACTTCTAAAATTTCTTGTATCTTATTTTACAGTGCAATGGAATAGTTCCATATGAATTTTAATTTTGGTAAAATCAAAAAGGCTACCCATGGAGATGTTGTTTTCCTAGTATGTTGATTAATTCTATATTCTGCATATGAAAAGAAAGAGAAGCCCTTAAGAAAGAATGCTTATTAGCATGGTAAAACATTTTAAAGTACATGAAATGTAGCTATTCAGTGTGTTCCTAGTGAGTCATGTTTTTATTCTGTTCTCAGAAAACTCGTTCTTCGATCATTTGAAAATTTTATTGTCTAAGTCTTAGATTAAAAAAAAAAAAACTTTGCTGTTTAGAGTAGTTAAAACAATACAAGTCTGCTAGCTGGGCTGTGTAACAGACAACTAAATTTCAGTTATCCTGTGAGGTAGGTTTCTTTGTTTAATCTCCGCTAAAATAAAAGCGCTCACTTTGATGTCAGCCAGGTTGTCTGTATAGCGATGGTTGCTATTAAATGGAATCCAGTTACTCTGGACAAAGTTTCCTCCATGATGATGATATGATTTCTTTAAATTTTACTGAACACTGTCTAACATAATTAGTCTCAGTGAATTCTCGCTAGTAAAATCTGCGGTCGTTCAGTGCTAAAGTGGCTGTAAACATTTGTGATGCTTGTGTAGGGGGGGGACGAGAGACAGAACCCATCGGAAAAGCCAACCTGCTGCTGGCGTTGACATTTGCCGGTGTTCCTGCCGGCCTTCGGTGCCCAGGGCTTGCACACCATTTATCCTAGTGACCACACGGGACGATTTGCTGATGTATCCCAACATCTCTGAGTGAACATAACCCCTTGTTTGATGGGGTGTTGTTCAGATGAGAAGAATATCATGCAAGTTGCACTGAATGCATTATTTTAATCATCAGTTACTCCACCTCAGTTGTTTGCTGTTTAGCAAAACTGCAGGCTTGAAAATCCTACTTCATTTTTTTATATTTTAATTATGCAAAAAGAACTGGGGAAGAAAAACAAAGTGTTTGTCATTTCCTGACTGCTGCAATTTTGATCAGTAGCATAATCACAATAATTAGCATAAGTTAACATAAATCTCAGGTAAAAAATAATTCTGCTGGATTATGATGCCCCTCCAGACCCAGCTGATGTCAGGACCGAGTTTGGTTAAGGTTCAGTCAGTGCGTTCACAGTATTATGTTTGTCACCCCATTTGCTCACTTTACATGTCTTTGTATAATCCATGACTGTATTCTTAATGCTTTTTCAACATGTGTTTGTTTTTGAAGTTTAGATCTTTCTACGTGCTTGTAATAAATAAATGCATATATACATTATGAGTTATATTTTTTAGATGTAATTTACAGTGATACAATAGGAGAAAAATAATTTGGGGGTGGGGGAGAAGGGCTGTGGTACTGTCTGTGGTTAGTTACTACGACATTATTTGTTTCCTCTGTATTGTATCAGATAAAATCTGTTGCAGTAATCCCAAGTCAGAGCTGTTATTTATTGTTGAAGGTTTCATGCAAAACAAAATAAATTACCATAACTCAGCAGTAGTTGGCAGGTAAACTTTACTGATTTACCTGCTACTATTAAGATTATGTTTCTGTGGACTCTAGGGACACTTGCATTTGACCTGTATCAGAAATCCAGAATTGAAATCACAGATATGCACAATTTTACTGCTATTATTGATGCATTGTATATCATTATATGTCATTCATTTAGAGGTTCATGCATCAGTCAAAACTGGGGTTTTTTTTGACTTATAAACTCTGCAGCTTTTGGCCAGGTGATGTTTACATTGTAAGTAAGCTTTGACAGTAGGTTGTATAATACCATGATGGCTTTCAGATGACATTGCTACCATCAACTACCAGTTTGGCCAAAACATTTTATTCTTGTTTACCTTCTTTCAGGCTAAAATATGTGTGTGTATGTGTGCGTGCATTTGTGTCTACTTACACTTTTTCGAAGTAGCTTAGCTTTTTTCTGAGACCCAGATTGAGAGGAGACTTTTTTTATATGTACTGAATTCTGATGATCTTTCCTAAGTAGTGTTGTAGTTTCCCTATGCTTTTGAAAGAGTGCCTGAAATTTGTCATCAAGATGGCCTTTGGCCATTCCCGTAAAAACTCACTCAAGTTTGTCCAATTTTAAGCCATTCGAAAACATAGGATTTGGTCATTTTCAGTGAAGGTTTGTTATGCTTCAGTTATAGTCCCCAATAGCTGAATTCCTAGGAGAGTCTGTCTGTACTGGGCACGTTGCGTTGAGAGAGCAGAACTGTGATTTTGTTTCTTGACTGTGGACACATGAATGAAAGCAAGAAAACTTGTCATTAGTTTTGCCTCTAGCAGGCCAGAAAGCCTCAATGAGGAAGCTGCTTGCTTCAGACCCAGGGAGTATGCCAGATGACAGCAAGAGTCTTGTACTACTGCTCTTCTTTCAGCCGGTATCTGAGAACTGATGGGCGAAATGTTTTCTCAGCATTTGGTGTTAGTCCAAATACAAAGGACAGACTACAGCCTTATCCATTCCTATGTTTTTGTTTTTCCATCTGTAAAATGGGGCTATTACTATCTCCTCATCTCAGAGTAAGGTGGAAATAAGTAAGGTTTTAAAAACCATTGAACTATGCAGCTGAATTACTAATTGCCCAGCTTTTATGGGCAAAGTTAAAGACCAGCAATAGTGTGGAAACTCTAGTTTGTACTTACGTGATTTAGACTGCTTCATAATCTGTGCACAGAGGAGGGCTGAATTAAACTTGCTCAGGAAATCTAACCATTGTAGTTTGTTAGAATTATTTCTGCTAGATAAAATTTTTTAATTTCAGAAAAGTTTTTGTTATGTAACTGTATATGCTAATTACGGTATTTTAGTTTTGGAAGTAAATCAGTCCCAAATCAATTTTGAAGATGGTACTAAAGACATTTTTCAACAGTCCAGAAGTCAAATATGTTTTGACATGTTTAGATACTTTGATTCTTAAGATATAACGGATAACTGTAAACGTTGTTTCTAGATGCAATATAGTAGAGAGAAATTTGATCATTTTCCTTAGCTTATCCTTCCCGGATGAGTATGCACTTGTACATGCACACATGTGCGAACATACACACAAATACACACACAGAATCAGATCTACATATGGTAATTTGAGAAGCGCTGAAGTTGCATGTGCTGCGGAGGCTGGTCGAGCAGCTTACAAGTGACATCAAAGGTAGAAGCAGTCCCTTGGGAACAGCACATGGAACGGGAGCATGTTGTTGGAAAGCTGCCACATCTCCATGTGTTTTAGCATTTCCATATATAAGTGGTCAGTTCAGGACCAAAAATAGGCAGGACTGACACAAAGTCAGCTCTGTCGAAAGCATCTTGAATGTATGGCTCCCTGCTGGGAATCATCTTATTAATTTGCATTGGAATTTCTGTGCAATTTAAACAGTGTTCAGTTTTCTTACTATGATGAACCAGCAAAGGCAGTGCAGTAAGCACCACTCACTCCACAGGGATGAATTTCTCCTCTTCCCTCCTCCCTCGTCTTCTCTCTTGCAGTTTTGCTTTCCTGGTAAGAATTACAACTAAACCTCTAGGTTTTTGTGCTTGGGCCATAAATACTACTTTTCTGCTTGGACTCTTCAATGGATTACATTTATGTAAATCAAAGTTATGTAACTTGATTTGGAAAGATTACTCTTTCCCTCTCCAAATATTTCGTCAGCCAGTCTGTAAGCAATCATTGCTGCATAACGCATGAAAATTCTCAAAAGTATGACTCATCCTCTGTGTGCCTCTTTCCAGGGTAATGCCATAAATTTTAACAAGTCCTGTTTAAATAATTTAGACAGGATAAGAATACTTTGCATCTTGTACTTCATGCAAATTGATCTAATTTTCTCATTGATTATTTTTATTTTAAAGACTCTTATAATTCAGGGTCACCAAAGATGGCCATTAACAAATGCACAGAAAAAAAATCATTAAAATGGATTTCCTTCAAATATGTGTTAAAATAGATGTTAATACCAAGTATACATAATCTTAATAAATCCCTTTCTGCCTGCTTGCTATATGTTACAGAGATAAAAGTCTTTGGGTTTTTGGAAACAAAAATTTTGTAGATCACAGAAATATAGTTCTCTTTTTATAAAAAACAAACACCCCCTCCACCCCCGAAATAATAGCAAATGTTTAGAGAATGCCAAAGTATATATTTTCAAAGTACTACGCTGGGATTTAGCTGTGTACCTTCCATTAACATTTAACACAAGAGATTGCTTGCCTAAATCTCTGAGAGCTGCTTTGAAAATTGCCTGCTTTTGAGATGGCTGCAATTAACCTATGATTGCTTAATGTTCTAATTATTTTGCTTTGCTCATTGTGTGCTTCTTAGTGATTTGGGATTTTTGGTAATTTATATATTTTGAGCTTTTCCACTCGTACGCTATTTAGACTATGATATATTGCAATAACATTCAATATTTACAGAACTCAAGTATAGATGTTGCTTTTTGACGTCACTTTTGCATTCATTTTTGAAGTAAAGGAGCCTTTAGTTGACAATTTAATCAAAACAGCTTTCGGTGTGGACTAAATGCAAGGTGGCAACCTTAAGTGTAGTAAACAGTCAACTTGGAAGGCATGTGAATGGTTCCAACATTTTCTCGAGCTGATGCGGTTTACTGCACCGTGAGATGCCTGCAGCATTTCAGAATTCTCAACGATGCTGCCTTTCCCTTTGATGATAGGACTTGCACATCTATTTCTGTGGGCTTGACAGAAGCTTTCAGCTTAGTTCATTAAATTTTTACAGTGGAAGCTGGAGTCAGTTGGATTGTTAGACAGCTGAGAGCTTTAAGAAGAATAGTTTTCTACCAGGGAGCTGTAATTTTGAAATTATTTGCTCTGTCTCCCTCCCCCCTGCCCCTCGTAGTCGGTATCCTTAAGAGCTAAATGTTTTGTTACAAGGTGGTAAGAGGGCATTGTTCCTGATTGCTTCAAATTAAGTACACCTAGCTTCTCTACTATTGTGCATAGAAAGTTCATATTTGAAAGGAAAATTACTAAGGTTACAAACTCAAGTACTCAAAAAACTGTTGCAAATATGCACAACCTGAGTTCAGCTTTTTTGTGCATTATGGTATAGTCATGAATTATGTGGTCGTGTATTATTATTATTCCATAGGTTTCCTTGCCAGTTTCAGTTCACAGAACGGGCTGCATCCACTTAATGAGCAGCTATTCGGGATTTTCTTTTCTCCTTCTTCTTTAGTGATAGACTTTTGCCTTGTTTTCAGCACACTATTCAAACTATTCCGAGTTAATTTCCTAATGGGTTTTTCTCTGGTGCCCATCATGATAGCATCTGAGTGCTTCACAAATGTAATTACTTTTCACAACGTCCTTGTGAGATGAGAGGTTGGTATAATCTCCACTTTATGGGAGATAAAGTGGGAGTTGAGGCATAGAAAGAATAAAAACAAAAAGTCCCATTAGTGCCGAAGGTGCAGTTTGAATCAACTAGAACTGTATTATCTCAGTACTGTGGCATACTGTAGAGTTAATCTGTTCAAGCCACAGCTTCCAGTCACATCTCTGAGGGCTCAGCACGGCTGCAAATGAGCCTGAATCTCGGTTCAGACACTCAGCAAGTGACTACTGCTGATAAGTTTGGGTGAAATGACTCCTTATACCACAAAGGAACTCTGGCAGAAATGGGAGTAGAATCCGGTTCTTTAAGGCACTGTTCAAAAGATCTAACCGTGAGAGCAGACTTTCTCTCCTTGCAGCCTCTGGCTCCTCCATCACACACCTTTAGCCTTTGGTAGCACAGGAGCTCAAGGACCCTGTGGGCAGCAGCCTCCTTTGCCCATAGCTGCAGAGAGGCTCAGTTCTGCGTGCTGAATGGGAAAGAAGGCCCGTGGAAAAGTAGTGTAAGGTGTATCCTGTCTTCTGTAAAGACTGTATCATTAATGCACATGCACAAAGGGGCAGATCAGGTCACTGGAACAATCTTATCTTTGACATTTCCAAACTTTGAGTGCCTGACTACACAAACTTAATACCATCCTCTTAAGGTAAGTTGGTTTTTTGTTTTTGTTTTCGATTTTTTCTTGGGGAGGGGAAGGAGTATTGTACCACAGGGTTGTAAATATTATTTTTCTTCTCTTTTAAAGTAAAGTAACATTTCTAAACAAATTATTCCATGTAATGTGTTGTTTTCACCTATATAAGGCAAAAGCAAGGTTGAAAATTCTAACTTTAGCCTGCGGTAGGAGGTTGCTGAATTCAGTGTAGACCATTAGTGTAGTGGCATACAGTGTTTTGCCCAGTGGGTTTAGCATGTATTTACTGACAGCAAAGGAACTGAAAGACTGAAAGTTTTCCAGGCTGAAGAGCAGAATGTACCCAAGGGAGATGGGGAAAAACGGCAAGAGGATCCAAGCTTTAGCTCCTGTTCTGGCTCCCCTGACTTGTCCATTACATAATCAAATGTTTTCCTGATTCTGGCTCCTCTGCCTGCCCTAAGCTTGGGATTGATTCTAGCTGGTCTCACAGGGACCATCAGTCAAATGGGTCCAGTGCAAAACTTAACTGCCTCAATCTTGTATCTAGTTCTTCACTTGCCCCTCTCAGTGGAGACCTGCTGCTGAATCAGATTCTGTAAAATGATTTGGAATTTCTTAAAAATTTTTATAGTTGTTTTTCTGATGTTTTTAACCTTGGTAGACCTAAAAATTGAATTAGGGAAAAACAGTTAAACCAGAAGGATGGGGAAAAGGAGTGCACCCTATTTACTTACTTTATTTAAGGAGATCTGAGTGCCCTCAGTGTCTTTGTACAGCCAGTTCCTTTCTGGACTCACCTACTCACCTTCTTTTCGGTTGCAACTCCTTGTCGTCCTTAGCTGTTCTTTTCCCTGTCGCTTTTCATTTTATTTTCCCTGTCACTGCATGGTCAGCTCCAGTTCTCATTTCTTCTTCCCAGGTCTTCTCATGATTTTCTTTGGTGGCTTCCAGCAATCCATACATTCTTGACCAAACCCTGAATTTTGAAGGATAGAGATCAGATGTCATAGTTTTTCTTGCCCCAGTTCTTCTTGCTCAGAAAATCCCAGTTTTCTTTGCTGCTTGAGTTTTATGCTAGCTTTCAGTCCCACTCCACTCCAGTCGCAGTCTGCCCTGGTCTTCCTCTCCATTTCACCTCTTCATCCATTGTCTTCCTACTCCTTTTATTCCCTTGCTGGCTTCCAGCCTTTCCCTGGGTGCTCTGCATCCACTCACACTTATGGTCTCTTACCCAGCTCTCTGTTTTTCTCTTTTGTAAGGTCAGCCTTTCGTTCCAGTTGTAGGTTTTCTTCTCAGGCTGCTTCTCCCAAGCAGCTCTCCCACGTAGCTGTCCGTGTCCCCTCTGCCATCTTTTCCTGCTTGGTTCCCAGAGGGGAGACGACATCTCTGAATGAGTGGGACAAGGAGAAACTCCCCGCTGGAGCACTGGGAGCCGACCCAGCTCTGGTCAGAGCAGCGAGAGCCGTGACTGCAGAAAAAGTTATTCTCAGCCTCAGTTAGAGCATGTCCAGTGGGTAATCCTCAGGAAATTAAGCTGCAGAGAATGTGCAAACTGCGTTCATTTCGAAAAGCTTTTAGCTTTCAAGAATGGAAAAAGTTTTACACCAGCCAAAATAAAAAAGTGCTACCTTCTCCCCAGATTTCTAGATTCTTTTCCAGGGTATTGAGTTGTTAGAGCTTCTATAATGAGTAATAGTTTACTGTAACTAAAACTGTATTTATCTGTGATTTTTGGTCTCACAAACAGTGATTTTTATCTTGTCTGAAGTTTTTATGCATGTTGTATGTGTGTGCGTTAGGATGTAACACAGCATAGAAGCTACATAGAAGACACCTAGCACAGAAGACTTCAGCTAGCCTGGTGAAAGTCTGGCAAAGTTATCAGCTGCGTAAAGTAAGATATATTAATGGAAATCCCCACAGTAATTCACATTCCTCAATCTAGATGCTAGTTTGGGATGAAATTTCGGAGAAAAGCTGTGCATATAAAGTGACTTCAACACAGATGTTCAAAACTGTTAAATCATTTACTTTTTAAAATCTGTTTAAGATAGTTCTGGATGTAAAACAATGGTGTGTTTTTTCAAAGAAGATATTACTTCTTGAAATAACAGTCTTTAGGTGAGATTGCGAACTTTCACATTCAGCAAGCTCATTCAACAGCTAATGCGAAATGGAAAATATTTTACTTGTTTTTGTTTTTAAAACACAGTAAAGCAAAAACATACTACAGATCTCAGCACTCTACTTTTAAAACTGGGCTGATCTCTGATAGGATTTGAAGTGTCTACAGGTCACCCACACACCTTAAATACTGGTAAGACTATGGGCCTCCCCAGGTAATGGTGGTTTCATTTTGGCAATGATGTTGATTTATGCAAGACAAATTACATATTATACATTTTTGTGTAAAAGAGAGTTACTAAACACTGGATTGTTTACAAGGAAATCTGAGCTGTTATCCCAGCTGTCACTGATTCCTATGGTTTTAGAGCAAGTCAGCTCAATGCTTTCTGGTTGTGCTCTCCATAAAAAGTCTCATAGAAGTGCTCTGCAAAGAGTTATTACATATTTTTCCATCTTCACTGCATAGTAATATACATTTACATGTTAGCTTAGTATTAAATTTATCATTATGTTAAAATTACTTTGCAAATGAAGGATGATGCTCTCTCTGTATCATATTTCTTTAAATATTCCCGGGGATCTCTTAGAAGTGTTTAACATACAGATATTTCATACAGAACAAGATACTTAACTGCTGTGTAAAGATCTGTTCTCTGAATGTTATGAATGAATTTGATAAAGCAACTTTTTGATTACTGCAAAAGTGAGCTCCTATAAATTTTTCTTGCTTCTCAGGAGACAAACGTGCCCTTGGCTCTGTGGAGCCCACAGGTTGCAGGTATGCGGACGTGGCTGCAGAGGCTGCAGCAGGGCCCTGCGCTTGAGTGTCGGCTCTGATTCATTCCGAGTCCGGATTTTCTTTTGTACCAGTCCAGACTTTTGGCCCTGCCTACCTTTCTTTTTTTTATTCTTTAGCACTGTAGAGTGCAATTTGAACCAGGTGTTTTCTTTAAACTGTAATATTTGCACTTTGACAATGATTTTTGTTTAGAAGATTTAAAACAATTCACAGAAAAGTCCCTACCAGTTAATACACACTTAAACTGTGAAAATTCAGGTATAGAGTCATTAAATAATTTGACTGACCCTGCGCTTTCAAAATTGCTCTAATCTAACAGTAGCTGCCACTGAAAGGCGACAGTCCTCTCCTCTCCTTGTTGAGGCACATGTTTTCTCCTCTTGTGTTGACTCTGGCTGCTCACGATGTGACTTGCCCTGGCTGTTCAGTCACTAAGGCTGGGGGATGAAATCAGTGGGGGAGGGGGAAGGAAGGGGAAGCTTGTGGCGTCTGGCAGCAGCCTACAGTTAGGTGGTGTTAAGCCATCCATTAAACCACATCTCAGGTTGAGGTGTCTAGTGTCCTGCTCACTGGAGCATGCTGTGCTCCTGGTGCTAACGCGTATTTACAGTGCTGCAAGCTACAGTGTGTATTTTACTGAAAATGCACGTTCGACTTAAATTTTGCAGTCTTTCATAATTAGGCTCTGCTTTCTTACTGCACTGGAAGTAACCTAATGCATTTCATCAATATATTTTCTCTAAATCCTGTTCCTCAGAAACTGGTTAAACTAGTTTGCCATTGGAACACTCCCCCCCTTTCCCCTTTCCTGGATCCTGTCCCATTTTCTGTAAATCATCACCTTCATGAAGGTTGCTGAAACATTTCCTCGTATCAAGTAAGCCATGGTTTATATCTTGAAACTTAAGCCTTTGCTTTCTCAGCTGGGTATGTTTCTATTTGTGCAAGCTTTTCCAAGCCTTTTTACTCATGTTTTCAAGATTTCCAAGCCTTTCATGCTGGGAAGAAAGAAAATGTCATTTGCTGAAGTTTCTTCACAGTTAAGGAAACTGCACTTCCACGCTAGGCAGTTTGCTAGATGGGAGAGAAATGGGTGGGCATGACTTCCCGATCTTTTTCTTATTACAGAAGTTCCCATTACTTTTTTTTTTCAGTCCAAACTGCCTTCAGTAGAGCTTGGAATTTACAATTGCAGTTTATCTTCCAGGATCTCAACAAAATCATCTCTATATAGATACTGTCTACTGGCAGTGAGCAGAAACGGTTTTACTGTCCCAACTGTTGCTCTCTATATTCCTGTATCAAACACTGATATACACAGCATACTAGTCTCATTTCAATTCACGAAAAGTTCCTGACACCATATTTACAACTCTTGGATATTGCCCTGGAATACATCTCCAAAGTTAAATAGGTGAGGTGCAGAGTGCCAACAAAAGTGACAAGCGGAGCGTGTCCTAAGTGGGAGGTTGAAGGCAGGTAACCGAACAGCACCGGTGGCGAACAGGTTTGGGTTTTCTGTTCTAAGGAATGCTACAGAAGATAATTTTGAGATTTTTTTGGTTTTTTTACTGAAAAATGTTTCTTTTTTAAAGAAGAAAAATGTCTTAACACTTTTATCCAGAATTCTACTCTAGTTATAAGTAGAAGTGGAACACGTTATGCAGCAGAGAAACTAATCATTATTGAGCTGTTCTATAAACAGAAATTACAATAATTCCAATGTCAAATTGAGGGAAGAATTCTGAGCATTGCAGAGTCTGTTGGTTTTCAGTTTTCCCTTAGAAACATGATAATGTTAGATGTAATGTGCATCCAGTTTTCTTCTCACTGGGGGTGGATTGCTTTAGAGTGCTTCTCTGCACAAGTCACTACTATAAAATGCTAGCAGTTTCCAGCACTGTTTGTATACTATCGTTTTTTTCTTATTGTTTTAAATGAAGTAGGGAAAAGAAGAGTTTGAAGAATTGTTATTGACCTTAAAGTTAATCTACCAGTGATTCAGATAACACCAAGCAGGATTCCCTGGGTAAAAGAGCAGTGACTGTAAAGGAGACCTCAGGGGTCACCAAACGCATGTGGGGGGTCAGTGGAGGAGATGAGGAGGTGGCCATTCGTTTTCAGATGGCCATCCTTCAAGAGAGAAGAAGAAAGTTCTGCAACGAAATCTCCGGTTCTTTGCAGTAACAGTTATTTAAAATCTGAAAAGGAGGAAACAAGTAGAAGTTGCTGATTAAAAGATGAGAATTCGTTCCAAGGCCAAAGACAAAGTAATCTTTTGTTTTGTTGATCCAGTTCACATTTAGAGACCCAAAACAGAAACAAATTTAGTCATTTGTATTTTTAGCAGTGTGTTTTCTCCTTCTCCTCCTCTCTGCTTCATCGTCCAAACCTTATTAATGGTGGTTACTGAAGATCCAGCAGTCCTTGTGCCTTTTTGCAAAACTGCAAGGATTTATTCTTGCTCTCTGTCTCATTTCCCAAGTTTCATCTAAATACAGTTCCCTACATTTCAGAAAGAGATAATCTGTTCTCTACTCTGATCATCATGTGGTGTGTCAATCTTCAGTAGCTGTTCTGTTGCCACTTGGAGATGGGGTCATCTGTGGTGCATGAAACACTCAACAGGTGTAGAGGGCTGATGCCCTGAAAAAAGATCAACCTATGGAAAATCCTATATTTACAGTCTGTGCTAGCGCTGAGTTCTATACAAAGAATAAAACTCGTAGAGAACTTTGGGAAGAAAATCCTTTTCCATAAATATAGCACTTTGCATATATTTAATACTTTTGTTAATAAAATAAAGGCTAGTTTGAACAATTACTCTGATTTTAGGCAAATGACTTACATACGAGTGTTTAGCAGTTTTAAGAAAATGCAGACTTGATGTCTACCTAACTTAATCAGGTTGCCCTCTTTATTAGACCATTATTATGAGAAAAATTTTACTCTTGCTACTTCTCCTTTAAATACAAGCATAGCTGGAAAGTTTGGAAAGGTTAGTCTTTGGCATAAGCAGTTTTTTTGTATCAGGTTTGTACAGTGTTGAATCCCAGATGGAATCAAAGGAGCAAACCGATTTAAGCCTTTAACCAGCTTGCAAGGGTATTTTAATGAAAATTAGTCTGATTCTCTCTTTGAAGTTGTGCATGTGCTGAAAAGGAATGCTACAGATACTCATTTAGATAATGCTGAGGACTTACCTACCATTACTTGACTCATGTCAGATTGCTAGCTCTTGAAAGCATGTGTTTATTCTTAATCCATATTATAAGCAACTGTTATTTGTTCTATTATGATTTCTTAACCTTATTAACCTAAGTATTTCCTATTAATATTTACACCCATGATACTTATAATTAGTTAACTGCTGACAAATCTAAATCAATGTAAGCCTAGTAACAACGTTTGAGATGCTGCAAGCTCAGGAGATGGTCTATTTCAAGATTTGCATAATTATTAATTTTTAAGAGGATATAAAGAAAGCAGTTGAAGTAATCTTTTGCTATAGTATGATTATAGTGATTCTGCAACTTAATACTATGGGCTTCAGATCTGCTTACTGGCCTCCTTTACTGTCTTTCTTGAGTTCTGGATTCCTGTTCTTGCTTCCAGAACATTGCCCAGCACCAGCTCATCAGGACTCTGTTTTCATTTTCTCCTAGCCTTACTTCCCTTCTGTTTTGTCCAGCCTTTCCTTTTATTCTTTTTTCACTCTCATCATCTTCTATGCCAAATCAGGAACTCTCTTATTAATACACCAAGTAATGTCCTGTTCCTGAAAGTGCATACTTTCCAAAAACAATTTAGTAAGATCAGTTCCTATTTCAGGTTGAGTCCCTGTGCACTGCTCTGTCTCACTCCAAATTTAACGTAAGCTACCCAGGACAGGAAATACACTTTGTTTATACAAGATGAAATGCATAGATTATCCTTGATTTGTTTGAAAAGAAAATAACTGTATGCTTCATGAGGAGAACTTTAGATATTCTGTGTTATTTTATTTCCCTTTTAGATGCAGTGTATTTGCCAACATCAGGAATGGCAGGAGAAGCAGCAGCTCAAGAAGAACCTGAATGCCTTACAAAATATTTCAGTGTTGTGTGGTGTAAGGCGTCAAAGAAAAAGCACAAGAAGTGGGAAGGTGATGCTGTCCTTATTACAAAAGGAAAGTCTGTAATACTGAAAGATATGGAAGGCAAAGACATTGGAAGAGGTACTGTAGATCTGCATGTGTGTGTGAGTGAAGAACTGGCTTAAAAATAATGTGCTTTGAATGAAGCAAACACAGTTCTTTTGATAGTTTACAGTTCCCAAAACTAATCTGTCGACCACAGGATGCAAAAAAAAAGTAGATTTTCTTTTTGGCAAGAAAAGCTTTATACTTCTTCTTACACATGAGGCAGATGCATGGAGGAGGCTGGGGCAGGCTGAATAACATTATTCACAGAAACACGAAATGCTAGTCCAGGGGGGGTTGTGGAAACAAACTGCTGCACTAATTCCCCAGAGCTGCCAAATGGGGGATGAGAAGTTGATTTCTGTTGCTTGAGTAATGCACTAGAGAAGGTGTTAGAATTAGGGGAAGGCATACAGGTAAGTTGCTTGTAGATATTCCAGTCAGTAATATAATAATTGGGAATATCTGAGATTGGATCTGTACTTCTCAGCTAGTCAAGCAGCTAAAAATATTATCTTTGTTGGAAAGACAAGCAACAGCAAAATTTTCCAGCCAAGCCAAAGTCAACTGTGTAGCAATTTTTAGTCTTGCAGTTTTAGGAGCAGCTGCTGCTGTAAGACACAGTTTGGGTTGATATCAGAGTTAAAAATAAGACTAGCAAACTATAGGCTGCAGTCAGCTCAGAAACAGTAATTTTTTGTTGAAAGCGAAGCAAGAATTAAATTTGCTAACCGAGCCAAAGATATTTAGTAAGGGAGTATGATTGGACAATGTTGCTACAAAACACAATTTGATTAATTTTAGGACATGGCTTCTCTGCTGTTTTGTTACAAAGCTGACATTGTGAGCCTTGTTAGGACCAGGCAGTTTTAATTTGCAGATCAGTTTCTGACTTGGAAGCTAATTTGAATTCATTTATAGCAAAGCAATATATGTACTGGCTTGCTTGTTTTTGAAGAAAGAGAGAAGGAGAGTAATGCCTGGAATGCATCAGCCACCACCCTGTTGTTTTTGTGTTTTTTTTAAAGTCCTGTCCTCTTGAATTAGCAGAAAATACAATAGGAAAATTAATATTCTGTTTTTTTGGTAAAAATCTTTTTGCTATGCTCGATGGTGTCAGGGAGCACAATGATGTCAATGTCATTGGTGCTAACTCCCCCATTCAGGGTTGTTTTCATTGCTATGATGCTACATAGCTCATTGATTCTAAAAAAAATCATTAATTGACCAATTTAAGAAGTCTCAGTTTTAAATTTATGCAATTATTCTACATGCCCACTGAGTGAGAAGGAAAAGGATTATGTCCTGTAGTGGTGATTACCTCCAAAAGTGTGTTTAATACTAGAAAGTTTACAGTGAGTAAATTAGCATGAGGCTTATTATTTTAAAAATCAAAAAAAGGGCTAAGGAAATTATTTTTTTACTCAGGCATTTCAGGCCTGGATCTAGGAAAGGATATGAGAATGTAAAAACAGCACGGGCTTTAGCTTATTTTTGAGGTTAGGCAGCAGAACTTCTTGCTCTTCTCCCCTGCAGATGTCCTAATTCCTCAATAATATACTATAAAGAAATTCAGAATTCATTTCTTCTGATTTGCTCTGTGTTATAGAAACAATTATCTCTGGTAGCTGAATAAACGTTTGAGCTTTGCAGATTTGCTTTTTGCCTTTTCTGAATTCCTGTCTATCCTTAAAGCCAATCCTGGCTTAGAATTAGAGCCTTCAGACCTGAATTCAACAGAGTCTGTGCAGAGAGGCACCTATATTCAGCATGCTCAGCTTGCAGCTATGTAGAGGTAGTACTAGAAAAAAAAAATTGCTGAACAAGGGTAAGTCAAAAATCCCCTCTCCAGGCATCTCATTTACAAAGGCACTTGCATTTACTTGTGTTCTGGCATCTTGCTCTTTCCCGAAAGCAAATGTTCTTCTTTCAAGAACCAAACAAAGATCACTTTGTGTTTTTTGCATGCATTTAGAGGAGAGAATAAAAAATACCTCCTTTTCCTTTCGGGCTAGACTGTTTTTCAACACTTGCTTAGACTGTGGAACACCTCTGTTAATTTCTTCCTCTTAGAGGAATTCAAATCCAGATATTCACCTCCCAGCCTTCTGGGGAAAGGCACATATCCCTAGAAGTAGGAGACACGGGCTTTGGAACAGCTCCCAGGACTCTCTATGCATAGTGAGTGTTGGATTTAATGTGTATAACCTTGGGGAACTTTGCTTCTATCACAGGCTTTACCTGCTAGTCTTTATTTTTTTTGGCCCAACTAAATATTCGGGCCTGTTTACCCTAAATGGTACAAATTTGACGGGGTAAAAAATATGCCTGCTTCTAATTTCAAGGTAGAGATGTGGCTTTGAGCTCCCTCAGTTAGGAGAAGAAATTATATATAAGCCTCCCATTTTTATGTGAGAGCTTTAACCGCTAGAATGCTATTTAAAAGAAGGAACAACCACTTTTTCCTTCATCTTCACCTTAAAACAAGGTGGCATCTGCTGCTGTATTTTGTAATGAGACTAACAGTATGTGTTAGGTGCTCTGAGAATGCCCACCTGACCAAGTCCCGACAGGGGCATGGAAGAATGCACCAGATTTGTTTCCTGATAGGTTTTGCAATGGACAAAGTATTGAGTTGATAAACCCAGTCAAAAATCAGAGCATATATGCTTTAGGGCATATGTGGCAGTAAAGCTTTCAGATATATAGGAAACCTTAATTTTGAAAAGCTAATTTAGAACAATTTTTCAATTATTCAGTCCATCTAAATCAACAACAAGCGGAGGTAGTGGTGTTCAGTCATGAAAGGAAGGAAAAAGAACCCAGAGCAGTCAATAGTTTTGAGCAAGTTTAAAACTAAGGCAGGCTGCTAATTTTTATGATATGGAGCTGTTTTTTTTGCTGAAATTCCATGAAACAAATACTCGATATTCAATAGAACTACTCTTAGATGTGGATGGATGATAGAATGTTTGCTCATGTAGCCTTGTATCTTCTTATAATTCTGATTATTTTCACTGAAATGTTGAGCTCTGGTAAGTAGAGGAAGGCTTTATGAATTCAAATGTGTAAAAATTCAAGTGCTTAACAGTCCAGTACCTGTTGACAATTTTGTTTTTCCTTCCTGCAGGTGAGTATTGATGTTAAGGAAGTAGTATTTGCTGTGTTGTCCTAATTACTAGATTTTGATATTCTTTTAGGTACTGGATATAAATCTAAAGAGCTGGAAAATCTTGATGAAGGTCAGACACTGAGGATTGGAGGAAAAGAAATTGAAGTGATAGGTGTAATTTCAGCACAAGACTTCAGCAGTGGCAGGTGTTTTCAGACTGGAATAGAGACTCATAACACAGCTCCAACTGTTTTATCACAAGCTACTACAAAACCATTCTGTAATCCTTTCAAAAGACTGTGTCAGCCCAATACTAAAGAGAATATGCTCAAAGATTCTCAAAGCTACAGACCTCGCCATGATCCATATGCTCCAAGTAAGATTTAGAGTTTTAAGTTTAGTTAAGCATGCTCTGTCCTACAGTAAAAAAGTTGAGCCTGTAATCAACATTTTTGTATTCTCCTATGTATTACTGAAGTATTTCTGAGATACAGTAGTAATGTTTATGTTAACACCATATTAGGATTTTATCATGAGTGCTTTTAATAAGTGTAAAACCCAGAAATGCTCTGCACTGTATAAAGTTTCTTATAGGTAATGAGAGTTAATAATGAGTTAGAGTGGTTTCTAAGAGTTTTGCCAAGAAAAATGAGTATATTGAACAGAGAAACAGTCTGACATATGCTAGATATTCTGTATGAGTCCCAGCTTTCCATTGGGTCAGTGAAGTACTGACAGAATACAGCAGTGTGGTAATTACAGTGGAGGATCAGTAATAAAGAGGTTAAGCCAGGTTCAAAGAATTGCCCCTGACAGTGCCTGATCCTTCACAGCCAGTGAATGTAATTAAACTGCCCAAGCTCAATAAGATATGTTTTGGAATAAAAGTTTTTTGTTTTGTAATGCTAGACCTACCCTGTGCTGAAGAGCCAGGAGAGTTCACAAATTACATGGAAACAGGCTGGATAAGCAGTTGTATAAGAGGGATCATGTAAACATTTGACAGTCATAGGAAGTGGCATTGCTTATCTAAACCAGGAGTGCTCGTTTTTCTATCAATAACAAAGCAGGCACGCAACCTGCTGATTAGGAACAGTATGCTGCAGAAGGCTTTATCTTTCAGATGAAAGCGAAAACCGTTTAAAGAAATGTTAATAAGTAGAGCAGTGTCTTACTTTTTAAATAGGAAAATACAAGTTTGTTGCACATTCTTACTACAGTTTTGCCCCATCCTATTTCTTACCTCTTATCCTGAAAAGTATAGGAGTTTTCAAAGCTGCTACTTGGCTCACCATTCTGTAAATTTCCTATCATTCTCTCCCTATGTAAATAAATAATGAGATCCTAATCACGTGGTAATTAATGATATCATTTGCACTTTTATAAGAGCAGTCTTATTAGCACAGTCTTCTGATCTGAATTCAGCTTGATTATGTTGTGTCTAATAATGTTGCTTCCTGTGGTTTCAAGATGATACTGCATTAATTTTCTAACCTAAAATCTGGAAAAGAGCTGAAATATTCAGTACCCAAAGTAACTCCTTTGTTTTTACACTGCTCTGATCAAAAGCTAGATTTTATTCTAATTCTTTTTCTTCTGTGACTTATCTGCTGGTGAATTGGAGTACCTCCTATGAGATGTCCCTAAACTGATATGGAGAGCCCTAAATGCATCAAGAGGTGGGATCTTCAGTCATAAGCGTTGCTCACACAGGAGAATCACATGGCTTATTTAAAGTTTTGTTACATAACCCGTTTCAGAAGTTAGTTGAGACACTTTCCTAGACTACGACTTTGGGATACAGTTCACTGAATACGAACCATGTTAATTCAGTAGAGCTAACTGGTATTGGATCATTCAAAGGTGTTCATGTGGATGCCTGTGATGGTAGTCGATTGAAATGCAGTTTCTTCAAAATGGAATGCCATTTATCCTCTTGCTCAACGGGACAGGGCACACGTGACCAACGTGTAAAGCTATGTCTTCCATGTATCATTTCTAAGCTTTTTGTCCATAGCTCATCTAAGCCTTGTTTATTCCCCATCTCCAGTGCTGAAAAATTTTGTCAGAAAAGTTGTCTTTTTGTCACCATTGGATTTTGTATATTCACACACAATTTGATGTAATCCATCAGAACTCAGCCCTTTGTCACTAGGAAAAAAATATCCCTGAACAGTACAAGCCTTCAGCCAACCTATGCCCATGAACAAAATATTAATACAGATGTACTCTAGTGGCATAAGATATCAGAAGCTGTTGCCCATTCTGTCCTCTAACAATTCAGCTTTTCAATGAGGATGTATAACATCAGTTTAAGCAACCAAGTATGGACATTGTCTAGCAAGATAATGACATTAGAGTTTGTAAACCAATAATAAAAATGATGGCAAGCAAAACTGTTTTTCAGATGTAGCCAAAGCATATTTTCCAATATGCTCTCGCTGCCTCTGTCTGTCTTCCAACCTGTCAACGTCTTTTATGCATGCGCTCTGGCAGCCTGTGTCAGCTCACTCTCAGTTCAGCCCTCTTTTTTAACAAATCATTGTCTTTTCGTCTCTCTTTCTTGGGCAGAGAAGTCTTTCTGGGTATCTATAAGAATGCCCCTTTGAAATATGGTGTCGAGACTTTAGCTAGGACTTTGTTTACATTCTTTTTCCTAAACTTTCCTTTAAGAAGTCTCTTAGAGCTTCTTCTGATTAGCATTCAAAGTAGTTGTGCAACATTTATTAGGTAGGCAGTTTCACGTCATCATCATGCAAAATACTTGGAAATTTTCCAGTTTGTCACCTTCACATTTGAGAAAAAGTGCAAACCATTTTAGAGTCATAGGTAAAGGATTTTCTATTTAGAAGGCTGCCTAGATGCTCTGTTATTAAATGTATTTTCTGTCTGAGAATGAACAGTGTATTAAACAGTATTTTTAGTAGTTGTTAAATCATATGTTTATTCTATAGTTAAATTAGAGAAATAACACTCTTTGTTAATAGAGTAAAAATAAATGATTTGTACAATGCTTGCATGTGTTTTGAACTTCAAGATTCTTTAGTTATGCCAAGACCAAATGCAAGTCATCAGTGGATGTTCAATAAGGCTGGTTTACCTGTGGTGGATGTAGTTGTGGATCCTTACATTGTAAATAATCTCCGACCACATCAGAAAGAAGGAATTATATTTCTGTATGAATGTGTAATGGGAATGAGGTAAGAAGATAATTATCCTTTTTGCTTTCAAAACAAAATATTTTCATGTCCATGTTAGAAATTTGTCAATTTGAAGAAACTGTTCAATTAATTCATATTAATAAGTTTCACACAATAAAGGTTGCACAGTTTTTTTCTCATCTGTGTGTAGCCTCATGCTTTCTTAACTTTGCCAGATGTGATGAGAAGCTAGTACACCAAAAGGCTTGTCAGTTCTGTTAAAAATATCAAGCCTTGTAAAGACAGATACTGTCTGACCTATACTAAAGCCCACTGCTTTCTGGTAATTCAGGTATTTGTAATAAAGAAGCTGAAATACCAGCCTGTTCAAAAAGATACAGCACTGTTTTCAGAAGTGTTTTCTCAAGTTATAGATTCCTTAAGGTATACGGAAGCATTAAAAAGGTAATATATTTTGTAAAATTTTTAATTCTAAAAAAAGATTCAAACTATTTGGTTTTGGAAGACTAGTGCATTAATCTAGAAAACAAAAGGAGTTTCACCCTAAGGACTTCTGGTGTAACTGAATGAAAACCTACAGTAGAGCATAATAAGTATAAATAGGATCTTCGTACTTCAGGAAACAGTGACAAAAAATGATCCTCAAACCAGTTGTAACTAATAAATGATATGCCTTTTAAAATGTTACTACAGTCTAATTATTTTTTACAGAGTTAGTGGCAGATTTGGAGCTATTCTTGCTGATGAAATGGGTTTAGGAAAAACATTGCAATGCATTTCGCTTGTCTGGACTCTTCTGCGTCAGGGGGTCTATGGATGCAAACCTGTAGTAAAGCGAGCACTAATTGTCACCCCTGGGAGTCTGGTAAAAAACTGGAAAAAAGAATTTCAGAAATGGCTGGGAAGTGAAAGGATCAAGGTCTTTACAGTTGATCAGGTAAGATTTATTTTTGAAAGGGGATTAGGTCATATTTGACTCTCAAAATAGGACTTTTTTTTCTTTTTTTTTTTTTTTTGAAACTGGAGACCAAAACTAAAAATTCTCTAGTAATCTGGAAAACTTCATTTCTCCTTCAGGTAATTGTCCATGTTTCCATTTAGCTGTCATTGCCCAGGTGATAGCTCAAGCTTGCCTGCCTGTGTAGCATGTCTGTCCAGTCTTTCTTCAGGCTTCACCTTTGAAGATGTAGGAGGTGATATGATCCTCCTTGTGCCTCTTCTGTTTGAAGAGGAACTTTCTGTTGTATGTCACAGTGCATTTATGTAACAGAGCTGCTAGCCGGGCTGACCTGTGCTCGGTTTCTTTGGTAGTTCTGTTTGCTCCGTACTGCAACCCTTTTCCTCTTTGCTTCAGCTGTCTGCTTCAGGTTCCTTTAGAAGGTTATTCCCTTTATTGTTACTGTCAAGAGGTAGGTTTCTGTAAAGATGATTTAAAATCTCAGGAACTGTCAAACCTAGAGGCCCAGGGTTAGATATTGAGAGTAGTATCTCATGTCTCCAGAAGAAAGCAGATAGGTGCCTGTCTTAGGACGAGAAGTTGGATGATACTGATCCTCCTATGGAGGAGCTCTTCTGGCTGGTAAGGGTGCTCCCACGTTCCTGTGTTGCCTCAGTGAGTCCTATGTGCTGACAAAGTTTTCCATCTGGTAATCTCCTCAGGAAGCCTTTAGGCTCTTGCCTTTGTTTTCGAAACACAAAACTCTGGGTACTGTACTGCAGAGACTAAAAGCTCTAGCATGGACTGTGTGCTTCAGTGGTCTTTATTGACCACAAGTAAACACCTACTAAAGTAAAAGACAAACAAGTTTAAGGGATGAGAGTATATGATCACTGACTGAGGTTTTTTTCTGGAGGAGATCCACATCGTGCTATGGTGATCCGGTACGACTTTTCTTGCCATGTATATTTTCCCTTGAAGTTTGGCTCAATACCTCGGTCAGGGGGTAGGATCCCCTGGGGGCTTGCATTTGTGAAATTGTAAACAAGAGACTTGCTCGTGCCTTTGTTAACACTTCTGAAGCTTCCAAATTTAAGCTCTTTTTTTGTAATTTACAATCCAGTATTTATTTTCCTAAGATTTCTGGGCCCTGGGCCCCTATGGAGTGGGTGTTCACAGCAGAGAGAAGAGATGCGTTATTTAGCAAACACACAAATTGTGTTGTCTGTGTGTACATTCAACAATCTGCCCTACCTCTGCTTTCTCCTCTCTCCTGTCTGTTTGACCTGCACCAGTGGAAGGAAATGGAAACCCTGGAGGCCTGTGCCTCTAAAACCTAAGGGAGGGGTGTGAGGGGTACCTGTACACGGACACAGCTAATTAAAATGTCTGAATACAGTGCTCAGGGTGTAAGGTACCACAGCAGTTAAATGTGTTACAGACAGTATATCTTAGACAGCTTTTGGCTACTTTTTGAAGTAACCAGACACTTAGTCACCAGTGTTTGCTAGTAAGGAGTGTCTCCAGATGAAAACACTGAGTGAAGTAGAATGGAAACTCACTTGACAGCTTTGATTGTGGTAAATGAGAGAAATGAAAAATCTAAATGATAAACATGCAGTATCTACATCGGTACCTGCAGCAGAGATACAGATATTTATTTTCCAAAGTTTTTTTTTAATCTAATAGTTCTGTACAAGTAAATTGAAGAAGCCAGTAGTACTTCATGCTGAAGATGACCTAATTCTTAAAGCAACCAGATTTGCTTTTAGTTTCTTGCATTATCTTTATTGTCTGTATGGAAGAATGAATATTTCAGACAAAATGAAAGCTTTTAAACTCTCTTTTTTGGATTTTACAAAATTATGCCAAAATAGTTTCTTTATGTTTTTATGTGAAAATAATTTGTAATTCTGTATGTTCCACTCTTATTATCATCAGCTCCCCCAAAGTGCCAAACCAGCTTATTTTCTACTGAGGTCAATCCACACGTCTGTGTCAGTAATAAGCGCTCTTTGCATCGCCTGCATTTTTAGTAACTTGTTTCAAGACATGGCAATGAAGGAAACTGATTTGTCAGGAACTGTAATGTAATGTAATTGAGAAAGTTTCTAAAAGAAGTAGCTACAAGGCAAAATATAGTATGGTAACACTTTTACTTGAAAAATGAGCTAGAAATAATTGAATGTTTTCTCTCAATTTTTGTAACTAATGTTTTGGGAGAAGAAAATCTGAATTTACTGACAGTTATTTTTACCCAGAATGACAATACCTTTTTTTTTTTTTTTACCCTTTTAATTTAAATAATTTTAATATTCTTATCCATCTCACTGGAGCCATCTGGAATTGAAGGCACGCAGCAGCTTTTAAGATTGTGTTCCCAAATAGTAAGGAATACATTGTCATGCAAAAGCAAGACACAATATGACTTTCCTGGGGTATAATGAGGGATTTCAAAATAACTTCCTGTCTGTCTTCTAGGGGGAAACAGCAATTATCCTGTTATTTCTTCAGTGTAACTTTAAAGGAAGAGCTTGTCTCAAAGTTTTTTTTTTACTTGCGTATAAGGAATACATTCAAAGAACTGGCAGAATTTTTAAGATATGAGGTGTGTTTTCCTCACTTTCACAGTGAAGCACTAAGAACTGATTCTAACCCTTCAGTAATACACTTTTGAAACAGTGCATTTAACTTTATCTCCTTTTAAAATGTGATTACAATTTCTTTCTGTTAAAATGCAAGTGTCATGTAGAGGATATTTGGTCTTAAAATGAGGGCATCCCCACAAAGGTTGCATTTAGGTCTCATTTATCCATATTACCAGCATTTGAGATGTGTTTGACAGAATAATTCCATTATCTGTTGGTTGAGAATGTCATTTCTGTTGGGGTTGTTTTGATTTGTATTTTTTAAGTCAAAATGTCTGGAGAATGAATTAATTCAAGGTTTACGCTGCTTTGTGATTCAGCACTTTTTAATTCACACTTCAGTGGCTACATTGGATTTGAATTGGTGCAAAGAAGGGTCTGTTCAAAGAGCAGGTCTGGGATATTATGGAGCTCTAATACTGATTGACAATTGCTCCATATGTAGCTCTGAGCAACTCGCTTAAACCTTTCAAGTCACTTTGGGTAATTGCAAAAATGGAGGCTATAATACAAACGTATCTTGCAGCTAATTAAGAGGATAAATTAATTATTTGAAATTAGCTTGTAAATTTATTTTATTTTTTATTCCATCATTTGCTGCTGTTATTAAATACAGTGGTGCGTATATTATGTTTGGATGTAGGGGGCTTATAATATGCCAGGGCTCTCCTGATCTTTCTAAGGGGTTCAAGTAGGCCAGAAGAATTGATGAATTCCCAGGAGAGGGAAGATGGAGGCAGTACCCCGATACCCAGCACTTTTCCTGTAATCTCAGCTCATGCCCAGAAAGTGTAGGAAAACAAAATGCTTTCTGAACCCTGGACATCTTCTGATGATTGACAGTCTCTCAAAAGACAGAGAGGCGTTGTGTCCGTCTCCAGGGCTGCAAGGAGCCTGAATGCCGGGTAGGGACAGCAGTGGCTGTTGCCTCCATAGCTCAGCGCCTGGGACTGCTCTGTGTGTCTGCTCCTGTGCTGGGAGTGGAGGTCTCGGGAAAATTTTCTGTTCCTATTTTGAAACTAAAAGTAAAAATACTGGCCGGAAAACAAGCTCTTCACTACAGTTCTGGAAGCAACAGGAATACCCTGGTCCAGTCCCAACTCCTGGGGGAGGCAGGGGAAAGGTTGCATGCTCTTGTTACCTGCTCAGCACCTCTCCTTGCTGCCTCCGTCGCGGGCTTGTCCTCTCTGTGAGCAGGGAGTGGGCACTGGTCTACCAGAAGCTATTTTGTGGGACTGAATGTGCCCAATTTGGACCATAGATTCATATGAATCACCTACTAGGAGGTTACAAAGACTGTGGTAAGTAAGTGGTGTTGCTTTTTCACTGTATTACACCATCTGGCTCCAGACTTAGTTGTCTGTGTCTAGTAGCTGATCTTGTTTGGTAACAAAAATACCCTCTTAGGCTCTAACTAGATTTGCTCTCAAAATTGAAGAGGTACTTCAGCTTCTGAGCTGGGACCATAGTCTGCTTGGTTCATGAACACAGTTAGGGAATAGTGGGTTTATTATCAGGCAAAAGTATTTGCCATGTTAAGAAAGCCATCCTTCTTGTCTCCTGAAGAGAAATGATCCCTTGCTTCAAATCATCTCAGCAGTCATCAGTCCGTATTGTGCCTCCTTCCTCCAGCAGGGCATGTAAAATGTTGACTTTCCAGATTATAATGGAGGTTTCCTTTGTTCTCTTGGGATTACCAAGTAGATGTGTCTTGAATACTCACTGGGAGGTGAAGCTGTCACAGATTAATAGTATTTATAATTTGTTGCTTATGAGCCACCAGAGTGCTAAGGAAGCTATTCTGTTAAATGGCATTGAGTATTTTGTTGCAAGTTTATTTGTCCCTTCATTAATTTTTGAACATGGTTAAGAACTGTAGAGATACTGCACACGCGTATTATCTAGTTACTCTTTATATCCAGCTGTATGTAACTGTCCAACTGTATAACTGACTGGTTGCGAGTGTTTAGTCTTGTGCTTTCCTTTTCCTCACTGATGAATAGTGAATTGAGTTTGGTAACTTTTGAGGTATTGTTTGGTGTCAATACTAAAGAGGCTATATTCTGGCATGTATAGCAATTAAAAACAAAAATATTTTTTTTAGTGAGAGCTGTGTAAAATCTATATTGCATAGGGGCTGCTTGGGTTTAGGAAGGAGTGTGGAGGCAATTTGTGTCTGGAGCTAAGGTAAGAAACGTGGTCACGGTAGAATTTTCCATTTTTACACATAATTGCAAGCAAGGCTATTTTTTCCAATTCTTTATTCCATTATAGGTTGCATTTCTGAAGCAAGCTAAACAACCTTAATACATTCACAGGTCTGTTCAGAAATGTAACTATTTCTAGGAAGCTTTGGGGGAAAAATCTCCCTGTCGCATTACAGTGACTTTTTGTGTTTCTTTTTAAAGTTAGTTCTATCTCTAAGGCCTAGAACTGTTCATCTCTGATTCTGTTCTGACTCCAGTGCTATTGTACGGACAGCTCTTGTTGGTTTCCTTCATTGTCATGTTTGATAATAAATAAATAAACTAACCAGAATGAAGTGTGTTTAGGAGTTCAAAACTATTGATGTCCGTTGAAGGAAAAGGGTTTGAAGGGCGTATAAAGGTAGAGGGGCTCACAACCACTTTCTGACCGTTAATAAAGCGTTTAGGACTCAATTCCATTTATAGATGGACAGGCATGTTTTCTGGAGATAATTACTGGCTTCATGCTCTGGGTCCCAGCTTGCCCTTACCTGTCAGCCAACCTATCGATGCTAAGGGTTTGCTGCAAAGTGAATATCATATTCTGTTTAAAACTACGAGAGGAATTATAGGTCGGTGGAATACATGTGGTAACTTGTTGTTGGACCATGTGACTACACACTGCAGCTTGAGATCCCAAAGTGAATGTACAGGCAGTTACTTATGCCTGTTCATTATCTCAGTTTTAATTATTCATCTGAAGCTCCCCTAAATGCCAGGAGTGGGAAGCTGTTACGGGGAGTCTGTGCTTTTCACCTTCATGGTAATGTGTCTCAGAGGATCTGAAGGTGGTAAAATTCTAAATTGCTGTATCAGATCCCATATTTCTTTTGCAAATTAGCAAAGAATCAATAATCCAGAATTTGTGTCACGTTGGAAAAATTTCTGTAGACGCTAGGTGATTAAGTAATATGATGAGTGATCTTCAAAAAGATTGTTGTGTTATATATTTTCTTTCATGCTTGCAGGATCACAAAGTAGAAGAATTTGTCGGTTCTCCGCTTTATTCAGTTATGATAATCAGTTATGAGATGCTACTGCGCTCGTTGGATCACATTCAGGCTACAGAATTTAACCTCCTAATCTGTGATGAAGGGCATCGTCTGAAAAATAGCTCTATTAAGACAACTACAGCCCTCACTAGTCTGTCTTGTGAGAGACGAATTATCCTTACTGGTTAGTATCTATGGTTACTTCTAATATTTAGTTATGCTAAAAGCACAAGGTGAGGTAAAGGATAAAGATATTGTAAATACAGCAGGAGCACAGTATAAATTTTGGGAATTGGTATTAAATACAATATGTCTGTCTTGTGAAAACAGATTATTTCCAAAAATATTTTATAAAAATTGCAAAATTTATCTAACTTCAGGGACCGACAAGCAGTCTGGGAACTTCTGTAAGGGATCAGGACTCTGTTTACACACAAGCGTTGTTTTCCTTTGTATTTATTTAATCAAATTGGTTTAGAAATTAATTTTTTTAAATTAATTTGTCACAATAACTAAATGTGCAGTCTGTATAGTTACAGAGACAGTAGCTTATTAATCATGATAAAGTTGTAGATTAATTAGTAATCTGAGTAATTCACTTTGAAATAAGATATCTGTCTTCAGGATGCATTCTCAACATTAAACTCTGAATTCAATGATTGTACTTCTATCAGTTTCAAGAAAAACCTAACAAATGCAGAATTATTTTTTTCTCTTTGCAGGTACTCCAATCCAAAATGACTTGCAAGAATTTTATGCATTAATAGAGTTTGTAAATCCAGGAATACTTGGTTCTTTATCCACATATAGAAAGATATATGAGGAGCCTATCGTCAGGTCCAGAGAACCTTCAGCAACAACGGTATATTATTAAAAAAATGCAATTATAGCAGAAAATTCATAGAGAGCATTGTGAAATTTACTTCCTATGGAATAAAATGAGGTGTAGATACTTAAACTCTGACTAGGTTATTCAAAGCAACCAAATTTTTTGCTTCTTTTGAGGATCCTAGATCTAATATATTTGGGGGGTAGGATGCTACTGTGCGTTCTCTGTCTTTTTTTTTTTTTTTTTTTTTTTGTGTAAGGTCCTAGTTCAGTGTTCCCAGCTTATGTTTAAACCTGTTGGGGGTACCAAAATAGTTGGAAGAGTTGGCATTTTGGCATAGTTCAGGACTGTTAATGGTAAGGAAAGCTTTTCAGCCTCATATTTGAAATAAAATACTGTTGTTCTCTAAAGGGAGATGGAGGAATACATGCATCCTGAGATCATAACACTTTAGTCGCCTGTTCATAGTTAGGCAAAATGTATTCTTCCAACACCTTGCATTCCCACAAATACCATGCACATTGCCATATGATTATATGCTATTCATTCATGGCTTCTTCACAGTACTGCAAAATCTGCATGATTTTTTTGCATCAGTCAAGAAATTCTGGAATATAAATTGAGCCCTGTATGTCTTCTGGGACATTTTCTTCCTCTGTTTAAGACTTTAGAAGCCAGATCTAGAACTAAGCTAATGCAGTCATACTAATGGGAAAAGAACCAATCATTATAGCCCTGTGTCAGAAAGTGTTATCATACATTTAAACTGTTTGTTTCTGCCTAACTAAAATCACATAGAAAATTATCGTGGAATCTTGATGGAATGCAAAATTATTACTAATTTTGTTCTTTGTTCTTTTAGGAAGAAAAAGAATTAGGAGAAAAAAGAGCAGCAGAACTCACACGCCTAACTGGACTCTTTATTGTTAGGAGAACGCAGGAGGTTATAAACAAATTTCTCCCCCCCAAAAAGGAAAGCATAATCTTCTGCCAACCGACAGCACTGCAACTTGAACTGTATCGAAAACTGCTTAATTCTCAAGCTATTAGGTCCTGTCTACAAGGCAGGCTAGAAAATAGTCCTCATCTAATATGTATAGGAGCTTTGAAAAAACTTTGCAATCATCCTTGTCTTCTCTTTAAAGCCATAAAGGTATCTATCTGTGTGTGTAGGGGGCATGCCTGCAATTAGTCGTTTTAGCAAGCAAAGGTCACTAGAAATATGTTATGGTCAATGTGCATGTTCCCAAAGATCATTCCATACTCTCTCCTCATATATGACTTGCTTTTTAGGAGAAAGGCTTTCAAAAATGTATGTGTTAGGAAATGCACACAGGAAGTATATCTAACCCGTTTCCTATTGCCTTAGAGTATTTTCTTGTTGTTTATTACCTTCTTTTATTTACCCTCTTAATCTTGTCTGTGAATGCTTGTAAAAATTCATACAAATGTGAATTTTACAAACAACAATTATAAAATAATTTTTCTAAAGTAATGTAATTTCAAATGCTAATGCATCTGGATAAATCTTTTAACCTGAAGCTCCAACTGCAGTGTTAGTTAGAGAATACTCTGTCTGCTGGTTCCTCTGAAACCTCCCTGTCTGCATGAGGATTTTCGCCCTTTCTTGTGTACACTTCCCTCTTCAAGTTCAGTGACAGTGAGAGCTGCAGGGTCTGTGTGGCTCCCATTCCAGTTTTAGTGGCATCCTATCACTGTGCAACTTGTTATTTTTACAGAAATGTTCTCATTCCTATAGGTAAATAGGGTGATAGTTAGAAGTTAGTAATACTTCTATAGCCACTAATCAAAGTCCAAGCAAGTTGAGTGGAAATATAAATCTTTCTTTAAAGGTGTTCTTCCAGACTTTGTAGGGATGTCCATACCAGGAACCTGCCTGTGACTGACAAAACTGCCTATGTTCATTGAATTTACTTTATAGTATAAGTATCAGAATTTTTTCATAAGTGAAAGCTTAAATCTGTAGAGACTAATGAGATGGAAAGGCTAATGCAAGCCATTTTTTACTGTTGTGATTTTGGGATTTGGTTAGTTCAACTTTTTCCTCCCTGTGAAACAATGGTTTTCAAACTGCAGCAAAATATTACTTGTATTTTTTCTATTTTATTTTAACTCTGTTATTACTTGTTAGCTTTTCTTCATTTCCAGTTACATGACTGAATCTTAATGACACCAGCCTTCTAAAGAAATTAATGTTTGTGGAGTTTGGTAATACGGTGTCATGGAATTTGGAAGGAAGAAACAGAGCATTGATTTCTTTTTCCAAGTTTTAGATATGGCTTTACTGTGTGAATATCTGTATGGTCTTTTAGAAAGAGAAGTAGAAGTGAAACACATTTTTCAGTTCTCAGTATTTCAACTTGTTCTCTACTTAGTTGTAAATAATGTCTTAGATTATAGAGTATAAACCAAGGCGTAAATGCTATCAGTATTTTAAACCGTGCTTTCAATGCAGGATTGGGAGGTTATCGTGCTCACATGATACACTAGTTTATGGTGGCTTTTGATATTTAATTTTTTCTTTGTAATAAAAATATCAGCAAAGTTTAAACAGAATTATTTTAGAGAGGACCTGGAGCTTGAATCCTTTTATTTTTCACAGGAAAAAAATTGCGAATCTGTGTGTGATGAACATGGTGAATCCAGCCTCTATGAAGGTTTAACAGATGTCTTCCCACAAGATTATACTTCTGACACTTTCTCTGAAACTGACTCTGGAAAGCTGCAGGTGCTGGTGAAGCTGTTAGCAGCAATCCGTGAACTCAGCTCTTCTCAAAGGCAAGTGCAAAAGAAAAGTAAAAGGGAGATATGGAGGTGATCTTCTGCTTATTCTGTTTTGCTTTTCAAATCTATAATGATGTAATATTCGAAACAAAGGCTTTGCAGAGGTGCTAAGTGTATTTATGCGTTATACTCCTGGCTCTTCCTTGTTAAATTACTAAACTAAGATTTGGAGCTGGCATAATTTTCACAGTTGCTCCTTATGTTATTTCCAGATAAATGAACTTTTCATACTGAATTCCAACAACTAAGAAAGAGTTTGCTACAGCCCCTGTACTATGACATACAACCTGTACTTGTGCAGACTTTCTAGTGCTTTGCGTCTCCTTGAGGCAACTATTTAATGTATTAAATATTTAAAATTGCACAAAAATATTTTTAATTGCTAGATTATGAGTTCTTTCCTCTTTTATCATCTTTGATTGTTCAGTGCTGGCTGCCTTTCCTGTGTGGGGGATGTTCACAGGAGTGAGTCCCAACAGGTGAACTGGCACAGCAGCTGCCTGTGTCTCCCATGGTAAACGGCACTGACATGCAGCAAAACCTCTGTCGGTTTATGCTGGGATTGTAGACTGCACCAGGCCAGCTACTGGGAGTTGCTCATTCATGGGAACCTCCCATACTCTTGTATCCCGTGGTAAGATTTTTGTGTGCCCAGGCCCTAAAGCCCAGTTATTCCAAAAGTATTTATCTTTCAATTTTTATTTAAGTTGATGGAAATCAGTGCCTAAATAGGACATGCTGTAATTCAGTGGTGGGAAGTAACAGCAGATCTCTTGGCACTGATATAATGGAATTTGTTTCTTTCTGATACTCTTTTTTACAAATCAGAAAAGCTGAGCTTGTCATGGGTATTTATATGCCTAACATCCCTTGAAACCAGTGACAGCTAAATACCTAAATGAACTCGCCTTACTTCCTGCAGCCAAAATGTATGGGAAGTTTTAGGAAACGCAGCTTCCCCTGTATCAGTGCTGTGGGAGCTGCTGAGTTGCAACTAGTGTTGAGGCTTTATTTTGCAACTGTTAAAGTTTTGCTGCTTAAATTCAGTACTCTTTATGGGTTTTTTGTGTTGTTTCTCTGCTATCATCAGTACTAAATAGTTTTTGCAATATAGAGGCTCAATTCCAATCTCCTTAAAAAGTATATATTCTATTTGTTAGTGAAAACAGAGGTATGAATTTTAGTTTGATTGACAAAAAAATCAATCTTGCAAAGTCTTTACAAACAAGTCTTAGATGTAGTTCATTTGTAGAGTCAACTGTAACAACAAAAATACTTTAAAACAATTTTAAAATGCTAATTTACCAGATTTCTCCAAATTATCTCTGTCTAGTTCTTCTGTATTTGTTTTTAAAAGACCTCCAAACAAGATCTTGCAGCAAATGTCCTTTCTGCTTATTATTTTATTTACGGTTTAAATTCTATAGATCTGTCTTTGTTCTCTCAGTAGAATTGTGCTCAATTCCTGGAAGGATAGAAGTTCTAGGTTTACAGATCTCTGAAACTTATGTAGTCAAAATTTCTGAGGAAAAACATTGACATAGTATAGGCCATTAGTTTAAGGGACCAAGAGACTGGTTTTGCATTAACACCACTCTGCCAAAACTATAATGTTTATGAAGTCCTTCGCCATCCCTCATCCCCTTTCCTTTCAGTCTCAAGATGTAGGCAGGAGGCATCGTCTTCCTATTTGACTCTCATGATTTTGTTTCTCAGAATTCTCCTAGATTCTGTAAATAACTCCACAGTAGCTTTTTTAAAGTTTTGCTGCTTAAATCAGTACTATTTGTGGAATGTGTTGTTTCTCTGCTGTCATCGGTACTAAATAGTTTTTTCAATATACAGGCTCAATTTCAAACCCCTTAAAAAGTATAAGTGAAAATGTAGAGCCATATATACTGTGTATTAGCCTCCATGACACCCTCTGCAAATGCCTGTACTTTTTCTTAACAATGGCTATTTTGTATAAGTAGAGATTAAAAAAAAAAAAGAAAATCTATCTCTGTGGTTGGTTCTGGACCCCTGCAATCTGTGCATTAAGTAAAATTCTGTTGGAAAAAAATACTTAACGTGAGTCCTTGAGAGTAGATGTAATGCATCCAAATCTTGTATGTGCTTCAAATTAATATTAAATGTTTTATTTTTTTATGATTTATAAGTAATCTCAGGTTGATGTGTAATTTTTACTTGACTTGTGATTTTTACTTCCTTAGATGTCTTCAATAATTTGTTATTGTACGTTAACTTCACCAGGGTCTAAGATAACAAGATAACTTTTTTTCCTGTTTGACAGAGTTGTGCTGGTATCCAATTACACTCAGACACTGAATATATTACAAGAGACATGCAAACGTTATGGATACTCGTATACTAGACTTGATGGAAATACTCCTGTCTCCCAGAGGCAACAGATTGTTGATAGTTTTAATAATAAATTCAGCCCAGCTTTTATTTTTTTGCTGAGTTCAAAGGCTGGTGGGGTAGGACTGAATCTAGTTGGAGCATCTCATTTGATCCTGTATGATATCGACTGGAATCCAGCTACAGATATTCAGGTCTGACACAACTGTGTACCTGTGGGTTGGGATGGGCATCAAATGAGTTTTTGATTGATTCTGAAATGTCTGACTTTACATGTCTTATTGCTACCTGATTATCATTCCATTGCGTCAGGACAAGTTTAATATTGGAGGAACACTCCATCTGAGGGAAAAAGGGATAAACGTTTCTCTGTCAAATCATATATATTGGTATCATTAGAAGCCCTCTTGCAGTAAAAAATGATGAGTAAATTCTAGTTTCCTTCGAGAAGTGAGTCATGTGCCCCCTGTGTCTCTTGATCACTTATTAACTGGAAAGCTGTTGTTTTCTAAAAAGAAAAGAAAATTATGATTAGATTGTGCAGTGAGTGTTGCTGAGGAAAAAAAAAGCAAAAAAACCCCAGCAGCCTGTTTGCCATACCTGAGAAAAAGGGAGAGGTCCTGATCAGAATTAGGAGAATGAGAAAATCATGCGGCAGCCATGCTGAAAGACAGAAAATAAAGCCAAGTGCCATGCTATTCTTTTAATGGTACTTTTGATCTGAAGGGATTATTTAGTTGGTGTAAGAATGCTTGGTTAAAATATTTCTTAACAATAACAGTTTTTAAAAAATCTTTGTATAAACACAGTAAAAAACCTCTGATTATACGCTAATGCTAAGCGCTTAATACCTGAAATTGGCCTTACTCCTGTTTCAAGTGCGAATCAATACCCTCATGTGGTCACTTGTCTTGTTGCTTGAAACAGAGTCATGTAAATCCGTCAAAATTGCTACAGCTTGCCAGATACTGCATGCCATGTTGTGAGTACCTGTACTAAATATGTATTTGTAATCCTTATGTTTTTGACAAAAATCCTGTAACTGTACTCTCTCAGTTACTTTTTTGTTTGCTTAAGATTTAAAGGTTGTGCAAACCACTAATTTTACAGTTTTAATAGAAATGGAAATGTCATTTTGAAAGATATATTGTGGCAAAAATGTTTTTGGAGAAGAGGAGAATGATGAATATTCCTGTGAGATATTAAACTGTTACTAATGCTTAGAAAATATGAAGAGAGGATTACTGGCAGGAAAGAAATGGAACTCCTAGTTTCATACACAAAGAAAGAGGAGCATAAATGTTAGAAAGTAAATTACACTTTAGAAATTATTTGCTGTTTATACCAGAAGGTTTTTATAAAAACAGTCAAAGACAACTATTAAGGAATGCCTTGTTTGGACATCATCCTTTTGCATGAGCTGGCAGAACTGGTAATTTGGTGAGAAAAGGCTGCAAGTTTTACCTAAAATACAATTGTAGAGCAGGCTGTTAAGGATCTTAATCTTTCTGCTTTCTTTAGGCAATGGCCAGGGTGTGGAGAGATGGTCAGAAACATACTGTGTGCATCTACAGACTGCTAACTACAGGTTGGAGATGATGTTCAGACATATCCTCGAGTGAGAATAGCTATTGACATTTTGTCAATAAAAGAAGTGGAAGGAATGCTTTTTGAAAATCATTCATTCTTTAAAAAAATATATATAATTCACTCTGAATTGATTTAAAATACAGATATTACATTGATTCATTTGCCTTTGCTTTGCTCTTATTTTAATAGCTGAAAATAATAGTTCAGCATTTCCTATGAATATCATTACAAAAAATGGATTTGACTTTTCTTTTTGAGAAGTATTGGCCAAAAATTAACCCCGTGTATCTTCTGGTTTTTCAATACAGGCTCAATAGAAGAGAAGATTTATCAAAGACAGATCAGCAAGCAAGACCTTTCTGGGGCAGTTGTAGACCTTTCCAAGACATCTGAACATATCCACTTTTCCATTGAGGAGCTTAGAAATCTCTTTACACTTCATGAAGATTCCAGCTGTGTTACCCATGACTTGCTTGAGTGCAATTGTATGGGAGAGAAAGACCATCAAAGTGAGTTTCTTTTTCATTATCTCTAGCCATTGCTGAGGAAGGGCATCCATTTTCAGTATATCGTCTGTTGCTGGAGAAAACTCTGACACCCAGTAAAATAGGATTAAAGTAATGAAATTCTTTATGAGATCTTCCACGTATTGCCTGATTTTTCTAATCCGTAGGACCCCTTCACAAGATGAAGAGAAAAGGTTCACTCCTTGCAGTAACAATCAATGCATATATCCCGCTTCTTAATTCCTTGAATTAGCTATGGCCAGCAGGACTAGTGACTGATAACAACCAAATGAGTTTATACAGTATTTTGTTTCTAACTATTCAAGGACAATAATGATTATCTGGTAAAAATGCAACAAGTTTGTTCAAAAGCTGTTTGCCTGTGGACAGCTACACCAACAAGTACCAGATGAAGATCTGGATAATGATATGCCAAATTTCTGAATGTAGCTTTTCATTTCACAATTATTAGCTAATGTTGAGGCAGGATGATTAAAATAATCATTTGAGAAATGCTGGAAGATGCCCTGGCAATCATACACCCCAGATTGCAGATTTTTGCATTTATGTGGGAACATGACTCTCTTGTTCTTTGTGCATGTCAGAATTGTGTTAATAGCATGTTGTATGTAGGTTTAAGTAAGGAGCAGGATTATATAAAAAAAAAAAAATTACCCTGTTTAAATTATGTTTATACCCCATCCATTCTAGTTTTTATAGCTCATCCAGTTTCTCAAAGGAAAGTGTCTATTGCCCTGATACATTTCTTTCCTTTGGGCATGAAATATCCATATACGATATACATAAATGTGATAAAGAGGTGCAAGTACTGATCTCTTCTAAATGTCACAGTAAAACCACGATAAAATACCGTAGTAAGATACTACTGTAAAAAGAGCCAAAGAAATGGCTACCAGCGCGTTCACACTCTAGACAGACAAAAACAAGGAATTAAGTAATACAGACCCAATGTGACTATTTTGTCTGATGGTTTGAATGTCTCCAGGTAATAAGATCAAGTTGTATTCCTTTCTCATCTCATTCTACCCAAAGTGGGGGAGGGCTTATGGAGTTAAAAATGCAGAATCCCTAAGGACTTGAGAAGTGCATCTATCCTAAATTTTCTTCTGGACAGTAAAAGAAGACGTTTCAAGCCTAGCACAAACATGCATCATGTGTCAGTCAAAAGGAAAGTCTTATATGTATGAGTCTTTATGGGCTCTCCAGGTAAAAGTTTCAAAATCTCAAGATTGCTCTGAGTCATCATGCTGCTCATATCACTGATCTTTGCTAGGGAACGCTGCTATGAAAATATTTGACCACATGTTTTAAACCAATAACAACAGTGATGCAATTTTGTCCATCCAAACTCATTTCTTTGTCACATGTGTGAGATGAATCACGAAGTCAGCAAAACATAAGATGCTCTGCAATGACCTCGTATTGCTTGGGGCTCTAAGATTCTTTGTGCAAAATGAATTTCTGCCTATGTGCTTCACAGGAAATAGTCCTCTCCTTACTGTGACGCACAATATATACGATATACTGTTAAACAACTTGGCATAACCAGGGTGTACAGAGTGCACTAGAGATCAACCTCTAGTGTCCTGATTCAATGAAGTAGTTAGCTATCCAAACTATTCTTAGCTGGTTGGAATGACTCCTCTGGGAGGAAACAGAAGCCAGCATAAGATTTGCTGCTGCATACTTCCATATTCAGAGTTACTTAAAGAATGCGGACAGCCAAAATGTCACAGAATTAGGAAGAGAGCACACGGGAAATTGCCAGATAAGGCATTTCCTTTTCCATCTGTTTATAAAAGGATTTGTCTTTGTGCTAGCATATGGTGATTTTGATAAACTCAGTCAATAAGCAAGAAACAGCCTTTCCCCTCTGACTGTGGATACATATGTTTGGTTTTCATTGACATAGAAGGATTACACTTACTGTTCTATTTTTCCCTTATTCATTATCACGAACTGGCTTATTGATTCAGACTAAGAATTTTCTGTCTCAGTTTTCTCTGATTAGTCTGCTGTATCATTTTTCAGATCCTTCCTCAGAAAAGCCTTCTGTGTCCAGAGGTTGCCAGCTTGGACAAAACCATGGGAAGCCTGATTCAAAGAAAGCACTCTCCATGTCACAGTTGATGCAATGGAAACATTTCTCTGGGCAACATCAGACTCTGGATGATCCTTTCCTTGAAAGGATAAACGAGAATGTTTCTTTCATTTTCCAGAATGTAACTAGTCCGACTTCCCCCACCTAATTAAACTTAAACCACAGGAAGACTTGTATTTCCCTGCAATTTTCATCCTCCTTCTCATAGATATAGTAAGCAAATGATATGCAGTTACCTTTTCTTCTTTTTGCCAAATTGTTTTGTGTCTTTCTGATGAGTGTGCAGATGTTATTCCTGATGTTTATACAAAGTTACAGCTATTACTAAGTTAATTGTATTTACAAAATTACAATAATTATAATACAGATTTATAAATCTAACTTTCCTTTCAACTCTTCTATCCTTTTGGTATCATAATTAGTAGAATTGTTTTTATACATATTCACATGTATGTTTTCTGTTTTATAGTTTTCACTTGATCATAATGATTTATTATTTGTAAATGTGAAGTTGGCAACTCTTCAGCCAGATTTTAAAAGATAGACATTACTGTCTACGTAAGTATATATGCTGTTTACAAGAGTCTGACTGGATTTATGTTTTGACAACTAAGTTATAGATCTGCATAACTGCAGCTTTATGACAAGATAGCTGTTTGTTTCCTTGGATTTACAATTTAATGAAACAAGGAGTAATAGCCACTGAGGTACAAAATTCTGAGACCACAGCTTAATATTATGCCAAAATCTTAAGAAATTCTCCTGTTGCTTTTACTTCAGAAAATAAACACACTTCATTCCTCAGACATACAGAGTGCAGGCTTATCTCATTTTTAGCTAACTACATACAAGGACTCTTTTTGCTGAACACTGGAGTATTGCACACACTTCCATTGTATATTTTTATTATGAGCATATTTTCCTTCTGTCTGTGAAGGTGCAAAAGGTTGAAATCAAATTATGACTTTTAAGTGAAGTTTGACTTTGGACTTTGAAAGGCTCAGAAGAACAAATGATTGGGTAATTTTGAGAAATACAGCGAACTTACAGGATTTGCAAGGCCTTGAGCAAGAAGAGAGCTCCATTGTGGTGATCCTGCATTGTGCTGCATGATGTACAGCCTCTTAGTATTTGGTACGTGTTGTGACACTGGTGGCCCATTAAAAAGCCCAACCAACTTTTAGAAAACAATTAAAATTGGTTTGTTCTACACATTATAGCAGTTAGTGCTTTCCCCAAGTTCGCAGTCCATCCTAACCCATCATCAAATCTTTTCCTTACATTTTGATGCTGTTCGGAAACTGGAAATCCCATGCACTGTGCAATACGGACGTAGTAACTAACTTCTCTTCATCATCCATACCTATTTCAGAGGTTTTTTTGAATTTCCTTTGCCCCGATAGCTAAATGTCACAAGCAAATAATGAAAAATGAAGTGAGGGAATGATTGAGAAAGTCATTAAATACAAACATTACAAACGGTAAGTTTTGTTGGCATGGAGTTTATGTTCTTGGTGACAATTAGAATGATGTTAATGTCTTGGTCAGTGTATTGCTGTTGATAGCCTAAAATTTTAAAGAATTAAACTCTGTCTGTTATAAAGAGCCAGTTCTTCACCCTGTATATGATGGAGCCTGGTGGGCATGCTTACCCAGGTGCTGTGCTGTTGTGGTACCCATTTTCTGTTAGACAAAAGCTGTCAGATGTCTTACAGTTCCCACAGCCTATTTTAATTAACATAGGCCAAAATTTGCCTGTGGCTATGTAAGTCAAAGCCAGATTCTAGCCAATCTTTATATTAATGATTAATCTAATTAATAATAATCTGAGACCAATAATATTTGGATCTGTGCTAGCCAAAGTTTCTAAAAGTTCTGCTCTTGTCACTGGTTGTAGGAAGCCTGTTCTCTACCGATGCTGATCTCATACGTAGTTTACTGTGTAGTTTCCTGCATCTACATGAAACAGTGGATGCCAGTATGGTTCCATTGCTGTTTTGCTTGTGGAACCCTGGTCACTTCCACTGAATACCCACATTAGTCCACTCTGGTTTGGAGCAAACCAACTGGAAACACTGTTGAGGAAACTTGGACATGAAACAGGAGAAAGTTTGCTTCAGGCTCTGCGCCACACCATGTTTCATCTCTGAGGCAGTCCTTCAGGGGTTTCTCAGCAGGCCTTCTAAGCTCACATGTTGATTTCTGCCCTCAGACAATCCTACTTGCTGTTGCATCATGCACCAGTCCACACAGTACTACTGTAGCTGCATGCTGGCAGAACACAGGTCTGGCAGAGAAGCCCTGATAGTGTTTGGCCTGCAGGGTAGTTTTATTTTTGGCAGCTTAAAAAAAAAATTGTTGGTGCACCACCAAAAAGCTCTTGGGATCAGAGGAGGTGAGCCCCCACACACATATTGCTGTACGTGTGAAGATGATCTAGGCTCAGGTCATTGTTCTGGGAAGGATTCTTTGTGGCAATTATGAGGAGATGAGCTAGAGCACTAAGTAATGCTGTCTCAAGGTTAAAAAGCCCAAAGTACCCTCTACAAAGACATGCAACGCCAATTACTGCTTTGATACGATTCCCTGTCTGTGCCCTGCTATGCCAAGTTGCACTAGAACTCTGGCAGCAGGAGCTACGTGGTTACGCTTAGTGGAAAACTTGGTGGGTAGTCCTCCAGTATGCATCCAACCAGCCAAATGTACATCTCTTTAACCCTTCAGGACTTCTGGGCATAACTACAGCATGTATGTGCTTCTTAGTTGCTCAGAGAAGACAATATGATCCAAATAACAGGTTGCATATGGCATCACCCATGATGCGTATTGAAACTCTGATTCTGAAATTTGATGTCTCCTGGAAAATGTGAGTTCTCACTGGAAGAATAGGTTGTAGAAGATATAGGAAGCATGAATGCAGACTCTAATTTATTATGCTATCTGTGATCCTCCCACAGTAGTCTACAAAAGCCTGCAAAATGAGACTATTAGCCCATCCTGCTGACATCCTCATAGTATAATCAGTATTTTCATACAGGGTGCAACATATGGAGATGTGAATTTTTCCACCCATAGGTGAAAGGTTTCTGCTAGATAAAGGCCTCATGGTAATTTTACCCTAATCTGGTTGTTCACTGTTCAGGATTATGTTGAGGATTTCAAGTCTCTATAAGTCTCATGTTGCCCCTTTTAACATGCCTGGAACCTCAGAGGGTGAGGAAGGTGCCTGGTGCTGAAAGGGAAGTGTTGGGTCCTAGCAGATGGCCTCAGGTGTGGCTTCTGGATTTACTGCTAGTGATGCAAAGTGTAAAGTACTATGGGGTTTACGTTGCATGGTCCCACAAATCATTACTAGGCTCCACATTTATCAGTGCTACAGAATCAGTAAAAATATACGGAATATAATGGTGTGCATGAGGCAGCAAGGGGTAAGTGCGGTGCCTGTTAAATGGACCTGTGCCATTATAGATGCGAAAGTCTTGGGGCTATCAAGTCAGTAACCATCAGCATCCTTCTGAATTGCAGTCTAGGTGTGTTAAGGGGCACTCACACTGAATAACACAGATTTGAGCTGGTTTGCACCAGTGGGCCTAGGGAGCAAGTGCTCACTCTGGCAGAGGAACAGATCACAAAGACGATATACCCATGTTCTGAGGGAACAGTCTGCTCATCTTTGAATGGCTCCTTCAGAGCTCTGAATCCCACTGGGCAAGGTGTGTTGTCAACCAGCCCTCAGATTCAGCAATCGATATTCTGTTCCTTGCCAGCTCGCAGCTGGGAGGAGGTGATTTTAGAGGAGTTCTGTTATTCTGGTGCAGGGCATTCTGCCAAGGAGACAAGCGTACTGTATGTTCTGGATTTAGACCTACCCTGATTTTAAAAAGTAGAAGGGGTGGTTGTTTTATTTGTTTCTTAGTGCAACATCAAGTTCTATTAACCAGTTTCATATGACTGGTTTTGTTGATTCAATTTTTATACATACTGGCCCACTTTCTTTTTTTTTTTTAATTCAGATGATGATCCCATGTCGTTATTCACTTGCGGACTAGCAATCCAAATTATATACAATTTGGATTCAATTATTCAATTATTGTCAACAAAATGTATAGCTTTGGGTTTCATACAAGTTTTTATGGTAACTACAACAGACATATTTTGCATTATCACAAGAGGCTGACATCAAGTCTAGTTAAGGGTCTGCCTTTTTCAGAGATCGTGAAGTTCTTTGACTTGTCATCTGCTGCAGAAAGGGTGCCAAATGCTGACTGAATGATTCTGTAATGGAATAAAGTCACAGGAATTTCTTAAAATGCCAGATATGGAACAAACTTTTTCAACTGCCTGGGGTTACCAGCAGGAATTTGCAAAGAGAGATTCCAGCCCTTGCAGGCACACACAAAAGGAAAGTAGCTGTTTCATGTGCTTTCCGCTGAATGAAAATTTGATGTAAATCATGGTTGTTTATATGTGGCTTAAATAATGTGCTTGTGGCTAGAAGATGTGGGAAGGCTACACAAAACACTGAGAAAAACCACTTTTGGCTTTATACAATAACTGAAGGATGAACTGAATTGAAATCTGGTTTTAGCAAGGCCTTGTGTACTATTAGTACAAAAGCTAGACTGGTCTCGTAAAAGTGTAGACAGAATTTACTGTACTTACAGAATTCACAGTGTATGATGCAGTGTTTCACTCTCAAGGGGCAAAGTGGCAATAAGTGTTTGCACAAGTACCACAGAATCAGGACCCAGATAAATAATATGGAAGACTATAACCATCTTATGGGTATTTTACTAGAAACTTCCCTGTTTAGATATATTGGTTGCTACTATCTTTCACCCGACTTTTCATCAATATGTTGAAATTTATATGTCTGTTTATAAGTATCAGCTGCCTTTGCTTCTTTCTCTTCTCCCTTGATGTCAGCTTGAGTTCTCCCTGTGCTCTTTTGTTTGCTTAGTTTGATTTACACCCTCTTGATAACATATACTCTTCATTCTCCTTTAATTCATTTCCTTCCAAATAGGAAAGATGTCAGTCACTGGGACAAATGCCTGTGCCCGTACAAACTAGTTTTTTTGTTGTTTTCTGTCAGTTAATCCAAGGTCTTTCTTTTTGCTTTATTATGCCTGCCTTGGGCAGGTTTTCTAGGGTGTGAGTTGTGTCACGTAGCAACAAGCTCCCTCATGACCCTTCGCTTTTCAAGGTTCTGTTTGAGGGATGGGGCTTGCTAAAGAGTAAAAAGTGCAACCTGAAATTTCCTCCCTCCAGTTGGAACCTGTTGCCTTTGCTGGGGTTTTCATCCTAACGCATGACTGGTTTTAACACACAGGTCTGGACAGAGCCTCATTAAGACAACAGAGTTTTGTTCATGGGTCAAGGTTTACCCATAAACCATGCAGAGTTGGGATCTGGACTGGATCTGGGTTAAGTAGATGAAACTTTGTGGCTTGCTTATACCAATTACAAATTTGACATATTTACTACAAATGCAGAAAGGTTAGCTGTAATTTTTAATGCTAAAGCTTCCCAATACTTCCTGCCATAGAGCACTTTTCTCACTCACTTGTTACTTTGAAACCTTTCATGTTTGGACTAAAATTTTCCCCATCATTTTCTGCTGCCAGGATGATATATTTTTGTGTTGAGTTGAAAGCTTCTGAAAAAATGGCTGATCCATTCCCAGGCATGTGGGTAGGAGAAAATAGTTCTGTCTCTGTTCCAGAACTTGAAACCCTTCTGCTGAAATGCTTTCCTGCCTTCACATTATGGCTTAGGACTTAAAAGAGAGATGGAAGAGATGAGAGGAACAGGCATGACTTTTGTATTAGAATGTTTTCCACTATTCCCCTTAGAATCTGCACCAATGTAGTCAAGTTTATAAATTTATGCAAAAAAAAGGCATTAGCAGTATGTATGGTAAAGACTTCCTCCTTCTGAGCAGCTAAAATGTCTTCTGATTCCTTCTACATTGGACTTGTGTGAGGCTCGCAACTGCTAGGGTTTACTAATTTGAGCAGGCTGCATTCCCTCATAGCTTTTACCTGTGATCAGCCCCTGTATACAGCACATCCATAGAGTGACTAAATACAGCCTGACCCAAAGGTCTGGAGTTATTTCAAAAGACTCTTTCTGTAATTCTTGCTTTCAGTTGTTCTCTGCTCGGCAGGATCCAAATGCAGCAGCTGACAACACGAAAATCTCATCTGTGTGTTAAATCACCCTACCAACATCCCACCAGCCTTAAAGAGGAAAAAGTCAATTCAGAGCAGTAAAATCAGACCCAGGGAGAAGGCCAGTGGTATGGGATAAGGGAACTGGTACAATCAGGATTGGGGCAGAGAGAGAAAAGGAAGTGGAGGGGACCTAGGGGAGCAAGGAGATAGACAGGTAGGAGGGAGGGCTGAAACTGGGTAGACAAAGGCTAAGATGGGGATTAGAGTCAAGTAGAGAAGCCAAGGAAAGCTAGGTCCTGCTGAGTGAGCAGGATGGATGTGGATAAGACAGTGAAGAAACTGAAGTTGGAATCAGATGCCACCACTAAAAAGAAAGGAGCAGAAGTTTTGGTGAAACAAGGGAGAAAGCTCTTCTCTAGCTTCTGTAATGTACCCCGTGATTCCTGAGTCTCACTATTAGCAAATACCCTCTTTCAGTAAATACCTATGAAGCCATTGGTAAAGTGATTGTTTCCTCTCAGCTGACATCTATGAAGTTTTACGGAGTCACTGAATTCTCTTTGCTAGTGATTTGTGAATCACTGAAAATTTGAAAGTATGATCCAGATGAAAATATTTACAACCTTCATTGCAGCACAGACTCTCAAAGGATATAAATACTATTTTGCAAGCTGCAAGCATTGGATTACAGTTTTCTTATGGATTTTTCATGGCCTTGTAAATATGCAGCATAATGAAGTCTTGCATGAACACGTATTCTGTTTTCTTGCCTCATTCAGCTAAGAGGATGGACAGTGATCTGGGAAAAAGTTGAATCTCTGTAATAAAGAAGGTCATTGTAAAGCAGTTGTTGCTTCACTCTAAAAGTATGTGACGAATGAAGCAGAGAGTTGCAAAAAGAAGAAAGAGGGTCACAGGTTAAGGCAGCTAACTACAGCCCAAGGGGACTGGAGCTTCTTGGTTGTACGTCAGAGCAAGCCATTAAAGTCAAAGTTGTCTAAGAGAATTGCTACTTACATTTTCTTATTTTCTGATAACTTTCAGTCTGACTGGTGAAAGAATTTTGATGTGAACAGCTGATGTGAACAGAATTTGCGCTTTCTATTATGAAAGTCTAGTCCCACTTGCCTCAAAAGGGCCATTCCAAATCAGTGGATATCTTTGACTTTAATTTTTGTGTGTCTCTATCTCCATCTCTGGAGTGCGGTTAATAGCTCCTCACCTGTTAGCAGTGGTGTGAAGATAAATTAATCAAACTGTGTGCAACAGTCGGCTGTACAAGGGGAAGGTCTGACCTAGGGTTTATAGAGAAGAAGATCTAGATCTAGACTTTTGTCAGAGGTGGACTGCAAAAGGACAAGAGACAACAGTTACTAACTGCAGAAGGAAAAGTTCTGACTGGATATGAGGAAAAAAAATGCACAGTAAGAGAGAGTAACACTGAAACAAGTCTCCCAGAAGGCTGTGGAATCTCTGTCCTTAGCAGCTTTCCAAACTGTACTGGACAAGGTCCTGAGCAACCTGATCTAACCTCAAAATTGGCCCTACTTTGAGTAGGGGGTTGGACTAGATGACCGTCAAAGATTCCTTCCAATCTAAATTGTTCTGTCATTCAGTGATCCCCTGGACTTTGTTAGGCCTATGGAGAAAGTATGAATCTGTGAGGGAAAACAGCCATCGGCTATCTTCAGAAGTTCCTTGGGATTTAAAATCTGTGATGTATTTAAACAGCAGGATCTGGTCAGGAACCATGAGATTTAAAAATCTGATATGAAAAGAATTCAGGAATTCTCTTTTGTGGTGGGAGACTTGATACTAGCATTATGAAATATGGGCCTGGAAAGGGTTGTGGGGACTTCTTTTACTAAGCCAAGAAGATAGTTTTGGGAGTTGGTAGTGCTGGGTGTGAGAGTGGGAGAGGCAGCTCCCAAGAGCCTGTGTTAACCAAGGAGTTTTTGGCATGTCAGTGGACAGTGAAAGAATGCCTAAACCTGAGGGCTACTTGAAATTTTAACACCAGCTTCCCCCAAACTGCTTTTAGCCATGACTTTGTCCATCTGTCCTTCTGTCCTTGCATAACTGTAAAATTAAAAATAAAAATAAACTGTAAAATTAAAAACCAAAAACAAAGCAATAGTAATCCATATCTGCTCCCCTCTCCCAAGTATGTTGCAAGCTTTAGTGGCCTGAAAAGGTTTTTGAGATCTTGCTAAAGTGTTGTAAGTTCTAAAGTCTCAACTTTAGCTTGAAAGATAAGCAGAGCTCAAAAATCACCTTGCTAGAGCTTTCATTCCCTAGCAGCTATGATGGTCTCAGAATCAAACAAATACTAGGAGAGAAGAATATGCTGGGGACAGAAATAGTGTTGACCATGCTGAGTTGAAACTCTTATGAGCAAAACCTGTTTGGAGAAGAATTTTTATTTACTCTCTACTTCATTCTGCAGGGAATCACTGGAAACAAGCTTCCAGAAAAAATCCTCACCACTAGCAATGTCCTTAAGTGTACACAGTCAAGGAGGACATAAAGTTTTTCCCAAGACATGGTTTATTTAATTGTGTGCTTGTACGTGCCAGTAAAAGTGGACTCCAGACAATTAAGTTCTTTTTTTCTTCAGAGGAGGATTATAGAAGTATCACAGATCTGGAAAGATCATAGGTATTGCAGGAGAGCAATAAGAACAAAGATTTTGCCCACCTTCACGTTGATTGTTGTTTAACTAGCAAGGCAGCAAAAGTCAGCTTTCTGGTTACAAATGGGTGTGCAGAACCTAAGTTTACTCAGCTGAACTCATCCCTGCCCCAGCAGCACTGCGTGCCTGCAACCAAGGAGGGGCACTGGCTGCCTGCAGAGCAACACAGGAGCTTGCCACACATCTGAATTTTCCCCATTGCTATCTCATCTCAAGTGTGTCAAGACCTACACTTCTCAGCTCGTACGAGTTGATGCAGTTGTGGTGTGGTGGTATAAATGCAAGCAAAATACTTGTTAAAAAGCAATTAACATTGCTTGACACAAGCACTCTTTTCCAACCTTTACCACAGCTGTGAGTCTAGCTGCAAATGCACTCTTACTGCTGGGAAAAGGAGTGTAATGGTATGTGTGCATCTAATCCATCTGTGGATTTACCTGGTGGTTTCGAGGTGGGGAATGAAGGTGATCGTAGGCCATCCCCTTCTTTAGCTTGGTTTCCAGTTTCCCTCTTGCTGTTCCAGCCCTTGCAGCTAGCACACTCACAAGACCCACAGCTTGTTTTGAGCTTCTTGCTCCTGCAAGCCTGATGCAGGTGACTGGCCCATTCCCCAGGTATTCCCGGCTTGGAAGTTTTTGGGTAGCAGAGAGCTGAGGCATCGTGCAGCAGCGAGGAAATATGTGCTTCTCCCTGGCTGCAGGTATGCAGTGCAGTTGCATTTCTGGACCTGAGACAGCTCAAGGAAACCGACTCAATCATGTGATGTTACTGTGGCCCTGACAGTCCTCTTGCCTCTGCTCCATCCACATCAGAGCTGCCTCTGCTCCTCATCTTACATAGCACGTTTTAGATTAAAAAAACTTGATTCATCCACGGCAAGCAGTGTCATCATGCCAATAAGGTGAAAAAGTCATTTTAGCCGATGACTTTGCTGAGTTTGCTCGTAATTATTTGTTTTAGAGACAACAATCACCAAAAGCTGAAAGAGAGCTTTTATGCAAGAGTGACCTGAGGGTGGCAGCAACTGCTCACAGTACTGTTTATCTATCTGTGTTATGCAGTGCTTAAGTGACTGTACAGCAGGATTTAAGGAGAGAGACTGCAAAGCCCTTCATGAGAGAGCATATAGCACTGGATTATCGGGTGGGTGTTAAAGGGAGCCCCCAAAGGTAAGGATGACACAGGACCGTTATCCTGCCAAGCTTCAGGAGTGCTTGTAGCCAGAAAGGAGACTTTGCTATAAAGGAGACATTATGTGAAGCTCACTGCTGCTTCCAGACAGAAATAAGGCACGACTGCCATTTTTTTGTATTGAAATCAATGATGTACATGTTGGTCTGGTGAACAGCTCTGTCGTAAATGATTATACCTTTCAGTGAAGAGAGCCATATGGGTTTATAACTGATGTAAAAGACCACAGTTGTAAATCAAAGCTGCAACCGGCACCGTGTTGTGGATGTCTGACAGCAAGTGGAACTCAATGCAGGCAGTAAAGATTACGTCAGCAAAAGTGTCCTGTTACCTAAGTGCTGTCCAAGTGCTGCTATAAGCACCTAAAGATCTAGAATCTTAAAAAAATCCCTCTACCACTGCAGTCCCTTCTGGGAAATATCTAAAGTCTTTAAATACCTATGTGATGTTTTAAATTCATGGGGGTAATCTCAGGTCTGCATTAGGTTTCCTAAAGCTTGCCACTATGAGACCCCCGGGGGCCCACAAGCTGGGAACGCCTTTGCACCTTTCTCCTAGTGCTGTAGACATTTGTGGATCCCAGTCTGAGGTACCCAGATCTCCCTAAACATTGCAGAGTACCTATGTACCTAACTCAGGGCCATGGATTCCAAACATGGGTAAGGCACCGAAAAGCTTGGTGCTATAATGCCGAGTTTCGAAGCTCTTGTGTCTCGGCAAGTCTGGCTAACGCTGGCATCTTTCTCCAAGGCAAGCTAAGCAGCCAGGAGGGAGAGACAGAAATGACTGCATATCACTGCTGTATTCCTTTAATCTCTGAGGCTAGCAGCAGAAAGTAGGATCTCCTCCGTAACTTAAGTTAGCCTGGGAGCTTCTCTAAATTACAATGCCTGGTAATAGTTCAAAGGGTTTGCTACGTTATAACCCATTATAACCTTCAGACATGCCCTGAGTGGTGGTGAAGATCATGGAAGGTCCCAAATCTATCTATTGCCAAATTTGGCCACTTTGCAGCATCATCCAGGAACCAGAATCTTGACTTTTCTTTGGGAGGGCCAGAATCCCATGGGACGGAATTAATTCTTACTGCATTACAATTAGGCAATAAAATCTTGAGACCACACACAAAATTTCTTTCAGGCTGTGCTTCTCCTGAAATCCTTGAGTAAGAACTGAGCAGAGGGGAACAATGCTTCAAGTTTGGCCCATTGTTTTTCCAAATCATGAATATGCTCAGGGCCAGTTCAAGCAAGTCTGGCATTCTCCAGTTGCTTTTCCCATATGCCTAGGTGTCGTTGTATCCTAAGCGTGCTCTGCTGGGGCCAGAACAGAAAGCTTAAGACTCAGAGTGTTGATCTGCTAAGGAAGAATCTAGTGTGGCTTTCCCCAAGTTGCTCATTTTCTCTCCTTGTGTGTTACTCAGCTTCTGCTCCAGTCGGGGTGCTCACCACGTGAACAGTGCACCTCTCACTAACTTGTATCTGTTTTAGCATCCAAACCAACCCTAGCTGGGTTGATTTCAGTTTGGTGACATGTTTGAAGTGCATTTGTAAGAACCAAGAAAGCACCATCTGAGAAAAGCCGTAGGGAAAAGTCTAATAAAATGCAGGGAAACATTTGTTATGTGTCACTGATAACTGTCTACTAGCAGTGAGGTAGGTGCTAATTTCTCCATTTCACTCTGCAATGTTCCTGGCAGGTAACTTCTGGTGACCAGAAGTCCTTAGTAGAGGTTATTATTAGCAAAAGTTGCTGTTCTGCTTTGCCCAGACCTGTGAGAACTTACTGACAGCAGATTCAGTCTTTGCCAGTGGGGCTGATGCACAGACAGGTTTAATGACAAGTTAAAATTAAATGCCCAGTGTCCTGTCCCTGGCTGCTACCAGCACTTGTAAGCAGCAGGTCGTGTTGGGGGGTAGCTGAGCATGGTTGTCCTGCCAGCTGGTAAAAAACCAAAGTTACTCTGAACCTGAGCTCTGAAGCTAGTCTGCAGACTCTCCTCCAGTTGGCTTGTCTACAAGTTGGACCCACTTGATCCCTTTATGTCCTGAAGTAGAGAGGCTGGTCTCTGTGCGGACTTTCTCCTTCGACGCATGGGAGGGGAAGGAAGGGAATAGTGAGAGTGGGTGCTTCACTGCACAGGGAGGTCATCTGTTGAGACATACTGCCCTGTGAATCCCTCTCTGGGGAACACATGAACTGGAGGCTGGGCTGCAAGCACGCTCTGGGCCTGGGTTAGCCCCTTCTCACCCCTGTGAAAGGTGGTTGATGGCTACTGTATCATGGTTCCCACTGCACTTTTAACTCAGCGGGAGGTTTGGCTGCTCGGCTGAATAATCCGTCTTGAAGGTCCTCCTGAGGTAGCACCTGCCCTTCCCAGGGACGAGATACTGCAGTATTCTGCAACTGGGGAAGGGAGGTTTTCCTGGGCCATCCTGCTCCACCTGAAATGCCTGCTGGGTCCTGGCAGGAGCTCAACCTGCCAGAGGCTCCCACCAAGGCCCTGCAGAGCATCCTCAGTGGAAGTCTTTCTCTCCAAACGGTGTTATGTGCATCTTAAAAGAGGATGCATGCTGCAATTTACTGCACTTTGAACGTGGGACAAATACAGGAAAATAGATCAGGAAGCAAAAGCCAGGAGTTGGGAAGGAGAATTTTGAAGTTACACTCAGCAGACGTTCCTCTTAGACTGGAAAGGAGTTGCTGGGAATAATTCACTATCTGTGCTGATCTCCTCTGATGCTCCCAGGTTCCTCCGCTGGCAGCGGCACCTTTCCTGGTCAGGCACCAACAGCCAGTGAGGGGCTGTAACCAGGGGCCGGGGCTGGGGGATGTGGACACACACCAGCCCCTGTGCACAGCAGGTGGCAGGTAATGGCTTGCTTTCAACCAGACGGTATCAGCATCTTTTCTCCCCCTCCTCCATCTCCCCACATGATTTCAAAGCCAGGAAACATATGGCACTTTGTTCTTACGGCTTCTGATATAAAGAATTTGGTATGCAATCTGTAACGAGCAACAGCTGTCGTGGTCCGTTGTGCTGATAAGAAGCCCGAATCTTGCACTGCCTTGGAGAGGAGGGAGCTGTCTCGTGCCCTGTGCTCAAGCCCAGCTCCTGGATTTCGGCCCTCACGTGGGCTCTGCTGCTTTGTCCCTTGGCTGCTCAGAGCACCGTGCCCTGCTGCTGCTGCAATGGACTCGCAGCGCGGTGGCAGCTCCCCTCCTGCCCGCCCGGCTGCGGACGCCTGCCAGCGAGATCCTCCAGCGCTGCTCGGAGCCTCAGATTTACCTTTTTTTCTGGAACCACCAAGCAGATGAGAGCCCTGGAACCATGTGTCTGTTTGTCCTCTGCGTCCCTGGAGCTTCTCACGGCAGGCTGAGAGGGCAGAGGATCCCCAAAAGGTGTAAGCGAGTGCGAGGTGCGAGGACAGCTCTGTCCCCTGCTTTCTCAGAAGAAATCTTTGCCTTCCTGCTTTTTATCTTGGTTAAAGAAAACCTGTGCAGTCAGTCTGACAGCGAGAGGTCTGGGTTTCTCACGTCGTCTCTGGTGTGCGAGTGAGGCTGGGGGAAAGGGTAGGGAAAGGTCTGCCACCTTTTTAGGAAGGGAATCGCATATTTGGGGGGAGAAAATGCTACAACTGTGTGCGAGAGGAGAAACGTGGAGATGATGGCATCATGGCGACTTGGCGTGCTGCTCAGAAGAGGAATATCTTATAAGGAATCCCCAATATTATAAATGGGTAATGCAATGCTGTCTGGAGCGAAGAGTGCCAGCATTTCCCAGACCACTTTGAAATCCCTTTCAAAACTAGAGAAAATGTAAATGAAATACATTTTGCTATGCTAAAATACAGAATTAAAACCCAAGTTGCTAGAATTCAAAAAAATCAGTTACAAGTGTTAGAACAGAAATTTGCAGTCACTGATAACTTTGATGCAGACTCCAGAGGCTCAGCACTAACAGAATTAATTTGCAGCTGTTAAGTGTCAGCCCTGTCCATCAAGGGTAACTTCAAGCTCCGAGTATGTGACTCCAAGTAGGGGCCTTAATCCCAAATGGTCTTCTTTTGCACAGAGCCTTATTTCCTGGGGATTTCACTGGTTATAAGCACACTCCTAGGGCTTCCCTGTGACAAAGAGCATTAAAAATTAATTAATTATGATATCAATTTCTGCTTCTCTTGTTAATTCACTTCAGCAAAGAGCATATACACTGACCTCCTCTAGCTGGTAAAACACAGCATGTGGATATGCATTTAACTGTAAGTTAGTTACTCTACGTGAATCAATTAAATTGATTGCAGTCTCCTGGTTTGTCTCAAGTGTAAATATTGGAGGTCAGCTACTTTTCTCCTCGCATTTATGGATGCCTGAGATCATTCTCACTGCTAGCTTTGCTTAGCTAAGATTTTCTAGTAAAAGATGCATCTTGAAAACCCAAAGTTACATACATACTTAAGTAATGTCATAATAACCTGTCAATGCCAAAGCAAGCAGAGTTTTAATGTAATGCTACTGAAAGCAGATGTAGTGGTGGGATGCCACATTGCGCTCACTACTAGATTTGGGAAACTTCATTGCTGGAGGCTATATTGCTGTTGTAATGGGTGTACTAGAGAGTCAGTATCAACACTTTCCACTCTACAAATGGAGTGACGGAAATTCAGTGTTTTACATATTTTCTAGAAAGGTACCGATTTTGTGCTCTGACATTGCTTACGCTTTGCTGTAGTGGAAATGTGGAGTCATGGTCTGGCCGGCTGGCTTCATCAGCCTTTTGGGAGACCGGAAGAGTTGGTAATTGTAAATACATACTTTGGCATGAGACCTTTTCTGCCTGCTGTGACTAGTCTGTCCGATGGTCATCCAGTCCCTCCAGACACTGATGGCATCTCAGGGAAAGCATTTATGTAGGTAATGTTTCCTTTAAAGACTTCTGAGCTCATAAGAATGAGAGAGTGCATTCCCATGTGGTTAAGTTATGCTCTCACAAGTCTCGGCTAGAAGTGTTAGAAAAACAACTTTTGGTTGCTAGGAGGTGCTGTATGGGGATTAATTAATCAGGATGGTTGAGCCTTCTGTTTGCTATCACTGCTGATATAAAATAGAGATTTCCAAAGCCTGAAACTTGTGATGGAGTCCTCTTGGGCTGAGAGCTTTACTTACAGACACACACACACTAACGCAGTTGCAGCAAATGTTAGTCGTTATGAAATACTGCAAAGAAAAAGAAATCTAAAATGTGGGGCCCACGAGAGGTGTTCAGGCTCTAACTTCTCTGTATCAGCTGCACCTCTGTCCACGTCACCATGGGCAGCAGCGGCACAGATAACAGCTAAGACTCTGCTATTACAAAAGATTTTCCCTTTCCCACTACATGGACAAAAGAGGTTGATATTTAGCTCCAAGGTTTTTTGGTCAGATTTTAAAGCAATATGCCAAACTTTCTTAACACACAAGTAAGAGATTTGGCTTGCCCCTTACAGGCGCTGGAAATATCCCATTGGTTCCAGCTCCCTTACTGTCGCCAGATGAGCTGCCAGTGTGATTGTTTTCTAGTGTATTTCCAGTAACGTACAGTTTAAGTTTAATTTAACTAAAATAGATGGGGGAGTAAATGGGGTAACAGTAACTCAGCAGGCAAAACAGAAAGGCTCTGAGGAGGGTGGTAAAACATAACAGAGAGCAAGTTTGGAGGAGTCATCTCCTCAACTAGACGATGACGTGTGTCCAAAGCCCAAAACTACAATAGACACAATGCAGTCTTAATGACACTCACATATACAGGATTAAACCCACACAGCTTTTAAATGCCATTAGACATTGAACTCACTAGACTAGCTGCTAGCTGGCTCCAAGCATCCATTCCCTGGAAGGTACTATCCAAACAAAAACATTTAGTTTTCCTTCAGCTGAAGTCAGATATTCCATAGGCTCTTTGACAACTGTGTAGAAGGAGGGCAGGCACAAAGGTCAAATACCAGAAAGCCCTTAGCGTGCTGACATGGCATAGCTAAGTTTAAGATGACTGTCCCCAGGGCTCACATGTTCCCTATGCACTGAACCAGCCCGCAGGCGACGCCAGAGAGACACGAGGCCCCTAATTCTGTGTCTCCTGGGAGTGCCTCTCCTCTTTGCAGGGCTGTGCTGAGTGCTGCGTAAGGATGGGATTCAGCGCCCAAACCAGAAAAGGCAGGGGCTGTAATCGCTTCATCACATCTAGCACTTGTGTGAGGGACACTAGGAAGGGAGAAGGCTAGATCCAAAAAAAGGCTCATGAGCTCTTGAAGTGCCATGTGGGTGGTATTTGGGGGACTAACTGTGATAGAGCAAGCCATGAAATCAGACTTAATCTCCTTGTGCACCTGAGAGGTATTTCTTTTATCTTTGTGTCTCTTTTAACCTTGAAAAGAGGGACCTGAACAGAAGGTGATGCAACCTTTTGTGTAACGGCCATATGCTTACACCGTTCATCCATAACAGAGCTCTGTCCTGAAGAGATTCAAAGCTGCACCTTCCTCAGGAATGTGCCCAAAACACTAGCTTATAAAAGACTTTTAGGTGGTAGGGATCATCTTCTTGCCAAAATTAAGACATTGAGCTGATAATATTCATGGAAGCAGTCCAGTATGTAAGAGCATGAATGTAGTCTAGCAGCTAAAAGAGTCAGCTGAGAGGTGCAGGCCTAAGCTCCAGTGCCTACACCCTGCATTGTTTCCTTGGGGGTAAATTGCACCAACAGCCTAGGGAATAGGCTTGAATCCCTTCCAGTTGGAGAGAGAGGCAAATACTGCTTTCCCCTTTTCTGCACGAGTGCTCTATCCACAAGGCTGTTAGGAAAAACCTGTTTGGAATTAATCCTCTAGCTATTTTTGAATGGAAATGACCACTGCTTTTATTCGTTTGTCTGATCGCCTTTTGCTAAATTGATACTGCTGAATACTGTAGCTGTATGCTGAGAATCCCTGAGGGACCAGGCTGTCATGACAGCACGGGCACCAAAGCAGTTTGTGCATTTGTTTTTGGACCAAGGCTAGCACATTTTCCCTCCCTTCTGTTCCCCGTGCAAGTGCTAGACATGATGACTGATTACAGTCACCTCCTTTTCTGTACCCACTGAACAGTATTGCCACCAAACGGTCCCCTACACAAGTGCTAGACATAAGTTTAGCCACTGTCTTCTCCTAAATGCTGCGCTACCTCCTTGCTAGTGTCAGAGTAGAAGAAGCCCAGCCCAAAGCCTAGTCAGGGGGAAGGCTGGCTAGTTTTGTCTCTTCTGGGCAACAGGGCCTTTCCTCCTGGGCTTCAAGTACAGGCACCGTGGCATCACTGTTGTGGTGCTGCGTTCAGTGTTGTGCAGCACTGTCGTATCAAGTATTGCTCGTGTTGGAAGCTGTTTTGCACCCAGCAGTGACAACCATCTAATATTTATGGCAAACAGGATAACTGAAATGCTGTGAGAGAGCAGCTAATGGGCTTGCCGTGCAGGCGGTTCATCTCCCGTAAATCAGAACGTGGAATTCCCCAGGCACTTCCAGAAAAGGAAGGTAGATGGGTGCAGGAATAACGTATCGCCCCACTGGTGCTGGCACCTCTCTTCTGACAACGTAGCTTCTAGCAAAACGTTTTCGTAAAAGAGATGTTACCTTGCAATCCTGTATTTCACACTTTTGTTTGTTGGTATCAATGTGCAAGAGCTTATTGTCTCCCGAGAGAGAGCTGTAGGCACCTACTTGTGGTAGCAGATGAAGTGACAGTCAAGTGGCATGCTGCAATCTGGGGAACAGATCTGGGGTATGCAGGACCAGGGCTGCTAATGACTTTTCTTAGCTGCTCCTACCAGTGGCTTTTAACAGGCAGCTAGAGAAAAAGCTAGTTTTTATTTTCTATCACATGGGTGAGTGGTCATGGCTCTGATCCTGCAAGATATTTAGGTTCCTTACTCTTATTAAAATGAATAGGGACAAATTGTCTAAATATTTTTCAGACGTGAGTCACTGTGCTGCTTGCTGCAGTTCAAATGCATAGAAGGATCTCTATAAATATTTCATGGCCTCGGAGACAAACTGTGATGTGGCTGCGAAACTAGACACAAATATGTAGCCACAAGAATAATCACACTGCAGCAGCAACGGAGAAAGCCTGTTCCTAACCCATCAGTACTTATAGCTAGTAGATGCAGAAAGACAAAGTATTGTTAATGTTTCAGAAATATATTTTGTGCCTGTATAGGTTTTCAATTTTCAATATGTCTTTCAAATAGAACAGAAACTACATGCCAGTTTTCCTCATTAGGATTAATCAAGCACACTTGCTTACAGATGAATTAAATTAGAGATCACATATACTCTTAGGAACCAAAAATAATCAATCATGACTTGAGTGTACGTGCTGCTGCAGCTAACACTGCTGCTTGGTTTCTGCTGCAGCAACGAACTGACAAAAAAACCCTCCTAGAGCTGGAATCCAAATCATTGGCAGCAGGAGATGGTGAATGGCACACTTGAAATAAAGAAAACAAGACCACACAAAATGGAAAAGCTATAAAGTGCACAGTCACATGACTACATATGTGGTTGAAATTCTTTACTTTCTGACATAGAAAGAGCTATAATGGAGCACTTGAGCTCCATCCACATACGTACACAAATATTTTTGCCTATGTTCCAGTAAATGGCATACAGTGCGTAGCTGTTAGATTTGTGAGGTCACTCCCACGTCTTGTTTTGTAATACCAGCAGCTTCTTCTGCTTTCTTTTAAGCACTGAAGACAACAAGATGAGCTCTTAAACAAGCAGGGTGCCTGCCTTCAGGCTGTGTTTCTCCCTGCAGGTACATCAGCATAGCTTTGTGCACGAAGCATGTTTCACACACTCCTCACTGCACGTGTAAGTTTGTTCAAAGCCCACGTGCATGCACATCAGCTGAGGAGCTGGCAGGGGACGCCCGTATTGTACTGCATGCAAAAATCTTTGTTGATAAAAATAAAAAAGGAGAAGGGATGGAGGTGTGCTTTGTTTCTGTTTTGACAGTTTATTAATATTTCACATAAATTATTCTGACCTTCTGTCATCCGCTTTTGTTTCTTTTACAGTTTAGTTTTATTGTGCCGTAATCCTTATTCCTGCACATATCACCAGTGAGGTCCATGAGGACTGTCTGTGTGAATTAGGAGATGTGAGACTATGTATTATCTTTTAACACTGTTATGCAAACTGTCTGGGCCTTTGAGAGATCTGAAACATACTGAATCGTTTACTTAAGTGCCAGAAAGTGGCTGTAAGTGGAAAAACAGACGTATGAAAACAGAATAATACATAAAGAAACATCTGCATTTGAAATGATCTGTCATTGCTGGAAAGGTCTTGGAGAACAATATATACATTTGGCATAATGCCATGCATGTGACACTACAGGTGTTTTAGTCTATTGGCAGGCCTCACCTGGGCTGCAGTAGTGGCTTAGACTGAAAAACGTCTTTCCAGGTTTCATCATGTTTTTGAGACTCCTCTTGCGTGCACTGGCCGCAGAGCCCTCCCCTCAGCTGCGCAGCTCTGCGCGCTTGGGAGGGCAGAACTGCCCTTACCCCGTTATGCACTGGCTAAAAATCGGGTGGCACAGCTAGGAGGAGGGATCGCCCAGGGCTGGGCAGGTGTCTTCTTCATTAGTTACTTTCTTCTTTTCTTCTGCCGTTTGCCATGTCACCTGGCCGGCCCCTGGGTCACTCTTGGCAGTGTTGCAGAAGTGCCTGAGGGTCCCATCCCGCTGAGCTCCCCCCTTCCCAGCACGTTCTGCTCCTCCACGGAGGCTCACGGGGAGAACCACCTCTCGAGGAAGAAACCCCCTATGCCAATATATGCAAACAGTAACCATGCTGCTAAGGAGCAATGCGACTGCCGTGGAGGAAAAGGCAGGTACTCCGGTATGCGAGGAGCTGTGGGGTGGCACACGGTACGGGCCCTGGACGCAGGCATGAGTGAAAGGATCTCCACATTAATCCACATGCAGCAGCTCTCTTTCAGGGACCAGCAGTTACCTTGAACTCTTTCCTATTGCTGTGATAACATTAGCAGATAAATGGTCATGGTGCCGCGTAACTTCTCACACGAAAATTCACAGCCTGGAAGTCACCTTGTAAGTGAACTGGTGAGACACCGTCTCCACGGGCTGATGGGTGGGGGCTGGAGGTGCCACTACCACGCTTCGACTGCCCGTCGTCTTATGAAGTGCCTCAGGGTAGTTTGATAGCAAATATTGAGCTATTAGGCAAATACACAAAGAAAGGAAAGTCTGAAAAAGAGAAACATATTTCATATGAGTTTTTTTACGTACTTCTCAAGTGCAGATGTGCCAAAATGTTTCCACTGGAAACTTTATATAAAATGATTAATGTAAAGGGGTTCTGCAACTCTGGCATCCCTCCCCCGTCTCCAGAGAGCCGTCAGGGCTTGCGACAGCTCTGTTCTGTGTACGGGAAGCATCGGCAGCTGGGAATTATCATTTGTTAGTCTTAGCCTTTCTGTAGCTCGATTCAGAGACTCCGCTAGGAACGAGCCATCTTGCCCTTTTACCTTGGGGACGGCTTGGAATGTTTCCTTCAGGGTCAGAAATCACCCGTTTATAACCAGCAGAAAAAACAAGCGTTTTATATGGCACTCAGATCAGCTCTGGGCATTCCTCAGATTCCTTCAGAGAACAAGCGGAGAGGCAGCTGCGCCACCATAGCTCAGGGCTCTTTTTCACCACTGCTCTGCTTTTACGTGATGCCCTTAAAACCTCCTCCTTGTTTTTCCCCGCTTCCCAGCATTTCCAAAGATTTTAGCCGAGAGTTTTCCGACACCCTTTTCTGCCTCTTTGCCTTGCTTTTCCTTTCTAACTTCAGAATTCCCTAAAGAAATCCCATCTCTTCCTCACGGTGCTGGTTGCTGAGTGTGGCTCTGGCTGTCCCCTGGCTGGCTGAGGCACTTTCCCCGGCATGATCTACTGCTTTGGTGGCACTGGTTGGCCATGTGCTGGAATGTGACTTGCTTCTCAAAGAGGGGGAGATTAGGAGATCTGTGAGTTTGGGATGCCCACCAGCGCCCCTGTTTGCAAACAGCCCTCACTCCCTCCTGGTTCCTGTGGATGTGCCTGGTGAAGGAGCAAATGAGTCTGCCACAGGAATCTCGTGCGCGGGGTTTGCATGTGCTATTAATAAAAACTGCCTTCAGCTTCTAAATTCAGGCTCTTAAAACCCACAATGGATGCATTTTTCATTAATGAAAAAAACCACACTCTTTTTTGTTGAAATTTAAATAGAGCCATGAACTTTTATATCATGCATGCTATTTTAAAACTGTAAATCTATTTCTCTTTTTCCATTGTGGTTGTTTTTGTATTTCATTATGTTCTTACATGGCAAATCTTTGGCCTTTTAATACAAAGGTTTCTACATTTCCAGGCACAGGTTTTGATGTCCAACCCAGTAAACTTGGAAAGAACCTAGTTTTCAGAAACTGGTTTTTCTATGGTGCAAATTTAACAAAAGGAATCAAAGAAAGCATCAAAGCACCAAGGCATCAAGAAACCAATACTCCCTTCTGGGAATTTAGATTAAGATGTTCTAAACATTTTTAAAAATGAAAAAATGGGAAAGCTTAAGTATGGACAACTCAATTATTTTCTGTGATTTTTGTTTTTTAGAAAAGCAAGTGGGACTCAAACTAACAGACTATCTAAGGCCAGATGCTGTATTAGGTCACAGATTATAAACATGGCCTAAAACTGGGTGATAAATTCCATAGGCAACATAAAGACATGATAAAAGCCCAAAAGCTATTTAGAATTCTGTCAGGAAATATACTCGACAAGGTCCCAAGGAAAATTGAATAATCTCTTTCTTTTCCATAGCAATGAAGGAGAATATTTTTTCGTGGTCACGAAAACATTGAAAACCACATTTTCCGCTCTCCCATGCTTTTTCCTGTCTTGTCTCTTGTGCCTGGAAGAACATCCATATGGACAGCCACAAAAATATTTCATCCTCTGCCACATTCTCCACAAAACTCTTCTGTGATTGTTCTACAAATGTTTTGATGTCCGTTATGATGCTGATTAAATCTGGCCGTTACCTTTCCTATTGACCAATGCTCTCTCTTTGTTTCCTTCTGTTCTCCATGTCTCTAATTTAATAAGGAGACTGATAGTTATCTGGGAAAAGGGCTATATTTTTGGTGTATGTTTGTACAGTGTCCGACACGATGGATTCTGGTCTCTGACTGCATGTAAACTAATAATGATGTTGTTCCCAGTTCTTTCAATCTCCAGCTTTATAACCATTTGGGAAGTTCTCCTTTACACAGTTAGAAGCAAATTATTGTTTTAGCACTATTTTGCACATAAATTGTGATTTCTCCTAACAAGCTCAGAGTTTTTTTTCAGTATTCCTCACAAGAACTGTATCGGGCACAGATTATCTTACTGTTTTAATACCCAAGAGCTAAGGACATCTGAGATCTGCCCCGCACGTCTGAAAAAAACACCTAGCAGAAGCGCTGAAAACCAAGCGCTGCAGCTCCAGGGGGAGGGCCTGGCTAAACGAGAGCCAGGACAAGGAGCAGAACATGCACCTTCAAATCCCTGGCATATGCCCTTGTTGTCAGCCATAATTTAATCTTTAATGTTATCTCCTTGGTGTATTTACCTAGCTCATGATACTTGTGAGATGCCCTTGTTTTAGCATAGGAAATGACATGCGATTCATAAACACCGCTCTTTAGCAAAACCCACTATTCCCAGGTTTCTCACTGTGACTGGTCTCTATTTTTATAGCCAAGTTAATCTCTTCCTATTTTGTAAGTGGTCTTTCAGGATCTGCTTCTGTACTAAGCTAGTCTCTCAAGTAATCCTTGTGCCCAGCTAAACATAACCACAACCTATTTATGTATTGGGCTATCCCCAATTAAGCCGAAAAATACTACAACTTAGGTCAGTGCCTGGGTAGCACTAACTATTAATGGTGACTATTTATATCATTAAGATGTTTCAGACTTGCTGTGTTCAATAAAAGCTTTGACTAAGCTTTATAATGCTTGCTGCCACTTGTGGCCACATGGGCTTGAATATATAACAATGTGATGGGCCCCAAATTTTCTGGTTTGAGGTGGCTCTGCTGTGATCTCCTGCACATTGCCCATTCTGGGGTGGCAGCTCAAATCGGTGGCTTCTCTGAGCCCTACAGAAGGCAGTTTTTATGGTAGCTGTGAATGTTTCGATGCAGTTTTGAACTTGGGAATTCCTCCCCTCTGCTGCATCTGGCAACGTGACAGCAAGCAGGAGGTTCTGTTCAACCTACTCAAGAACTTCTTTGGGCATGCTGGTGTTAAATAAACTCCAATGCAGTGAGAATAATTTGTGCATTTAAATAGGAAGGATTCGGGAACTTGCTGCTTCGTTTGCAGAGAGGTATACTCTCTACAAGCGCATCATGGAAAGACAATAACTACAGCAGTGACGCAGGCTTCACAGTGTGCCCTACCAGAGATGTAAACAAAAGGCCACGATCAGGTGCTTTGTGTAGCTCACATGAAATTAGCAATTAATACTGGAGACTGTGCATTGCTTTTGACTCTCAAGGCACTGTATTCTTCTCACATCCAACCTTGGGGGTGTTTTACCTTTTACTTTGCCACAGACCAGAGAGAGCTGCTGTGGCTGCTGATCGTCAGTCACGATTGCGTTTGTTGCTGTTACTGGTTTTTGTCTTAAAGAAAGATAAATGGGTGCAGTTGCTATTTCCATTGCTTCTAGGCCAAGCCAGGACCAGAGAGGTGAGGTGCTCCCAGCAGCGGGTGCTAACCTGAGGAAGGTGGTGCGGCACAGCAGGGGACTGTGCTGCGGCACGGCTGCCATGGGGAAGCCGCTGCTGTGGTCTGGAGGTGAAATTAGAGCTATGAGGCCAATAGCAGAGCGTCACCATGTGTACACCCAAGATGTGGAGCAACCCCATGAAATAGCTCACCCCACACACCCTGTTTGTTAAGAATCTGGCCTTTCCGTTTTATAATATTTTTAATGTACTTCTCAAAAATTCAGGAACATTTCCCCTCACTGTGAAAACCCCTTCCCACTGTTTTTCAGAAATGGAAAATAAAATAATGTGAAATGCCAAAACCAGCAGAAGAGCTTCCTCCAGCATTCAGCCAAAGCGAGCAACAGGAACATAACAGTAAATTAACAGCAGGAAGGTCTTCATGACCAGGCTGCAGAAGGGCCATGCCTCGAATCCCCAACACCTAATCTGAGCTGAGGACAGCAGAAAGCCACCTGGCTCCTGTGGGACTGCCCGGGGAAGGTAGAAAAGAGAGCCCTCTCCATATTTGTCTCATTTCTGTGGGCAAGGGCTAACTCGCTCCCATCTGTTTCTAGGCCAATCTGTATCTCCTTGTTTTCCAATGCCCAGTGAGCAGGAAAATCCCTGTTCTTACTGATCCACTCTGCCAGGAGATATAGACAGTGCCCTGCTGGGGACATGCTGGGCAGGAGGACACTGTTTCAGGCAGTGAAGTTAGATGGTTTTCCACCTACACCTGCAGGATCTGGAGGTCCTTATTCTTACAGAACTTTTGTCTTGCACTGTCCAGATGAGTAAACAGCAACCTGTATCTTTAAACAACACCACAGAGTGGCACAAAGAGTGAGATAGCGCTAAATCTATAAGGCCAGATTGTTAAAGTTAGCATTTTGTGCACATATCCCAGCTGCTTGCAAGCCAGGTAACAGAAAGCTACGTTTCACGCCTGGTGCCTCCGTTCTAGGGCTTGACTGCTTCCTGGCCAGGCAAGAACTGAACTCGTCTTGTCTCACCTCTCCTCTCTTCATTGATAAAACGTTGTTAATGCAGTCTGCCCTGACCTGTACATCTAAACTTTCTCCCAGTTCTACAGACTTTGGACCTGAAGATCATCTAAATTGCATCTTTCCTTTTCTGTTGAGTTTGAATGAGGCATGTTCATGAGTTTCCCCCACCAGAAAGGGAAAGGCCAATATTCACTTCAGGTAGAGTTGCAAGTGTTTTGGGGTCATCCAATGTAAGAGCCTCCATGGGGAAAGTTCATTTTTATCCCCCAAAAGCTGGAGAAGGGACTCCCCTGCCTGCAGGCTGGCTAAAAATCCGTGATGTGGACCCTGGCCTCAGCCTGCTCTAAGGGCTGTTGTCTTAGTGATGGCTGAATGCTTAGTGGAGCTCTTAGGTGGTAGCATCTGTCCTGGTAGTTGTTTTGGGCTGAGGAGGCTTGGGGTCTTAATATAATCACATTTCTGTAAGCAATATGAGACCAAGATACTGGGAGCTGGGAGGCTAAGGACTTCCAAAGAGAACACTTTCCTGGGGGTGTAAGCAGTAAAAATCCAGAGAATGGCATTCTGCAAATGACATCTTCAAATATGGGACAATGCATGAATCTGCATGATCTCAAGAAGGCTATTCTGAGTACAGGACATTTTTCCCCTCTCTCTCTCTGCTCTCCTCCTCCCTCTTTCTTTACTAAGCTAGGAGGTTAACATGTTGCATGTAGGCAACTTAGAGGGACCAGAGGAATCACGTTTAAACAGGAAATGACCTAAAGGTGCTGTTGAAGGTCTTGCACTGTGAGGGCAGACAGCAAGGGACTTTGTTCCCTGTGCCAGGCTAACCAAGGCGGGAGGCATGGTCTGGTTTCTGTGTGAAGTGTGAGAAGCATCCAGGCACATTCTGCATTGTGTAGGTTTTGCTAAACCAGAAATGTGCAGGCATATGAGGCACAAGGTGTTCCTCCACCATAGAACATGTGGATTTCCATTACTTTTCTTCCCTTTAAATACTTTGGACATGTTTTTTAACCTCAATTATTTTTGGTTTTAATTTATTTTAAGGGTGATTCCTGATATATACCAGTGCGAGAGGAGAAGGAGACATTTCCTGCAAGCAGATATTTGAAGATATTCAGGTGAGCTGTCAGAACAGAACTTGCTATGTGATCCTGTAATGAAAGAACATTTTGTCCCCTAAGGATGTTGCTCGTTTTAGCTTCATCTTTTTCTAAAGCTGTGAGTGAAGGAGAGCGCGGGAGGCAATTCAGCGCAGGAGCAGCTACCTTAGCTGCTGTGACTCCACTTGCGAAGGAGCCCATTTCCCTTCACTGACTCACTAAGCCAAAGTTGCCTTTGTGAATACTCTGCTGAGGAACCAAAGAGCTTTTGGAGTCAGCGTTGCACAGCCCAGAGTGATGATGCAATTCCGGCAGTGTAGTCTTAGGTCGGAAGTCTAACAGAAGAGGGCTTGTAACTAGGAGACCAAAATATTTTCTATGGCTTTTGCAAGGGTATGCGTCCACACTGTTCCCCCTCCTATCTCTCTGTGTTCACTGTGATATGTTTTATCATCTTAGTTCATGTTTGTGGTACATTGGGTCTTACTTTACAATGTGGCAAAGTTGTTTAAAATCCATCAAACTGCAATTCCAGAGAGTGCATAGTGCAATAGGAGGACAAACGTGGCTTTGCAGCCTGCTTGCGCTGCATGCTCGATTGACGAGACTGTGAGCTACATGGAACTCACATCTGTACAGCATCAAAAATCACATCCAGTCTATGAATTGTTGTAGAATTATGTTCCTTGAGCTTGTGACTTTGAATTATCTATTTTCTTTTAGCTTCTAAATCTGCCAGTCTGATCATTAATTAAATGACAGCAACACAGAGGCTTTATGAAAACCAGGACTGCTATTGCCTCTTCTACAGGCACACAAACTCAAAGCTTTTCCCCACCAGTTTCTCTGATTTTGTACTTCACAGAAACAATGCATGTTAGGGCCCTACCTTCAGAGTGGCTCACCGGAGAAATTGCTTGAGCAGTTGATGGACATTCCTTTTTTCTTACCCAAATCTTTGAATCAATAGCATGCTCAGAGTCCTTGGCTTCACAAGAACAGGCTCTCTCTTGTTAATGTGAAAACCTTAGTAGCCTTTGGCATAGAAAATGCTCAGAAAGCATTAAAGAATGTGTTAATTACCATAGGGAAGAAAAGTGTGTGACAGAGACCTTGCAGTTCACTGCTTCTGAAAAGGCCTGTGCTGTCCCACATGTTATCTCAGAGGCCTACCTCTAGCAGGTGCCTGAGATGCGCTGGAGCACAGTGTAATGAAAGTATTAAAGGTTCTGCTAGTCATCACAATCCTTGATACCGTTTACTAAGGCTGGCTTTTTAAATTATGTCCAACTCGTGTGTTTATTGCCTGCTTTCAAAATGAATAGATTTTATGAGAGCAATAGAGAGAAAGCAAAAGGCAAACAAGCAGTGGGCGTAGGAGGGCACCCGGCAGCTCGTGCCTGCCCGTGTGTGCCCCGGAGAGGGGCCTGAGGAGAGCCTGCCGCAGCTGTGCCACCCCTTTCTGGTTCCTGCAGGAATACAAGAGCCTGCAGTGCCAAGGAACTGGCACCGTACAGTGAGATTGAAGCTGACAGCACTGTAACTCGTGGTGTTTTATCGAGTATGTTTCCTGTAAGAAGTGCTGGCTGTGCTCTTTCTTTCTTCGGGAAACAGGATTCCTGGATTTGTGCACACTCCGTGTACAGTAGAGCATACTCTGTGTACGACACTATTTGCTCATATTTCAGCTAGTGTTTCTTGCAAAGCTGTCTCTGCCAAGTGCTTTCTAATATGATGTGCGTCTTTCAGCACAGACTTCTGAGCTTTGTTAAAGGTGAACTCCTTGGGCTGTACAGCAAATGCCTGGATGTGATGGGACTTAGTTATAGTGGTAGCACACACCGGCTTGTAGAAGCAGGGCAGAAAACCCTCAGTCACCATAAGCCGTGCTGCCACATGTCAGAGGCTGTAGTGTACTTTTATGGGCCATTTTACAGAAACAGCCATTGATATTCAGCCAGTGTGGATGGCAAGAGAGTTAATTCTTCCCCAGAGAAGTGTCACAGTGGCTGCTGGGGAAAGACCTCTGCTGCCATCCATGCTGACTGGGACACGGTACAGATTCCTCTAGTTTTGTAGCCAAGTTGCACGTGCATTTATGCACTCCCTATACCAGAACAGGATACTTTCTAGCATTGTGCTGTATTCAGCATTGCTTCTGTGATGATTGCAAACCTGTCTTACATACTGTCCACCTCAAAAGGCACTGGTAAAAATTTGCCTTTAAGTTGTTAGGGACAGAGCCATTTCACTTGAATGGCTGTCTAACTTGTAGGCAGTTAACTTTAAGGCTAATATTAGTGCCGAGAGATGCATCTCCCCAAGTTCCCTCTGTTGTCTGTGGGGAGACAGAGGCACCTCCAGGGATGATTCATGCTACCTGTGTTAGATGAATCACCCTGGAGGTGCCTGTTTAACCCTGGTTCCCTTTGGGAACCAAGATGACTAATTTAAATAATGTTAAATGAATCCTACCTGCAGGGCCTGGCAGTCAGTTGTCCTATACTGAAAGCAATATAACACAGATGAAGAATCAGATCTTAAAAAAAAAATAAAATATAAGAACATATCTTCAAGTATTTGTTCATTGTCACATCTTTAATTCTGGGAAAGTGGAAAGGGCACACTAAATGACAAAGGAGTAAAGCTACGTAAATTAAAGAGGTGCTGTTGTTCAATTAAATAGACATTAATTACATCTGACCATGTACAGCATCTTGCTAAAAGGCATTTCGGGTGGCTCCAAGCCGCTTACATTCTGATGCTGCAGAGCGTGTGTGTTTTGCTGATAAACACAAGCCTGGGAGCCAGAAAATCCAAACACGGCCGTGAATCACCACGCAGTCCCATGAAGCCTCGCTTTGCGAGGCATTAGCGCGGTGAGCAGTGAGCACAGGAGCAGGGGTCCTGGTTAGAGGACACCGAAAAGGAGGGCAAGACAGCATTACTGAGTCTCTCAAAGCAGGCCATATTTAGCTGCAGTTTTGCTGCTGTTCATCATCTACACGGCAGGGAGAACGCAGGGGAGGGATGCGATACCCGGCAGCCGTTCTCCAGCTGTAGCTTGATCTTGCTTAAGAAGAAGAGACTAGTTGGCTTAAGCATCGTGATCCAGCCTGTATCACGCATTTTTAACTTCATCTTTCTCCTGGGTGTTGATGTGAACAACAAGGCTGGCTGAGGCCTGCCCAGCTGAGCTCAGCTGTGTGCCTTGCTGTACACGAACCAAGCGCAACCACGTCTCCTCTGATCGAAACTGCCCTAAGGGCAGAGGGATGGGACACCCCGGGCTGTGTTCACTTCTGCAACAAACCCATCCACTGCCATGGCCCTATGGATGCAGTGGGCTTGCACCAGCAGAGCATATAGGTTTCCCATTTGCTGAATGCTGAAAATACGTTTCCAATGATCAGGACACAGAGGAGAAGGACAACTCGGTGTCTGTGCACCGGCACCGGGAGCTGCCGTCTCCCCATGCTGGCAACGGGGATGCCCGGGCTGGGGGCAGGCGCCGGGTGGCTGCCTAAGGGCAGGGTCCCCCCACAGCTTCCCTCCCTTGCTGGCAGCTAATAACGTGTCCAGGCTCAGCGTGCATTAATACCCGGCAGGCCTGCCCCCAGACTGCGTGGCAGGGATTCCTCTAAGCAGATAATGGGCTCAAAACGCCCTGCGTGATGTAAAAGCAGGAGGAATTTGGCAATCTGGTGTTTACGTGGGTTGCAAAGCAAAACTCCTTGTGTCTGCGGAAAGCTGAGCAGCACACGTGTGAAATGAGGCAGTCTCCTCCCGCTGCAGATAGGCTAATCACACAGAGAAATGCAATCAGAAAACAAACCGGGGGGTGCTACTCAGCGAATGTGTTTTTGTGTACGGTGAACAGAAGCAAATGGCATTAAAAGCTGACCGGTAATTACAACAGTTGGAGCAAGCCTCCCTGGAGATTAGGGTAAGATCTACAGGGAAGCAACTGCTGAAACATCACTGTTTCCCTTCAAACACCAACCCCAAGGACCTGCAGGTCAAGCCCCTGGCCATCACACGGAATATTTCTGAAGTAAATTTGCTTTCATAGGCTGATTACTGAGAGCTTTTTTGTATTGTCCAGTGAGATGAAAAAAGTTAACTGAGTCCCCCTGATTCTTGGTAACCATTGCCAATCGCTCTTGGCGGGAGAGTCTTGGGCATCCCAGTGAAGAGGAAGGAACTCCAGCAGGACCAAAAGACTTTCTTTTGAATTTTTCTTCAACAGTTCTGAAGAACAGAGACCCAGATTATGCCATTGACAGTTTCTAGCCTACAGTTTGCTGATACAAAAGTTGTCTATCATTAAAATTACCATCATGACAATACTGTAAAAGCAAGTAGGATTTTTTATGGTAAACCAGGTTTACTGTGGTTGAAAAGGAGACCGTGACTCATCAGCCTGATTCCTCGGAGAACTGTGATGTACTACAAAGATCACAACTACAGTGGTGCTAATTTTCTGAAGGCTTTTTCAGCTCTGATTTCGAAGAACATGTATGGCTAACCCACATCCTACTATTATTAGAATATTAAAATTTTTTCATTTGCATTAATTCCATCTGAAAAACACATTTATTTATGTCATACATGACATAATCCTTTTCCCTGGACAATTATCAGCAGAATTCTTTAATGTCATTCAATGCAAGGGTGGGAAATAGGCAGTTCTTTTTCTAAACAAATCTTATTGGAATAATTCTGTTTTGCCATTTGCTCTTTATCATTATTCTTTTTCCCCACAGCAAATACTTGTTTTGATCTGCTTTTCTTTTCAGTTAGCTAGACTAACAGATAACTTGTATTTTATTATAAGCTGAGTGGCATTGCTTCTGTTGACTGCTCACTTCTCAGTCTTTGCTTAATATTCTGCTGTGTCTGCTTAATGCAAGAGTGGCCAAAAGGTATTTTCCCCTTTCGCTACAGTCATAAGGACTCTGCAGCGGACAGATATGAGTCAGATCTTCCTTTTGGGACATCAGAATCCAGATTATCTGCAAGTAATAGACTAAAGAGGGAATCCCTGGTGAGGTAGCTTATTAAGCACAATCCTATTCCCTGAAAGCTCCAGTGATGGGTTTTACTTTCAATGCTGTCTTATGCACAAGAAGTACAGATCAGTGCTTCTTCCCTACCCCTGTGCTCCATCATCAAAGGATCATGTTCTGCCTTTAGCGATGATTTAAAAAATTGAAATGCTGCTGCAGTGTGGGAAACAGGAAGGTGGTGGAACAAATTCAGTGCCCTTTGCAAGCAATTGCTGGAAACACAGTCTATCAAATCAGCTCTTCCGAGGGGAGCAGGGGCCTTTTTGTTAAACATCTCTCTGTGGTGGTGGAGCACTTTAATATGCTCCTGCTTCTGTTTCCCTTCAGATAAATCAAATTTTTATTATTGCTTAATTTCTGAGTCTCTTTCTCTCCCCTCTCTCCAACTTGATTAAGACCCTCGATAGCTCTCCCCAGGCTCATAACCCTTCATTCACCTAGCTCATTCCTCCTGATTTCAGACTGCTTTGTCCCCCCCTTACCTTTCCTGCTTGGCGTGGAACTTCTTACCCAGTCACTGGCTGTGAAGCAGGAAAGCCAAAGGCAAAGCTGTGGATGCAAGCTGGTGTAAATAAGCTCTAGGTCCCATTGCTATGGGTCTAATTCTCACATATATCTGTGCTCTTTGTTCTGTCATTGCTTACCGAGCTGCCTGTGACCGCTGTGGTGCAGGAACGGGTGGTGACCCTAGAGCAGCTCTGCTAAGGCTTACAGTAACTGGGGTACTCCTGGTGCGTCCTGCACTATCCAACCCAGAGTCACGCTTAGATACCCAAAAACATTTCTTTCCATTGCTGAAGTGTTAGCTGATGTTATTGGTGGGGCTGAGAACTGCCTCCTGGCCAGCCAGCACTGGCAGATATGAGAAGTGGTGAAAAATGTAAAATGCTGCTATGGTATGGAGGAGAGGAAGGTGGTGGAGCCAATTCACTGCCTTTGCAAGCAACTGTTGGGAAGGCAGTTTAGCAGATCGGGTCCTCTGACGGGAGAAATGAACAAATATTTTTCTGCTAAATGTATAGGGAGGGAGTGCAATTTCAGACACTCTTTGTGCAATTTCTATTAAAACAAATTTGAATTTTGTTGTTCCTCCTTTTTTTGATTTTTTTCCTCTTACATTTTCATCCTCCTTCAAGTTGATTCAGGCCCTCTCTAAGCATGATCCTCAAGCTAGGAGGCAATTTGAGGAGCTCCTCTTGCCTTCCTGTACATAAACACAAAATGGTTAGTTTAATATCAGCTAAAAAACACTTCTGTTTTATATCCTATGGAAAATTTCTGCCTAATTGCTCTGGGCATCACCTGCTGTAGTTGCAACTGGCCAGGGAGGGATTGCAGAGCTGCTACTCTGCAATGTTTATTTCATCCTGGCTGCAGGGAGCATTCCTTCAAGACATGATTACTGAGGTACAGAACGGTTATAATGATTAAAAGCAATCGCTCTGAGTTTTAATATTGCTCCAGCTGGCTGCACCGAGCACTCCTGTGCTTTATGACAGCACCTGGCCTTGTGCTTGCCTCCTCTCGAGCCTGTATCTCCGGCAGTTTTAGTTGCAGAACCAAGAGGACAGAGTTACCCAGGGCCGCATGGGCATCCATCAGTCTATTGGATTGTATTTGGAAATTTAAGCCTATAATCAGCCTTATTGAGAAGGGCTCAGTTCATGTGCTTCATTAGTCATCCTGCTGTTATCCCTTGTAAGTGCCAGGCCGCTTAGAAGGCTGCACGTCTCCCCAGCTTTAAAAAAAAGTAAAAAACATTTCTCCACAGTTATAATGATTGAAATTCATGGGTGTGGATGGCATTACCTGAGGAATGACTGATGTCTTCATTATAGGAGAAAAGGAGGCATATTGCAGCTTAGAATGGGCATGGAGAGTTAATCGTCAAGTTGGCAAAACTGGAAATAGGTTCAGAAGAGAAAGCACAAGGGAAAATAAATGTGCAGGTTTCCCAAGTGCAAGCTGAAGAGTGTTACAGCTGGGACAATCCCTATGGATGGTTTTATAGAAGAGATATATTGTGTGACCACCAAAGAACCATGTTTTCTTTGTCTGCCTTGAATTTTATGAAGAATTTATGCAAGATGATGTCTAGCAATTCCTGATCTAAGACTAACCATAACTAAACACAAATGCTTTTCTGGCTTTGGTTTATTTCTACTGTCTGTGCTTTCTACTATGCTATAAGTTAAACTTTTGGGTGAGATGTTAGAGCCTATGGTTCTGCTTAGATCAATCTGGCTATAAATCTCTCCATTCCTGCGGTGGATATGTTTTGCATTTTTACATGTAGTGACAGATTACAGACAAGTTAAAGAGAGCTAAATGGGTCCAAGATGCCAAACATAGTCCTCCAGCCACGGACTCACCTTCAGGATTTCCAGCACATTTCAAAAAAGTGAGCAACTTTGGAAGGGAAGCTGTGTGTGCCGACAGCAGAAGGGCGAGGTGTTCCCCCTAGCAACTGCTGGCCACCCCGTAGAGGTGACACCGAGCTGTCCCTGACAGAGGTTTTGCGGGGTTTTGCCATGCCGTACAGTGAGCATCAGCAGCCATGCCATACACGCCGCGCGGAGGGACATGCTATTTTGTGCTCTTTGAGGTGACCGCATGGCAGCGGAGACTCAGAGCTGTGCTGGGGACTGGTGAGTGGGGAGGTAGGACCTGGGACCAGCTCAGCTACTGCCAGGCAGTAAGTTTTGTCCAAGTACCCCGCTAATAGATCTGAATAATCTTAATATGATGTTAATATGAGCATATACTTTGGGAAAGTAGTATGCTCGTACTTGGGCATGGTCTCTATCGGGCTCTAGCCTCTTTAGGCTTGCGAACAGGCTCAGAAGGTCCCTGAAAATCCCCGTGAAAGACAAGGGAATTCAACAAAGTCAAAGGTGAAATAAAGTGAGCATATTTCAATTGCAGACTTTCCTAAAGGTCCACCTTTTCACAGGAAAACAATTCGGTTTTACAGGTTTTAATCAAAGGATAAAAATGTACAGGTATGTGAAATAAGTGCTAGACGGCAAACACAGTACTAGACGTTCTTTTCTGCATATCGCTGCTCTCTTTAATAAAGATACATGGCTAATTAAAGGCTTACTTGTCTGTAACTGAAAAGAATGGGGTCATGAAAAAAATATTCTTTCCCCTGTTCAGAAATGGATCATGTTGTTCAGACTAAAGTGAAGTATAAAACTTACAGTCACCTGTTGATTTGGGGGGACAATAGAGTAACCAGGAGATTGTAAATAGAAAGGAAAATTTTTGGAGCTTGTTTTTGAGCTCCTTATAGTTAATCCAGAATTTAGATAATTGAGAGTTGACTATAGAGTTACCACATACTTTTATATAACTTGTGGTATCCCTACCAAGTAGTTCTGTGGACATTTATCATTTTTTATCTGTTAATTGAGAAGTATTTTCTGTATGTTGTTAGTAGTATCACCCAGTGGCATTACAGTTTTTTTATTATTAATTTATTATATTAATTTATTATTAAAATTTAAGGGACAGGCCCTTGTTTTGCACCATGTACACTATATATTCATCTTTCCTAATAAACTGTGGACTGCATAAGCACGCTGCTGCTCTGACTTTGTGCTTGTTAATGCCACTGAAAAGCTGGAGTAACACAGAATTTGTGTCCAGCTGTTTTTTAAGCCATTGCTAGTAAAGGGTTACAGCAGTGAGAGCTGATTAGGCGACTCCAAAACTGCATGCAGTGACTTAGAGGCTAAGAAAAACAGGAAAAATAGGATCTTATGTATTAGAACTTCTTTTTTAGAAAAACAGAATAATCATCCTACTTTTAAGATATCTTCAAAGTAACATTGCATTATTTTATTCCAAAGAAACATTTTGTCCAGCAGATAGTCCATTGCATTTTGCAGACAGAGAACATAACACGTTTGCAGCATTTTATGCATTAATAAAACTTATGTCATTTTTTAAACATCATCAATTTTAATAGCACTTAACTGAAAAACTGAGTGATGATTAAATAGCACGTATTATTTTGTTTTTTTCCACTCTCCTGTTTTCATCATGTAAGAACCAAATGTGTTTATTTTACTGGCAATATTAGGAGAATCATATGATTTCAAGGAAGGCTTTTGAGACTGTTTGCAAGTTTTTGCTCTTCTGCATGTCCGCTTCCTCCCAGCTGGGGGCTGGCTGTTGTATGGAAAGGCCAAACACGTCACGGAAAAGCCCTGTGCCTGATCAGATGGGCTTAATATAAACCAGGTTTGCTGAGCGCGAGCTAAAGAGGCAGCCCATAAGCAGAAGAGGATTTACTTGGGCAGACCAGTCAGTGTATCACAGTGCGCTGAGAGAGGAGGGCAGGCAGAGCGAAGGACCTGACTGCGGGGAGAGCCCGTCAAAAGTAAGGCAGTGTTGGCTGAAATGCAGTGGTCCACATGCAGGACTTTACTATAGATAGGCTATAGCCCCAAACAGCTAAATGCAGTTTGTGGTATGAAAAATAATTTGAACTGGGAATGCCACATGCAATAGAGGGTTGTAAGACTTTGTCTCATTTGGATTTGTTTAGTGAAGGATGATAATTTGTTAAGGAAAAAAATTATACAATGTTTATGATTGGGGCTATTTATTGATTGACTGTTGGTTGAAGACAGTCATTTAGACTCTTTATTATTTGACTGAATTAGAGCTGGCTTTTCTCATGCATCTTTTCAGGGAGGAAACTACAAGAAAAAGTGGATTTTAAAATTTAAGTGGTAAAAATTTTGTTCTGCTTGTGAAGCAGTCTTTGCTTTGTGCTTTGTTTTAGTTAGATATATTTTTTCCTGGCAAAGTTACTGTGACTAGGACTATGCATATGATCTAATTTTGCCACAAGGTACTGTGCATCACAGAGAAAATATTGCATAAGTTGGAATAAGTTTACTTAGTGTTCTCTTTCTGCATGTTTGTTCTGTGACCTGCTGTACATTTATTCTAAGAAGTTTTCAGAAAGTTCTACATGAATAGGAAAAACGATTTGTACATGTCGTTTTGATGTGTTGCTGCACTTATTTTCATTCACTCCTTCTTATTCAAAATATTCAAAATTTTTTATTGAAAGTGGTCTGATGCATTGTGCAGACAGATATGCTATTTATTAGTATGGAGAAGAGAGCTAAGAAACATCAGACATATGCCAAAGCGTAAAATGTCTAAATAACTGTCACTTTGGGAACTGGAATGCATTAAAGTAACTTTCCTAAAAATGGTAGCTGTTGGCCTGTGAGAATGACATCACTACACTCTGCCTCCAACCAAGGCAAAATAGGGTTTGCAAAGTAAAATGTAATTGAGAGCCCTGCACAGGTAAGGTGAGCTAACTAGCTAGGTAAGGCGAGCAAGCATGCTTAGATAATGTGAGCTAGCTGATTTCGTGGTAAATTAAGTTGTTGATGTGATATCTGTAACTTTATGAGCTTTTTCTCCCTGTGACATCTTCTTTAGAGATCTGAATCAGTACCTCCTCAGAAAAGCCATAGGACTTGATTGCGTGCTCACTTCTACCAGCCAAAATGCCACTCTGTGCAGTAGTCAGTTTTTGTTTACCCTGCTATAGATGAGATCAAAATCCATCCAAAATACGTTATAGCAAGACCTGCTTGCATCGTTCTTTTCTAGTACGAGGGCTGCCTAGTGTGGGATGCCTATTGCTTCCCCAAAAGATTTGACTCTTAACTGAGACAATGGGAGTGATGTTGTAAGAAAAATGGGATTTATTTTGTGATTGTTTTTTGTGTGTGGCTGACATTGCTGGAGGGACCAGCCTGCCTGTGCCAGGAGTGAGCAGGGAATGGGGCACAGCCGTGGGGTGTGCCCGTGCCCACCCTGTACACCCAGCTGCTTTGGGAATCGGAGGCCACTGGGGCTGGTCCCTCTGTTTGCCCCCCGTTGCACACCAAGGGTAGGGACCGGCTCCTATAGGTGCTGCCTATACCACCGGGTGTCTCGGTGGGGGTGCAGCAGTATGCACGCTCCCAGGCACGACAGCGCTGGTGAACGTTGCCCCTTCCTTCTCCTCCTGGGACACAGCGATGCTGCGCTGTCTCCAGGGCTGCACTGCACCTAGTACGGCAGGGAGCCTGCAAAGGCTAAACAAAGCTAGGATTTAGCATGGGAAGTACTATCTTCCCTAGGACAAAAGCCGAGGCTCCAACTCACTAACTAGAATATTTCTTTGTGTACCAGCAGCAACAAAGAAGTGCAGAAAGTCTCATTTTTCTTTTGTTGTATACTAGGTCCCTATAGAAGAGCAGGACATGCTGCACTGAAGTTAAGAAGAGGGTGTTAACACGTTACTAAATGCTTGTGGGTGACATTTGTGATTTCTATGTTTCTCACTAGGGGTAAAAAATGACCCTCAACAACGTTACCATGCGTCGCACCAACAACAGTGGCCTGCAGCAGCAGCAGCAGCGATGGAGCATCCCTGCCGATGGAAAGCATCTGCTGGTCCAGAAGGACTCCAACGAATACAACGCGCAGAAGCGATACACCATCAATCCTGACGATTACTACAGAAGAAGCTGGTCCTCAGAGTCATCCGACTCCGTCATCTCCTCCGAGTCCGGCAGCAATTGCTACCGGGTGGTGCTGATCGGGGAGCTTGGCGTGGGCAAGTCGTCGCTGGCCAACATCTTTGCAGGGGTACATGACAGCATCGACAGCGACTGTGAGGTGCTGGGAGGTAGGTCATGATGGCCTGGGGTGCTTGGGTGAGCAGCCCTCTCAGTAGTAACTGGCATTAAGGCACAGAAGATTAGCAAAGCTGTTTCATCTGAAACTGAGGTAACCAACACTTAGGTCTGATCATCAAAATTGATTCCAACACATCTATCTCTCTGAAGAAAACAAGCAAACGAAATAGGATACAAGCACTAAGGTCCTCACTGAAGAGGAGCTAAAGCCTCTGAAAGAGAACAATATAGATTCTCATGCTATTTCATTTTAAAATACCTGTTGGAAGCTGCTATGTTCCTGCCTGTGCCTGTGTTACAGGGGAGGCTAGTTCAGCTCTCACACAGGTCCCAGATATGTGTCGCCACTGGCTCCACAGGGTTAATTCCTACTTTCTGTGGAGGAGAGAAGAAAAAATAAAACCTGAACGGTGACTTGTTTTACTAGAATGTAATTCCTAAAAATAATATATAACGAAAAATACTCCTCCGGCAGCCCAGTCCTTTGATCACCTCCAAAATATTTGCCGTTAGAAGTCATGTGTAAATATATTGCCTCAGTATAGGCTGTTTGGAGTTTGAGTATAATATGTCTCCTCCTCATTTCATGTTACTTGCGCAGCATGGCTTCCCCCAAGGGAAACACAGATAAAGACACTTCAGCAGCGTAAGGAAATTCTTATTGCCAGACTGTGGGAAAAGGCATAAGCAGTAGGGTTTTCTCTGACACTTACCTCTTGCTATTCTCCTGCATTTTTGGTTAGGGTTGTGAAATTTTGTTTGCAATTTGAAATTTTCAATGCAGGAGGTGAAGCTGTGCACCAACCTGTGAGGCATATGAGATATTGCTGTGAAGGGTTGTGCTGTGACAGAAATCTCTTGTGGCTCTAGGGACACATGCTGTCACCTTTGGAGGACATGCATTGGAGGCTCATTTTGCTAGTTGATACACACAATTTTCCTTTTCCCCAGCATAACGCTTCTGCCTCCTGCCTGTTCCCCTTGTAGGACGGCACCAGTGCTGGCACGCAGAGTTTGGGGGCTTCTGCTCCAGCCGTCAGTGGAGCACAAGCAGGGAAGCTTTTTGTGTCTATGCCTCTCCAGTTACGAGAGGTATAACCCCGGGTTTAACAGAACCCAGGATTAGGAAGGTAGAACCCACATTTTCTTTGCAAGTTTTCACAAACCAAGGGCAGAAATCTTGGTGCCTTTGGGGAATTTGAAGTTGCTGCAGTGCAGTGACTCTAAGCCGGTTATTCAGGCATGCTCTGCCTTCAGCTTCTACTGACTTTTCCCGTAATCCCACCAGCTGCCCTTCAATCCGGAATACGTCTGATAAAAAGTTTCCTGGTGCTACACCAGTGAACTAGGTTAGACCCCTTGGGCAATCAGTCAGAAGATGCAGCCAATTTGCTTTACACACCATTGTCAGCTGGTTTCCTTCTCCTCCATAAGAAGCTGTGTGGTTTCTTTTTTGATTTGCACTCTTAGCAATACTGCTTGGAGCATAGTCATGTCATATCTTCATGGCCAGGTCTGCTGAGGTATCAGAAAACTTGCTGTTGTAATATTTCTCAGCATTGTCAGCTTTGAAATAAGCATGAGATGAACTAATTGCTCACTTTCACTGTGTTTTATACCCTATGGAAGTTCCTTAGGATTGATCAGGGTACAAATGAGTGCTGAATATGCCCGTTTTGGGCATAGCATTTTCCAGAGGTGTGCTTGGATGTTTGCAGCCTCCCCAAGTATAACAGAGACTAGAGAAGTAGTCCTCTAAATGCTGTCCTGTAGGGCATATGGCGCTCGTTCCTATGCAGCTGCTCGGTCAGTTGAAGAAACTGTTCTCCAAACTCTAGCTTGCAAACTGGAAATCTTATTGCAAGAGGTGACAGTTTCACAATAGCCAGTTCACAGAGCAAATATAGCTGCTGTTATGGACTGCTTTTGCTACTGACTATAGGAATCATCTAACTCATAAACACAAATGCCATGCCATTGGGCCTACAAGGGGAACTCCTCCTCTTGATTAGCTTTGTCTTTTTAATATCTCCATTTTAAGTTGTGCCAGCCCTGTACTCTTGTTTACAAAGTTTCTCAATATGCAGCAGCTGATTTTATTTTAAATCTTAAATATTCTTGGCTCATGCTTTTTCATGGATGCAGACTCCTGGCTTCTAAGAAAGATAGTGATTACAGTTTGGGGGAAAGCTAACTCCGGCAAAGCCCAGCAGACATTTTATGAGGCAAGAGCTAAGACACAGCCCTATCTGCACACATGGCTGGGGCAGCTCCTTCAACAGTGCACTGAAAGAAGTTGCACGCCCAAAACCTGGCATTTTTCCCTGATGAGCAGCCCGAGACTAGAGACGGGCCTAAACCCCATAGTACTCCTCCAAATGTCCCCAGATTTGGGGGAAAGAAGGGAGATTTAGAGCTTGAAACAGGAGCTACACTGAGATTTCACATCAAGGATTGATCTTCACTGTTGGTGGGAACAAATCCCCCAGGTCTAAGCAGCATCTAGTCACATGGAGTTTATAATCTAAATACGAATTTTTGCAGCCTCAGTACAAAATAATTGAACTTTTGCAGTTTGTTGACTCCTTTGCTTTTTCACATCAAAGGTAATGTCAGAAACTGTGAGATGGGACACAAATCTCAGCGTCTCTAAAACTCAGCAGCCCTTGTCTGGCAAAGCCCTGTCCTCATTGCTGGGTAGGCTGTTAGCTGTATTGCTCTCAGCAGCAGTGACTGCTCACTCGTGAACTGTCCCTGCTAAAGCGAAAGCAAATATTTTCCATTACTCAGCCTCGCTGGACTCTGCTGCTCCCATGGGGCAAATGTTCAGCCTTTGGTTATTTCTTCCACGGGTTCTATTTTCTCTCTCCCACATAAGATAAAGAGAATATCAGCCAAAATAATGAACATTTTGTTTCATGATCTTTTGGTCTCGTTCATATATCATGGAAAGTAAGACAACCAGCAACAAACAGAGGGCAGGTTCAGTGCTGACAGAAATGAGGAAAGAACTGAATGTGAGCCAGCATAAAATCTGGCTCACTAGCTTGAACCATGAACAGATTATATGTATTCAGCTATTTGTTTTTTGTAATGTACATGATGCCGCAAAATAATATATAATAACATTTCTGATTTTCCTTCCAGAAGACACATATGAAAGAACCCTGATGGTGGATGGTGAAAGTGCAACCATTATACTGCTCGACATGTGGGATAATAAGGTACTTTTATTTGTTCTGGTCAAATGCTAAAAGAAAAGTGCTTATGCAAGTGTGCTAACATCAAAAATAGGTATCTTTGGGGAAAGAAAGCAGCTGCTTTGCATACTTCAAAATCAGGGAAAATATTGGATTAGTCAACCTCAGCCCCCAACCAAACCAAGCATGCCTAAGGGCTCTGCAGTGTGAGCTTGAGAAGAGCAAGGAAATTTATTTGCCGCCTTTACTTTTTTAATGATAAAACAAAACATGCAAGCCATGTTCCAGAACCACATTCATTCCAGTCTAAAGCCAACACAATGAATTCTTTGGGGCAACTTTTGGCCTCCTTTGTGGTGATGTATTCATATCATCACCACATTGGAATTGCTTTTAGTATAGCTATGATTCAAACCACACTCAGTGTAGTTACACCAAGAGTGAGTTTGGATTCTGTAGTGTTATATTTTCTAAGGAAAATCCTTTCTGTGCTTAACGATGGCTGACCCTTTCATTTGAACAGCGCGAAGGAGAATGGATTCGAGACCATTGCATGCAAGTGGGAGATGCATACTTGATTGTCTACTCCATCACAGACCGAGCAAGCTTTGAGAAGGCCTCTGAACTCAGAATACAGCTCCGCAGGGCACGCCAGAAAGAAGATATCCCCATTATTTTGGTTGGCAACAAAAGTGACCTTGTCAGGTGCCGTGAAGTTTCAGTGGCAGGTAAGGAAAACAATGAGGACGAAAACTAGGTAGGCTTTAAGAGTCATGTAAAGCCTTTGAACAAACCCCCGAGCTCTGGCTGAGGGAGTACACTGTGATCAGGACTGGGCAATAGAAGAGCAATAAAAGAGCAGAGGACTGGGACAGTGGACAGAAGATTGGAAAGGACCTGCCCGGTCCCTAAGCCACCCCTGGTGGTGCAATTACCATGTGAGAGAATCCCTTTCCTAAATTTGAGTTCCATCATAAAAGCAGCTTGAACTTCTTCCCCTGCGCCTCCTCATGGAAGATCACTGCTGCATGCAACTGCTCTGGAGGCTGGAAACCCTTTGAATTTCTGATACATATTTATGCACAATCAGTTTAGGGCCCTTTATTCTGCTGCCAAAGATAATCTCTTAGTTTAACTAGTTCTCTTTCCTCTCTGGCATTTAACTTCCTGATGAATTTACATTCCCTCCCACTCTTTATTTTACTATTCTAACAGCTCCCAGCTCTTTGAAATGGAAAGTGGTACAAACATCCTCCCACCGGTGTCAGGGACATTAAGTCCCTTTGGCTCAGTCTGGTGCTACATAGCCCTGCTCACGTAGGACTGGAAGCAGCCTACCTGCATTAAACTAGCCCCTAAACCCTGACTGTCAGCCAAACAAGGCAGGGTGGGACAGAGCCTGGTTAACGCCTGGGTCAGTCGGCACCTGCAGGTTAGATAAGGCCATAGCCTCTGCTCTGCTCTAGTTTGTCTTGCTTGAAACAGGACACGCGGGGACTGGGCAGCCTTTCAGGAGAGCTCTCCCTGGTGCCTTGCTTTGGGGTGCTAAAACAGCCCTCTCTCTGCTGCCTACAAATGAATGAACAGCCCACGTTGCTCTCCCAAACCTCTGGGAGTCCCGATCGCACAGGCAGGAACAGAGGGACTGCTGGGAAAGCTGCTGCTCCCTGTGAGGGTCTGCAGTTGGTAAAATCTCTCCTTGAGCCTTCCTTGAGGCTTAGGTGACGTCATACAACACACAGCAAGGCATTAAATTATCTTATCTGAGCCAGAACCCATCAGAAACATGGCCCGGCATTTTCTCCTTCCTGCAGCTGTTCTCCTCTTCCGTTTCCTGACCGATCTAGACGTTTTTCCCCTGGGGATGTGCATAGCTCCTCTGGCCTCTGTCACAGTTGCCCAAAATGAAGAGTTTGAACTGAGGCAGCTTAGTAGTAGTCCAGAAATTCCTATTTTCCTCTGATTTCTCTATGGCCTAGCTGAAAAATGTAGTTTCTTTTACGAGACAGCAGATACATTCATGTTATTGTCATCCAGAAGACTGTTGAGTTTATGTTCAAATAATTAAGGATAAGAGCAAAGATTTCATATTGACCCCTGAAGTTATGGGCATAGTTCTGCATTTACGTAGGGATTTTGCATGTGTCTGTTCACACCAAAATTGTTACTGTCCAAAGACTCTTTTTTATATGTATGACCTGTAGAGGAGGATTGGGCCTTGCCTGCTATGGTAAAAAGAGCTGTGCATGCTTATGGAGGGCACTGTCATCACCTTGTAGTATGACTTGAGGGAGTGTGCAGGTGAGAAGATGACTAGGTGGTTTTGAGTCACTGTCGACCTCTCGGCCACCGATGTCTCAGTGCGAGTCAGCCTCAGCTCCCCACACAGCTGGCAGCGAAAACTGGGCTTTTCCAGGAGATTCACTCCCCCTCGCTGTGCGGGGAGTCTGACACAGGCCAGATGAATCATGGGCTAGAAGGCGGCCTAAGGTGATTAAAGACTTATCCATGCCTATATTAGGCTAGAGGAATTCCCCTGCTGGAGCTGGCTCCCTGCACAGGGCAGCCCGCAGCGAGTTTGCTCCCCCTGCCTCGCTCATGCCACCTCCTGACGTGTCCGCCTTGCAATCTTGCAGAGGGCCGAGCATGCGCCGTCGTCTTTGACTGCAAATTCATCGAGACCTCGGCAGCCGTGCAGCACAACGTGAAAGAGCTGTTTGAAGGCATCGTGCGACAAGTTCGACTCCGGAGGGACAGCAAGGAGAAGAATGAGAAGCGGCTGGCTTACCAGAAACGAAGGGAGAGCATCCCCAAGAAAGCCAGGCGGTTCTGGGGCAAAATAGTTGCCAAGAACAACAAGAATATGGCCTTCAAACTCAAGTCCAAATCTTGCCATGATCTATCAGTACTTTAAGAACGCTGGACTCTGCCAGAGTTTGTGGCATTACGTGGACATTATCTATGTTGTGGGAAATAATCAATCTATATTAGATTGGGCTATAAAAATGACTTAGATTCACAGTTATGATTGTGATGAAATGTGCTGGCATAGGAACAGCACAGTGCATGGAAGTATCTCTCTTTCTCTTTTGTTGGTAGTTTTAAAAGAAAAGTATAGACCAGAATGACCCAAAGTTATGCTGGGAAGTGTTCTGGAAAGTACCTTTTTTTTTTTTTTTTTCTTCTCCTGTCACCTTTGGATAATAGCATAAGAATCTCAAACCATCATGACTTGGGAAGTGAATACTACACTCTTTCTCATTATATTATGTTTTGGAAAACTGTGTAAAGAAGTGAGGAACTGACTGGGGATTGGTTCTTTGCCAGTTGGCTGGTCAGGCTTAAGCACCCACACCTGAAAACTCTGCATTTTTGTAAAATAGCCACCAAGACACTCTTTTTTTATTATTTTTTTTTTATTTTAAGGATTGGTTTCCATGAGTTTACACATCTTATACTTTGAATATATTTAAAGGAAAAATCCTATAATCGAACAAATTTTCCTCTCATATTTTCATACTATGGGGACTGTTTAAAAATCAGAGTAAAAAATAAAATCAAAGTGCAAACTGTATCAAAGTGCATCAAGTGCAAGATGCCAAACCTTTAAAAATCACCTGAGCTTTTATAAGAAACCACATGGACTTCTTGTATCCAGCCTTGGCCTTTGTCTATGCCAGAGCTATGCTGTATTTATTGTTGTGCATAATAACAAGCATTTTAATGTTGAGGGGAAATGTATTTATTACCAAGTTTCTTAAAAGAATAATGTTAATTTTATTACTGTTTTCTATCTAATATCTTTTTTCAGATTATGCAAGTTTTTACTTACATGCCTTGTAATAAAATAAATAAAATATATGACTGCCTTTGAGCCTCAGCAGGAAATCCCTAAGAATTTTTTTAAGTTGAGACAATATTTTGAGTGCTTGGGAAGATTGCTACATGACAAGTGCAGTGAGGATTCCTTACACGCATCTCTAAACACAGATTACTTAGCAACCTAGAATCACAAAGCAAGAATCACCAGCATTCTCAGTGTTATTAATGCACAGTATCCCCTGTGAGCAAATGGGGTTGTGATGACAGAGATAAAAACAATTCATTCTTAAATAAGGTATTTGGCCCTAAGCCTGAAAACACTTTAGAAATGAAGATAATTATCCTTACCTCCATTTTAGAGACAAGACATTGTTCTGCGTTCAAGGACAGAAAGCATTTAATTGACATGGCCTCTAGGCAGGCTGTGCTCTAATCCTCAATTAGTGTTGGAAATTATTTTACTAGCATGATCTTCATTCTAGACTACACTGGCTTTTGTGAGTGCACCTCCAAGTTCAAGGCAGATGTTCAGTTATACCATTTTGCCAACAGATAGCTCAGAAAAGCTAAATGGCCAGCCTGATACCTCATCCTCCTTGCTGATGAACGCAAAAACATGAGGCACTATAAAATGAGAATTGGGTTCCACCTCTTGGGCTGTGTGACGTTTATCCACCAGATGCTCTGGAAAGGCGTGAACTTGCTGAGTGTCTGCTGAAAACTGCCTTTGCTAAGCAGATGAAAAAGGGGTAGCTGTTCTCTAGGGGTAAAATATCATATTGCAGTATTCAAGTCTCTCTAGAAGGGAATTCCTGATCTAGAATAAGCTGTTGGCAAGAACAGAATGTGATATTTTGAACAGCACAAAGACGAGATTCCTGTTGTTATCAGCCTATGCATGTGAAGGATTTTAAAGGGATGTATTTTAGCTGTCAGCATGCAACATAAGGTCAATCCAGAGGAGTCTACAGAGCAATACGTACTCCAACACCTGATGTCAGAACTTTTTAACTAACATTTCCTCTTTCAAAGAGAGAGAAAATAGCAAAAATTAAATAGATACTAATTTTCAAATACTTATAGTATAGTTGAGTGCAGGCAGGAAGATTCCGTAGCTTGTTCTGTATTTGTCAACCTATGGGCCCTACAAGTCTAAACCAAGCAGGCTTTGAAGAAATATAAAATACCCATGTTGATCATATATACTTAATGGGTAAAAGCCATTCATGTTCACAGCATTGCTGGATGCATAGTTGGTGTCATAAATGGTTGGAGTCACCTAGGTAATTTTCACCCCTTGCTTGTTTCTCTTCCACTCCCTCTCAGAGTAACAACATTTCTTTTTAAAACATGTTATTTTTTTTTTTTTTAGGAAAGTCTTTGACTTTTTGGTCTTCTATTTTCTGAGCCTTTAAAACAGTCTTTGTGTTTTCAAACTTTTCCCTGGAGCAGAGAAATCTAGAATGCATTTTTAAAGGGAAGCAGTGATGGCCATGCAGTAGGCTCCTACCACTGAGCTGCCACCGCTAGCAGCTCTGGGGTCTGCTTCTGGGGGTGCTCATGGGCCAAGGCTGGTCCTGCTGCTTAGTGTGGCAGCGACCTCAGACCAAAATGCTTTGGAGAACTACATCCACCTTGTGCATCCAACTCAATCTCACACTGGCCGTCTTGGCCCACCTGCATGCTCCTGGCTCACTGCGAGTTTCCAGGAAGAGTTTCTGAGGGTGGAGGAAGCTGAGGAAGAACCACTCACAGCAGTACCCCCTCCGAGCAGCTGTCCCTTCAGTTTGCTCAGGCACCATCAGCATGTGCTACTGCCCAACTGCTGTGTGTGGAGGGAAGCGGTTGGTGCTGAGGATCCACATTGTGCACATTTCAGAGCTTTTTCTGCTTTGGACCAGGTCTGGCCTGGTCCCATGGACCGAATGCCCGTGTGAGGCTGCAGTCCTGAAGCATACCCTTTAGTTTCATCTGAAAGGGATCCAGGTCATGTGCTGTGAGTCTCCTTCACAGCCCTGATGGGCTGGGCACAGAGAAAGGGCCAGGGTTTTATTCTGCAGCTTATGGGATGAATGTGTGTCACCTTTTTAGCTGATCAACACCAGATTATCACATACAGAAATACTCACTACTTCTAACAGCTAGTGTACCTGGAATGACTACTTAATACTTAATTATTATGTGGAATATTGACATTTCAAACCCTTAATAGCCAGCCCTCTTTTCATCTCCTATGGGAGTGTCCAAAACCATGGAATGGATCAATAAGTGATTCTAATCACTGCTCTGACTGTTTATGAAGTCAGGGCTACAATGGCAGATCCTAATGCGATAGTTACAATGTCGGCCTCAGAGATCTGGCAGTAACTGTGGAATCGATGAGTCACAGCAGTGCGTGCACCAAGACCAGAACGGCAAAACCCACGGAGTCCAAATAAAACATAATAAATAGAGCCTAAAAAGAGTCTAAGAATACATGAAATGCCAATTGTAGTGTAATAGCTCTTATAAAAAACTTTTTTTAGAAAGATAGATCAGATCAGCAAGAGGCAGTAGGGGGAATGTCCAACTTTAATTAACTTAATCATGACAGATTTACTGCAAGAAAAAAAGTTTACTTATGCTTTAGGATAAAACTGCACTATTTCGTTACTTTCCCCTGATAATTTACCTGAAGTACTATTCATTACCTCAGCTATGGCACCATGTGGATCTGGAGAGAGCTACATATGTTCATATTTGGGAGAATTATTGATAAGTATAAGAGAGATATACTATGCTTTTAACCCTCACATTGACAAGGCTTTTAACATCCATCCCTTGGAAAGCTTTAAAGAGCATGGACCAGAGTTAGCTCACTTGGGCTGCTTTGGAGTGTAGATATAAATGGGAGAAAAGGCTTCTGACAGCAGCAGTCCTGGTGATAATAACGTGGTTAACCAAAGGCTGCGTCAGTGGAAGAAAGTGGTTGGCCTCCATGCAGTATTATCTCTATGAGCAGCCACACCTCTTCTTTCTGTCTGGGAGGGTTTTTTACAGGAAGCTGGAGTGTCCAGGGAAGAGGTGAGAGGGTAAACTGTACTACCAGTGTTTCACCGGTGAGATCCCTGGAGTGATATATTCTTGAATTCCCAAAAGTGAACTCTGCACTCACATTCCTTGCAACACCTCTGAAGAGTTGTCAAGCTGCACCTATTGTGTAAATCATTCTTGGATCTGACCTACAAACACTCTCACCTATGCAGGAGATGGCAGCCAGCAGGCACTGTGCGGCAGGTCCTCCTCTGACTCTCTTTTCTGGACTTACTGGAGACTGTTGCTCAGTTAGGATGGCAAGTGCTGCAGGCTGTGCTGGTGTTCCCCACACTGCTGGCATGCACTTAGCAGATGTTGCTTCCAGATGCATAAAAAAGTACTTGATTAGAATTGTTTCTTTTGCCTACAGTCCCGTGTCAGTTCTAGTTCAGTGGGGAGGCACCAGACAGTCAGGACAGGATAAAATGTGGTTTCTTTGGTGCTTGCCCACATGAAGGACCAATGCAATTGCAGAGTGTGATGTAAAGCCCAGGCTAGATGTGGTGCCCTGTGTTAAAATTATGCTAAATATCACAGTGCTGGCCATACTCGACCAGGAGTTTTAATTGTGACAGACTCTGTGGGACATTTATATAACCACCTTTGGGCCTCTAGATGTGGCCTCTTCCAGTTAAAAAAGGGAGTGCAAGTGTGTTATGCTCTTAATTAATCACCCTCTGGAAAGGCTCTGGAGAAGCCTTGCTCCTTGTGCAGTTTACAGGAGGGACTGTGGGAGGCTGCCCTGCAGGCGTAAGGACACAATGGTAGATGGCTACAGGAACCAGTATGAGTGAGTGCGAGACGTAACACTAGTCTGCATGTAGTTTCCCCATGTGCTCCTTCCTTACGGTGTTGTCACTCCAGAAATCTCTTATGGACGTTGGGGCAAGCAGGACCTCCTCTTTCAGGGCCCATCCCACACCAAGGCTGGAAATATTTCTGATTTTATTCTCTAAGATCACATAGGTAAGATGATCAAATCAATGGCTTTTTGCCTAGACATATTGAAATTCAGTGTGCTAATTACTTAAAATTTTAGTTACTTTGCTGCAACAAGTTGCGTGCTGTCAGAGCAAGGATGATACACCTACATGAGAGCACTGTAGTCTTGTGTAGCTTGCTTTACGACAGCAGCACTGTCTCATCACCGGGCTAATTATTTACTAAGAGAATGAGTAGCGTAACACACTTCCTCCAAGACCTGAAACTTGTACCTGAGTAACTTTAAAATCAAGTAATTTTTTTAGTGGCAGTCATGTCAATGTACTTATGCCTTCTGGGTTGAACACCATGTTTGTGAAAGTGCTCCTACATCAAGAAAACATGGTATTTCGGAGCACTGCAGGGTGGAGAAAACAGAGACTCTGTGAGTGAACTCATAAGCCTCAGGTTAGACACTGTTTGTGCTGACCTGTGATCCCTTCGTACAGCCCAGAGCAGACGATGGGTCCCCTCTGCTTGCTCTTCCGCCTGGCTGCAGGGCTGGCCCAGGATGCCACATCGTCTGCCCTGGTGACGCCACTCGCCCGCGGCCAGGGCGCTGGGAGGGCGCTGGGAAAAGGTGAGCGCAGCCACAACCCGCCTGGAGAAGGGACCTCGGCTCAGCTGAGCCTTGCACCCATTCTCGGTGTGATTTTTGCTGAATTGTTTAAATCATTTAACTTCCACTGAAGTCAGAAGTGACCTCCCATTAATTTGTACATGGGTGGGGTGTTATTTCTGGGTCTACATTCCCCATGTACAAGGTGGCCTTCACTGGAGTGTGCATATTTCTCTGATTCACAATCTTGTTCTGAAGGTGCTCAGAATATATTTCCTCCCTAAATACTGTTAAATCCCAACTGATGCCTAGACAGATTTCTTGAGCTTTGCCACCAGGATATTATTTTAGTCACTTTAATTACATTTTTAGTCTTCTAAGCTTTAAGATTTTCCTCCTCACCATGATGAAATCTTATTGCATAAATGGCTGCATTTGCTTCTCGTCAACTTGCTCAATTCAGAAGTGAGCTGGAATGATCCCTTCGCACCCATGGCAGCATTTTTGCCACTGTTGGCACTTGGTAACCATCCCCCTGCCCCCCACCAGGATTTAGCTAAAATCTTTTGGCACCTGGACTCCCACTGGAGTCCTGTGCCGTGGCCGGGACATTGTGCACAGCTGATGAAGCTCTGGGAATTGAGCTGCCTAGTGTGGCTATGTTCATGCTATCACATCAGTAAATGGGAAAGCACCGTGGCAGAGGAGTGCTGGGCTCCAGGGCATGTCCCAGGTACCTCACTCCAGGCTGCTGAGAGAGAAAGTGAAACATTTCGGCAAATGAGATGAAAAGCTTGCAGTACATAAGCTTGGGGATTACAGAGGTGATGGAATAAACACGTCACCTGCATCCCAGATGAATGTGCTACCCACACAGAAATCCCTCCTCTGATGTTTTTGACAAAAATGGTTCATATTCTTTAGTTTATGCATTTCAGACTGCCACTGGAGAATGATCAGAAGGAATCTAAGAAACTGCTAAGAAGAAATTCCCTACTGGCTTGGATCAGTGGTCCTTCTAGCCCACTAATGTCCCTGAGAAAGTGAGGCAAAGCAACAACAGGAGATGCCATTTAGGGACCTCACCTAAGGGCTATTATGAACAGCGATTTGCACTCACCTTCTCCACTGGCTGCATGAGTCTTAAAAATCTCGGTCATTTCCCCCTCAGCTGTCTCCTCTCCGAACTAGGGAGTCCCAGCCTTTTCAGTCTCCTCCATCAGGCAGCGGGTCCAACCCCTTAACTGTGTTTCTTGCCCTTCTCTATACCTTCTCTAACTCCATCCTTCCTGAGATGCAGAGGCCAGAACAGCATGTACTACTCCAGACGCAGATGTAGCTGTTTTAGATAGTGACAAAATGGCATCATCTTTCCTGCTCTCAGTACCCTTCCTGCTTAGGTCCCACATTTTGTTGGTGTTTTTGGCTGCCATTGCACACTGAGCCAATGCTTTCAGGCCATGGTCAATGGTGATGACAACGGCACTTTCCTGAGTTGTAACTGCTAGTTCCAAGCTTATTATGTGGTTTGGATGATTTTTTGCTAGATGCATTATCTTACATTCTTCTACACTGATGTGCATTTGACATCTTTACCCTCTCACTTGGTTTTATGAGATCCTTAGTCACCAAAAGAATTTTCATGTAAATTATGCTCTATTTAAATGCACTGTACCACTTTCATCCATCATTTTGAAAATGCCAAGATAATTTGTGCAGTTCTTTTTATAACTGGTGACTTAAATACATATATTTGATGGCAGTATACAACTCCAATATTCTGAGTGCAACAAAACTTGCCTTCATAAGGATTATCAGAGCAAGCCTTTCTTGCAGATAAAAGTCTTAAATGGAATCCTGGAAAGAGGTGACAAGTTGGTAGAAGACAGTTCTGTCAGCCCTGCCAGTGTCTAGTGTCTCATCATTCAAAGAGCATGCAAGAGGGACGACTGCAGCTAGCACTTACAGATGTTTGCTCATGCAAATAGTCCAGCTGATGTTGTCCTCACTAGCAGTGTTTTTAAGGCTAGACTGTGTCCTTTCTGTTGAATTGAGAAAGAGCTAAGTGCCAAAAAAGGATCTGTTATTTCGTATGTGACTAGAAAGCTACGTCATTCTCCTGCATGAATAGGAAATATACCATGGTTTCTCCTGGTTCATCTAATACTTTATGGTGTGCTCTTATCTCTGTTGGGTAGGGCCTGAAAACATTCTGTACTTTGGCACACGCTGAAACAAGAGATTGCACTGAAACTAAATACAGACTTTTCTCTAAACTGTTCAGAGCTGAGTGCATGTTGGATGGAGAAAAATTCAATTTTTGTGCAAGTATAATTTTCCATTCGGCTTATGCAGGCACCTTCCTTCCATCAGTCACTGTCTGGGTTACCAACAAATACTTAAAAATGGCTAGAAGCCATGAAATGGCGTGTAGGTCCACTAGTTGACTCACATTTGCTCTGAAAGAGTGATTTCTTGACTAGAGGCTGGTTGGAAAGAGGCCTCTCAGAGGTCTCAGTGACCTCAGGGCTGGGAAAGATTAACATCTTAAAATTACTCCTGATCCCATCATTGACTTTGGATCTGACTACAGCCAGACAACAAATTCGTATCTCAGTTTGACCTCTGCATCCTGAGAGAAATGCTGCTTCCTCTTCTAACACACACCATTGAAAGATGTCATTTTTAATATCTATGCAGTGCTCAATACTGCCTGATGTGTTTTGGAGGTATCTGAGACCTGTTCCTCAGGATGCAGTAGGTGACCTCCAGCTCTGCCAGACACAATGTGCAGCATGGTGCATCTGGTCCCCAGTGGGCTAGAGAATGACAAGAAACACGTCCCTGTCACAGGCAGGCTGAGGACTTCTGAGCCTGCCAGCTGGGAGAGGTCCAGGCAAAGCCTCACAGTGCTCCAGCTCCACATCTGAAGGCCACACCTTTAATGGCTCCTACCTGCAGTATTTCATCAGCATGATGATTGAGCACTTCTATTTAAATGGAAGACAGAAATGGCTAGACTCTGCCTTAGATCCATAAAAGGACTCTTGCTAGCTTTAAATACTTGGCTCTGGAAGGCAGGATTTGCTACCAGCACCATGAGGACTGTGCAGAACTTCTGCATCCCCAGCAGACAGCACCCAATTATTACCTCCTGCAAGAAGACTGCTGAAATACAAGCTACCGGTAACATTTTTGGTTTCCAGAATAGTAACTCAGAGGAGAAAGATGAGTTTTTGCTCCTGGTTATGTTGTGGTAATCAGAAGATCTTGCTTACAACAGTCTGGACTAATGTATCTAATGTATCCTACATGGTAGAGGAAATCCTTTTGCAGAACTGTAGCTTCAGAAACTGTACAGGCTCTATCAGTGTCCATTTGCAACAGAGCTTTTGGCTATGCTTGGGAATGTCTTTGCCAAAGTTTGCTGAAATACAAATAAACTAACAAACAAACTCTTCCCGCTCAAATTAGAAAATGAGCCTAGCATGACCACAGACCAGTGCATATAAGAATTCAAATATATACATAGCATTGGGATTATGACCTCAAACCACAGGATTAAAAATTGTATGTGTCTCCAGAAGCCACATTATTGTTTGCATGCAATATGTACTTAAAACAGCTACAGAAATATTAACCACATTCACAGAAATAGAATACCATAGTCAGCTATTGACATGTATGCTAATGACTAGCATAAATTGCAGTCAGCCTATCTAAAGAAAATGAAATAAGGTTCACATCTAAATAAGAAAAAAAGCAGTGCCGCTAATATGACTCTCCATAGATCTGCAAGATTGTTAGTATAAGACCATACAGCAGAAGCCTCCTTGCACAGCACCTCTGAAGATCCCCCAGAAGAAAATGCACTGCTATCGCCCTGCTCTGCTGGCTGAGGTCCTGCCATAGGGGGCTGTGTAAGTAACACAAATGCTGGTCATTTCATATTGCTTCGCTTTTTGTCGCAATCTTCGCTGGTTTGCAACAGAACTTTGCATTAAGTCATCAGTAGAAACATGTAACCAAAGGTGCTGCCTAATCATCTGACCACGGTCTAGCCGATCTAATGACAACCCCTTTGCTGTAGCAGCTTGGCTGCAAGCTGACCTCTGCCAGTCCACGGCTGCTCACTAAACAGGTCATAAAAGTAATGGCTACAGGCGCCTTGTCAAACTAGAGAGTTACGAGCAAGCAAGAACCTCCAGGGGCACATGAGAAGTGCTGCTGTGTTTGGAAAGAAAAATAAAGGGGGAGAGAGCCAGCGGGCTGTTGGCTTTCAAATTATCCCAAGTCAATATAATTGAGGCCCTTGAGAACACAGTGCTTTCTTTTCTTTCTTTTGTTTTTGCCTTTTCTTGTCTTCCTTGTCTGAATCTTCTCTTTTTCAGCGCACGTAGATGAGGGCTAGATGCGGCTTGGAACTGTAATACAGTGAGCCAGAAATTTTCCTTTCTGACTGTAAGAATAGTAAGGCAACAACAGAAGTGTCAGTTTTGAATCCAGAAAATTTGTTCCTTCTCTGAAGCAATTTTACTATACCTGAAAACACCTGTGCATGCTTTGTGGTACCGGCTGGCAGAACTTCCTAAGGGGCTGACTGAACGCCAACTTTCAACCGTTGGCAGAAACCGCCAGGAAAGCAATTCTTGATTGCAGTCGCAGTCTGGGTGGGCTGCATGGTAAAGCCTGCATCTTGTGTAGATCCTCACACAATAGTCAATGTTGTCCAAATCGAGGAGCAAAAATCAGTTATGGAAATCCCCAGTGGCATGAAAATATAATTCTGGAGGATCTACGATAGAATCTTTGCTACGTGATACTTTCGGATGGAGCAAAAATTAGTAACAAAAATTTAGAACTGTATTACAGATATACAGAATAGTACTAAAGAAAAAAAGCAAGGGGAATAAATTAACCATAAAAGAGATAAAGAATTAATGTTTAAAAGTAAATTAAGAAGAAATACATACATTTATATATTATATAAATAATATCTTTATTATTTATAATAGAGATAATGGCACGCTATTTAAATACAACTTACACAGCGTCAGATTCCCTTTCCCATGTGAATGCTGTGTCATTCACAGCATTTCTATTGTCGTTTATGTCAAATGCTTGTGCTTACTTGACAGATAGGTTTCCATGCAGAAACTCCATGCAGCAACTGAGCTTTTTATTAAAAGAAAACCAGAACAAACCTAAAACCATCAAAGCTGATTTTTCACTCTTGAACTGTAGCAGAAAGTCTGCAAATATGGCATATTTAAAAGTAGCATACCAATAAGCAGCCAAAAATCAAGAACAAAACCCAAAATGAGTGAAGTAAATTTGTTTCTGTCATGCCCATCAAGATTAATTTAGTAAAAATACCAGTGGCATGAAGTAACCAATTGTAAGAATAATTAGCACTGTGTAGGAATTAACTGCAAAAATACTGTTGTAGTCGAAACATATAGTCAAAAGTCTAGCTTTCATTTTTCCTTACAACTATATACCGTTGTTTACAGCTGCAACTTCTCCAATGCCTGTTTTTAAAACACAACTGGAATATCAAATGCTGTGAAAGTTCTGTGTTTGTATATTGCTTTTCAAGTTAGGATGCTACCAGAGGTAAAAGGACTCTAACTTAATAGGGCTTAATAAAATAATAGGCTGATTTGTATTTTTAAAGTGAAGATGATTCAATTCTTAGTAAAAAATAATCATTTGAAAATAAAAATATCATTTAAAAGATAATTAAGAAAAGTGTCAGTGTCTGACAGAAGTGGTCTTGCAGGTAATGCTATTGCAGCTTTAGAAATGATTGCTCCTCAGTTGTCCATTCCATGCTAGAAATTGCTGGTGTCACAGCAGAGAAGAGGGAAAAGTGTCCAAATGTCTCAGTCACTTTGGTGCCAAGTGCTGCATGGCACTGAATGAAGTTGACCTGAATGTCAGTGCTGTGATCTCATCACAGCAGATTGCACAAGTACCAGGGATGTTGGACATGTTGTGTTGTTTCTCCTTCTACGTTAGATGTTCATTATACTGTTTAACTTTGCAGCCAAAGTCATTCATAAAAATTTACTACCAGCACTACTGCTCAGCGAACATAGCTCAAAGTCCTTAGACAGATAACAACCTCTTTATCCTTTAGTTTAGGTAAGGATAGCTAAAATGTTTAGCTAAATTAGCTAAACATCTCTGTAGTTCCAAACTACTTACTAATTTATGTGAAGAATACATAGAAAGTTCAGACGAAGCTATAGTTTTGTTCTTTCAGCATGTTGAAACAATTTTATTCTTCATTGTTTGTCTGGTAGCTCCTACAATTCTATGGATATGTGAGAAGTTTCAATTTGTTCCATCTAATCTTCACAGCTATAAGGAAACATAATGAGTCACATGGCAATAGATGAATAAAAAGACACTCATTCATGTGGCTGTTCTCATAAAGATCTTTTTAAGCCTATCGTGGTATTTTGAGGCCTGAATTATGTTTTTTTAATTCTTGGAATTTGCAGCAGCAATACATCTGTAATAGGGATTTAATTTTTATTACAGAGAGGTTGCTGAATTGGATTAATCCAAGTCAGCAAAATGCTTGGAATGCCTAAAATGCATTGTCTAAATGTATTATTTACCATTAATTGATATAATTTATTCAATATTATGGTCTGGCTATATATATGGAAATGTGTATATGGAAGGTCTGTCATTCTAAGTTATATTGTTAGATGTTATGCCTAGCAAATGGGAAACTGTTCTGTAAAATATTAGCAAAACATTTTACATTCTTGCATACACAGACAGTATAGTCCATTTCCCAGTGAGCTGAACACCCATCATCAGACCTCCAGTGGCAAGACTGGCAGAAATGAGATATTTTCATGAAGTTTAGCTCACTGAAAGTAATAGCATCTTGATCTTGAGAACTGTGCATTAGTCGTTCAAAAGCACACATCCAAAATCAAAGTTGGGAGATCATCTGTTTTATTTAGAATGAACTTTGGGAACTTATGATTGAGACACAAAGTCAGTATCCATGAGAAATATCTCTGCAAAATGATGCAGAAGGTTGTTGCCTTTGTCCCCCTAATCATTTTGGGGTTGATGGTGGAAGTAACTAATATCAGCTGTGCAAGTTTGCAAATACAGAGCGTGATTGTTGCAGCAGGAAGTGCGGTTTCTTCAGGATGTGATCCCAAAAAAACTGCTGGGTCCATGCAGCGCTTGCAGGAGACCCATAGTAACCAAGAGCATCACGTCATCAACAAAACATTTTTTATTTTATAGATGCGCTAATCAAATGCACTATCTCCTTTGGGGCTGTAAGCAGAATGCCGCCCGTGGCAATGTGTTTGCTTGTGAGCGCTTGTTCACTCTGCCTTAGCCTCTGTACCTGAGCTGGTGATACGGTCCGAGAAATAGCTGTAAGGAAAGGAAATGCAAAGCTGAAAGCAGACTAGAAGCTTTTCTGTGATCTGACCTGAGCTGACTGCAACATTTTGCTGGAGTCCTTGAGTAAAAGGAAATGACTTTATTCTTCTGTTTCTTCAGTGAAACCTTCAACCTTGTTGTTGGGCTCCTAAGAAAGAAGTCTTTCCTTTCTTTCTGTTGTCTTTGACCATGAGATTAACCCCCAAATACACATTTGGACCCAGTTTTGCTGGTCCTGGATCACTGCGGTCTAGGATGTACATTGGTGCCAGCAAACCAGGCCAGCACCCAGTTAGCATCCCCTGGCTGCACTAAGCTTGAGATGCAATAAAGGTAAATGTAGCTATTAACTGAAGGATTTATCCCCCTTACTGCCCTTTTACCTTGAAAGGTAATGCAGCAGATGCAAGTCTGAGACTTTAAGGTGGGAGATGGGGAAGGGCATTAAGTCATACAGTTTCCATTAATGTCAGCTGAGCAGAGGTGTGTGTTCAGTGAGTGATTTCCATATAAGTCGCGAATGAAGCAGGGACTGAGCTAAAATGGTTGTATTACAATCTTTCAAAGTACAGAAAAAGTGAACATAAAGTATGTACACTGATAGCCTAATGCCACAGCTATTTAGTCATGCAAGTAGTCCCATGAGGTCCCAGCTTGTGTACGGCACGCCAATGGAAGCCGGCTATCCACTGCTTGCAGAAGTTAAAATTACATGATATTTCTGGTATTTCCTATTCTAAGCATAGGAATTAGTACTTTAAATAATGTTCATTGTAGGCGGCTGCAATACAAAATGTGCACAGTCCTCTCCTGCAGACAATAGGCCTTATCCTCTAACGGCTCATCCAGGTGACTAGCTTTTGATCACAAAAAGTAGGTAATTGAAGTAAATGAGATTATTTATATCTGACTAGGCCTCTAATGCATGTAAAATTACTTCCAACAGATAAAAGCCAGTTTCAGAATTGATTCAAATACTAGTTTGTGATGTAGGCCATATATTTTGGCTCCAAAACGAAATAGCCAGATCCCTAGAAGGCTCGAGTCCACTTCCAGCACTTCTGTGGGAGTTTATAATGCTTTCAGTGAAAGGCACTGCTACAACCAGACCTCGTGTTCCTGCTGAGATGAGAGGTAATAGAACTGATATGTGGCACTTTTCCTGCAAGAATTACATTTATGCTCATCTGGCAGTGCCTCTGAAAAGAACGTGCACTGAAATGAACCTTGATTTTGATATTTAGACATAATATACCTCCACTGCTAGTAAAAATCAATGTGAATATTCAATCCCTTGCTACCAATTCTGACCCTTGCCAAAGGCTCCAGAGAAGGCAATTCAGTGTGACAAATACAGCTATTATTTAGGGAAACTTACTCTGGGAACTCAGCTATCAGTAAGAATTCCTGACAAGCTGAAGTTTGCTTGCTCTTTTCACTATTACAGTTGCTGGTACAAATATTTATGGGGATACTGTACTCAAGGAAGCCACTTGGTATCTTATCAGACTGTAGAAGTTCCACCCTGTGATGTAAAACAGTGTCATTCTGGATACTGTGTACGTGGGGAGAAGGGCTGAAACCCATGGGAAAATGAACGAGGCATGTCTCATCCCTGCTTATAGAAGGAGTGTGACCTTTCTCTAACCCAGTGAATCAAGCTGAAACTCTCAGTACAGTTTCCTAGGTTTAGATGAGTATGACAACAATAAATCCCGCTGCTGAGAGGACTCCACTTGGGATGAGGGTGTTGGACTGATCCACTCTTGCTGTTTACACAGCCAGGCCTCCACATCTTGACTGAGGGGGATGTGCAGGGAGAGCCACAGCTGTAGCAATTCCCGAAGTCCTCTGCTGCGCTCACCCTGCCGAGCATGGTGGGAATGAGCTGAGCCTGAGCAGCAGAAACTTGGTTTGTATTCAGAGGTGTGGGGCTTGGAGAGAGGGAGAAACCGCATCAGCTTCCAGTTGCAGGATTGCGGTCCAGCTACTTGTGTTGATTTGGAAAGACGTTTTCACCCAAAGGCCAGTTTTCCAGGTTTCCAGCTGGGTCCAGGGGCATGGGGATGGCCAGCCACTGCAGATTTGTGTATCTAGTCCAGTAAATTTCAGTTTGGCTTTACAGACTTCTGTAACTGTCATCATAGCATATTATGGTAGTGGTTTTAATAAAGAAGTTAGGAGTCATATCTAAGAAAAAGCTTAAACACTGGTGGGCATTTCTCTTAAACACCTGAGCCTCAGAGTAAAATCCAGCCCCAAAGCCCAGAGGCCTTATTACTGTCCCACTTAATAGGAGTGGGAGAAAGGGTGTCCTTTACCTTCCTATTAAACCTTGTTCATGATGCAGAAAGAGCAGCAAACTGTGAGGCTGGAAGGAAAATAAAGAGCCCTCAAGTCCTACTTCAGTCTGGAGAGGCGAGTCTTGGCAGCTGGGCTCTGCTCCCAGATTTACTTCTAATTTTTTATCCAGTGACTGCTATATGTAATGGTCCAGACAGTAGAATCTGTGATTACTGTGATAAACATGGTCCTAGAGACTGGTTTATTTTTTCACGGCTCTTTCAATGTCCTACAGGTGGGCACATACACCCAGATGACTGAGTGCTCACAGACCATCTGCTTCAGGGATCCTAAGGTCATTTGCAGTTGCATATGCAAGTGAATAAACAAAAAACAGTGTCAGCCTGCCAGCTTACTGGTTTTCTCACGTCATAATATTGTGATGCTCTTTTCTAAACAGGGTGTAACTGAGAAAAGGCTCTGGTTTCGTGTTGTGTTTTGACACAATGTTATGTTTTGTGCTGTATCTTGAGCCTTGTAAGTTGTGCGCATATCCTTTTATATATTGAGTAATGGTCAAAAAAGGTTAAAAAGTTGCTTCTTCAGCATTTATAAGCACAAAAGGTCATAATTTTGAAATATTCAATTCATAACTTCTGATTCATATGTCACTCCAAGTCCTCATATGAATTAGCTGGAGGATACCAGCAAGCACAAAGTGAATTGCCCTGTGCTTCAGTATGGAACACAACTTTTAATCTCCTTTGGAGGTCTTGCAAGAAGCAGTGTAAACAGAAGTAATCTCTAGAATATGCATTGTTTATTCCAGAAGAGCTATTTGGTTCCATTATGTCATTGCTTGCATGAAGAAAAAGAGAAACTAAAATCTATCATCTTGACTGGGGCATGTTTAAGAGCTTAGGAGTTGAATAGCATTAACTCAACAACTAACGGTGCCAGGACCCAATGGCAGCAAATGGGGGAATTTATAACAGACCTCTTGTGTTAATGATGGAGAAGGTGAATGGTCCCTGCAATGGGCTGCGTTGTGGGAGAGGTCCGATCTCTGTGCCTGGGTGACTTTGGGGCTGTAGCTGGGAAGACTACACATCTGTGGGAACTGCTGCGGGGCTGGGGCTGACCAAAGCATTTGGGGAGATCCTCTGGGAGCAAAGGTGTGGAAGTGCTGCCAGGTGTGCTACTGATTCAGCTTTTGCCTGCATTGAGAGTGGCCACATGTAGGTACAAATGAATCTAGCTTGGGATAGCTTGACTCAAGTCCTGGTCTGGATTTACTGAACTGCAAAGTAGTACCGGCATCCATGCAAGCAGAAAATGAGACACAGCATGGGCGAAGGGCCACAGGAGGAGGGGGTAGGCTCATACGCTTAAACAGCCGTGACAATTTCATCGATGTAATGGGCATCGAGTCCTCCAAGGAGAGGGAAGCTAAGTGCTAAAAACGTAGAACGGCAACAGTGGGGAAGGAGCAGGGCACTCTGTGGGGTGGAAATGGGCTGTGAGCATCCTGATGCATGACAGAGACCTCATCTCCCAGTGGTTTTGCAAGTCACAGAGACAGCTTCAAAAAAGAAAGTAGATAGTGTCTGTCTTTAAGACAGTGTGGGGAACCAGTTTATATACTTCACCCAGGTTCCTGGTGGTCTGTTAGCTGCTCCCCCAACAGACCTAAGGATACTGCCAAGTATTATGGTTAGTAGGTCAGAACTGACTATCAGGTTCTGGGAACAAAAATGATACAGGTGAGGTTTCCATCATCCAAGGCACAGTCATTCACAGGCCAGTTGGAAAGACATATATCCTGGGGATGAGTGCAGGCTTGCACAGGTGGTTTGGCTTCATTGGACCTGGGCATGAAACACTGCTGGATATCATGAACTGCTGGATACATCTACTTACCATTTTTGTGCTCCTGTTGCCTAAACAAGCAAGAAGGATTTAAATTAGGATCAGAGAAGGCTGATGGTGAAGGCCCACAGTACAAAAACTATACCGAGAGCTTGCTAAATAATCAATGCCCCGCTTTCTTCTTATCCCAACATGTGCCTGTGTTGTTATCCCCCTTTACCATGGTGAACTCTTATTTTGGGTGATTTAGCTCATTGCTCACAAAAATCTGTGCCTATCTGATTGTCCGGGTTTGTGCTCTGTGTCAAAGGTCCCTCTCCCCAAAGCCACAACATCTGGTACCATTGTATAAACATAAATAATCTCAACATGAACAAGGGTCTAAACTAGAAAGGGCAAGGCTATAAAAACAGAGTGAGAGACATAAAAGGAAAGTCTGATGAACATTTGAAATGCAAGTAATATGGGGCCCTGGAGCTCTTAATATGTTATCAAGATTATGAGAAGTACAAGGATTTTGTTGAATAGCTTGTAACTGGGTTGTTTGTATAGAAGGGTAAAGTGCTTCAGAAACAACGGTCAGGAAAAAAAGTGAAATATTTATAGGGATGAATATATTTATTTTGAAGTCCAGAGTATAGGGGATAGGGATGATGTAAGTCTCTGGTGATTATGCCATAATGAAATAGAGTCTACAATCCTTGCAAAGGGAAAGAGGGAATGGGAAAAAAAATTAGAATGGACTTCAAGCAAGCAGATTTCTATAAAATCAGATTATTGATAAAATGGATTTCATGGGAAACATGTCAAAGAAAAGCATTAGCAGGAATGACAAGGCCTCTGTATAAATGGCTTGAAGGACATATTCTGTCCCAAAGTGTTAGTAGTGTTAGGAAGGGTAGCAAGAACAAAGTACTTTATTAAATCAGAGCCCTTAAGTGGCCTCAAACTCATGAAGGAAGCACAAAGACAGTCATAACTAGATTTCACTACTAAAGGTGAATACATAGCACAGGAAAATACAGACAAAATCAGAATAATTGATGTGCAACTAGCAACACATAATGAAGATAACATGAAAATACTTTATAGCTAAATTAGAAAGACTTGCATTTCTCAGGGAATATTGTTTGTGGGAGTCTGTCCTCAGCAGCATTGAGAAGCCTCATTTGGAAGAATATGGGGCAGAGCCCACCATCAAAGATGGAGAACAACTGAACAACATCCAGAGGATGATGGTGTTAATGACCAGGCATCTGGAAGTACCCGGATGAAGCAGTTGTGGAGACTAGGAGTGGCTGTTGTTTGCATTTTTTGCAATCAGGAAGGTTATAGGCTGATTCTGCCTCAGGAGAAGTGAAGGAGATAGATGACTAGCAACTTCAGTTTTCTTCACACATTATTTTTCTATGCTGCTATTTCCTCCACTGGTGCTAGCCCACTTTAATACATATTGATGCTGTTGTGGAATTATCGTGCCCTAAGAGATCCATTAACATAATGTTCTCAGAATAAGCAGAAAAGGAAAGAAGCTGAGGTTAGGGAGGAAATATGAAATGGAAATTTTGTTTTGGAAATGAAAGAGGTACATGGAGAGACATCAGGTGAATTAAAATAAGGAGAAAGAGTAAAAAGACAGAAAGAAAAAGTGGAAAAGGAGAGAAGGAGGAATGTCAGAGCTGATAAATTGGAAGAGTGAAGAGGATGTGACTAATGATATGGGAAGAGTTGTTTCTGGAAAAACTGACTCGTTTAACAATGATTCACACAATAAACACCTAGACACTTGCCTTCTTTTCATCAGATTTACTCAGAGAAACAGCTGGCTCAAGGAACCAATCTCCCTGCTGAGTTTCTTCTTGTGATTTTATCTGTGGCACCATGTTATGACTGTTGTAAAGCTTTAAGTGCTTCTGGACTTTGTAATGTTTTTGACATGGGAGAATTTTTTCTTGTGTGGTTACAACCTGCAAGCAGTTGCTCTGCAACTGGGAAATTATTTCAGCCAGAGAAAGGCACTGCGGGTGAACAGGCTCAGCTATTCCAATGGCTTTAAAAAATATATGCATTCAGTTAAGCATATAAAGTACCTTAAATTTATATTTTCAAATATCCTGCTGCACTTCCTAAAAATAAGAGTTCTAAACATGGACTTCAGCATTTTAAGGACAAATATCTGACTTGTTTATGTGATTCTGACTTATAATATCATTACTTGAGTTATTCTGCATAATTTTAATGTAAAGGAAGAAAAAAATGAAATTCAGAGTTTGTTTATGTGAATTTGATTGTTACTGCAGTATGAATTCTTGCTGTATTGAAATATATGCTTTGTGCTGAAAATCCTGCTCATTCATGTCCAACTAACACACAATTAATCTCCATGTAAGTCACTTTAAGTCAACATATTTCCAAGAAAGTTCAGTTCCCTCCCCCCATTATATTTATTTTGAAATCATAACAATAAGTCCTAATGCTTTAATGGAAACTCTTGTTTTTGAGCTGTGCTCTAAAGATAACTCTCTGCTAGCAGCAGCTTTTGCGAATGCCCAAATCATGCTGAGTCTGTGAGTAAATGGAGAACAGTCGTGTCTGAAAGCATGCTGAAAGCACAGTCCAGATTTTTTTCCCTGTAGAAACAAATATTGATTTCAAGAGAAAAGTGTGATCTGAACTACAGAAAACTCACCTTTTCCAGAATTGTGTACTTTCCAGCTGTAATCAGTTCAAAACATTTGTTTCTTTGAATGCATAGTCCAGAAAATGCTTAATGCTCTGCACAAAAAACTAAACAATGATCAAGAGTTATACAGCACACACAGGAAATTGAAGCCAGAAGTTGGAACCTGGATGAAAACTAACATTATGGGAGAAGAAAATAAGGCTGTTCAAAACACCTGAAATAAGTATGATATTAAAAAGTGAGGCAGCAGAAAACAAAACATCTCAAGAATTAAGACTTTTAAAAACTTCTCTTTTTTCCACTTATAATTTCCATGGTATTTTATTTATTATTTATTTTACCATAGTCCTTTATAGTCCAGTTGATTTCCATTCCCATTGCTATAGGTGCTATGGCACAGGGACAAGCGGGGATTGGCTCCCTTGAAGGACTGAAAACCTAAACAGACATGAAAGATGAAACATGGGGGAGAGGAGTTATTATAACCATTATGAGATAAGTATCTGCAAACAGGCAGAAAGATTTGCTCAGAATTACCCGATTTAAATTTGTTGCAGAGCTCACAGAAAACTTAAACTTTCTCCATGTCTGCAGACAAGAGTCCACGTCTGATGAATTATTCCTATAAATAGGCTGAGTGCTCCCCATGCACAGATCTGCTGTGAAAAAGTCACTTTAATGTCCAAGTTCTTGTCTTCTGAACGTGAATCATCACTGTGACTAGGAGAGTAGCAAACCTGATCTCCACCAGAAGCCCATGCCTTCTCCTCTCCACCATCTCTCCTACAGAAAGGACAACTTGCTCCCGGGGGCTCCAATCTGTGCATTGCTTGTTCATTTCTTGCAGCCACGCTGAAAAACTAAATTCAGACAGAAAATCCCAAAGGAAATAAGGAGCCATAAATTATCTCAGAACCACACTGCTTCCTTACATGGCTGCTATTTCATACCACACCTAGTCATTAAGGATCAATAATTCTCCATGCTGTTAATGTTTGAGCCACTGAACCTCTAGGGAGAGTCTGAGAAACTATAAACTGTGTGGAGAAGCACAAACGGACACTACCAACCTGCAAAGGTGATTCCTACAGCTAAAAGAAAGAAATATTTTTAGAGCAAAACAAGCTTTTCATGTTACAGGTAAGAGATGATCTGTCATTTGAGTGAAAGATCTTTAAACCCTGAAGCAAAGGGTTTGATGAAGGTTTTTCTGGCAATGTCAGGAACTTTGCTGTCCTTGTAAAATGGATGACTGCTGTGCTAAGGCTAAGTCTGGTTTGTATTTGATTTGGATCAATTTCTTCTGTTTTCTCTTTACTGAGTTTTAACATCTGAAATCAATCATTTAAAGAAAACCAACATTTTTTTTCATGGAATCAAATCCTTTTGGCTGTTACTGATCTTTAACCTCCGGGAATTTTCTTTGTTCTCTGAATGTTTATTATTGAAAGTCACTGTGATATTGTATGTTGGTTATCCTAGAGATTTCCTTTCAGGCAGGGGATCCATAAGGGATTATGAGGGATATAACAATGAAATGAAACTGAGAAAGGAGGGGAAATATGGGTCCTGTCGTCAGCTAGATCTCAGGCTCCTTTCAGTTAAGATGATCCTATTCTAATCCTGAAACTCATCCTGTCTATTATTGAAAACTTTTGCATGAGTCTCAGGGGATCTGAATTTTATACTAGACTCTATATTGGGCGGCAGGGAATAGTGTGTTTTGGGGCTCTGGTCCTTGGCGGTGCTGTGAGATTTCATGAGATTTAGTAGCAGCTTCCAGCCGCTCAACACTTGGCATTGAAAATGCCCAGGATAAAGGTTCAAATGCTGATCAAGCCATTCATCTTCGTCTTACAGGAGGCAAAGCAAATGGTGAGACGTTAGGGAATTATGTTTGCCTTCAGAGGAGAAGAGAACAGTACAGGCATTTATCTTCCAAACCCATAACCTACAAAATGGCTGTATTTCCGCTGCTGTATTTCACCATCAGTTCTGGATGGTGACACTGGACACAGCGCACTAAAACAACCATATGAAGGAGCACATTGTCCTACATTTCCTGTCCCCTACATTAAGGCCAGATGTGTCCCTTTCTTAGACTTTCTCCTTGCCTTAGCAGGCCCGGCTCCCTGTCTTTTCCCTAAACCCAGACTGCTGGACCGCCGATATCCTCTTTCTTGTCCTCTTGGCAGCCCCCAGTACTCCCAGCTCCCTCCTGGCCTTCCAGCAGCAGAGCCAAGGGCAGGGTGGCTGTCCTCGCTGGGCTGCTGGTGCGATGGCAGGGCACACAGTGCAGCCTTACCTGTTACCCCAGTTTAGTAGGGAAGAGATTTTTTTGAGGCTTCTGCCCCATTATTAAATACAGTTGAAGCGAGCCAACATATTCAAAAAGTCCTGGGAGGAGGGGAAAGGGGAGGCTGTCTGACAGAGAGAGGAACTGAACAATGTTTCTTACAGTATCTTACTGAAATATCAGCAATGTTCAGTTCAAACTGGCTTTTCAGGTGGACACATGTAGGGCTTTACCCGTCTGCCTTGTCCCATGTCCCAGCTCCTCCGGCTCCCGGAAGGACAGCAAGGGACTCGCTCAGTAAGGACCGGTGCCCTGCAGCAGAGGGTTACCTTCAGCCTCAGTTACCTCTAGGTTCAATGGACTGCCATTTTGTTTTCTCCCGGTACCCATGCAGCTGGCTTCTATTCATGAAGGAGCCCAGGAATTTTGAAGGGTGTAACTGCAAGAGTAATAAAAACCTGCTCAGAGTGGGATTTGCAAGGAGAAGCCCCATGGCACACAGTAGCAGGAGGGCTGGGGAGAACAGCAGTGTGGGCAACAGTTTCTGTATTTATAGGTCCTGTCTTGTCAGCTGTTGGGGAAAGAAAAGGGGGGAAAAAAAGTATGATGGAAAGCCCAGACACGAAGGCATCTAGAGGGACCTGGCCCTCCACAGGGTTTTCCTCTCCTTGGGAGCCCCCATGGGATGGAGCTGTGGTAGTTAAAGGATACCTATAGGTCCGAGCCGGGTAACAAGGTGCGGCACTGAGGCAGTCGGTGCTGTGCTCCACTCTTTGCAGGAGGAGCCTTGCCCTTTATGTTAACATCAAGAAGCAGAGAGAAAATCAGATTTCATTTTGGAGGAAGCTATTAATTTCCAGGAAATTGTAATAATGATTTTTTTTTTTTTTGGAAGTTGTTCATTTGTGGCTTTGCAGTAGCCACTTTCACTGCTCTGTGTGCTCAGGGTGTTTCTGAAACTCAGGCTACGTGAAGGCAGGTAGCACTTTGAGGACTTGGAAGCCTTGCTTCTGGTAGCCAGGTTTCTGTGAGGGTTGCAGAGACGACCCCCCCACCCCTCCCCTCTGCAAGTTGCACTGAATGGTTGATTTTGTACTTAAAAGACAGGGGTGTCAGGATGGCCTCTATAAGACCTTCAGCTTTTTGTGGTTATAATGTTTCCTGCTAATGTGTCGTTGACTTCGGTAAGGCAGAAATGAAAATAGGGGTTGGGTGACATCAGGCAGCCCAGTAGTGAGGTTATATGGCTTCACGGCTTGTGCCGGTTTTAACCTCTTTTTGTCAGCTCTCACGGGAGCCTCACGGGAGCCCCTGCTGCTGCGGGGCCAGAGCCTGCTCCAGCTGTCCCAGCGAAGCTCTGGTCCCTTCAGGCTTCGCTCCTTGACTGCTCCTTCCCTCAAGCTTCGGAGAAGTTCAGCTATAGCCTTTACGCTCAAATAGAGTGGGTCAGCCCTACCGAGTTAAAGTGTCTGTTGCCTCTTCTTTGCAGGAGCTGAAGCAAAATGTCTTTCAGTATGTTCAGACTGTGTGGATTTCAAATTCTGCTTGTCATTCACTTGGTGAGTTACAGCTTTTCTTTCATTTTTCTGGGAGCAAATGGCAAAAGTTGCATGTGAGCCTCCAAGCTATAACCCACACAAGGCATCTCAGGTCTGAAAGCCAGACTGGCAGCAGGCTCCAGGCAGAGCAGGGGGACTGGATGTGGAAGTACGTCCCCAGTGCATGTGCCCACATGGTCAGAAGTTTAGAAGTTATGTCAATCTTTAGGAAAAAAGCTTAAAAAAATGGAAGAAACCAACTATCTGTTTTGTGTCTTGTGGTTCCTCCTTAGATACTACTTTTTCCAATAAATTCATTTCATGCTAGTAAAAAGTTGAAAGTACTGCAACAAATCATCAAACAATGAAGACATTTTTATCTTCCTAGAGCTGAGTTCTGTATTATAATCCATACATGTGCTGATAAATTATATTCTATGATAATGTATTCTATAAGGTATAGTGGTATATGATTTAAATCATGCTTATTACTTATTTATCTTCATTTTCTATGTGAATACATTTTCAGGGTTTTTCTGGAGCTGAAATGTATTAGTTATGTCATTTATGGATCTGATCTATTAAATTAAGTAGATTTACTGATATTTGCTAAGGTTACAGAGACGGCTCCTACTTTACATTTGAAATTAAAAGGAAAGCTAAAAGAAGAGTATTGAAATTGAAAGCTAATAAAAAATCCCTCAAAATATGGAGACCCACGAGTGGGGTTTGTGTGCAGTAGTGAGCACCTAGTTGTTGCTTCCCATTTCAAAAATTTGCTGACCACAGCAGCGCCAGTTCCCGGGAAGTCACTCCATAGCCATTACAGCCAGCTTCAGAAGAGCTGTCAGCCGGATATGGCCCAAGGAGAAAACCTTATTTCCCCTTCAGGCCCCTGAGTCATGATTCATACTGTAGACATACATTTGGAAATATTTGTGGTCCATATAAAGTAATTTTAATTGACAGGAAGAGATAACTCTTACTTGCTTCGCAGGCTGCACTTTGAACCCGCTGGGTTTTATAGTGTCAGCCTTTGTGCTTTCACGGGCTGGCAACATGCCCTGTAAAACATGGCAGAGCAAGAGCTCCCCACCAAATGTTCCTGGGAAAAATCCCTAAGTTCCAGGTTGTGCCCACCGGCGTGTCATGGAAACAGCGATAATGGGTCAGATCCAGGGTCCTGCTAACCTGGTGTCTTGTCCCTGGCAGAGGCCAGTGGTGAGTGGTTAGGGAAAAAGTAGAGTGTAGCCATAAAGTACACTTTCCTAGTATGCCCACCTATTACATGGCTTTTTAAAATATGTTTCTGGTGTCATTAGTGTTCCCTTAGCATCCTTCCCCTCCCACAGCTCTTTCCCTAATTCTCACAATATCATAGTTTTCCTGTTTGCAAAAAAGTTGCAAACCCTTGTAAGAGAGGAGGGCAAAATCTCTGCGTATTAGTAAGCAGGATCCAGCATTATTCAAATGCAACTTGTGACATGCACACAGCAGTGCTTTAGGGTAAATTACGCTGAACTTAGCCATGCTTTCATCATAGTCTGAATTAAGTTTTCCCTTGGTAATATATAAGCTGTGCCTTTCTGCAAGAGGCCAAACAGCTGTCCCACAAGGAATAGGATCAAATTCAGGGAAAAAGTCATGCGGCAGAGAACATGCACTGGATAATATCACCACAACAGCACTCCAAATTCGTATACCAGAATAAGGTCATTTTCCCTCTGGAGGAATGGGTCTCGGCGGGGAGTTTCACCTGCTCAGCCAAACGACAGAGCCCAGATTCTGGTTTGCAGCTCCTCAGCATTGGCAAGGCCTCAGCAACAGGGAGAGAAGAGCAGGAGTTTAAGGGGGTTTGTTTTTGCCCTTTAAGAAGCAGGAATATTATCTGAATCACAGGCTGAATTGTCTTGTATGCAAAAGCTGCTCTAAGAGACTGATTCTGGTTTTGCGATTTTTGATTTGCAGCTCTGAAGTGTTAGTGCAGAAAGGGCATTAGAGTGTGCCCAGATGCCTTCAAGAACGAGGGACGGTGTTGTTCCTAAAACTCACGAAAATTTTGCCAGAAAAACCACCATATGAACCGAATGCCAGCCATTAGGAAAAAAAACAGAGGCTGTTTTACATGTCATTTTTGCCATGAAGCCAGAGATCAGCAGGACGTCTTTTCTTGGGCTCTTGTTTACACTAAGCAGCAGCTGATGTGAAGGGGCAGGGCCTGAACGCCTTGCTCGGGTGGCCAGAGCCACTGAGGGTAGTGGGGTAGTGGGCCTAGGGACATCCACTTTTTCCCTCACAAAATAGTGCATGGCCACGTTTGGATTTGCTGAGGAGATTGCAAGGGGTGCAGGCTCAATTTCTCCCCTTCCCCAGGTCACTCTGTGGGGTGTTGGGTCTCCTGCCACACTCGTGGCCACAGCATTGTGCAGCTCCTAGACGGGACGTGGCTGGTCCTACTGGGGACACAGGTGGTGATTCAGAAATGCTTTTATGGGTTTCCTCTTGCTCTCAGTCTACCCTCAGCTCTTTGGTACATGTGTTTGCTCCTGAAGGCAGACAAAGCCGCATTAAATTATGTAGTGGTTTAGAAAAGGGCAGGACCTAAATGTTTCTTTTGAAATCAAATTAAGATGGACGTGTATTAAAGAGCCAGGAGAGGCTCAGTGTAGGCCAGCAAGTATCTCTTACATTAAGGTACACCAAAATAATCTTTAATAGCCTCTGTGAAGGAGGGTTGCTGTTCATGTGTGATGACACTAGACAGTCCTCAGCCGATTTCCTCCACTGCTGTCTCTCTCATAGGCTATGTGCCAGAATTTTGGGAACCTGCATCTAACTGGACCTCTGAAGGACATGAATTTCTCTGTTCCAGAAGGATCTGGAGTGCGCCTCATATACCAGGTAATCAGTGTCTCTTGGTATCCACGCAGATCAAAAATCCCATACTTTTCGCATATTCATCTCATAGACAGTGTTGCCATCCTTGTCGGTGGGACAGTCTCCAGAGATGATCTGAAATGAACTTTGACTTTCATTATCTGAGAATTCAAGTGTCTTCATGCAAAAGAACAAAGACATCCCCTTCTCAAATACATTTTAAGAGGATATCCTGCAGCAGCGGTTACCACATTCAGCAATCCTAGAGCATGGGCTTCCATGTAACTTGTGTCACCATTTTCCTTAGGCTCTGAGGTTCTTTTCCCCAAACCATAACCACATAAGGGCAGATCCAGCTCCCAGGCGAATGGAGGATGTGTGTCATTATTTTCCATTCCAGTGCTCAGACAAACCCCTGTCTTAGGCAGACATTTCCTTTGGAAGAAAAACCACAGCTCAGATTTCCTGCAGCATTCAGGAAATAAAGTGAAAACTCCTCTGTTGAGGATCAGAAAAGGGCAGCTTTGTTTGAGCGGACTCTTAGAATATCATTACTCCAGCCAAACACACTGCTGGCAATAGATTTTAAAAGACACAAAAGCATTAAATTCTTTAAATTATTCTTGAAAAAGGCATTGATTTTTCTTCTGATTTTTCCCCCACTCTAGTTCACAGCTGAGCCACCTGCTGTGAGTTTCAGAGCGACTGGTGAAAAAGACGGACTACTCGACATCGTGCCGAAGACGGGAGTCCTGTACCTCAATGGGTCTCTAGACTGGGAGACCAAAACAAAGTACAGCCTGCAGGTGAAAACTCAGTAAAAAACAAGAAGGGAGGGTTATTCATGTATACCCATTTTTTTGGTAAAACTTGAAAATAGTGGAAAACTGTGCTGACATTTCATACTGTTTCTTACCTCTCTGTTTACAGCCACCTTTTCCATTTCTAATAATGAGTTTTGTTCAAAGATGCATGATTTTACAGTCCTGGAGGACTTTGCTGTTAACCTAATGATGGCTGTGGACTGTGAGCAGTTAGAACAAGAGAGTGCTCTTTAGCACAGGAAGGTTATATTGAGAACAAAATTTACCCTGATCCGAAAACCAATTCTATAATTGGATATAAGGAGAATACTTAATTGGAAGTGAAATGACTGATTTGGCACCATGAATGAGACCTGCTTGGCATCACTGAAGACTGGTGGGGTGAACCCTGTGGTTGGAATGTGAAAAGAAACGATTATTATCTATTTAGGAAGATTATAATCTTCCTAATTTAATGACAAATGATGTGACTAAATGACATTTAGACACAGAGACACACATCTAACCTCTGGCAGAAAACTGTCTGGCAGACACTAGAGGCTATTAGAGGAAAGATCACTCTGTGCCTGTCCTGTTATTATATTCTTTTCATAAGCATCTCATTGGGAGCTCTGCTGGGAGTGGGATGGTGAGCAGGAGATCTCCTTGTCACATTCAGTACAGCCTTGTGCGCTCATTCTGTGTCAGAACTGGCACTGCCTTTTTCTGAAACACTACCAGCTGAGAAGAAAATGACCATGAAAGGGTCAGCATCTGAAAAGACAAAGTACATGATGATGTTTTAGCTAGCCTTAGCTATCTTACTAAAGAACAAGATGCCTAGCACTTCAAGCTTAATTATTCCATGTTCTCAGCTCTAACGCACCCTTGGATTGGTAATATTATAGAGTACAAATTTTCTAACCCCAGAAGTTATTAACCCAAAACTTAGAAATCCTTTACAGATAAGAAGAAGTGATGACGGAACTAAAAAATGATGCTTGCTTAGGAAAGAACAATCATGATTTGATCTATTATGTGCAAACAAAATAAAGTCTGACAGACATAGTATATACTTATAGAGCATAGTATGTTCTCTAAAAATCACACAAGGCTGAAAAATGAGAAGTCACCTTGTTTGGAACAAAAATGTAATCAGAACTAAGAATTAAATGTTCCTAACAAACTGTTGGATCAGCTTATTTTTGTAGCTGATATTTACAATAGCACACTCAAGTCCTCTGTATCATGTTGGGTTTTCTGCTTGTTCTTTGGAAAGTATCTATTTCTATTTAAAGAAAAGCATGAGGTCTAATTGTGCAAGAGTCCAAGTAGTCTGCTGAGACTGGAGGTCAGAAATTGCTTTCTGAAAAATATCAGCCAAAGCAGGGGCAGATTATTCTGTATTGTTGGCATTATATACTGTGATGAGCCATTGTCAGTGAACTACTGTGGTGGATATGTCCCTGTGAATGGAGCCATGCAGCGATGGCCCTCTCCAGATTTGCATCACAGTAAGAATGACTTGACATTTGCCATCCTGATTGATTTAGATCCTTTAAACTCAAATTTGAAAATGTTTCTTTGTTTTTTCTTCTTTTTCCAAATCAAGGTGGAAAGCCTGGATGAAGAGGGACAGAGAGTGAAGGGTCCATACACTATTATAGTATTTGTTGAGGATATCAATGACAACCCACCAGAATTTGATCAGCTGAAGTACACTGGAGTAGTTAGGCAGAACTCCCGTCCAGGTAATTTTCATAATAATTAAGTATTATAGTTAATAAGAAGTGAAATAAAATGCCAGTGTAGCTATGCTGTATGAGTTTACTGTGACTAATGCTTCTCAGAATCAGACAGTCTTAGATTTTGGGCTGCAGTAATCCTGTCCAGAAAAGCAGTACAAGATCCACATGCTGGAAATGAAGCAAAGAACTTGGCCAAATATGATCACTGTGGCCATGGAATCGAGAAGAAACTTTCACTAAAGAATGAGCATGTAAGGCTCCATGGTGCAAGAAAACCACTCTGTAATATTTCAGTACATTCTTCAACTTCGTCCAAGTCAAAAAGGTTTTGAATGTTGCACGGATCAACAAAAGGCAAAAATTCGTTTACGTTGCCATGGATCTCTGTTTTTTTCCATTATCTTTTACTGTGCCATGGCAGTGTATGACTGTATGATTGTTCCTTTAATCACAACCGTGTCACAATTGCAAGGCACTTTTCTGAAGGTGCTTTTGGTTGAACTAATTTGTATAAGGACTACAAAGTGGCCTAAAGCAATGAGAAATACCGGTGGAATGCAGTCCTGGTACAGGCCCTCTCTGGCTGGTAGATAGCTCTCTGGGTTAGTTCTGTCACCTCTGCACCTGCTGGTCTTTGTGCCTAGTGAGACCCTACTGGGCAGGGCCAGCGGAAGGGTGACCTGCAAGATGGTACACAGGCAACGTAACCTCCATGCACAAGCATGGCTTGCCATGAGTACTGTGTTGTGGAAAATCAGCAGCTCTCCGTGAGCTGCCTTCCCTGCTCTGCTCAAATGGTCTTCATGTTGAGGTTTCAGTCTCTTCTCATCACAGCCCCTTCTCTAATCCGAACAGGCAAGCCCTTCATGTATGTCCATGCCACTGACCGTGATGATCCTTCAACTCCCCATGCACAACTGACTTACAGCATTCTCCACCATTTTCCCAACCCTTATTCGCAAATGCTTTTCCAGATCAATAATGTAACTGGAGCAATCTCGCCAAGTATGACAGGTATGTAAAACGATCTTATTTGTTTGTCAAAAAGCAAGCACGAATTCCTGGGTGTATACAGGAACATGGAGACAACAGTTCTGATGTCAAATTCTGAATAAAGGTAGTCTGTGGGACACGCTCTACTGCGACCCTGATTTTGAGCAGTTTGTTCATGTTTCCAACCAAATTCAAGAGAAGTTAGCAGAGCTGGACATCGGGATCTGAAAGTACAATGATAAGTGATGTAGATTCTCTTGCCCTCTGGAATATGCAGCCAGATCTTAGGGTTAATTCTGTTCCTTGAAATCAAGAAAACCAAAAACAGTAGAATGAAAAATGTGGAGAAAATGGGGCCAGCCACGTGATCTTACCTAAACTGTGATGATGTAAATAAGCAGGTTCTTCTGCTGAGCTGAGCAAGTGCTTAAAGAAAAGAATGAGAGATGTTCAATGATGCCTCTGCATGACAAAAGAGACTGCAGCACAGAGATCTCCTGAGGTTAGCCAGGGCCAGTGGAGTGGCTATGTCCACATGATGCAGTGCTGCATCATTCAAAGAAGCCAGAGAAAACAGCTTGCTGAGATTTGGCACAGAGGTCCATCTAAGGAGTGAGCCTGGAGCAGATGCAGAAGCAAGGTGCATGTATGAGGCAATGGGTCAGATGAGTCTGTAGGTGAACAGTCTCCACAACCTCTGCTTCATTTCACTTACGGCTCTTTGTTCTGTTCTCTAGGCTCTTATTACTTAGATCCCCAAAAGCAGGACACCTTCACCCTTGTGGTCACTGTGAAGGACATGGCAGGGCTGACAATGAATGCTTTCACCAGTAGTGCTGATGTGATCATCACCGTGAAGGAGAGTCTGTGGAAGGCACCCCCCACCATCCACATCCAAGAGAACTCCACCCGGGACCACCCTGTCAACATCAGCCAGGTAGGGCCTGGAGCTGCAACAGTGATGGCCGGCAGCTCGGCTGTGCTCCCGGTGCGCCTCCTGAGCGCCACTGAATCATCTTCTCCCAATGAATGGTGAAGATGTGCCCACCGCCTCAACAGCAAGCTCTGCAGAAGCTCTGCCCAGCCTGGATCTGAGTAAAAAGGGACTTTGGCACCTCTGAATTCTGTTCCATGTGGCATCCTTTGGAAATGATCATTAGTGCAGGTCTCATTAACCCATCTTTAGTACGAAAGTAATGGTTCGAATGTGACTGAGATACAGCCTAAGTCAATATAAATATCGGACTGACTAGGTGCTGCCTTTCAGGTTAGAGAGGCTTTTAGCATTGTCCACATGTGAGAAAATGACATGAACACAGGAAACCTTTGGACGATTTTATTACAGTCTAATGACTGGAAGACAAAAAGTGCTTTTCAAGGCTGTTTGGCACAATATGAAAGATAAAGGCGAGGACACATCAAATGAATTAGTTTAGCGGTTTAAGCAGAGCTTTACGATGTACTAGCCTGGAGGAAAAGTTCAGGAGGACAGTCGTAGGTGATACTTCCTGGGACAGTAAATGTGTGGCCTGATTTCCTCGTCTGAGGACACGCCCTCGTGTAGGTGTCCCAGAGGGAGGAAAGCCACGGGCAGCTTCTGTCGAGAGGCGTGCTGCTGCCTGGGAGGACGAGCAGCCTCTCCTGTTACACGCGGAGCAATTTTGTGCCTCTGCAGATGTGCTGCGGTTCTCTCTTGCTGGGTTTCTCAGCAGTCCCAGTCTCGCTCTAGCACCAAAGGCTTTGGATGAATCAAGAGCTAACTTCTTTAAGGTCATTTTGAGGTTACCTTCTTCCATCTACGAAAGAGGCTGGAAGAGGACCAGCTACGCTGAAACCCTGGTGTGATCAGTTCCCTGCATTCGGGGACATCTGCTGTGACCAGCTTTGTGTGATACTGTACACCTGCTATATTAAAAGGAGCTAAATGCCCTACTTCAGTTTCCTGCATTCCCGTAATATTTTTTACCACTGACATTTCACAGTGCAAATGCAAAATATTTTGCCTATAATTGCACAGTAAAAGTGATATATACAGCAGTAAATATTGAAACATCCTTTCAGAAATATTTGACTTCATATTTGCTGCATTTCTTTTAAAATCTAAAGACCCCCACTAAAGGTCCTTTGTCTCAGACTTTGATGAATGTAAATAGCATGCACACACATATGTGCAGATAGGTACCAGATATTTGCTTTGTTATTCCACTTCTGTGAGCTAGCTAAACCAAAGACGAGGCAGGAAGAGATGGCTTAAGAAGGTGGATTAAATTAGTGACAAGACTTTCAAATAGGAATAGTTCTTCCCTCTCCCGTATCACCTTTTATCTGCACACCACAAAACTCTTTCATACAAAGTAAGTGTCAGGGCTTATCTTAGACAGCTGAATAAATGGAGGTAAAAGGGCTGTGCTACAACAGTTTGGTGAGCAGATGTGGATTATTAGTCTGGTTTTCTGAGGCCTGCTCCCAGCATTGCCAAACCATTAATTTTCTCATTTATGACTTAAAGAGAAGCTAACAGGAAAGCCATCTTTTCTGTTTGTGGCCCACAAATGATTCTTGCTAAATCTCAGTCTACAATTCTGACTTACTATTTTGACTTATTTTTGTGTTTTTAGGTGCACTCAAATGAACCGGATGCAATTTATGAGCTTTTTGTAAAAGAACAGCTTCCCAGGCTCCCATTTTCTGTCAATCAGAATGGAGTTATTTATGTGACTGAGCCACTGGACAGGGAAAAAAAGGATACTGTAAGTAAACACATAAAACCTAATTGATGGGAGAGACCATAGCAGGAAGCTTATTACTAGTATGTGAGTAAATACAAGCAAGCTAGAGAGGACAGAGGAAAAAAGGAAAGAAAAGCTTGATTTCTTGTCATTTCTGTATGGAAAAGAATGGCTAAATAGATATGAAAGCATATTCATCAACTACACTGTAAACAGTCTTTAGCTTGCTACTTACCAACACTTCTCTGCGGTCTGTTAGCAATCACTCCCCACCACATATGTGGAGCACAACGCGGAGCTCGCCGTGACAGAGCTAAACGTATTTGAGCTGTGGCATAGGCGAAAGCAGGAGCTTTGGACATTTCAAATCCTCCTAATCTACTCCAGCACATAGATCACAGCGATCTCTCCACAACAGAAACAACAAACAACTGTAAAAATTGGACTTGCTCTCAAGAAAGTCGAGAGCTCACCCGGCACTGCAACTGAGTCCCAGGCGCTTTCTCTCTGCCTCTCAGTACGTTCCTACAGGTCACTCCACCAAGAGCACCTGCGACCTTCCTGTGCCAGGCTAAGCTGTAACCACGTGCACACATGTGCATTTTGCTAACTAAAGGAGTTTAAGTTGCAGTCGTGACTGCAAAGTTACTCCAGAGTTCCCCGTCTGGGGTCTTTCAGACAGAAAACCGTCTGTCCCTTCTTGCTCTTGGAGGAAATTTGGGCACAGAGATGCCAAGGACCAGCTATGCTGGAGGAACCCCATCTTCATATGTGACAGATTTGTTTATGAAATGACAAAAATAAGATACTCCTGCCTTTCTTGGGGTTTTGCAAGACTAAGTTCACAGGACAGTGAAGTATTCGGGCCTTTTCAATTCTTCAGAGAATCCAGATCACAAACAGTAAGGTGTCATGGAAGACCTCTAAAGTAAACAGTGTGAAAGGATATTTTGTTTTATGGGAGGCTTCCATAGTTATCCATTTAAATGTAAAATACTGTCATTCTGGAAAATCAACACATCTAATAGCAATGTTCTCATTGCAGTATTTGTTCTTTGTGATCGCGAAAGACAAAGAGGGAGAACTAGTGGACAAGCCTCTGCAGATATCTGTTATTGTGGAAGACATAAATGACAATCCTCCTGTGTGCCAGAAGGCTCTCACTGTCCTTGAAGTCCAAGAGAATGAAGATGCAGGTAAGAAAACAGGCTCTACTCTTTTATGTACATCATTTTGGTCTCATTATTGTTTTGAATTGGTTGCAAAAGAAGCTAAAAATTCTGATCCCAAATAGTAACATGTAGCTCTCCTGGAGGAAAGTTTTCTAGTGCAAATAGCCCCATTGTTTTCACTTTGGTAATTCATGTGAAAAGGATTTCAACAACCTAAGAGTGACAGACCCTAAACCAGTATTTAAAAAATACTATTTCATTTAAAATATAAAATTGCTCTGTACCACAACCAGAGTTTTGTACAAGTGTTAGAATGTACAAAGAAAAATAGCCCTCTATTCTCAGTGGAAAAAATATTGTTCTGAATAGCATAAGCCCATTTTCCCAAATCCAGGTGCTCCTCCAGAATAATTCCTTTTGACTTCACTAGACCATTACCGAAATCTGTCCCTGAGTGCTCAAGCCTAAAGTGGTCTGCTGTGATCACTTCTGGTCAAAACACATAGCACTGTCATTTGGACTGCCCAAGCCCAAAACGGTTGGCTGGGATGCTAGGGGAAAAACTCCAAAAAGTTAAATGGCTGTGTCCATTATAATGTTTGCCACACATTTGTATTTTTATTGCGACTCCACTGTTTGTATTGGTATCACTGTCATCAGTGTGTGCCTCTGTGGGGAGATAGGACTACTGCGTTATCTGAGTGACTCCAATCTTTCCTTGGCTGCAGGAAATTATATTGGAACCGTGTCTGCTACGGACATGGATCAGAAAGACACCCTGAATTCACGTCTGCAGTTCAAAATTGAGAGTCAGGTTCCTGCAGTTCCTGCAAATGATCTGTTCTTTATTCAGCAAGACACTGGGATATTGCAGTTAATTAGCCGTTCGTTAAACAAGCGTATTGCTTCCAGCTATTCCTTGAAGGTGTTGGTGACAGATGCAGGTATGTAAAGCCTGTTATACATTGGAAAAATTTTGTTCACCCTGGCATCTCCAGTGTTCAGTGTTCAAGGGATTACAGACATCCTAAAGGATGCATTAAAGGGAGTAGCAGCACTGACAATTGTTTTTCTCTGGAATTGTACTTTCTTGTTCTAGAAATGCGGAGAGGTTAATATTGATTCATAATTTAAGAATGGAAAGCTACAAGCTCTAGGGCAAAGCATGGATAAAGTGGGTGGGCACTTTACTAACAAACACTCTTCAGTAAGAGATTTCCTTCCATAGGGAAAAATGAAGCGATCATATGATTTAGGGTTTATATACTGTTTCCCCCCGCCCCCAGATTAAAAGGGCTCATGAAAAAAAAAGGAGAAATTAAATGCAGCTGCCCAGAGAATCCAGATAATGTATTTTAAGAGATTAAGAACTGAAACTCATCTTCAAAAATAACCATCCCCATCATGCAAGATCCCTTATGGTTCACTGAATGGAAAGGGAATGAAACTCCATACTAAAGTTTAAAGCTTTATACTGGAATTCTTATAGTTAGGCAAAACCTACACATTGGGAGGAACTAGCATATAAATAATGGAGTGACATGTCTCTTAATAAAATAGCATCACTTAAACAGATGATATGAAAACTTTTGAGGGGGAGAAAAAGCTGATTTGTTTTGGATGCTTATTTGGATTTCATCCAAACAGTTTTGTTTAGGATATTTCCTAAGTTTCAGTTCATGAAGCACATGTGGAAAATACTAAAATCCAGCTATATCTGATCAGACAGAGCATGTTTGCAGATCCCTTCCCTGTAGGCACCCCTGCTCAAGAAACACTGTTAGATTTATATGGATCTTAGGTTCAAGTCCTACTGTAACAAAAAAGAGAGTGTTGTCTGATGGTTCACCAAGAGGAGAAGATTTTGGGGGTTACTTTTTGACACACAAAAGTCATAGTGAGAGAGCAAAGACAATTCATAGGTGTCCTCTCCCTAGTAAAAAGGTATGGTAAAAAACAAGGGGGAAATGAAAAGAAACAGGGTGGGTAATATCGAGGGAACTGGGAAAATGAACAGGAAGAGAAATAGTGAGTTTCTCACTGACTACAAAATATTGGAGCTCCTGTCCTTCTTACGACAGCAGGGCTTTGCTTGGATCAGGTGATTTGGCAATGCTCACTACACTGTGAACCCTTCTGGAGCAAAGTTGTTTTTTCTGTAGGAGGCTTGCTCTGATATTGTTTTGTTCTCTTTCTGTGCAGTATTCCAAACAATCTGTGATGTGCAAATACATGTCATTGACATCAATGATCAGATTCCCATCTTTGAAAAATCAGATGTGAGTATTTTAATGTCCCTAGCAAACTTTCACTAAACCTTTGAGTCTATATTCAATATCTCCTGAAGTTAATGGGAATCCATCTATTAACAAGAACAGGTAACAAAGCAGTCCACTGGTGAAAATAAAGGCAAGATGTTTCCACAACACCTACTTATAAGGTCTACCTTGTCAGTAAACAGTGGGACAAACTCATAGCTAATTCTGAAGTATAAGCTAATTTGCTCAGTGGAAAAATATGTGTAAAGAAAGAAATGGCTCTATTAAAGCAGTTTATTCCAGAAATGTAAGTTCTGGAAGGGAAGGGGGAAAAAAAAGGCTTTACAATTGATTAAAATGTCTCAACAGGAAAAAAAACTGACGTAGGTTCTCCCAAAGTTCCCTTCCAAACACAGTATTAATATATCCAAAAAACAGAAGGTGAAATGTGCTTTTAGTTGAATGGAAATCGAATGGGCTATTTTCTTTAAACAAAAACAGTGACCCGTTGATCCATGCCCAAATGCATGCCTGCTGACCCTTGCTTCAGGCTAGAGTTTCAGGCTCTTGCCTCTTTGCTGGAGCTGCTGAAGCCTAGCAGAGAGACCTGCAGACCTACAGTGATTCCCATTACTTGGCCTAAGTCTCACTTCAGACACTGCAGTGGGTATAGTGGGTCCCAAAGATTTCCACATTGCCTGAGGAAGCTATGAGTAGGCTCCCGCTCCAGATGCAGTCACTTCTACTGGGTCACTTCTACTAGGTGTCTAAGCTCTCACATACTTTAGCCAATGCCAGCAGTGGGGCTGGGAGATCAAATGTCCTGCCAGTCAAATGTAAGTGTCCTCTCTTGGGGTCCTCTCTTGGGGAAGCTGAATTGTTTTTTGAGCTTGGCTGACTGCATTGATCAGCTCTCTGTTGACTCTAACTTCGACATGTGCAGACTGTCAGCCCATGCAGCAGGCTGTTGACCTTCTCACCAGTAGGTCTCAATCCAGGACATGATCTCAAAACCAATCTGCTTGGTCAGGGCACACATCAATGCAATAAATGAAGCTGGGCCACTAGAATGACAACGGCTTATGGTGCTTGGAGAATTAAATATTCAACAGTCTCAGTGGCTAGGGCTTTCAACAGGGACAGAAGAGACCTAAGTGCTGTCCCTACTGCTGTGAACATTTAAATCTTGTATGTAAATGGAGAGGTTTCATTAGAAGAGGTAAAAGCTGTTCCAGCATGCCTGGTATTGCAGCTATACTAGTAGCTTGACCTTGCAGAGATCCCTTCACCTTTGCTAAATGGAGAGCTGATAACCAGCAAGCTGTCTGGAAAAGGGGATATAGCAGTTTGCAGAGACTGTAGTGCCCAGCTTGCAGCCCTGTATTTCCCTGGGCAGCAAGGTACCTCAGCTTTCCTGCTATCAGGCACTTCACTAATGCTTCTGTACATGTCTCCTTAACCTAGTTACATCTCTGCTGTGAAACGGAGCCAATGCTTCCCTACCTCACAGGACTGCTGTGGGTTGAATTACCTTAGTACTTGTGGGTCAGGAGCCTGTTGTAGTGCTGAAGTTCTTATCCTCAGATGGTGCTCAGTGCATCCTGTTTCAATGATCTCTCTCTCTCCTCAGTATCAGAATGTGACTGTTGCAGAAGATCTCCCGGTAGGAACAGTGATATTAGAAATTCAAGCTACTGATGCAGATGAGCCTCTCACAGGGAGTTCTTACATCGTTTACGAGGTTAAGGAAGGAGATCCGAACAAAACGTTCATCATAGAGACAGACCCTGAAACAAACCGAGGATTCATCAAGATTAACAAGGTGAAGAGATGGGTTTATTCTTTTCATTTCTATTCTTTCATTTCATTTCATTTGTCATATACAGTAGTTATACTGGTGACCATTTCCAGACAGACAGGTGGATTGGTGGTCTGTGAGACCACCCCTAAGCTGCGTGCAGATTGCAGAAGGCCCCACACTCAGGCCCATGTGCTGTGTCTGTGCTACGCCCAGGCACACCTGTCCTCCTGCCTTCCCCATCAGCTATTTGCCCTCTGCCAGCTCTGCTGCTGTCCTGTGGTCTGGGAGCCAGCTGATGAAGTAGAATCTTTACACATTATGGAAAAAATTGCATTATTTGAATGATTTTGCAGCAGAAAACAGAAAGCCAGCTAAGCACTGCCATGTCCTGTAGTCACAGTGAGGAACAGTCACAGTGCAGGTCCTCCTCCTTGATGGTGCTCTGGGCCCTTGGTGGCTTTTGCAATGGGAGGTACAGGTGCCTGGCTTGTCTCCACATCAGAACAAAAAGGGAATTTGTTCCTCTTGAGGCAAACATTAATGGAGATAAAGCCAAGGTCAGTGTGCTGCAGCGGATGACCACATTCTGACCGATATAATGAGAAATATGAGGAACATTTTCTATTGCATCCATGCATTTCAACACCAGAGGTGTTCTCCCTTTGAAATTAACCTTCTCAAAGGCACTTGTAATTATGAGCTCAGAAAAATTATCATTCATTTTCCATGTAATGACATACTGTTTGTGTGGAGTTCACCTGCAGCCAGCCAGGCCAAGGGCAGGCTGACAGATGTGCTGAACCTCAAAGTAATTTTTTCCCGAGGAGGCAATTGTGAGAAACTCCATGGTGTTTTCCAGCCTCACATGATTTTTGTCAACCAGAAGTCATCCAAGGCCTTCTTGTACAGAATTATAAATACTATTGCTGTAAACAGGATATACATATTAAACTTGGTCAGGTAGCTGGCAGCATTATTTGGAAATGCAGTTGCTGAGGGAGCCTCTGAATGGGCATATAATTTCCTTTAAATTCATTTTCCCAGTGTCATTTTGCTCTTGGCAGGTGACCCTTGTTTCATCTAAATTTGAGCTACAATATCTTCCTTGGGAAGGGGAGGATTTTGTCATTGTGTCTTTTGTCTTCCTGTGGAGGGAAGGGCAGGGGGAACTCTCTTTTTTAGCTCAGCAGAAGCACAGAGGGCACTCTGACATTGCGCATCGAGCCCCACCATGGGTCAGAGTGTGTTAAAGATGCTGAAATGAGAAGCTCCTCTGTCTGTCTGTCTGTCTAGGATTTGCTAAAACAAACAGTGGGACAGCTCTTTAAAGCACATTTTTCTATTTTATCCAGGCTCTCGATTTTGAAACAGCTCAAGTGTACAACCTGGTGATCCATGCCACAAACCCTGAACCTCTGGTGCCAGGAGTGCAGTATAACTCAAGCTCCATTACGGTCTTCAAAGTTTTTCTAACAAATGTGGATGAACCACCCGTTTTCAGCAGAGAAGCTTACACAGCAGAAGCATTTGAAAATATTCCTGTCAATACCCTGGTCATGACGGTGGAAGCCTATGATCCTGAGGGGGATACTGTACGGTAAAAAAAAATGACTGTGATTTATTGATTTTATTCAGGATTTAGTGGGGTTGTCATTATGAGTGTTAGTCAAGGCCTCACTCTGTGGATATCCAGTTAAAGTCTCAAGATGAAATAGGGCTTAGAAAATTTTTATAATAGAGGGACAAAGAAAACATACCCAATATTTGGCATACAGGAAAAGAAAAGACATTTTTACAGAGTTGCCTATTTCTCAGCTAATAGTACAAAGTGGTAGGTGTAGTTTCAGTGGTGGCCTGGGACCTACTTGAAGTAAACTGCTGGGAAGTGCTTTCCCAAACTTCTTTATATATTGTAATAAGCATCAGCTAGTGGGTCCCTTGAAGCAAGAAACTAAAAGTCAAAAAAGGCCAGTGTATATATCTCCAGCAAAAGGGTAGAGCAGGTTTGAGAATAACAAAGTTTCCAAATCCAAATACCTTTAACAGTGAATGAGGTATGTACAGAATACTCCTAGGAATCAGTAGGACCATGGCTGCTTTTCATATTACTCAGGTAACAGCACAGGGTTTTGCATCCAGCAGAACACACAACTTAGAAAGAAGCTCAAGTCTATATTTGATAATTCATTCATTTTCTTTTAAACTAAGTCTTCTCTACGTAACTGTCAAAGACTAAAGGCCTGCTTCCAGTATGGATGCCAAGATACACTGGCAAGTCCACTCATATGATTGTGAGTGGGATGCCAGAAGTCTCAAGCTGGTGCATCCAGGTGGCTCAGTGCTGCGTCTTATGGTCAAATCACCTCGAGACTCTGCCAGGTCATGGTCTGTGCAGCATGCTCTGCTGCATGGTGTACATGTACCTTCTTTGTTAGTGACAGATAGACAAATTGTTTGTGGTTCTTGCTGCATGATTCCCAGCTAGAATGCTGAAAAGGTCAATCAAAACCATATTAAACAATCCTTGAAATTTAACTAAACTTCAGCAAAACATCAAGCAGTTAATGGAGTTGCAGGGTCTGATTCTTAGGCCTCCTGTGGAGTTCTGTTCCCAAGGGGAGGTCATCTGGCTCTTTACTTTTCCCTAAATTTTGGGAACTTAGCATGTTTGGCCTTCTGTCAAGCTGGTTTGAAAGTGAGCCACATAGTCCATAAGCTCTGGGGAATGATGACAGAAACAGCTGACAGGAATTCATGTTTACATAAACCACATTTATGCTAAAAAATAAGTTAAAAGAAATAAAACAAATAGTATAAAAAAGCATGTTAGCCTGCTGTTTTTAATGCAACAGGTACTGAAAGAATGAAAGTGTTGAATGAAAAGGTCAGGTCACATATACTCAATGTCTGTATTTTAACTCGGTCATATGTTCATTGTTAAATCTGTCTATGTGAATACCCTGAGATCTTGTTTTTCAACAGCACTATAAAGGCAATGATGTGGCAAAGGTTAAAACACTCACTGTTCCAAGGCTGCTCCTATGGTAATTACAGGATGCACCTAGGTTGGTAGCAGATGACCGCTGCAATACATTTTGGGGTCCCGGTCCCTCAGTTTTCCAACAAAGGGTCCTTGGCTGCACTGCTGCCTCTACCCAGGATAGCCTTTGGCTTGTGCCACCATTGAAATCAAGACATGGGGGATGTGATGCTGAGGGAGGGACACTGGGCTGGGACAGTGGACACTCCTGGCTGAAAGCTTGGAGTTCCCCAGTTAGGAGGAAGGCAGAGTTGTGATATGCATAGGATGCTGCTTCTTTGGAGCAGCAGTGATATTCCTGGGGTTCTGCTCTCACTTTTTATGCTCTGAACTTAATTCTCACCAGAAACCGATGTTTTTGGCCTCCATTCGTCTGTCTGTATCTCCTGGCTGGCTGTATCATCAGGACTTCTCCAGGAGTGCTTTCCTTGAGTACAGTTGTAATCAAGTTATTTGCCTATGATCAGTGAAGAAGTACTTGCTTCGTCAACAGTTTTTTCCTGATTTGGAATAAAATATGTGATTTCTTTTCTTTTTTTTTCCAAAGATATTCCTTAGAAGGAGATGTGAAGAAATGGTTGAGGATTGATTCATCCACTGGGAAGATATACACTGCTTCTCTGCTGGATCGAGAACAAAAACAAGCATATGAAGTTCAGGTTGTTGCATCAGAGTCAAGTAAGCAAGGAAAGGACTATGTATACACACAGTGGGCTCCCCTGCCCTTGCTGCCTTATCAGCAACTACCATACTTCTTGAAACACCATACTTTCTTCAGGAAGATGGGGCAGCAAAACTGAACCCATGAAAAATACAGGAGCAGGAGTTACACAAAATGGTCTCCTGGGCTGGGGTCATCAGGTGCATTTGATGTAATACCATAGCCACATGATGTTAAATAACTTTTGATGTATCCTTAGAAGGATTTATTCCTTAAGCACTTGCCTTTTGTAAAAGAAATCTTGATCTTACAGGTAATGAAGATTAAAACAGGTTTCATGAAGTTAGCTATCATATGCCATTATTTTTGCTGGATCAACATAGCATACAGAGAGGGTCATAATTTCTTCAGTGATTTCAGTATTAACATTGTCTACTACATTTTTACTCTATAGCTATAGAGATTTTAACCTTTCTTGTAGGTATGTTTTGGTTTCCTGAAAACACATGTAGAGAGTAACTGGTAATCTTGTATGGAATTTCATTTTATTATGAATAAACCCCCCCACATTAGTTAGTTTGAAACACATTAGAGTTCATAGTTCCAGCCATTGGGATCTTTCAGGTAGTCTATCTGAGGAGGATTTATATTGAATAGAGGTTAAAAAAGCTGGGCTGTATCCTACTGAATAAGGAACATATCTAGGTTTCCCTTATTAAACACAGATAACCAACAATGCTGGCCATTGTTTTCTGGATATGATATGTAAAGACGAAGTTACTGTATGTCACAAAAAAGGAATGCTTCCTCAAACATTGAGCCTGAGTGGGCCCATTCATGTGGGAATGGGCAAAAGGAATGAAAAGGAAGTTCTTGGGCCCCTTGTCTTGGGCCTAAGGCAGAACACTGACTTGCATTTCCTACATATAGAAGGGAGGAAGGAAGCATCTGGAGTTTCATACTTAAAAGAGTGTTCTAAAGAGAAAATGCTCTGACCATGGATGTGACCGCTTACCAGAAACGACAGTCTAGCTGTCTCCTTTCACTTGCTAGTGTTCCATAGTTATCAAGAGTTGGGCACAAATATACCCTATTATTTTATAAGTAGTAGTAGATAGCATGAGTCCCTCAGGACCTCCTGAGACCTTGCCTCTGTATCCTGCAGACAGACTACCACTACGCACTGCATGTCTGATGGTGCACCAGTATCCTTTTACCATAGCTGCAAATGCAACAGCCCAGACTGAAAGTCCAAGATATGATGTATAACTCTATTCTATTAAATTCTACAGATAATGTAGCTCAAAAATCCAAAGCAACCTTCGTAATAAACTTAAAGGATGTGAATGATAACCCTCCACGCCTAGCTACGAATGGTGCTCTGTTCTTCTGCCACCCGCTCAGTGGAGGAGAGAGAACACTGATTCAAGCTACTGATGATGATGAACAGATGTTTTATTCAACATTTACCTTTTCACTTAAGGATGACACGGATACAAGAAATAATTGGGAAATCTCAAAAATCAACAGTAAGTTGATGAACCTATTCTTATATGGATATGGCAGTCTCTAAGTAATTTGGGAAATATAAACAAATATTGAATTCCTCTTCATTCTTACCAATGTATGTCAAATATTTAATGAAGAAAAAATTTAGGTTGTTAAGAATTTACATGCATTTTGGTATGTATTTATGTGAACAACTAAGTCATTTTTTTTTGAGTGATGACATTTAGCATGTTAGCATACTAAAATTACCCTAGAATTTAGGAGAAGAAAAACGTGTGTGCCTAAACGAATATAAGTCACTTCTGATAAAGAAATAGAGCAGCTTGCAAACTGTCTATTGCAGATACTTCCTGTGCAAAGGGAAGTCCTTCTTCACAAACTGACTAGAGTTCTTTTAAAGGGATCAGTAAGGATGTGCATAGTGGTGATAGAGTCTGCTTCCATTCCCAAAAGACTTTGATGAAAGGTCTCAATAGAGAAAGAAGTGTTGCTATAATGTAAAAATAAAGGATTTTGAATAATCATTTAAAATGTGGAAGCTGGGGTAAATGGTCAGCTCTTGCAGTGGAGGGAGTTCACAACTAGCTTTTCCAAAGTGGTCTTTGCTAGGACCTGAGATGTTCAATATATCCATAATAGATGTGGTGTACAGTGAAGAGGCAAAGTTCATTGATGATACAGTTATTTGAGAAGGAACCAAGTGTGAAGAGCTGCAAAGGGTCTTTGTGAGACTGAGAGGATGAACAATAAAAGGGTAGATTAAATTTGGTGTAGATACACATAAAGTGATACACATGAATAAACACCACCCTCCTAAATTCACATATGAAATAATGGGTTCTGAGCTGACCATTACAAGCCAGGAGTGAGACTATAGCCTAATGATAAGTAGTTCTATGCAAATGTCACACTGGATCATCAGGAGTGTTCAAAAAAACCAAATCAAATATTAGGAATTACTAGGAAAGGACCAGAGAAGAAACAGACATTGTCATTACGACCCTGTATAAATCCATTGTTTGTTCACACCGTCGACACTGGTCCCTCAGTCTCAAAAAGATACAGTAGAGCTGGAAAAAGGTTAAGACGGGGCAGCAAGGAGAGAGTTATGGAATAGCCTCATATCAGGAAGTATACGGAAGCAGCAAAGTAAACCATCAGGTTGGGACGTAGTGGGGAAGAATATGATAGAGGTCTGTAAAATCCTGAGTGGTATGGACAGGATGGCCAGGGGTTGGTCATTCACCCTCTTTTGCAATACACTGACTTGGGAGCCTCAGATGAAGCTTGTGAGAGTTACTTTCTGTGCAAACTGAAGGAGGATGCAGTTGGCTGTGGAACTCCTTGCCACAGGGTGTTGTGGATGTAGAAAGTTTCTAAAAGTTCAAAGGGAGATTGGACAAGTTTGTGGAAGAGAAATCCACTTATGTTTGCTAAATTGACGGATATTATATCTGGCTCAGAAAGCCCCTGAGCTGAAAATGTTTAGAGAATATTAAGAGAAAATAAAATATATGCTTGCTTTTCTTGTAATCTCCACTTATTCTGGAGGCAATTAACTGGTCTAGATGGACCTTTGGTTTGATCCAAATGGCTTTTATGTTCTTACTACGCTATATTTAAAAGGGTCTCAGATGTCACAGTGTAAGCACACTAGAAGGATGATCTAACTTATTAAGTTCTCTTAGGAACAATTTAAGTCAATTGTGAGTTATGAGAGTATGGGTCATATTCTTGGTTTAGAAGTGATGACATTGGTGTAGCACTCCTCAAGATTATCGAGAAATTAAGAAGGAAATTCTCTGGCCATATTTTGCAGGAGGCCAGACTAGGCATTTGGATGGTCCCTTCTGACTTAATGTCTGCAAACCAGTGAGACCTGGGGGGATGTGGGGAAAGAGGGGAGCTACCACAATGTTCAAAGCAGCCTTAAGAAACAAGACCTCAGTCACAGAGCATTGCAGCTGATGTGAATGCCTAGCTAAATTTCTTTCTTGTGCTGACACAAATGTCCCATTTCCTACTTACAGGTACTCATGCTTACCTTTCTCCAAAACATACTAACTTTGACGAGAAGGTCTATAATGTTCCAGTAATAATTAATGACAACGGAAGACCACCTTTGGAAGGAGAAATAAATCTTGAAGGTATACCATGCACAGAGCTATTAATTTCAAGAGAACAGTAATATATATGAATAGTGAAACTGAGCTATTAAAATTCTCATTAATTTTATGGCATTTGTTTTTTCAGTAAACGTCTGCAAGTGTTCAAGTGAAAAGTCATGTTTTATAGCAGTACAACGTGAGCGCTCCTGGCCAAGTGCAGGCCAGGCAATTGGGATTCTTCTTGGGGTATTGCTCCTCATTGGTAAGTGACTTTCTCTTGGTTGATATGAGGCTAGCCCTACCAAGTGTGACAGTGCTGCTGCACTTACGGCAATCATTCACTCCTTCAGTGAAGAGGTATCATGAACGTTACAGAGTAAGTGAAAAGATGGAAGATCTCACTATACTCAAGCACTGTGATCACCGTGGTCATGTAAGTTTCTGGTCCAGGGGTGGCTTTTTTGGACTTTGTACCTGCATGCACATGTGCTGGCAGTGCAAACAGCTGTTACTAGAGAAAAGAGCGCACCCTCAGCAAGTTTGCACATGATACAAAACTGGGAGGAGTGGTTGATGCACCAGATGGCTGCACTGCCATTCAGAGGGACCCCTTCAGGCTGGAGAGATGGGCTGACAGGAGTCTCATGAAACTCAACAAGGAGAGATGCAAAGTCCTGCATGTCAGGAGGAATAACCACATGCACCACTACAAGCTGGAGGCTGACTTGCTGGAGAGCAGCTTCACAGAAAAGGCTCTGAGAATGCTGGTGGACAACGAGTTGACCATGAGTCAGCAATGTGTCCTTGTGGCAAAGAAGGCCAACTGCATCCTGGGCTGCATTAGGCAGAGCGTTTCCAGCAGATCAGGGGATGTCGTCCTTCCCCTCTTCTCAGTCCCGGTGAGGCCACACCTGGTGTGCTCAGTCCAGTGCTGGACTCGTCAGTGCAAGAGAGACATGGACATACTGAAGCGAGTCCAGCAAAGAGCCACAAAGATAATTGAGAGGCTGGAGCATCTCTCATATGAGGAGAGGCTGAGAGAGCTGGGACTGTTCACCCTGGAGAAGAGAAGGGGCTATCTGCTCAGTGTGTATAAATACCTAATGGAGGGAGGAAAGAGGATGGAGCCAGACTCTTCTCAGTGGTGCCCAATGGCAGGAGAAGGGGCAATGGGCGCAAACTGAAATTCCATTAAAACATACGAAAAAAATGTTTATGGTGAGGGTGGCCAAGCACAGGTCCAGGTTGCCCAGGCAGGCTGTGGAATCTCCATCCTTGGAGATATTAAAAACCTGACTGGACACAGCTGGGCAACCTACTCTGGCTGACCCTGCTTTGAGCAGGGGGTTGGACTAGATGATCTCCAGAGGCCCCTTCCAACCTCAACCATTCTGTCATTCTGTGAAAAGGCTGCATTTGTAGTAATAGTCTCTTTGTTGCTACCTACCTCCTTTTGCCTGTCAGGGAATGTACTGGAGTCCTGCCTTGGGCTTTCAGATTACAGTGAAAACAGTGAATCATCTAGGGATGTTTTGCTGTTTACTGTCTGTAAATTTCCTTTCAGTTTCTAACCATAGCTTAGAAATTATAATTTTATTCACCTACTTTAGCTTCTTAGGTTTCCATTTTCCAGTGAGAGGACTGCTTTGAGCTGTGGGAAACTGGCATTTGTAAGAACAAAGCGCAATTGTTAAATGGTAATGAACAGAATGATATACTTATAGGCACGAGCTGATGCAACTTTGACAAATGGCTTAATACTTTTTCCAAAACAAGACAAAATCTTGTTTGGCATTCTTTTTATAAATGTAAGAGCAAAGCTGTCAAGATGACTGTTGATGGGATCCAGTCCCCTAGGAAGGCAATAGCAGAAAGAATTCGGTGCACAATCCCATGTGATTTTGGAATGTGATGGTCACAAGCAACAGACTGGGAGACTGTGAGTCAGCTCTGGAGAGGGGAGAGAGTGTGGGAGACACATGCAGAAAATCAAAGAAAAGAAATGAAATACATTACAGACCTACTATTCAAAAGAGGCAGATGAAATTAGAGGATAAAAGGGAAAACCCCCAAGAACTTACGTAAGTAACAATTACTTCATTTCTAAAAGAAAAGAGAAAGAGCCCCTGAGAACAAATACCTAAAAAGACAAAATTAACACTCTATGCTGACTTTTCTTGTGTAATTCACAAATCCCTAAGGCAAGAGAAAGGGCTGATGCGTATGTGATGCATATGTGTTTGTCTTTTGAAGATAAAACAAGAAAAAGTTCCAATTCAAAGAAAATCTAAACTGGAAGAAGCCATACTCAGGCCATGCAATTGACAAAGAAACCTCCCGTACTGCATCTCCATCATCTCTGTTCAAGCTTCTGACATCACTCGTTTCTTCATGATACCTTGGTCTGACCACTTTCTCAATATGACATTTATATACAAGTGAAAATTTTGTTGGATAACCAACTAAAGACGCTATCATTGCAAGAGTGCTGGCCAACTTTAGAGAAAGTAGTAAAAATTGCTACTGGTTCATGACTTAAAAAAAAAAAAAGTGTATGTAACTCATAAAGGCTTTTAAAAAGATTTCCTGAAATGAATGCACAGTTTTTCAACAGACAGCTTTTCCACTTTAAAGCCAAAGTCAGATGACAGCCTCTCGGGTGGATTTAACAGGGATCAGAGATGGGCAAGGAAAAAAAAAGAGAGGTATAGAAAGACTTTACAAAACTTGAGAAGGTTATAAACTTTGAGTTTGACTTTGAAGCTCAGAAGATATGACCATAAAACCAGCCATTTTCTGGAGACTAGAGTGGACTCCTCCAGGACCTAAGGACTGTCTCAGACCTCAGTGCCTTCCCTTTCCAGAGCAAGGCATCTATGGGCTTATTTTCTTTAAGAGAAATGCAGAGCATAGGCACTGGAAAACAAAACACAACAAAATAAAAAACAATTCCAAATCCTCAGCCAATCCAGGGCACCACACACTTTTATTAAAACAAACTCCCTCTCTCTGGTAAGGTATTTTTCCCATGTAGGAGAGAGTGGGAGAATTTATATCACATGGCAGATATTAGGCATGTTGCTTGATGAACTACTCAGATACTGCAAAGATGAATGTGAAATAAGAACAACTAGTGAACAGAACAAATATTCAGACAAATGAATAGGGGAGGGGGAGTAGATGAACACTTCTGTATATTTTACTACAGTACCGGAACAAGGAGATGTTGAAATTGAAAGAGAATCCAGCACAGATAAAGAGGAAATAAGTTTATATGCTGTATAACAAGCTCATCAGGATTTAAAAAGTATTAAACATATGCATATATATTTATATATATATATATATAAAACTATATATAAAAAGCCATTTGTTTCCATTCAAGATGTAAAGCAGTGTGACAATTACAGGGCGAGTGTCAGATCTTTTGTGAAAATATCTTTTCAGAAAGTTTTCTCTGCCCTTTACTGATCCTCTGTTCCCTCCGTTTTTCAGGTTGCATTATAGCAAGTGTGTTTTTCCACATGAAATACAAAGAGAAAGATCAAAAGAAGAGCCATCAGGAAGATGCAAAGGATCAGGCTGAACTCCATAGTCTGGCTAAATGACTGTTTATTTCATCAAGAGAATAAATGACCTTCGGGTTGGGAAGAAGTGACCTTTGTAGCTCCCAAAGCCCAGAAGTGTATTATCATGAACTGAGGATACAAACATGCAAAAGCAAGCTCCCATGGTTTTGTCCTTAGTTTTATAGCTAATATTATTCAGTCGCAAGACAAAAACTGTCTATAAACTTCAGCAGCAGCCATTAATAAAAACATCAGATTTGGCATGTGTTAACCAGTGATGACACCAAACGCTAAGCTCCTGCAAGGATCAATACGTGGGACCAGTTTTCTTTGTTTGGCAGCTAAAGTAAATGCGAACTTTCTAGAGGACTACATTTTATCTGGCTCTTTGCCTCTTCATGCATCTGCATCTATGGCTCTTTTCATCTCAGTGAGTTACTGAATAGCAGAAAGTGTAATAAAGTCCACTGCTACATAGAAGATGTCCCACCAAGTAGGAGGCATCCCTCTGACTCTCAGCAAAGCATCTCCCAAACTTAGTGCAATCTGTTATCTCTCCTGGGTCATGCCTGCATATGCTGTGCTTGTGAATTTATGCTAGCAATATGTAAGGACATTTCATATGTAATATGACATTTCAGTTTTTCATTTATGTTATCTGGGTATAACGAGTCTGTGAAACACCATGGTTTTCAGTTTCTAAGTTAAAAAACCCACATGCTGAGTCATGTGGAAATTGGGTGATGTGATGTTTTATCATACTGCTGCAAATAATTTGCTTGCCTTTTTGATAAGAATAAAAAAGTTCTCTGAAGGTTTTAGTGTCTGTTTATTAAAAAAAAAGATAGAGAGATAGTGTGAGGAAGAGAGTGCAAACCATGGCTGCTTGGTTACCTGTTTTATTTAACCTTACGTTTTGCATAAGCAGGTTAGAAATGGCTTTCAGGTCAGAGTGATACATGGCTGTCTGAATCAAGATGCTATGATATCTGGAAGCACTGGTATATTGGTTTCAGTAAACTGCACTTGGACCCAGGATGACACTCGGAGAAGGAAAGACTTTCTCTTGACAGCATGCCTATAGAAGGGCATTTCTGGTGACAGTTTGAGGGAGACTTTTCTTTTAAGCTATAAATAAAAACTGACAAATAATGTGTTAAACTGAAAAGACAATATACTTTTGAAAACACTGAAGAAAAGGTCATACGGAAAAGAATATGTTTGTTTGTGTAGAGTTTTTTAAATAACTTTTGCATGCAGCACAGAACTAGCAAGAGAAGACCGCTTTTTTGGTAGCATTGCATTATAATAGGTTTTCCTAGAGTGCTGCCAGCAAGAACTTTGCTTTTGGGCTTCAGCGACACAGCTCAGTTGTTACATCTCTTGCCCCAGCTTACCCAGCTGCTGGAGCTCTGTTATGTGCTGTGGGGCTCCCTGCTGGAATGCATTTATTTTATGATGGGAATGCAATCCATTTTATTTGGAAAGTATGACATTAAATTACGTCAGTGTGCCCAGGGATTGGGAGCAGTATATTGTTTTATAAATAAAGGACCCAAAGTTCAGGAGTCGTTGTACTTGTGTATAGCAATGCAGCATTATCTGAAGATGGGGAAAATATGCAGAAATTCCCCTTTGTTTTATCTTCCTGACCCAAATGTCTCTCTGTTTGCTAATCTTGCCCAAATGTATCTCCGATTTTCATAAATTTCTTTTTTGCAGCAAGGGCAATAAATATCTTGCCTAATTCACCTACATTGAGCTCATTACCAAAAGACTATACTATGTCACTGGTTTGATGCCAGGACCCTATCCCTCACCTCAGCCTATAGAGGCATTGCTTTGGTTTCTATATCTCGTGGGGCAATTCACCTGGCTTTCTGCCTGGCCGCCCTCAGACCTGTGGAGAGCAGAGCCTCCAGCCCAAATTAAAAAGTCTTCCTTGCTCAGGGTCTTGGCTACATCTTCAAAATCTTGAAGACTTTCAGCCTCCTTGTAGCAGATGTCACTCCTTTTGCAGGTATTAATCTACAAAAAGTCGTTTGCTTGTACTAGGAGGGTTTAATTAACCCAGTCCTGCTCTGGCTCCTCCGTCAGTTCAATCTTTTTGGGAGCCAGACAAAAGCTGTCACCCAGCCTTACCTTCCGGCAGACTGCTGCCCCAGCCTCCTTTCCAGAGGCAAAATTCAGTTTTCTTTGAGTCTCTAGAGAGGAAGAGAAGCAATATTTATTACTGTTCCTTCCCAACGTGCTTTTCTACCAGCCCCAGCTGGTTCCCAGGTCCCTGCAGGAACTACATACAAATACGGGAATGTTTTGCCCTTATACATCACAATTTGGTCTGAATTTGAGTTTTAAAGTACAGGCACATCCTTTTCAGCCCCTAAAATGCCTATCAGTGTCTGTTACTCACTGCATCCTCCAAAGTACAGTCTTCAGTTTCTCTGAAGTTTCTTGGTAAGAACTAACATGACGTAAGCTGCGGTGTAAAGATACAGGCAGCACTGAAAACAGAATTGAGAACAAACCTTTAAAAAATAGTTTGCTAAAGTTAGCCATGTTATTTTTTCTTATAACAACTTTGAGATGTTGGCCTATGTTCATTTCTCAAGTTTGAATAATAGGTTTGACATACGTGCATGATATGCACGCATATATGGTCAAGCAATTAGAAAGGTCTGAAGCATTAAGCATGAAATAGTGCTTTAAATGCATGATAATTAGAAGAAAATGGAAGAGAAGCTAAAGCTCTCCTACTTTATGCCCACAAATTATTAGAACAACTTCATATATTGGTAGAAGAAGGACAAATTTTGAAAACAGTGTTGATCGCTTTGGACTTCAGTTACAACCTTTCTGCCAAAAACAATATCGCACAGAAAGTCCAGTGATGAAATCTGCTGAGAATATGTCCTCTGGCAATGCTCATTGCTATGGCTCCTCCTTTAAGTATGCAACATTTCATTACAAGGTTCAAAGATAACAAAAGATGTTTCAGTGCATTCTAATTCTTTTTTACAAGATTAGACTTATCAGGGTTTTGATTATCTCCAGAATTAATGACATACATTAATTAAACTGTCATTATGCCTATTTTTCAACCCTTTTGTAAATACAAACTTGAAAAAATACGAACAAGATTTTTATCTGGGTTTACAGAACAAATGCTGCAGAACAGCAGCTCCTAGAAAAAAAAGTGCCCTTAATCCACATTTTGAAGCAGAGTTCATCAGTCCTACTCACATGATCAAACGCTACACAGAAGATTGCACCCACCATGCATAGCTACTGCTTTGCCTGTTAACTGCTACAAGATACAGCAGCTCTAAGCAGCACGGTGGTGGGGGTGGCAGGCGGTGTGCCAGCAGCACAGCCAGGATGCAGGGATGGCGATGGCCCGGCTGGCTGAAGCCACCAACACTAGCGGACGGACAAACCCCTCTGGCTGGCCAGTTGAACCCAAACCTGCAAATGCCAGGAGAACTGTGTGAGTAGGTCTCCCTTTTCAGCTGCAAATAGCTTTTTAGTGAGACAACCCGTACTGTTATGGTTGGCCCACCACCATGTGGAGGAGCACAGAGGGAACTGGGGAGGGATTACGGACCAGATCTATGAAGATGGGTGCAGGTGGTCCTGGATGCAGCTCACCAGGAGTTTGAGAAGATTTTTTCATTGATTTTTACAATTAACAAATAAATGAATCTATTTTTGGTGTTATGTCCCCCAGATTTGCCAGAACTGGGAGCTCAAATTAGCTAATTGCTTGTACAGACTAGAACAAGGAACCACAAAGTTAGTAGAGTTAATGCTCCTTCTAGACACCAGAAATCTTGTGCCCAGTCTCTAAATGTTATTCCAGTGGCATTCACCTCCCAGACAGGGCCTCCTTTTCTGTTGGTTGTCTTAGGACATTACACAGAGGACCCAGAAACATGCATTTTAAACTACAAAACAAATTTCTAGAGCAACGGGACACTGCCGCAGCAGAGCAACATCTTCTATGGACCGCGCTCAGAAAAGCGAGGCTTCACAGCTTGTGTCCAAAGGGTTACAATGATGTACATGAGCATCCATTAGTGCGGTTAAAAATCCATGGAAACATTCAGAGAGATGAACAACAATATAGCGTTAAGGATCCTAAGCCAGGAAAAACACTTGCAGTTTGTTAATTACGTATTCCAAAAGCAAAGCAGAAGATTAAAAGAAAAACAGCAACAGCTCTTTGAACTTGTTGCTGAACAGCATGTTCCTCCACTGATAGTGGAGGTTTGTACAGGCTAGGGAGATGAACTAGTTGAGCCTGTTATGTTTACAGCCTGAGAGCCAGAGATAGCGATGAGTATTGTTGCAAAAGGATATTATACCACAGATTAGCTCAAGGGGAAGAAGTGTCATGCTTTTGCAGTAGGGACAATGACAATTATTATTTCCATGAGCTGCATGTGCACTTATGTCCAGTTCTTCCAGTTACAATATCAGTATCCTAAGTGGACTCATTTCACCATTCCTAAACTATTCCTTAGGATGTATGTTAACTCTGAATATGGTCAAGAAATGTGTTTCCACAATGTCCTCTTTCAACATACTGTTTTTCAGGACTGACATTTAACCTGAAAGTCCTCTGGGGAAGTATGGGTCCATCATTTCTCATTGGCAGAACTGAGCAGTAAAAATAAAAGGTGGAAGCTAGAAACCAGGGGTGCTCACCGGCACAATGATCCCGTCACCAGGCGAAGAGCAAGGATTACCACCTGCTGACAGTCAGCATATGCATCCTTCGTGTTGCTTCTCCACTTGTAAGAAACTGCCTCCTCTCTGAAGATTTTATGCCCTGCGGTCTTCAATGCAGAACTAAATTTTCTACATTTGAATTATTTCTTGTGCTTGCCAAAACTGAAGTGAAGCAACACCTGAGCAGTGGTGTCCACAGAGCGTTTGCTCAGGGGAGACTCACTGGGGGCTGTCACACGCTTACATGCAGAGCCACAAGCTCACCCATGCTGCTCACCCCTTCCCAGAGAAGCGACCTGTCTATTCATTCTCCTCGTCAAAAGGAAATTGTGGGAAGACAGTGGAGGATTAGCACCACTGAAGTGGAGCCAGTAAAGAGCTACTGGTTTGATTTACCTGAGTTATAACTCCAGATAAGTTTTCAGTGAATTTGTAAGAACAAAAAACCTTACCTGTCCCAGCAAATGGAGTATAATAAACACAGGTGGGCACTGACATAGCAGGTGCTGCGCTGTTTTCACACTGCTTAATCTAGGCAATGAAGGGTTATCAGTAGAGGTGGCAGTGGAGAGCATCGAAGGGCAGAAGGAACAAGAAGGCAGTACCGAGCACGACATGCCGGAAAGTGAGAGCAGAAGCGTACTCCAAGCCCCAGCTGAAGACTTGTGTGAACGCCCATGCCTGAAGGCTGTGAAGCTCCTCTGAACTGCCTGTCTTTCCTACCTGGGCAGAGGTTGCTGAACCAAGGATGAAGGATGCAGGAACATCCTTCAGGGTCTGGTGGCTGTCGTAGGGAAAGAGGCAGCAAGTGCTGGTGGCTTCAGAAGTCGGGGGATTTCCAGGTGCCACCCCTCTTCAGCTCCTTTTGGTGGTGGCTGCTGCTGCCAGACCTGACTGAGAAGGCGCCTGTTTTTCTTTCATTTTTGGCCAATGCGTGAAAGGCTACAGATTTTTTTATTGCCCTTTGGATAACACTGTTGATGTTAAAATCTACTCTTATGAAACATTTTCCATTTCCCCAGGAAATATTTTGTGTTAATATATTCTTATCCTTTCCTTATTGATTTTATCTGCTATGCATTTTGCCAAGTCTAATTTTTAGAGCCTTACGTTTATTGTCTTAGGCCCTAGTCATAAGTGTTTCTCTGGGCTCCGTTTTTTTTTCCATGATGCATAGTGCACTTCTTTCAAGTGAAGCACAGCTAATAGCAGTTTGTTATTTCTGCATAAGTCAGGTTGTCAGTGTCAACTAGCAGACAGCGTGAATGAGTAAGAGATGGGGCATCTTCCTACACACATACATCAGCGGAGCTGAGGCCAAAAGAAAGCTGAATGATGCTTAATTAGTTAGGACAAGATGTAAATGAAAAGAGGAAACATGGAAAGCACTAGGCAGTGACTGTGCTTGCTCAATCTTTTGGGTATGTGGGTCCATATATTAGTAAAACATTTTATACCAATGAGTCACTTAGTTATGAATATCTCTTATTTTAGGAGCATGCTAGGTGTTGGACTTGCAACCAGATTTGTCACCTATTAATCTCTGCTGCCTTGCCTGAGCTCTGTGATGGTGCAGACGAGGGTGAACCAGGGGACAGAGGAAATCTGATTGCCCCCAGAGCAAGCGTTGCAACCCCCCCTCTTTGTGTCTCATCTGTGCTGGTCACTTGATTGCTTTTCAGACACCAGGCCCACATGCTTGTCTCATTTCGTAAAGCCTAGAGCTTGAATGCTCTACGCTGTAGAGCATAAAAAGGAGATGTCTTCTCTGCCAGCAGTATGCCTTATCTGTTGAAGTTAGTCCTGAGAAATGCCTTTTAAGCCAATTTGTGGAATTTCATCATCCGTGAGCAGCCATGGGCATGCCCAGGAGAGTGCCCATTGCGGGACAGCCAGCTCCCACCAGCACTGCTGCAACGCTGCCTGCTCCGGCAGGTCCCACCTCCTGCTCGCTTGACCTGGCCAAAGCCCCCAAGAGCTGTTTGCGTGAATAATGCACCCGGTTTTCATGACCAAGACAACTCCTCATGGACTGAACAAGATCCTGACACAGACAGCAATGAGCAAACGGAGTAAAGCTGTAGCCCACGGGGGTCAACACCGCAGCAGAGCCTCTGGGAGCGCTGAGCAGCTCTGCACTGGGATCAGGGCTGTTGGCTTGGGGAGGGAGTCTGGCCGAAGAGCTGAGTGACTCAGTGCCTCCCTCCCTGGGCGCCATCTAGCAGACCTGCAGCTCTGCAGGGGTCTGACGCCAAAGCGGGCTGCAGTGGGAAATCGAGGGCAGGCCAGTCCCAGACTGGGGAGGACTGTATTCCCAGGGGCTCGGCAGGCGTTGCTGCACTGGAGCTGCGATGATAGCCACTTTCCCAGAGTATCTGGAGTGAAAGACACTGGGGACGTTTAAATGTTATTGATAATAGCAATCTCCAGAGCTTGTTTAATTTGCAAAGGCCTATCACCCAGCCTCCGTCGGCCTTTGATGTGCATTCCTGCATACACGCAAAGCACATTCATTTCCTTTTGCAGTGTTTTCATTTGCTTCTAGAAAGCCTCTCTCAATCAGGCCTGTGGCTATTCAAACAGTGTCAGTAGTTTTCATATCACTGAGAGAGTCTTAAACAAACACTGCTAGTTTTCTCCTGCACTGCATACCAGGGTATTACCATGGTCAGAGAGTTTTAAAATTCCCACAGTAAGAGCTATAGCTTCTGTTCAGAAATTAGCCAGCAGCACCACTACAACTGTCGAAAATATTTGCCTGAAAATGGAGTTCTTGCAAACACCCACTGTGGAGTGATCTTTCTAACACCACAGCGTAAAATAAGGCTTCCCTTTCCAAAAGAGACATAAATGTATCCACAAGAGCACACTACAAGAGAAATAAAATGAGGTGCACATATAGCTCAAATATATTCTTAACCTGCAGAGATTTGCATGTGGCAATGTTACCTGGAGTGAGCAAGAGATCACAAAGCAAGTCTTCCCACTTCACCAAGAGACTTCTGCCTAAAACTAACAGGAATGGAGGGGGAAGCTGTTCTCAGTCATCATGCCATTCCCTGTTCCACCTGTACTTGTGCCATTTTTATGTTTATATCAAGCTCACAGAAGAATAAATGTAATGAATCTGTCAAGAGCATTACTGCTTCTCAAGGTGTACCGCTGTGTCTTCAGAAGGAAGGAAAAGGCAGGCAACCATGTTACAGGTGATGTCTGTCAATGAGAAGGTAGGGTGGACCAAGCTGAAACTGGAGGAAAGCAGAAATAAAAGGAAGTAGAAAGTAGGGTTTGCGTCAAAATAGGCCAGGGTCAAAAAGCAGGGAGATTATGGAAGTTTCTGTCCAATAGACAAGGTAGGTCCATGGTAAAAGGCCAGGGCACGATCCAAAAATGAGTAAGCCTTGACCTAACAGCATCCAATAGGGAAGGAAGGGTGCAGTCTGGAATCAGAAAAATGTCAGCAAATCTAGAAAACAAGGAGGGTAGGGGAAAAATGACTGCAGCAGGGTAAACAGGATGGTTAGGAGCACTCACAAGGGTAAGTGTTGCAAAACAGAGGTTAAGGAAAGGGAGATAAGGAATTAAAGATCTCAGAGACAAATTAGGACCCAAGAAACCAAGAAATATAAAATCAGTGTACAAGCTCCCACAGAGTCTTTGTATAGATGCTGACATAGTGTCTGCCTAGGAGCCTTAAACTCATGGCTGAATCTCCTTCCTAACCCGTCTGTATCCAACAAAATAAAATGTGCTTGGGTATCCTGCCTGGCCTGGTGCTGGATCATGATGGTGCAGGTCTCCCGTAGATCCTGTGTCATATCTGCAAAACCCAGGTGTCTTGGACACCCCAGGGCATACAAACTGTGCCAGTGCAGCAGACACTCACGTTTAGGCAACTAAACTGAGCCCTGACTATCTGGGAAAAGGCTCATGGCAGCAAGGCCCAGGCTTGCTATACTGGGTACCCCTTGTCCACATTTGTCTCTATGTTATTGATAGAAGGCATGCACCAGGTCAGGGAAAGGGTCACCTTCTCCTGGTCCCCAGAAACAACCTGCAATGCCATCAGCCTTCCTAGACTGTGAACATCAATATTTGTGGCATGACCTCCTTGGGCTCAAGATGTGTTTAATTATAAACCCCTCATGACCAAGGATAATGACTAATAGGGGAGATAAATGAAGAGGGTGTGAGTAGACAGAAAGCAGTTAAGCAGTGAAATGTGACAGTCTTTCCTGGACTTTGCTAGTGCTGGGCAAGAGAACATGGTGTGCATCAGTGCTTTAGCTGAAAAGAGGACAAGGTAACGGTGGCAAGGCCATCTGTGGTTTGAGGACTTCCAACACCTTAGGTGTCAGCTAAAAAATTAGGGGCTTCCACAGAGCAGCAGTTCAGAAGTTCTTGTCAAACTTTCTTGGCTTGATTTGGTGGTGGCTGATGAGGGGATTCAAGCAGAGCCAGTATGAATGGGGTAGAAGCAGGGATGAAACCCCTCACTGACAAAAAAGCAGCTCTGCAATGGGGAGGCATGGAGGGCATCATCCTGAGCAAGCATGGTCAAGGGTAAGATGCAAACCACATCACTCTGCTGAAGTTTGAGAAGACAGTGATGTTACCTTATACTGATTTCCCTTGCAGGGGACTAACTAACACAGCTACATAGAGGAATTTGAAAATGGCATCTAGAAGACAAAAGATTTACCATCAGACATAAGAAATGAATGTGTGCCTCAACCTGAAATTCTCTGACTGACATCGCAGGGAAGCAGCTGCTCCAAAGAGCAGTGGGCAGTGGGGATGCCTGCCGGGAGGCCATCCAGTTCACAGGACACTGGTTGCTAGATACAGTCTTGTGAGCAAGGCAGGTCAGAGGTATTTCTAAAGATAGGGTCACTGAAGTCTGGAGCAACCAAGTGCTGTGGGCCTTTGTGGACTGGTGAGAGCTTATGCACTATGTGAGTCCATAGATTTTCAGATCTCAGGTTTATATGTTTGGCCACCAAAAATTCCTGATATTACAGTATTTCCAACCCAAATTGTATCTCCAGAATGAAATCCCATCTTTTTATGACAGAGCAGACAGCCTTCAAGACTTAATTTATATCCAAGGCAGCTGTTTTTGCCTGTCAAGTAGGACAGATCTTTACTAGGATCTTTATTGGAACTATCTTTCTAGGATAGTTCCAGCTGAATGGGCTCTACATTGTGCATTTTTTCACTGTTGAAACTGGGAGGTCTCAGAATAGTAAAACTTGTATTTTGCCTTTACAGGGCATCTGCCTTGCTGTTCTGATTACTTGGCTGATAAGTAAGTTACAGAAATCTAAACAGTGAGGAGAACAAGGAACATGCCTCCTGTTGCTTTGATAGCGCAACCTTAATAGCACAGTTAGAAGCATCTGCTCCAACAAAGAAGAGTCTGCTGGGTTTAAGTGTGTCAGTGTAGGGATGAGGTGACTATCCACTTTGGCTCTTCCAAAGCAAAGTGGACTTCTCTGAGACTTCAATCTGGTCCCATTTTGGAGAGTGCAGTTAGGGGGACCACTCACTTGAAAAACCTTTGATGAACCTATCATGTAAACCAGCACAGAAGCATGCATTCTTCAATTATTTGTAGGAGACAAGCTTCTGTTATCAAAACATAAATCCAAAAGTGGAACATACATAGTCCCTTGAAAGATGTTATGCAACCCAGAAATACCATGACTGGCACTTTCCAATTAAATAGACAGAGTACCTTGACAAAGATGTCTCAGGACAAAAGAAACCTGAGGATGGCTCTAGGTTTCCAAGAAAGGAGGTCATCATTGTATCATGTAGGTATAATGCTAAAATGTTATGATAAAATCCTGGAATATCATTGGAGCATTAAAAGTATTTCAAGATGCCTAAACAACCATATCAGATGGAGAATATGATCTTCCATTTACTACTCTGATGGATGTAGTTGTGTTCCCTGAATGCCAGCTTAATGAAGATACGTGCCTTCTGCTGTCTTTGAAATAGGTCATTTCTGAGGAACAGAAGATATAAATTCCCAAATTTGACTGTATTCAGGATCCAGTGGTTTACATAAAAGACAAAAAGCCTGGAGTTGCCCTCAGTATGAACTTTATCTTCGCTAGCAAATTCCAGAGCCCCCTCAGGCAGTGTTCTAGTATGGTGCACTAGCAGAAAGTATTATGGGTTTATTCATGAGGGTGGTGGTGGGGATATACTCTCAATATTGTTAACTCAGTCGTACCACATGATGCTATGAATGGCAATATATCCGTTAGTCTAAGATACTGCAGAATATCTGCAACCCTTCCTCCCACCCCCGAACAATTTTTTGTTTTGTGTTTTTAACTTTCTAAACAAAGTGGAGTCTGTCATGTTCCCAGAAGAGTTTAGGGCAGGCCCAGGAACATCCTTGACCAGGTCCTGTGTCAAATGTCTTGACTATGGCAACAGGATGGCAGAAGCACAGTCAAACAGCAATATCTCATGGATGTTGAGGGGTATGTGTAAAGGTAGAAACAAAGGCATAATGGTGGCATCCAGATATGCTGGTGTGCCCTAATGAAACAAGAGACTACTGAAAGAAGAAGAGATAAAAGGGATAAAGCAATCTGTTTCAGTTAGAGCCATTTAGGGGAAAGTCAGAAAAATATGGTTAGAGCTGGGAGCTTGTCTCCTGCCTCCAGAATCAGATTTTGGCTCGGCTAGTGATCTCTAAGCCAATGTTAAAGAGGAACATACTAATAGCAATGATGCCATGGGAGGTGTGTGGTATGTTTGTTACAATCTCAAGAAACTGAGCTGAAATGTAGTAGCAGATCATGTCCCAGCCATCCTACTGAAGCAGAACATAAATCTTTAGGATATAGTGACTCAAACAGATGCAATCTTGCAAATGTATTCTAACTTTCCAAGTTTGGAGCCCTCTACTAGGGCTAGTAGAGCCTAGATAGTTCCAAGAAGAGATAGCCAGAAAATGCCTTCAAAAAGTTACTGAACAAACAAAAACAATACCTTTTTTAGACTTGACTTTGGCAAGTGGGAGGACATTATAGAAGGTTTGATTATAGAATAAAACTTTAGCAATAATATTGAATATTTAAATTTGGCCTATAACCAAAACTTGCAAGTCCTAATGCACAGACTTTGGTAAAATTAAGAAAAATAATGAAGCTGGTTGAATTGAAGAATTCAGAGAAATGAATTTGGAGTAATCTTTGTACTTCTTTAAGTCAGAGATGCAAAACCTGCTTGTAAGGAGAGAAGAATTTTTAGAGAAGCACTTCAGATCTAATTGGCTGAGTATCCTCTCAAAGAACACATTAGGAATAAGCAAAGAATCCTCAAAGAATGCAAAAAATTCTTATGAGAAAAGAAAATTATGTTTTGCCCATCAGGAAGTGCAGAGATAAAGTAAGAATAATTGAAAATTCAAAACAGATTTAGATGCTGCAAGGGAAATTAAAAACAAAACCACATTTTCCAGCAGTATAATAAAGAAAAAAGAACAAGGAAAGAAGTGGAGCCACAACAGAGCAAGGACTAGATGGCTGACTCAATTCATACTTTGCCTTAGTTTACAATAAGAAAAATGAAGCTGAACATGGAAAAAGGGCAAATCACCTAAAGGAAATTATTACATTTGAGGCGTAAATAGAATTTCAGGTACTCTAACAGTGGGCTGTGGTCCATCTCCTAAATTTGGAAGTATTAGGTATATGAAACCTCAGTTTTGGTAGTAAGTTAAAAATGGTACAACTACGAATGGAGAAAAGCAAATATGATGCCTTTAATTTCAGGAAGTAAAAAATAGCATTCTGGGCCAGGATCAGTAGCTTGACTTCAGGAGTAGATGTGGTTTTACAGAACAAACACAATTGGAAAGAAAGAATAATTAAAGACATGCAAAGAAATTCAGAATGGGATAAAAAACAATATGGGTTTACAAAGTTTGCTTATCCCAGACTGACAGAAGAATAAATTTCCTCTGGAAAAGAACTGCAACAGATCTAATCCTGCTGAGCATCAGTCAATATTTTGATACACTGTCAAATGGGAAATGATTAATATAACTGAGGAAAGTGGAAGATAGTACCAGAATTAAAAGGCATATAAGGATTCCCAAAGGGGAAGAAAAAACAGACCATGTTGAAAAGGAAGATATTGGGCATGTTATTAGCACAGTTTGTCAAACATCCATCTTGGTTTCCTCTAATTAAATATTTTCCTTTGAGACTTCAACAAAAAATGTAGTTTTACTAATGACATTTGCTAAATACACAAAGTGGTCTGTAATGGTAAATACTATGCAGGACCAGAATATCACAAAGGAATAAAAGGTGACCTTGAGAAGTAAGTAATAAAAATGGGTTGGAAGTTAACAGTATGAGGGGTACGGTCGCTTGGGGACCCAAAATACTTTTTGTTATGTCTGAAACAACAGATGGGAACAACTAGGGGGAAAGGCCTGGTTTATTACTATGTTGTTTGATGAGCATGAGCTGCTGTTGCAATATAGCCATGAGAAAAGCAAACATGTTCCTAGTGTGTATCAGAGGAAATACTTTCACTACAGATAAGAGAGTGTGAATATCTTTCTCCAAGACACTGTGAGACCTCACCTGAAACACTGTGGACAGCTCTGCATCCCCAGTCAAGAAGGATTAATTGAAACTGGAACAGATGCAGACAATTATCAGGAGATGGAGGCTATCCTACCTGAGGAAATGGAGTTTAGTCCATTTAGCGAGGAGTAGAAAAGGATAAAAAGGAATACAGAAGCTTTCTATAGACACATCAAGAAAGAGTAAACACAAGGGGAAGAAAAATAGCTATATTAAGGAAATTGGCATAAGATGGATAGCTGAACTAGTTAGGAAAAATGTTAGTCTAGAAGATAGAATGTGGCTTTTATGGATCAGAAGAGTGGAACTTTGGGACAGCCTCCCAGTAGAAGCAGTGGAACAAGAACGTTTGTTGGTATCAGCTTACAGCTCGGTCGCTCTATGGGAAGTCATATACATGGCACGGCTGCCTGAGAAGCAGGAGATGGCACTTAGCACTCCATTGTGCTGGAGAAGCAGGCAGGTCCACGTGCCTGGTGGCATGCCAGCCAGTCCACACTTCCTAGGTCCGAGCCACCAGTCTGGCTTAACTGGAGCTCTGCAGCTCCCCTTAGTCCACAGGCACCTGGAATGAAATGTTCTATACGGGCGAACCTAAAGGACCTCATCTCCTGCAGCCAAGAGCGTCTCTCACTCCAGTTCTGCTTTGACAGTATAATTCATACCTCCCTTTTGAATGAGAAGCTGTCCACATCAATCTGGCTGTTATACTGTATGCATTATTATATAAACTGTACTATTGTACTATATCATCTGTCAGTTATGCATCACTGATAATATTCTATAGTAGAAGAATGCATTGCCTATATGGTGTCCCATTTTTGGGCTTGCCAGTTCCCTTGGTTGCCAAGAACATGTATCTCCATATAGATTCTTTGGTACTTCTTGCAGTGGAAGGTTATCTCTCTTTAAGTAAAAGAAAAATCATAATTACACAGGCCATGGGTTATATAGAAAAGCTATAAGCTGTACATGTTTTTGTGATGTATTTTACTTGTAACAGGAGATGTCTTCAGTAGTACAGTGTGTGAAGTATAATAAATACAATCTACAGTTAGTGTCTAAATGAAACAAAGCATAAAGTGGATTAAGTGCTACCCTAGTTGTATCACAGACATGTGATTAGAAGAACTGCTCTGTTTAAAAGTTTCAAAATCTGTTTGAAGTCTAAGCTTGGATGAAGCTAATCTGCACAGGAAGCAATCATTTCTCTTTCTTTCTATGTAACTGTTGTTCTTATGTTTGAGCTGCCTTAGAGTTTGTGCCTTTTTAAGCAAACACACTGCTGGGCATCAGGGAACGCAACTACTGCAAATCCTTCATCTTGCACAGCCAGGAAAGTGCTCAAATGTCCAGGTTTGCTCTAGCACCCAGGTCAGGGCACATGATCTGAAAAGTCAGAAATTCAGAGTTAAGGCTTTGATCTAAGGTTTTGGATACATGCTGCCCCAAAGTTGGAGATATTCTGATCAGAGCTCGTGTTTTCATCTTCAGTCATTAAGTGTACGTTATTTCATCATAAATTCAAGGATAGCCTGTGCTCAGGGTCTGCACTGAGTGGATTAGAGAGCAGTGTTCCCATACTCAGAAATTCTTCACAATTTAAAACATTTCCGCTCTACCTTGAGACAAAACTGAGGCCCTTCCAGGTTTTTCCTGGGGGAAAAAAGTATCAGGAATGGGACCCAACCTAGAACGCCTTGACCATGTCAGGTACACACCCCTGGCACAGGAGATATAACTGCGGGACTGCCCTTCTCTTGGCTTCAGAGGCTGTGTCCATACCTCAGGGTGCTGAGGTGAGTTCCTTATTCACTGGAAGTGTACAAATAACTTGGGATTCACTGGGTCCAGAGTCAGGAAATAAGAGAAAATCAATGCTTGTGGCAGAGAATGCAGGACAGGGGAGGAAGCAGGCAAATTGCTACTAGCTGAGAAAGCTTGCATAGCAATAAATATATAGTGAATACAGTAGGAGTTGGTGTAGTTATTCAAGGGAAAAAGCATTGACCCACAGGAACAGGATGGGAAGAGAAACAAGACACAAAATCACAGAAATACTAAGCAGCAGTTTGCTGACTCTGCAAAGCAAGCACTGAACTTAAAACACACTTAGGTGCATTGAGGATAATAGGTTAAAATTAAGCACAAACTTAACTGCTTTCTTGACTCCCATCCTAGAACAGAAGGCGAATTAAGAACAGAAAAAGAATATTATGCCTTGAACACCCAGAAAACCCCTGCATTTGTAATGGGGTTTGTAATGATTAGTGATCTTCAATCTGGGAGCTGATTTGTTCACTCCTCCTTCCCCCTTTCCATGGGCGCAAAAGGAAAAACAATACTGGGAGAAGCCACCCGGCGCCGTTTATTATCTGTGGGCTGAGCAGGCACTTTGGGGCACTGAAGATGTGATTCCTGCCGGCTCCCTCTCTCCGTTCTGTGATCTAAACACCTGCTTTCTTCCTTCTAGTCTCTGTGTTTCGATGCTGGTCCTAGAGCAGTGGGGAAACCAGAATTTCTGTTTGAGGGAATTTCCTTCTTTTTCTAATTTGGAACTGGAACAGAGCACCTTGAAATTTTCACAAAGCAAATGCACTGGTTGAAAACCTGCCATTTCCAGGCCATGAGATTATGTCAGATCGACTTTTACATTTTCAATAAGAAAAAAAAAGAAATTTTGGAAAAAAGGATTATCCTGAAGTAAAAGAAAACACAATTCTTAAAACTTGCAGTGAAAGTTTTTTATTTAAAAATAAAAAAATGACTGGAATAGTCCATCATATTTAAGGGCTTTTTGAGGTTTTCCTTTTCCAAAATAAAATGCTCTTGACACAGCCATGTTTCCACACAAGGTTTCAATGTTGACAGGCATGGCATTGTTTGACCAAAAATCAAGTGTTCCACTGGAAAAATTTTGACCCATTCTTGTGTAGCCGTCCCCACCCTTCTCTTTCTCCTCAATATCTTTTTTCAGTCTTGATCGGCTAGTTCCCTGCCAAAAAAGCTCCACCCTTCAGAAAAAGGAGCAAACAAAGTATGTTTCTTGCTCTTCTGCTCATTGCTGTACATGTCCTATGCTCTTTCGCCTCAACCCTTCGCCAGTCTAGTCCCTCCTGGCTGCAGGTTTCTCAGAGCAGCCTCCGCGTCCTGCTCTGTGCTTGCCCCCTGGGACCAGCGCGATGGGCAGGATCCCCTCTGGCGTAGCTCTGTGCTGTTGTAGCAAAGGTAATGCAAGCAGCCTGTACTGCATCCACCAGAACAGAGATCTTGTCCAAACTCCCCCCGTCACAGAGAAGACACCTCACTATGGTCAACAGGAGCATCACAGCCAGAGCGGGCAGGGGCTGTAAACACAGTAGATTTTGCTACGCTGCACATCCACTGTCCTATCTTATCAGCTGTCTCAAAATTGAATAATGTGCAACAGGTGCCTATTAGTGACACCCAAGAAGTTCTTGCTGGGTGCTGCTGTCTGTGTGACAGCAGCATTGAACACACAGGCTGGAGGCGGGTGCTGGTATCTATCAGCCAGCTGCTTCTGCAGTATGGGAGGAGGATTTCTAAGAACAGAAAATGTGGATGAGTGCAAGCTCTGCATAAAGGTATTTCTAGGAAAAGGGGTTGTTGCGCATAGTATGTCTTGCCACTAATTCTACTAATCCCAAGACAGGTGAGTTCACAGCTCCAGTGGCAGATTCAGGGCCTGAGGAAGATTTATTGTTATTACTTGTGTTTATTAAAAGAGGCACCAGTGGAGGAGAGGGCCATTCTAGTAAACACAGTGGAAAAATCGTCCATGCCAAGGAGCCTCAAGTATCCCAGGAAGCCAAGTGAGTGAGGAGGGAACCTGCCAGCCAAGTGCCCCTGCATCATATTTACACCATCTTCAACTCTGCACTGAAAACAGGCACTTGTTTTAACATGTCTAATACTGAAACGTTAAACACAGCTAAACAACACTCAGATTCCAGCTACCATTTGGCTTCAGGTTATTATAACATGCAGGTGGGTCAAGTTTGGGGTGAGATGCTTTGCTGTGATGCCCAGCTTGGCCCAGCGAGCTGCCACCATGGAGCGGTGTGCTAGGAGCTGCCTCCATGCTGACATGGGGGGGATGGCGGTGGTCCCCCCGTGGTCAGGGAGCTGCTCTGGAGTGGTGTGAAGTAATGGCAAGTTGTAAATCTTACTGAGCGGAAAGAACAAACATAGTGACGTAACTTCTCGCTGGAGCTTGGCTGCAAGGCATAAATCCTGCCTTTGTAAATCTCAGTGCAACTGCTACAAGTTTGATTGAATAGGAGCTGGAATCACTGTGGAAATGACAAAAGTTAACTGAAATATTTATGCATCTATAGTTACTTAAAAAGAAAAAAGCTGCTTAGCGGTATCTATTTTTGTGAAAGGAAATCTTTGAAGCTTCATAATATTTATTCCTTGTAATTTGAGTATTTGATGTGGTGTCAGTCCTTGAGTCCATGTTTTGAAGGTAAAGGTAACAAACGCTTCTGAACAAAATGCAGCTTCATCAAACACCGTGTCATGCCAAGCAGCAGCCTGTGCCACAACATCACCACTAAAGGACCAGTGTCCCACCACAGGCAGTCCTTCTGGGCAGCACTGCCTGGTCACTCTCACCTCCAAGAACGAGAGATATGCATCACCACCCATGGTTTTGGTGTCTGCAGAGCTCTCAGGGTTGTGTGCTCTGGAAGTGTCTCTGCCTTCGGGATGCTACAACCCTGCTCATGTGAGTGGGATCCTGCTCTGACACTGAACACCTCCTCCAAGAAATGCTGGGCACCTGCTCTATGGGAAGGGGCTCAATAGTTTTACTTAACCATCGCCATTGCGGGGAGGGAGGAGAAGTTATTTTTAGGGCTTAAACATGGCTTAGAAGTGATAGAAGTGATATTCCTCTGGTTCCTGATGGGCAACAGACATTACCCACATAAGGGACAACATCAAAACCAGCAAGGCAGAGCTCGGGCTGTGGGAGAGTCCTCAGCATACAGTACTGAGCTCTTGAGTGCCTGAACATGATTTCAAGTCCAAACTACACGTCCGTCTCTGTCATTTGCAATGACACATGCAGCAGCACAGCACAGAGGTAAAACCTATGGAGTTTTTTTGCACTCAGAGCTGCTGGCAAGAGCATTCAGTAGACAAGAGGAAAGAAATCTGCTTTACAAATCCTTCTCCTTACACAAGTGTTTCTTTCTTTTTGTCAATGGAAATGTTCATCACCATTTATCCTGGCCATGGCCCGCAACTGCAATGAAGCCAGAGGTCTCTTTTGTTTGTAAGCTCTGCTGAGCAGATGAATCATTGCTGTGCATCATCAGAACATTTCTGTTTTATAACACCCTGCTCATTTCATTACAAAAATCTAGCCTTGAGTGTAGTAAATTAATTTCTCCTTTTTTTGTCCTCATATTCCTTTTGATATTTAGAATGTGATTTCCACAGAAGAACAGAAATGCTGTAGTAATGCACTTAGTAGATGGGCTTCTTTGCAACAGATCCCTCTTAGTCAACCAGTTCACACCCAGTTGTCACTGACCTGCTTTTTCATCCTTCTGCAATAAAAAGGTAGTGCTGGAAAGTTTATCAAGCTCAATGCTGTCTGTCTAATGTCAAGTTTAAAACTTCCGTGGCCTTTTTTTGAGTTTACCTGGCTACATCCTATGCAAACTGTATCGCAATGTGCTAGTCTTCATGCATCTGCTCAGCAGCTGCCTTCAAATAGGAGACAACTGTGTCTCAGTAGTCCTGTGCTCCAACTGTTCACCGTACAAAAATCTCCAGAGGACACATCAAAATGAAAAACATGTGTAGTTATCCATTGTATTGTCTAACCATACCAACCCCCAAAAGAACAAAGAACGCTGGGCCCACCAAGATCAACAGGGATCCTTCCCATGACTACGCAATGAGGCTGAAATTGCACCCGTCCACCATGTGCATTCAGCAACACCCACAGTAATGTGTGCAGTGGAAAGTATTCTCTATAGCAGCTCCAAACAAAGGGAAACTGTGGCTTGGATAAACCCAATTAATAAAAAATAGCTCATTCTCTGGTGAGGTCTTCTAAGATATTGTACTACAGTATCTGCTGTCTTTCCAGTTTACTTTTATTCTTGGGACTTCTTAACAGCCATCAGCTATTAATTTCTTTGGCTCTGTAAAGTGGTAAGGATTAGTCCTCAGTGTGCTGCTGGCGGAAAAATACCACTGCTAACAATGGCACAGCCAGAACTGTAATGCAAGCAGAAAATAGCCAGCGGGATAGAAAAATTCACTGATACACAAACACAGATACTGATAGAGGGGCTAAGGCTGTGGCTCATGCCCCTGCTCTGGGCTGCTGGGGCTGATATGGATGGCTGCAAGTAGTCCCGCTGAGCTGGTGCATGCAGCACACCTTCCTGCCACCAAGCCTTCCTCTGAACCAGGCCCTGGGCTCTCGCAACAGTATAACGGGGTGGCAAGGACTATGGTGAGCTACACTGTACCAGCTGGCCCATGCTCTAGGGAGAAGTCCTCACTGTCAGGGTGGCGTTGAAGCTGTATGGTTGGGGTACTGATTTCTGTGGGTACAACATACACATAAAAAGAACCTGCTGTCTGCTTCCCCATCAGGCTGCAAATGCCATTTGGCTGCTTTGTGCATCATCTCCCAGGTCTGTGCTTCTTGGGGACTGATGCAGAGACCTTCCCCCTAACATAAATTTAACACAAAGCAGTTCAACTTGCTTGCAGGCCCTGTAGCCTCTGTTCACAGGCATGGTAGTTTAGAAAGGTTTGCCTGCTGATCCTCAAGCTGGTGTAGGGGCTCTGCATTTTTCCATTAAAGAACCAGAAATACTTTCAGTGTGGCCCATTTTTAAAGAAGAAAACAGAAACCCAGGAAAATATTATATGCAAAAACATTTGTAAACAAAATGTGTTTTGGAGTTTAATTGAGGCTTTGCATGCACACACTGATGTCAAGCTTAATTTATTGTGCTCTGTTGCTTGAAAAAGCATGGTAGAAGCATCTTCCTCTATGTAAGTTATTATTTAAAAAAATGGAATCTGTTAGTGGGATGTTGAAACCTAGGTCAATACAGGCCAGAAGAAAATAAATCCCTTCACCTCTGTGTCCCTATTTTCCTTCTTACCTGTGCAGGTCTACTTAAAACAGGAACACTTTGGGTCAGGGAATGCCTAACTGCATATTTGTACAGTTCTCTGTGCAGTGGGGTCCCAGCTGAGGCTGGGGATGCTGCTGTATATAAACTTTTTCAAAAAATATATATATTTATAACTATGTACATTTCAGAAGGAGCAATCAAGACTGTTAAGCTCATCTTTATGGTTCAATCACTGTATCATTACTATTAGCTAAAATCACACTTTCCCTACACTTGACTGTGGTGAAATAGGAAAAAGGAGCCTCTCTCCTGGCTCTCTCCAGAACTGTGGTGTGCCACTAGGAAGGAGAGTTCCTCACCTCCTGTATCTTGGCTGGCAGAAGACATTCAGCTCACATAATCAGGTACCAGCACCCACCAACTGGAAAATCTTTCACACTGTCTTAGGAGAAGGCTTGACCAGATGTAGCAGGAAATCACAAGGCAAGAGAGAAATATCAGACAGTACAAGTCACCTTTGTTGCTTACCAAAACTTTGCACCATGATGCACCTCTAAGGAAAGACCAGAAGGGCAGTCAAACTAGTGAAGGACTTTATTTAAAGGACTTCACAGAGACAGTCACACAAGTCTTTGAAATATGCACTAGTCTATCCAGTCTCCCAAAGAGAAAGCTTTATGAGCAAAACTCTAAATCTGTTGAGCTGTGTGGCCAGCTCACTGCTCTCAAGGACTCTTTCCTGGGTTTGCCATGTTCCTGCCTGTCACCGGACCCACCTAGTCTGGGTCATCAGTTGTCCCACAGCAGAGTGCCCCCACTCCCCCTGTCCTGGGTTGGGAAATGTCCCACCACTTCCTTTGCCCTGGCCCTGCTTGGGTCATGGTTGAGGTCTGCATCCAGGAGGGGAGCCCAATGCCAAGGACAGGTAACTCCTCCTTTGGTCAAGACAACTTTATCCCTCACAGGAAATCCTTGCCTGCTTCTCCTCATCTCAGTTTCTTTTTATAGTTAGTAACTCCCTCCAGAAAGATAGGGAAGCCCAGTCCAGCATGCTTCCTGAAGCCCAGCCTAAGCTCTTGCTCGGATGATCTGGCCAAGTTTTCCTCTGTTCTTCACTGTCACTCCAGGGTCTTCCCTGCCTCCCCTGGTCATGATAGCTTTCTTTCACTGTCCTGCTTTCATCTTCCCTAGTCACCTGGGTGGCTGCCCTCACTCTTGCTGCTCTTGGTGCCTCCCCGCCTCTGCGGGATGTCAAGGCCCCCTTCTTTGCATGCAGCTCCAAGGGAGGCACCCCCTTCAGCCATCCCCCACCCTGTCAGCACTGAGGCCATGCAGCGCCCTGACCTTGGACAAGCCACATCAGCTTGCCCATCTGCCCCATGTGCAGCCCTAGAGACCAATCCAATGTCACCCACGAGACCAACCCAGCACCCTGACTGGTTTAAAAGCTCACCACCCACGTCAACTAGCCATAAGGCTCAGAGGCTGAGGAATCACCATTTTATCCACGGCAGGGCAAAGAGTTCCTGGACTGATACAAAATCTCAGAGCCCTTTATGATCTCTGAGGTGCTGAGGTGGGGATGGGTGGTAAGTCTGTGCTGTATGCCTTGGAGAGCCAGGCAAGTTTCCTCCCCTGTGACAGGAGTATAGGACAGAGTATTTTTAAAGGGTGAGGAAGTTTGTGATGGTATGTAGTCATAGACTTGTGTGGGTCAGGGGAGGGCATTTCTCTCAGAGGCTGCATTGTGGCAGAGGTGAAAAGTATGAGGGGACTCTGTTAATATTTTGGAAGTACGTTACTGCATGTGTTTGTACATGAACTCTCGGAGTTTCACCAAATTAACTGTGTCTTGATTAACACAACCATTTATGGGACTATGCCTTTGTTTCACAGATAAGATCGTTATCTGCTAGTAAGTGCTTTTCTGATTTGGCTTCTGTTACATGTACTTACTCTGGATCAGTTTGTAATGTGGCTTTGTTTTTTTGTCAAGAGATAAAACACAAGCTGCAGACTCCAGTTCTGTGTTTTGTTGCCATATGAGATACCCCCAAAATGAGGCAGGTCAGAATCCAAAGTTCTGGATTTTGACATTGCTCAATGGCACAGATCAGCCCATGTGGTTTGGGAAGGGAGCCCTCCTCTGAAGTCACTACATACCTTCAAACGTGTTGAACTCTGGCATTGCAAAAAGACAAGGATGTCTGTCTGCAACTTCAATGAACAATAGCAAATCTGGTCACCATCTTTCAGGGAGCAAAGAGCCTCAGAGGAACACCAGACATCTCTGCGTGTTGTTGAGTGTTTATCAACCACAGCAACAGGAGGTATATTGCAAAGGCAGGCATTGGTGAACACATTCTGTCTAATTTTATGCTATACCAATCAACTTAATTAATTCTTCAGTCATTTGTCATCTCTTCACACAGGACAATGAGGAGACAATGGTTTCTCAGTCTAATTAGAAAATTTCTTCTAGTAAAGCATCCAGCATACTTTATCTTCAAAGGAGAGATTTTCCATCATTCAGATCTCCTCTTCTCAGTGGTATACTATAATACAGCTGGATACTATCATCCAGCTATTGTGGTGCTTAATATGAATTCATAGTGCTCCCCATAATCAATTAGCTAATCTCATTTAAAACATTTGGCCACACAAGAGAGAATGGAAAGCCACCAGGAGACAAACCTTCTCAGACATCATGCTTTCAAGCTGTAGTAGCTAAGAAGCAGAGTCTGAAATGCTGTGGGAAGGGGATAGGAGCAGCCATGAAGTATTGAAACTATCCCTAATATACTAACTAACAAGGAAGTGGAGAAAGCTATGTAAGATTAGGAGTAGGATCAGGAATGGCAAGTTTTCGCCTCATCTCCTTTGCTATATTTCTCTATTGTATATATCCCAAACAATTTATGGGTAGTTTTAAATTTTGCTTAGAAAGTGATGGTTAGCTCAAGACTGGTGACAAAATATAACACATCTGACCTCCTCCTCATTGTTTCTCATAGAGCTCTGGCTGGTGTTGAACAGAAGTTGTTAATTTTAATCACTATGCAGAAGAATCAGTTAATAGAGATGCATTGCTCTTAATTTAATTTTTGAAAAACAGAGGTTTACAGCTCAAAATCGCTCTCCCAATCAAAGCTAGCATGTCTATAGGGAGAGCTGCCAAGGAATAACTGAAGATGGAGGATAAGTTGTCCTCTGACCCTTAGAAATGAATCTTGCCTCATCCTATTTACAGTACAGGGAAAGTTGGAGGTACCACAGCACCCAGATGTGCATGTGCCTAGAAAAAATGATTACTAGATCTTGTTGCTCTCAACCTTATTCTCATCTTTTAATCTTCCTGAAATCAGCATCTCAGCAACACCACATTAATTTTGAGAAGTAGCTCATTAGTATTTTATTGGTCGTCATTTTTAATGGTGATTTAACATATGGTGTAGAAAGGGACATACTGTTTGAGGGTGCATTACCTGCTCAATATTAACACCATGCAGATGAGCACTGTTTTGCCACATGTTTAAATTCAAAGAGCTTGTAAGGGCTTTCGGACATGTACTATGTTTTTCAGCTCTCTCCAATCCAGTGAAGCATATGTATATTCAGTGCCTCCAGCTGGATTGGAAAAACAAGGAAATAAAAGAGTCACTACAAATTAATCAAGGTAGCAACAAGAAGGTATAGCTGTAGCAAGCCTCCTTTCCATCTTATTCTCTATCAAGACCTTATTTCAGCTGCTGCCAGCTGATAAGTCTTTAAAAACTGGCGATTCAGAGTGTCATATTGTAAGTGTGCATTAATCGCGAGACATGGCAGAAGTCTCTCCATGGAGACTCTCCTGCTTTCTTAATAGGAGGAATATGATGGAGCTCCCCAGTTGCAGGTCTTCAGCTTGCTAGACCTGGGAAATACCTCATTATGTCCTTGATGGTTTTTCGAGCAAATAGTTGCTAGTGCTTGTAGGTGTCCATTTAATCAAACATATTTTGCTAAGAATGACTAAGACGGTACATGTGGTCCATGACCACAGGTCAGCTGGGGGACAGCAGCCTGCTAAACCACAGTAAGCTGGTTGCTTTTGGTTATATACTCATGGCTGTTTTTTGGTTTGAGGGAGATGGGGAAGACAGAAACAAGAGAAGAGAGGTAAAATGCTTGGCTAATTTTAAGATGAAGCTTGGTGAGATTAGGAAAGAGACTGAAGTTCTGATAATGTTGTCTGAAGTAGGAGAAAGCTGGATTTGGTGACACTAGGTAGCCAAAACCAATTTTTCTCACAAAGCAGATCATGTTGTCTCTTATAAAGATACCAGACCATATAAAACTATAATAGTTCCATATACTCATGGGATGGGACATTTCCTTTGCTTGGCTGGGTGAATATGAATTCTTGTAGCATGGCCCAAAGCACATGTCTTCACCTCTATGGGAGAAGTGTCCATTCAGCCCATAGTCACATGCTCTGTCATGTAGTCATGTATGCTGACATCCCAGAAGTGCTTGGAAAAGACTGAGGCAGGGAACAGACAGATCCATTGCTGTAGCCATCGGAGCTTGGCTTCAGTCTCCTAAATCCACCCCTAATCAAGGTGGGTTCATCTTTTCCCTAGCTGAGTTACATCATCACGGCCACTCAGAAATACCTGCTGAATTGCAAAGCCCCTTAAAATGTTCCTCTGACCACTGACTGTCTTGCAAACTGGCATGAAAAGTCTCCTCCTTCTCACCCCCCCTTCCATCTGACATTAACCATACCATGAGCACACTGTCTGTAACTCTAGACTATTGCAGTATTGTTATGGAAAAACACTAGAAGGAAACATAGATTGTCTATCTTTTCATACAGTAAGTCACTTTTGAAATGAGTTATATTTTCCTGAGATCCCTATGTTTGGAACAATCATTATTTTTCCCTACACCTAACATTAAAATTAGTGGCAACGTTCTCAAGGCATCAGTTGCACAAAAGCTTGCAAATTGTACATTTTTAATTATGTATCATTTATCTTACTTATCCCATTAATCTTATTGCATGGATCTCTCCAGCAAGATATTTAACTGCTAAGATTGTTCATACATTAGATATCTATCAAAACAACTTATTTAACATATATCAAGATGTGATACAGTTATTTTAATAACATAATTTACTTAATGACATAATTTGTTATTTTACTAACAGATTAATAGCAAGACTTTCTAAAGTATACACAGAATCCTCATTACAAAATATCAGAACTGACAATAAATATCCAAGAAGTTGGATGAAGAAAATATTGTGAAAGGGCAGGATAATCCGAAGTGTATTTTTCTTAGATAAAAAGTGCTGTGTCAAATCTGAGGAGGTCATTGTGTCTAGTCTTGCTTCGTGCTGTGCTCTTCTGTATTAATGGACTTTTTCCAGCGTACTACGCAATGTGCCAAGTGTTTGAGGATATTAAATTCTAACTGTCACAAGCAGTTGTGCACTGCAGATTCAGAGCTGAATGCAAACACATCTGGTTTTAGATGCTTTATAAAGATCTTCTGGACTGATAAGATTAACTTTCCAAAATATGTAAGGCAAACAAAAGAGGTAAACACTACAGATGTGGCTCGGCTTTTCTGCAGTCCTAATAACCAGAATTGCCTGAAATTCCACGAAAGTTCTACTGCAGAACTGAAGACAACAAGAATTTTGACTGAAACTGGACTATGGGATGTGGACCACAGTAATTAGAGAGAGAAACACCCCTTTGGCCTTTTGATCATGTTTTTACTCTGTGCGCACTTTTCTAAAATGATTACAAGCACCCTGCTATATTTTGTAGGCAGGAAGCCTGAAATAGAAGATCTTTTCCTAGCAGTCAGCACTGATTTTAAAATTCAATCTTATTAGTTACAGTTAGAGCTACAGACATGCAACTAAACGTAAAAACAGGTACTAGACATTACAGATATCACTCATTCTGTCAGTAGACTTCAACAGCATACTCAATAGCTTTCTACATTTTGCTAACATTTATGATGTCATTTATGTCATTATGATGTCATTTACAAGTGACATTTTGTTAGCTAAAATTGTGTATTTAGAAAAAATATCATGAACAGCCAGCATATATCCAGCTGCATGTGAGTGCTTGGGCGTATTGTCACCGAAGTTAGGTAGTTGTCTTTGATGTTCTCTCCCATTTTGAGGCCTTTGGGCTTCCAGCATCAGCTGTTGCATTAGCAATCACTCCTGGGTGTGCCTGATGTTAAGAACCATCCTCGAATCACAATTTCTATGATCTAAGGATGAATCTATGCTACCTCGCAAAAGTGCTGGGAGCTCCAAAAGGCAGTAATACTTCCAAAACACTCAATTTTGTGAGAGAAAGAGCATGCATGGATACAGAGCTTTTATAGGTTACTTTTAGTATAATCCTTTTCTAGCTGATAAGCTTTAAAGAGAGCTGTTTGACTTGCTTATATTCTGCCATGGCCAAACGGTCACTGGCTGGGTGGTGTCTCAGCAGCACGGCACAAAGGCTGGCAGGGAGGGCGAGTGCCCGGCCCCGGGGGGACAGCTCAGGCCCAGCGGTATTCGGGCTGTGGGAACTTGTGTTAGGTAGAGAAGGGCTGATTGCAGGCGTTGCATAGGGGAGCAGTGTTATAGAGGAGCTGTGTGGAGGAGCACAGGGAACGGGGCAGGACTCGGGACTCCTGGGTTCATCTGCTACATCAGTTTGTACATCAATGACATCAGTTGTTGCTCTGTGCTACTGATTCCCATTTGATTTTTATCAGGTTAATGCAAATGCAAACTCTCTGGCAGGGAACGGAGCTCACTCTGTGCAGGGTCAACCCCTGGCACATGAAGCTCCCAGATTTCAGCTGCTGCTGCTCCAGGCTACTGCAATGCAAACTAATTACAACGAGAGACAACATTTATGGCATAATCCCCAGGCAAGCGCCATGTCCTGCTTCTGCGTTCACACGACATGCACATCGGGACCTTGACCCACGTGGGGAGCTACTCAGTGCTCCTGTAAAAATCATCACCTTCCTCCTTCCAGCATACCATCTAACCGTGTATGTCTGCAAAAATTACATCTTCTTTTTGCCTATTTCTAGTGATCCAAAGCCCAGAATGTGTTGGCCATATTTAGCAAAAAAATAAAACTGTCCTCATCATGCTGCATTTAAAAACTGTGGTGAGTGTTGCTGCTGACTTCAATGCAGAAAGGACGATGCTGCTTCTTTCTGCCTGTGCTGGATCTGTGGCTGTTGTGCTGCTGCCCTTGAAAACCCAGCACTAAGTCAAAGCCTTTAAAGCAAAGAGCTCTGTGCACCAGCAAACAAATGCCAGCAAAAACTAAAAGTAGCATTTCTGGGCAGTTACAAGACCAAGGAAAATAAAGATAATATTGCAGAGGAAAGAGAGGGAGCTGTTACAGCGCTAGGGTGTTTTCTAGTGACAATTTATATTTAACCTACTTAAATAAACTGTAATGGTCATTGTGTGAATGCAAAAAATGGATTGAAAGTTTCCATTTGATTAAATAAGGAGAAGAAATTACCCTGTGGCTAGTCTGTACATTCACTGATCAACAGCGAAATCTCAATGGAAACTAGTGACCCGCCGCTGTCAACACACGACTAATTTGAACTGAACTTAAAGGGGCCGGTCACGCAAGGGCCGCTTTGGGTATTTATTTAACGTCACTTGCAAGCACAGCTCTTTGCCTGGCTCACGTTGCTTCCTGCGCAGCGGTGGGTGAGACACGCCGGCTCGGGCTGTGCAAGTGCATTGAACAGTACCGGCTCTCGCCAGGTACCGGGGCGCGATCGCCGGCCGGAGGGGTCCCTGCACCGCATCGGTGTCCTTCCCCCTCCACCCTGCCCGGCACCCACTGCGTCTCCTTCCGTTGTCCAAGCACCCCAGGAACAGCAGAGCTGACTGCTCTTCTCACACCTTGGGAAATCCCGGGGGACTTACTGGCTTGCCAGGGGGACCCGCTCGGTATAGAAAGACAAGGCTTAGCCTAAGCTCTTCCAAGCTAGAATTCCTGACGTGTTGTCCTGCATTAGGCCTTTGGGAGACTTAAAAATGGAAATGACAAAATCAGGTAATTGCAGATCTTTTTCCTTCTATCTCGCTAAATTTTGCCATCCTTTTGCAACAACTTTCCCTAAATAGACCATTGCCAATACGGAAAATACATTTCCAGAAGAATATTCAGTAGAATACTCTGCTCTCAGCTTTCCTCCAGACAGAAAGCGCGCTGACGGAGAAATATTTAACCCATATGAAGAATTTTAACATAAACAACATAAACAGCCAACCGTCCTCCCACTGGGTGCTCAGAAACTTAGTCCAAGTATTTTCCTTTATTTTAAGATTCATTATCTAGCACATGAAAAATGCTCGCTTCGTTTAGAAGAAAGTTGTTGTGGAGTTCTTGTTCTTCCTGCGTTTACTGGAAACTTAAGAATACTTTGCTTTCTCCTCCCAATATTTATTGGCTCTTTGAAATCCATTACTAAATTCAAAGGGAGACATAACAGCAAGGCTGCTCCTAAGTAACTTTTCCATGCCTTTTTGCAGGAACTGCTTATTTTCCGTGCTCTTAAATCTCTACATTTGCCCTGCAGAAATGCAAAATCTTTCTCCCTTGGGGAGTTTTGGCTGAAGAAGTCTCTGCCATCCCTTTGAGGCAGTTTCCTGTGTTACTTTTATCTAGGAGTGGGGTTAAAAAAACCTAACAATCTCTTTGATTTCAGATTTCCCCACAGATCCTATTTTTTAAGTTTCATTCTTACAACTTTCTTTTCAGACCTTCATTTTCATCAGCTTTGTAAACTCTCTGGATCATGTGAATCTCCTGGCTTTTAAAATCATCTCCATCTCGGCTCAGTGTCTGCATTTTTTTTCTGCCTTTACTTTTTGCAAGTGCAGAGCCAGAAAGGCGCAGTGGTCGTGGTCGTGAGCCTCCTTTGTGCACGTGGCTGCCGGTCGCGGTGTCAGCCCAGCTTCCCGCGGTGCAGCATCTTCTGCTGTCACCAGAGCCCCGTGTGCGGGGAAAGCTGGATGCCACGAAGGCAGAGCCGTGGCAGCCATGCGTGCAACCCACACCCAAAGATCAATGGGGGGGGGGGGGGGGGAAATCCATCTCTTTTTTCCTTTGTAATACTGTGTGACACTAGGAGTTTACTTCCAAAGGTTTTGGTTGCTGTGCCTCTATTTTTCCCTTGCTGGAGAAGAAAAAGGAGTGACGACCAGCGAGGATGAAAAGGAGGAGGGAGGAAAAAGCTTCTCTCTTTTGCTTTGACATTTGACAACATCAGTTCTCAAGCACAATTTTAGGGGAAAAACCCTCAGATTTGTCCTGGCTTGTGAGTACCTCTGTAAAGCTGATGTTTTGGGTAAATCACTTCCTGGGAATCCTAGTGTGTGTCACATTTCCCTGAAGTTGTTTTTAATGCCGGACGTGTTTCAGAGGAAATTAGCAAGTTTTATTCTGCATCAACAAGCAAAAGGAGATATTTTAGTTGTGCAATTGCAAGCACTGTTGCAAAAGAAAAGCATAAAGTAAGAAAATGCTTTTACAGATCCTATTCAGCAGCAAAGCTCCTCTTTAATTCTTCTAGCACTTTAGCTTGCAGGGGCCAAGGTCAAACCTCTCGTTTCCCCGACTATTTCTAGTGTTACTTAGAGCCCCTAGGGTTTTTATCTCTTTTTCCTTGTGTTGTTAAATATAGAAGTCCTCTGTCTCATTTCTTTTTTTCGCTCTTCAAATTCCTTCTTGTTTTTTAGTTTCCTCCCTGCTGACAGTCAGGGAGGAGTGCATTGCTCCCCTCGTCTTGGAAGCTTCTCTGAATTTGCAGTCCCATCGCTTTCCTCAGTTAGTGCATAGCCTGAGAAGATCACATTTTCAAAACCATCATGATATTTAAAAAAATCATTAGACACTGACAATACATACATATTCTAAACTCAGGCCTCCCAGTTTGCTTTTAGCTTTACACAGTGCCCACATATGACAAACTAATAATAAGGATTGTAGGTAATAACTCAGTTATAACTGAACTGGCTTGAGAGGAGTTTTTCTAAATTACCTTCTTCACCGTGGGAAAGGCAGCAAGCTACACTGGGGACTGGGTAATAACTCACAAATTGGACTGTGCCCTGTCTGAAGCAGCTTTCAAGACAGTGTCAAGGCACATGTGTTAAGAACAGTCTGTCTGCTCAGAAAAAGAACAGAGCCTCGTTTGCTAGCAGGTGAAGGGGGAACAGTTTTATGCCATGGAAAATGAGGCTCTGACACTGGAGTTTACTGGAGTAAACTGCACTGTCGATATACTAATAAAAAAAGGGAACATTGGCTGTGAGTACAAGGAGCATATTGACCTCATGGAGTGAAACTCAGCTTGGCTGGGAGAGCTTGAAGAATCATTAACTAAAACAAGAACATTTTACTAGACCTTTTGTATCACAATCTGAAAGAATGGTGGGGAGAGGTGCAGATTTCCAGTCCTGGGGGGCACTAGTCCTTAAAAGGATGGGCACAGTCAGTACCTGGTAGATTTTGTACTTTTTACCTTCATATGCTACATTGTCTATGAAGTTTTAGTTACTGGCATCATTTATTGTGCTCAGTACAACTCTTTGACCTCTGAGAGAAAGGTAAAAATGATCTGAAGCCTGTCCTCAGTGCTCAGAGACACAGACCACTAATTCTGGTTTTCAACAGTCTGTGTGGTTATTGGTGCTCAAAACACGGGGAAAAACTAAAGAAAAGCTGGATGGACAAGCTCAGAAGGCAAAATTGAGGATGATGCTGGCGCTAAAGACAAAGTAGTAACTTCTGGATTAAAGCTGTTTTCTTGAATTGTTTCTATGAGGTCAGCCCGAAAAGCATTACCATTTACTTGGAACTATAAACCCACTTGTAAAATGGCCTCAGAGCATTTTCACTGAGAAAAAAAAAAAAAATTGTTACCAATGAAGTGGGTTTTTGGGAAGGGGGCTGGAGCTAGAGACCCTGCCAAATGCTGAGGCCCTGTCGTTCTCTTTGTGGTTTTGATTCATCAGCACGTGGTAACATGAGTATCACGTTAATGACAGCCTCAGGCAGCTGGACTCCGCTTTCTGATGGCCAAGATGCAGTCCCTGTCCTGCTGGTAACACATCTTCAGAGCTGTCACACCAGCTCATGTCATGGCAATTACAGATGTTAACAAGCTACTAACTAATGTCACAACTCCCGATGGATCTAGGATCCATCCTTTGGTGACGAGGATCACCAAAGAGAGTGTCTTACAAGAGTCACACACACAGAAAAATCACTTCAGGCTGATGTGCAAACTTTCATTCTAAAAAGCAAGGCCTGAGGTCTGCAAGCATTTCTCTGGAGTTACTCATCTGCCTAACTTCAGGCATGCACAGATTACGGGCTTGCAAGATTCAGATCTCAGAAGCAAAATACTGAAAAGAATACACAGCATAGGTGAGTATGATACTAATTTATGTCAAAACTAGAAATTTCTAGGCAGGCACAGACTTTTTTTGAGGACATGGTATTTCATCATAAGTGTAAGAGTAAAAATATTAATAGCAAAATCAGTGCCAACAATTCTGAAGTATCCACTATAAAGGACTCCCACTGAAAATTATTTAAACTCAGAGGAGGAAAAAGAATGCAGCCATAAACTGTAACAAGTGGGAGCTTAACAACATTTGAGAAGTACTTTGTAAAATCAGATTTCATGTCCTTTCTTTCAGTTATTTTCAGTCGGAACAAGTAGGTAAGCTTTTTGCCTGTGCCTGTGTGTTGTGCCCTTATCCATCCTTTCTTCTACTCTCCTTCATTTGCATCTTCTATAAGAAAATAGTTAGAGGAAGAAGTAGGAAGAGGATTAAATAAATAGCAAGCCTCGTATATCTCAACAAGACAGCTCTATAAAAGGGAATTACTCAGCAGCATTGAGAATACATCAGAAAAAAACAAATCTAGGATTTACTGCCCTCGTCAGCTATTTTTGATGAATCAGATCCAAAAGCAAAATTTGACCTCTGGCGTCTGCAAGAAAGAGCAGTGCTTAGTCCTATACCTGGGAACAATAATGCTTCAGGCTGGTACAGCAGTGTGCCTGCTGCTTCTTTTGCGGTCAGCCTCTGTGCCAGAGCCACACATGCTAGAGAAACACTGTTCTTAGACTTTTTCAGGGACCTTTCTGCATTGCTTTTGGCCTGCCGGCTGGCAGGGTGCAGTCTGTCCTGCTGCTCTGCTGCCAGCATGTTCCTCGAACATGAGGAACGTACGATTTGTGGAGCATTTACTGGGGCCTTGATATTCACCTGTGAGCCACATCTTTGGGAATTACTGCTTGAGGTGCATGTGGTTTAATATCCACCAACACATCATGCAGAAGGTTAACCTGAACATAAGCAGTAAGGAATGGCACATTGTCATGTTCAGTCTTCATGCCATCCTGCAGGAGAGTTGCATTTCCATTTAAATGCCAGGCAGGAAAACAGCATATTGAGCAAAGCACAGGTGTCCAGTCAATCTATTTCAGTTCAATATTCTTATTTGAAAGGATTACTGTGGGCAATGTAGAAAGCAAAATAGCCTGCAGCTTTCAGTCCTGTTCTCTTCCTAAATGATCCTGAAAAATTTTATTGATTTAAGCTATTTCCTCCATTTAGGCTGAGCTCTGAATTGCTTATGATGAAGTGCCGGGGTGCTGAAGTTTGAAATATCACAACATTTTACAATTGTGTACAATTTGTGAAGATGGACTACTTGAACTAAACAGGGAGGGTCATTTTGGCTGCAAGGTGGGGGTCTACCTAGTGATTTCTCCTTCCTCACAGACATACCAAAGTCCCACTTCTAACTTAACATCTAGATTAAATGAAACAATAAATCTCATCATCAGACTTGAGGACTGAGGAGAGCCTTCGTAGGGTGTCAGCAGGGAGAACTAGGGCTAGGGTTAACCAGATCAAGAAGGATTTACAGTTCTGGGTAACTTAGCTGACCACCAGGGACAGCACAATGGGTTTCTACACAGGCAGTGTAGAAAGACAATTGTCTTCAGAGGGGAATTCAGCACCAGAGCATGGTTTGGGCATCCCAATTACCCCTCTGCAGGTGTCATCTTTCTCTATGGACTAAAATGGGGCCTTAGTTCCCTTTAAGGAAAACAGCCTTAGTTGGGAGCTGGAAGTGAGGTAGTATGATCATCTCTGAAGAGAACACTAAGATGCTGAAAGAAGAAGCATGCATTGACTTGATGTGCCTGCTGCCAGGTCACCAGGGTGAAAGCTGACTTTCCAAGGTCAGGGACAGTTTATAGATATTTTCTGGCTCTTCTGGTTGAGCAGAGAACTGAAGGGAAGAGTAGGAGCATGGCAACCTTGGGGAAAAGGGGCAAAGGAATTGAGTACAGCATGAGAAAACTTGACCCGCTCCTGGTTCATAGCTTCTGATCCTGGATTCAGTGTCTGGTTGTATATTAAAGCACCATTTCTCAAATGTGCTTTGTCATGAAAAGGCTGTTACGGGAAGCTACAAGAAAAAAGTTGCAGTGAGCAGAACGCTGACTCCAGTCCAAAGATGGTCACACAGTCCCCCAGGTGTGTGTGTACAAATGACCTTGCTCAAAACAGGGCTCGAGTGAGACGGGAGATCTGCAGCCGCCTAAATTTGCTGCCTCGAGCTTCACTCACCCGAGCCTCTTGTTAACCACTGTTTTGGAACAGTTGCCTGGATACCACAAGAGTCTGGCTTCAACTTCAGGCAAGTTAATTTGACATTAAAACTTGACAATTCCAACTGTATTCCCAGATCAAGACACACTTGCGGATGAAAACCACAACACTGGTAGACATCAGCATTAAATCTTACTCGAATGAACTAACCCTTCGTCAGAGACCTGGTTGAGCCCCCCTCTTCTTACTCCCCACGCTCTCTCAGATTGTTGCAGTAAGACCCACATACTAAATTTCACATGCCCTTGGCTTGCCAGCCCTCACAGCTAGGCCGAGCCCCGTGTCCGTCTGTCTCCAGCCTCTGCTGCCTGGTGGGTGCTCCAGGTGCAAGTGGACATTTGCCCGTCCTTAGCGGTGGGGCACTGCAGTTTAGAAGCCCGGGCTGCAAAACTAGTGGTGTTGCACCCTCTGTTCTTGCATGTTTTTTAGGAAGCCACTTAGGATATGAGCTTTGTGGCTCACAGTTTGTTTCTTTAAGGACTTATGTTAATGAAGGCAAACAGACACTCCTCTAGGACATTCTGACTTAATCACCCAAGAACAAAAACTAACAAAAATGGGATCCTGTGAGGAACCTCCCCTCCCACTCTCTCTCTCCCACCACATTTGAAGTCTGCCTGGGTCCAAGTTGGCAGGATGCCCTGAATCCACTGGTACTGACCTTCTTGGGCTCAAATAGGTAAAATGGCTGAAGACCAATAATAAAACATTTATTAGTCTTTTGTAGATTGCTGTTGTTTTTTTTTTAGCTAAATTACCAACCCATATAATTCCTCTGCTGTTGATATACTCAGAAACATAGATTGGAGCTGATATACTCAGAAACATAAACTGTATTAGAGGTCACTTTCTGTGAAAGTGTTCATTTATTACAAATTTACCAGACTAAGTCTTGCATTCTTTAATCAGATATTACTACCAAGGAGAACAATGGAAAGGGGCCTTACTTTAGTGAAAATCAAACCACTCTTTCATTGTTTTCTGATTAATGTATCTCCCTTGACTTGGAATGAGAGAGATTTTCTCTCTCATCCCAGCTGCTGAAAAATGTGGCCATTATTTCCCCTGGGAATCATTTAAAATGAAGGGTGTAACGTAGCCTCTGAGAAAGAATACCCTAAAAATAGTGCTGCAGACAACATTTTGATAAGCTTTATCAGATGATGAAAAATTGTTTTCCTGTGCTGTGCAGTCATGGAGAAAACTATGAATCTTGATCTTGACAGATCTGGAAAAGAGTGAAGGCAAAACTGAGAAAGGAATAGGTATTTAAGGGACAGCTTTCACCCTTGAAGATTTGAGTCTCTGTCTCTCACTTGGTCTGGATAAAAACTGTCCGCATCTTCAGATATTTCTGGTGCTCCTCCTTGTAATATCTAATCATATAAGAAAGTGTAGTTGAAGTATGCTTTTTTGAGTCATATTGACAGACTGAAGCAACAAACATGTCACAACAGGCTATTTTTTAATGCCACGCACTTAAAAAAAAAATCACTTTTAATGAAATCTTGTCCAAAAAGAACTCTTAAAAAAAATGTAAAGAAAAAAAGTCCCTTACCTATTTGAAGAAAAATGGCATTTTTCACTTAGGCTTATTCAATTATCAACTAAAAGTCCAGATTGCTAAATCAGCTGGAAGAAGGGTGGGTTTGATCTCAGGAGGCTGCCTTATGCGGCTTTGCATTTCTGGAGACTTGATGGATCCAAGGTGTCTCTCTCCAGTTTCCAAGCTTCTACTATATGTTTACATTTGTCCAGTTTTACTGCCTACAGATTTTTCAAGCTACCTTCTTTTTCACTGTGAAACATTTTGCAATTTATGATTTCTGGAAAAATCTTTAGATGAAAAATTAGATGAAGCAAAACTGATGAAATTGTTTGGCTTTGTTATCATCACCCAAAGGAAAAAACAACTAGTCCGTTTTTTAGATGAAAAACATAAGAAGATGAAAACGTGACTTAGCACCATTTTATGGTCACCTCATACAATGTGTGTTTCTTAGCTTGTGTTTTTCTTTCCCTCTTATTGCAAGAAAAAAAAAAAAGAAGTAGTTATTGCAAAAAGATGATAAATTACCTTAAATGGATAGCTGAAGATTTCCCTGTTGGTAAATCCCAAGTGGAATAGAGCCAGGCAGTGTTGACAGCTCTGCGGTGCTTGTTCTTGTCCAAAGGCAGAAAGAAAAAGAAATAAAGAGAGAAAGATAAAGGAAGAAAGAAAGAGAAAGAAACAGAAAGAGAAAGAGAAAGAGAAAAAGAAAGAGAAAGAGAAAGAGAAAGGGAGAGGAAGAAAGAAGGAGAGAAAGAGGGAAAGAAAGAGAAAGAAGAGAAAGACAAAGAAAGACAGAAAGACAAAGACAGAAAGAAAGAAAGAGAGATAGAAAGAGAGGGAGAGAGAGGGAAAGGAAGAGGGCTTAGCTATCCCTAGGAACGGGGAAGTGCAAACATTCTATGGAAAAAATGAAACATCAAATGGCAGCTAATTCACATCTGCGCCTGTTTCAGGTAGGCAACTTCTTTACATGGAAAACACTTTTTACAAATAATACTGTCCCTTTTTGATAACATACATAGAAAAAGCACTATATTTAAAAGCCTTGTTGTGGGGAATTTCAGATTTGGGAGGAAAGCATGCAAATGGAAGTTGCTAGACGTTACCACGTGCAACACTCAACCTTGCCTATAGATATAAACACAGTAAAGGTCAAATAGCGCAATGTTTTATGTGCTAATTATATATTTGCAATTTTTAAAAATAAATTGAATGGTCAATATGTATTTTATATGTATATTATAGGGCTTCAACTGTACAATTTTTAAGAAGACATACACTACAGTGTCCTCACCAAGGTATCAAAAATCAATATCCTAGGGGGAAAATATAAGGAAGTTGTAATTCCCTATCTGACATCAGAACAATGAACTTATCTTTATTGGGTAAAGGTAAAATAAACAGACCATTTATAAATTACTATACAAAGATTTGGAAAGACAGACTCATTGTTTATTAACCAGGAATGGTAAAGGCTGCATCCGTCAGGACACCTGCTGACAGAATTGCTTCTCAATGTACCTGAAAAAAATCTATATTTAGAAAAGAGTAGTATAGTTTTCTTCTAATTTGAAAGACCAGGAAGAAATAAGTCAATCTTGTAAAGAATCCCTAAAGCAGTGCTGCAGTTTTATTAGCGCTATTTTTTTTTACCAATATTAGTGTACAGCGAAAGTTAAAAAAATAGAGTTTTGCTTTTTAAAGAAAGGAACTGCTATTAAAAGATGTTGATGTTCTATTAAATTTCCTGCAATCAGACTAGCAAAACAGGAGGTCTAAAGGCATAGTGAGAGGAGATTTTGTTCCCAGTGGAGAAAAGATTTTTAGCATCATTCAGTCATTAGCATTCTTGTGTGATGTTAAGATTCCTCATCTAAATGTGTTCCAATTCTGTGTGATGCAGAATAGGGAGGTTTAATCTCAAACCTTGCATCTAAAGATGCCTTTCTATAGTGAGGACATATAATCCTGGCCCACAGCTGTGCAGTGGGGTCTCCACAGTATAGTGCAGGATGAATACATCTAACCAGCTGTGCATGATATACTCTGTCAGGGCATCCATGCAGAGTGGATGTGGCTGGAGAAACCCGGCAGAAATATGGCAGCCCTCATCCAACCATGGAATTGAATTCAGACTTTAAAGGCCTCATCTTTAAACTTAACAAAGAGCACTAAAGAAGTCGACGGTAAACATATATTTTGTAATTGTTCTTCTACTCTCCAAAATTAAAGAGAATATTGAGGTTTCAATTGAGCAAACATCTTCACAAAAAATTAGGTGGTCCCTGTGGGAAATGTTCATGTCATTAAACAAACAAACACCAGAAAACGTCACATTTTTACCATAAGTATTTTCTATTTTGAAATATTATTACAGTATTACATTAGTTACCGTAGCTGGAGTTCATCTCTTTCCCATACGGGCTTCTCCGTGGTCTGAACTTTGCAGGACATTGCCCTGGACGCACCGCGGAGGTTTGGCGGAGGAGATGTGCTGCATCACGCAAGATGGGATGTGGCAAGAGAGACTGCCCATGGCAGGACAGGCAACGTGAAGCACCAACGCTGCTCTGCCTGGTGGGCATAAGCAGAGGCAATTCAGTGCTTAGGAGCTGGCTGAAAAGATTTTGATTGTTCAATAAACTTTTTGAAATACCTACTAGATGTCTCCCCTTCGTTTCTCCAAGCATACGCGTAGGTTTTCTGACCTTCTGTCCTGCTTGTCAGTCTGCCATCTGCCCTGCTCATGGTTTATGAGCGATTTTAGCTGATAAAGAGTACACTGCAACACAGGACCAAGTCATGTCACAGCACAAAGAACAAAGCAAGCATCATCCTTCATCTGAAGGAAAAAAATGTAAACTGCATGTCAGGCATGAATGACAGTAAAAAAATGACATGATTTGATATCATTGCGACTTAGATATTCAGAAGGAACTTGCAATCCAGAAGCACTGCAAAGATCTCAGTCTCTTTAACAAAACTGGCTGATACAGCCTTGAAATAGAATTGCTTTGCTGGAATCAAAGGCAGCTGAGGGACTGCACAGCACTCGGGCATTAGGGATGGGGCGGGCAAGCACGTCCAGAAAAGAATAATAGCTAAACTTGAACTTCTTTAAGAGTCTTTAAGAGTCAATAGTATGGTCCAACATATAGGCAAGCTGGGAGACTTGGGATATCATCCCGGGTCTGCTGCTTCCTTCCAGTGTGACCTTTTGTCGCTGTTTGTAATAATGGTTGCACATGTTGTAAGATGCTTTGAAAACTAGCAATAGCCAGGTATAAGTTCTATTTCCTTACATTGTTGGATGCTTATTTTATATTTCTGACAGGTAGAGAACAGGTAGAAGCAACTGAATTTAGTGACATTATATGTTTATGTTATAAATTAATTTTTCGAACTGAGGTTTAACATGAGGAATCATGCTTTGATCCAAAAAGCAAAGATAAAAGTGTATTTTTAATGTTTTTGTTTTCAAGTAGAGTAACAAATATTTTTATTGAAACGAAAACATTAAACTAGGAGGTAAGAAAAAGGCCTAAATTTAGATCTAGATATAACTAAGTATCACATAATCTCCCTCTACATGACTTATGCATGCTAATGTATCTCATAACTCTCTGTAACTTAAGTCTTCTGATCTGGAAGCAAGCCTGGGATAAACTTACTTCTGAAGATAATGTCAAGTAAATTTCTTATAGGTTATAGTCTGAAAAATTTTAGAATAATTACTACCCAATGGAAAATCCTATGGATTTGAAATAACACCTTTGCTTTCAAAAAGAACTGCTCATGCTCTAGTACAAAACTCGGTCTATCTGCCCAATGACATGAGACAGCCAATTGCACTAATGTCACTGCTATTGCAGAAAAGCTTGCTTGTTCCTGTTCCCTTTTCCTTTGTCTCCTCATCACCCATAATCTTGTGAAATGTTGACCTTCAAGTAGTGAACTCAGAAAATTGTCCTTTGATAGCAAGTTTTCTCCTTGGGTACTGGCCATGATTATCCGAGATTTCTATTCAGCCTCTGAAATTCAGAATGTCATACACATTTGAGACAAGCCAATTTACGTATAATGTTTGCATCAGTTTGATTCAGGAGGTGAAAATTTACTACAAATTACATTGATACTCCTAAAAGCTGTTGTGAAAAATATTGACCAAATGCTCTACTTTTACTGATTGCCTGTGTGTATGGATGAGCTCCTAACGCCTTACTTGTCCTGATTATGGAAACGTACATTTATCACAGCCAACCTATAGTGTTGCCTCCAAACAGAAGCTCCTTGAAAAAGTGTGAGGAAGATGAAGGGGTTGTCCGTTGAAGGGACTGATGGTTGCGATTTGTTGTTGGAAAGGCAGAAAAAAAAGAGGAGAGAATGGAGCAGAAGCTCCAAAAAGTAAAAGAAGTTCATAAAAGAAAAGAGAAGGAAAAGAACCAGCTTCAGTATTTCAGCTCTGTAACCTGGCCTAAGCGTCAGCCTTCAGAGTGGCATTTGAGTATTATTCATCCCCACTGTGAGCTGGGAGAAAGATAAAACAATAGGAAAATAACAAGCAGACACTCACCAGAGAAATGTTTTCCATTTGTAGCAGGGTTAGAAACAAATAATCAGAACAAGAATCTGTGCAACTTTTGCTTTTTCCACAAAGCTTTTCCTGCCAAAAAACTTAATGTCACATGGATCTGGTAACACTCCCAGCCCGGAGCAGCCACCGGGCTGCCGCGGCGGGTCCCTCCAGAGAAGACCCGTGCTATGGGCGCACGTGGGCTGCAGCATGCTGGCCTCTCCTGGGCTTTCCGTCACTCCTCCAGCCCATTTACCCCAGAGTGCCCAGATCGCAGGCCTGCTGTCTCCTGCCCTTTCACTGAAGGGCACCCGTTGGATCCCACTGCCTTAGGCTCTTGGACTAAGCTGATGCTAAATCTGTGATTACAGCTCACTTCTACAGGTGTTGCTGACAGCTAAGGGTATGGGAGGTAACACGTCCACAGCAACTCCCTGATCACCTTCATAAGAGGTGTTAGGGAAGGCAACAACTTTACACCGGTTACAAACCCAAGAGCTAGTTACCTAAGCTAGCAAAAGAAATGTACAGATCGAGGCAAAAGAGGAAAACATCTGCACGCAGTTCCTTGCTCCCTGAAGCGTGATGGCAGTTTTGTCTACCTGCCACAACCTCTTTGTCCTCCTGAACAGAAAAAGTGCATTTCTAACAGATAGCAGTTATCCCTATGGCTTCTGCATAACTTCCAGATCAGAGAGCAAATCTAGTTTTTATAACAAAACATCATGGTATTTACCTTTTAAAATTACTTGTACATGTAACAAGGCAAACACGCCAGAGCAAAGCCATGATCTTGATTGCAGATCAAAAAATAAGTGGACCGCAGCTTAGCTCTGGCGTCTTACAAGCTGCAAATTCCATCATCCTCCAGTGTGTAGGAGGCAAAAATCTTGCAAAAGGCAAAACCTGGGAGAGTCTGAATCTTGAGACAATCATATAGTAGATCAAGGAATTTAAACAAGAGAGAAACACAACTACCCTGGAAGGCAACCACTGCATGATAGTGGTGCCTAGCTACCACAGCACACAAAACTACAGCCCTGATCCTACAGTGCTTTGGGTGCAATCTGGGTGTAACTGCGTCATGGATTTTCACAGTTTGGATGCACTCTCAGAGGTATGTGTAGAGGGAGGGGCAGATGGCAAAGTTGTGAGGTCTCCATTGCTGAATGGAGGCATCCTCATCAGCAACCATATAGTGAAAAAGCTAATTATCAGAATAGAAAGTTTATTCTGAAGTTGGCTTTTTGATTTAACAGGTAAGATTAACTTTAATACTTCCTGGCTATCTGGACTAGGTAAGCTCAGCCACTCAAAAGCTGTTGTAAGTGAAATGAAACAATTGCGCACATAGTTCAGTCAAGGTCCTACTTCAAATCAGATGAATGTGCTTGGAAGGCTTTGTTGCTCAGTTACTTATCTAGAAAAAGGCATAGGCAATCCTTCAAAATGTACATGTGCACACAATACGCTTATCTGGAAATAGTTGCCCACATAATACTCAGCAATATGAAATTACTATGAATAGCCTTAATATTTGCAGCTCTCTTAGATTTACTAATGCCTGTATTGAACACCAATACAAACAATTAGCTTTCAGCAGGCTTCCCACCAGGCAGTGTGGAAACAAAGGTAAAGGATGGTTCCTTCCTCTCGCCATTGTGCTTAAAGATGCGGAACTGAGCTTACTTAGCCACTTTTGTTAGCAAGATTTCACACTAAAAACTTTTCCCCTTCATAACCAGCATGAACTCAGAGAGACAGCAAAGATATTAATAAAAATATGCAACATAATCCATACAGCATTCTTTCTCTTCTGTTCTCCTTCGGGAGAGCATGGTATGTCTCCAGTCTAAGAGTTTCTGTAAATCAGATGATCCTTGTAACTCCAAGCAATCCTTTTGCTTAAATTGTTGTCAATGTGATCCACAAGGTGTAGGATAGAAAGCAGAAATGGAGCTGTACTGTATTTGCACTGCACTCCAAATCAAGAGGGAATGGAAAAATAAAGAGTCAGACTGGAAAAATAAAATCCCTGTTTCTAAACAGTAAGAGCTGTGAGATATCCACTGTTTTGGTTAGTATTTTTTCCATGTTAAAAAACAGTATTTGTTTTAAATTGTATTTATAGAAGGCATTCTGTTATTTTGCATTTTACTATGCCTTTAATTTTAATTGATGATAAATATTATGCGGTAGAGAGGGGGTGTAGCGAAACCCTTTCTGCATGGTAAGTTGTAAGTGACTAATTTAGTTTTTGCTTACAAAGCTCAGAAGCGTGTTTTGCTGCCCACTGCTGCCCATCGCTATGCCTGGTGTGGTTTCCCAATGTTGCTGCTCAATTACTTCTTTCCATCTTGCTATAAGAATATGATACGTTAAGTGCATCATATACTATCGTGTGGGTAGAGAGACAGCAGCAATGAACTGAGCTGTGCCTGAGATGACAGTGTGTTTTCCACACTTGGCCCAGCAAGAAACCCATGGGTAAGTGATCCCCAGCAGAGAGTCCCTCTGCCCTAGCAGAGATCACGTTGCATTCAGGGAAGAGTATGAGGAGCAAATTATGGAAAATCTGCAAAATCCTCCTACCCCGATGACCCCAGTCTTACTTCTTGTCCAGGAAAGCAGGCTGCTTCCTCGCTGGGATGATTGAGGGCATAACACTTCAGCTATAAAAGATCTTCTTTTTCCATCTTCAGAATCACTGGACTCCCACGAGGCCTCTGAGTATTTTCATAATTATTTCCAGTTTCTAATATTTCTTGTAAATAGAGACTCCTCAGCGGCACTGACACTAACAGACTAAACAGGGCTTGACCACTGGCGCTCAGCTGTCCGCTCGGCTCAGCTCTGCTGCCTGGCACAGGTTTGGCCCAGGGACGACGTCACCTCCCAGGCAATGCCCGGTGCCTTTGGGGCCAGCCTGGTACAGGAGCTGTTCCTGGGAGCGAGCGTGGGTGACACCGCTCTGCTTAAGGAGGAGGACGGTTTAGCTGCGTGGGCTTTGGCCAGGCCTGCCATGCTGGACAGCCTGCCCTCAGCACGGACAGGCAAGCACGGGGGATTTCATTTATTAGCACAGACACAGACCACTGGGCCCAGTGTGATGCCCAGTGACAAAATTATCTTTTATGTTTTTTTTTTTTTTAATTTCAGCTTAAAATGTTGAAAAAAATCTGGGGGCTGTGCTGCATATTTTATGTGTTTTTATGGTATGAAGCAAAGGGTAGATGTTGCATGTTCTGGGCTGTAGCATGAGAGCAAGTGAGGCTGCCTGCAGGTGCAAAGGCTGCCAGGAGACTGTTAGATGGTTGTGCAAGAGGAGGGGGCCAAACTGGGCAAGTGTCACCTTCCTGGCTACTGGGAGGGGGCCCAAGAGTGCGGCACAGCTCTAGAACCACATGCACACTATGTTTCAGAGGGAACCAGTAGGTCTCCTCCAAAAGAGAGGTTAGGAGTGAACTCAGACTGGTGACTTGTGGATCCAGAAACCAGGAGATAGGTGTGAACTGCAGAGCTAAGCTTTCTGAAGTGCAGATGTTGTCCTAAAGCAAGTTATCCAATAGCAGAGACTGATGACTGTTATTAATAATATTATACAATCCATTAAATAGAATATTCAACAAAAATGCTGAATTCATATTGAATGCTGTCTTTAAACCTATCTACTTCCATAGCCCCCCACAACCTCTTTTCCACATCTTTATTGAAAAACAAGAGAAGCCTCATTATCCTTGTGTGGTAAGGACTGTGTGTTTGATAAAGATGTCTGTAGGACACAAATATCTTCAGATTACATTTAAAAGTAGGAAAGAGAGACAGAGAGAGCTAGATGAATGGGTAGAGGAGTTTCAAAGAAAGGGGAAGCAATCTAAAAACAAAGAAACTGGGAATAAACTGAGAAGCTAAGGCAAATCTATTCTGTGCAAAGCTGACCATCTGGAATAAGTTACTGAAGAAGAGATGTGGGATCACATAGATTGTTTCTGGAAAAGGAGGGGCTTGAGGGGCATGGAAAAAAACCAACATGGTTGAATTAAGAGCCAGCCACAAGCACTGACCAGATGGCTTTTTCTCTTCTTATAATGATGTATGTTCTCATCTTTCCATATCTCTACTAATCACTTTAACACAGAAGTACATGGAGCAAGATGTTAAGGAGGAAACAGAGAGACCCGAGTAAGATGAAAAGAACTTTACTTATATTGTATGCCTTTCTGTACTACACACTGAAATTCAAAACAGGGATGTCTCTCTTATGCAATAGTACGTCTGTTACTGTTCCGAAGTCTTTGGGCACAAAAACTCTTTCCAGACAGTGCAGAGAAATCATCTGAGTGTTTTGACAGGTTTCCAGCTGCAAGCCATATATTTGTTTTATAGCAAATTTTAGGTTAGTTCCTAGAATTTAAAACATATTCAATCTGTTTTTGTTTTACAATCTGTAAACACTTTTAGAGCTCTATTCTTTATTTAATGATAGATAGGCACAACACAGCTGTTCTCTAGTGGCCTGTCTTTTCAGTGTAACCTTTTTTTTCCCTACCTGCACTGTTCAGAGTTTTGCATATGCTAGAAGAATATGAAGCATCAGTAACAGAAAAGGGGAACAGTTTTTAATTCATATCTGCAAGATGCTGAAACTAACCATCTCTCATAGTACCCAGGACCAGAGAGGATGGCTTGTTTACGGCTGGTACAGGGGTATGTCTATACTGCTCAGCAGGAGATGCTCAGGGCGTGAGGGCTAGAAACAAAATGGGCACGTCAACACAGAATCTCTTCTTGGACAAATGCATGTGGTTTCTCAGAAAGTCCAGTTAAGTCAGGTCAAGGATTGCATCAACATGGCTATAACTGCTCCTAGTAGCCAAGCCAGCTAATTCGGAGTCCCTTTCTCCGCATGGCACTGCCCCATGTCACACAACCCTGCCGTGAGAAGAACTGAGGGGATCAGGAGTCCTGGTTAGCACAGCAACTATATGGAAAGCAGCAGTGAAACTGCCTGGCGTAAGTTAACTTTTGCTGCCTGCACAGCCACTTCAGGAGGTTGGTTAGTGCCTCTATTTCATAGCACCCTCTGCTGTACTCCAAGCCTGCTTTCTACAGGGTACATTATGTGGCCTTCCTCCCAACAATAAAAAAGCCAGTTTCTACTTTGACTTCAGTTTATATTTTAAATGCTGTGATAAAATGATCTCCCAGCACTGAGGAATGCAATGTGTCAGTATAATGAACACAACAGGCCCTCAGAATTAGGCTGGCACCCAAGCTACATTACTAGTGCTTGCATATAATCTTTCTTTTTAGAGATACTATGCTGACAAACTGTAACTCTCGTCTTTGGATTTGCCCAGCTCACGTTCCCCACTGTAAACACTGCACATTCACAAATCAAGCCCACGCTCCAGCAGGATAAGCAACAGTAATGAGTCCAAATTCACCTTCTGACAGGTCAGTGCAAACACACAGAATTCATATCTTAATGCCAAGCAGTTCTTCAAGGAGAAGAATTTGTTTCCAGAAGGTCTTTCCCCATCCTTGCAAAGCTTTGAGATGGGAAATCCTGTCATCAATAACCTTGACAAGCACTTTTTTTTGGTCATGATCGTGGACCAAGAAATCACATATGTATAAACACAGAGCCCCCAAAGGTTGCATCCCCCAAAAGCTTAAATCTGCAAGTATAAATGTTCAGCATAAATAGACACTGAATAGGAGATGATAAGTAGGGAAATAGTAAGTCAGAGGAGATTTTGCCAGACAGATATTGGAAAAAAAAAAAATCAGACTGCACACAAGAGAGCTTGCATGGTCAGACTATGGCAGCATTATGGACAGGCACTTGTTAAAAGGCAGGGAAATGATATCACAAGAAGATTTTGGTGCTATAAATGAGAGAGCTGTAACCTCTTGATCTCAACTGTGCTCTGAGAAAAAAAAAAAAAAACTATTATTTGCATTCTTTGTGAATAAACTGGGATGCATCAAAGAAACTACTGGTCCTATCACCAGTTTCTCCTAACCTTCAAGACCCAAAATTTTAGCTCAAAAGGACGATGTTATTCCTCCTAACTAAGTCTAGTAAAACTGAGGTAAAGAAGGGCTCTATATTACAGCATGTCCTAGGAAGTCAGAAGAAATGTAGGCATCATTAGGTTGCTCAAGGCAAGCTGGCATTCATAAAACAGCTTCTCACAGGCACTGATCCAAAGGCCTGCTGAAATTAATGGGAGTCTTTCCTCTGACCTCAGTGGGATCAGGATCAGGCCTCCCACCAAGGCTCCATGATGACTAACAAGTAACATATTTAAAGGATCCACCCTGAACAGATGGTCAACTTGCATCATGGAAGAGCTTCTATTAGGAGCTCTCTTCAAAGGCTGATAAAGTGCCTGAAGAAAAGGGTTGATGTAGTACACCTGTGTCGTATGTAAACACAGGAGGACATCTACCGAGATGTAAAATCACAAAGAGAAAGTCTGTTACACATCTCACAGGATGTTTCCAGCACTTCAAGAGTTAATGAGTTTCTATAAATTTGCATGAAACTCACTTTGACCCTTTGACAAAGAAGTCATTCTTGCAGAAAAATCAGCAGCTAAGGAAGCTTTCACTTACTGCACTCTTTTTTCTTATGTTGGATTCAAGAAACTTGCACTAATAAAAAGTGACTTCTCTCACTTCTCCTTCCTGAAGAATACCCCCCAGCCATGCAGAAATTTTTGCAAACTTTGGTGATACCTGCATTCTAGCAATTCATGCTGGAGGAAAAAAAAAGCAGAAGTAATGAGAAGAGTTAGTTTGTAAAACAGTACTGTGTATCAGCAGCAAACAAGGAAGAAGAGCCATTGGGATAGCTCTGCACACAAGACTGAGAAAAATAAAACAGATCTGCTGGGGCAAGTTACGGTGCAGTGCTAAGCTACTACCACAGTAATAGACCAGCTTGAAAATGAGCTGGAAAAGGGATACAACCACCCTGGTAGCAAGAAATTATTCTAGAGCAGAGGATTCATGTACAGATTAATAAAGAATATCTTGAAGTAGGAGGACACAGGATTGTGCTTTTTTGTCTGGAATTGAAACATCTGCTTCTGGAACATGCTTAGAAAAAATGCACTGACAGGGCTGTAATTTCTCTTAAAGAAGATCAAGAAAAGCGGCACCTGACTGCCTTTAGATCAACATGACCATACAACATTTCCATAAGTACTTGAGCAAAAGATAAATGGGCAGCTTTACTCCACTATGTGACAGGGGGCAACGACTATACCAGAGGGCATGGTGAAGATGGTATGCCCATTCTAAACAGTTTCAACTCACTTATACCTACATACACACTTCTTTTCTTTATGGAAAGCATTGTTGTATATTGACTGCGAACACTTTAGAAATGTGGATCAAAGTTCTGGTTTATAAAGCTAATTGAGAGTTGGGCAATAGCTGGCGACATTCCTCTGAGCAGACACGGGACGGCATGTACCCGCCGTGCAGTGGAGACACCGGGACTACCAGCTCTGGGTGGTTGCTTCCCTTTTAGCTACTGCAGGTAGGAAGCAACAGTTGTCTTCCAGCATGAACTTTCATGATAGGTAAGAGCGCTCCTCATCTTTTGTTTTTGCCTCAATTCTTGTGTCATCTGTGAGTGAGACATCAGAGAGGGAGATACCTGTCATTTCACTTCAGTTGTTCACATATATACATACTAGCTAGAAAATTGCCATGCCTAAATAAGATCCATTTGTTTGTTTGTTTTACTGAGTAATATAAGCAACTTTGCTTTTTGAGAAGTATATTTGTATATTACTAATTATCTTTTCCATGAGTAGACCAGCTAAAGCTTGCATGGAAAAACAAACAAAAGGATGTCATTAAAATGGGTCCCAAAACCTTTCAAAGGATTCCCAGTGGTCGTGTCCTAATTAAAACTGAATGAGAAAGCAAACATGCTTACAATTTGCTAGGATAATATTGGGTATTCATGAATTTTGTCAGCCTGGGCCATATGTGAATAAATGAAGCTTGTGGAGTTGAATTTTAGATCATAATCGAGCAATGTAAGCTGCTTGGATTGCATTAACTTTGTAGAGTATGGTATAGGCATTTGATCTTACAAATCCTTACTTACCGTAGCTTGTTCACTCACTGAGAAATATCTATGCAAGAATTTCAATGTCCCATTACTGGAATAGGTGAGCATCTAATGTATTTACTTCAGACCTGAGTGAGTCATAACTTTCCTTTGGGTCCCACTCTGCCTGCTCTCAGTGCTACTATGCATACTTACAATCTATGCAAGGAAAGTAAGTGGAAGGAGACAGATTTTTTTCATTTGATACATTTTTCTTTCTATTTGAACATCAGGATAGACTAGTTGGCAGCACTAAAAAGCTAGAGACAAGTGATAGACCATGAGGATGGTTGGAGAAACTTAGTCATTACATCTTGGCTACAAAACTATTGGCTTTATTTGTCTTGCCGGAGTGATATGTTTAGACCAGCTGTAGATGGGGCCTGCAACCAACAAACAGTTTAAAATACAAATCCAGTAGGAAAAACCCAAAACCTCTCTATATAAATACTCACACAAACACTCAAATTTCTAGCAAGCTGATAAAGAATTTAGGCAACAATGAACTGGAGGAGCAGAACGCAGGATCCTCTGGTGTGCATTGGATGTCCATACACCTCATGGGTTGGAGACAGGCATCTCTGCAGAAATATCCAGAACCACCCTACTCAGAAGTAGGCAATAAAAAGCAAGGTGGAGGAAAGTGATCGCAATTCTGAGTATCTGAGAGAATTAATGCAGGGCTGCTGGCAGGTGTTTCAATCTCTGAGGGACCCAAAGCTAGGAATCCTTCTGAGAAGAGGTACCTACAACGCTTCTTTCAAAGAACGGAACAAGATTCACTATTTACTTTTGAAGTGGCACCCACCTTTAACTGGTGTGACTGGTGATGACAGGGCTCCTCCAGGAAGCAGGGAACCTGATTTCGAGCGCTGCTCCTGCCACCTCCCAGGAGGACTCAATAACTGCTAAAGGAGGGAAGGGTTGGAGAGACAGGGACACAGTCCCTCCTTCTGTTGAAACTGCATATGAGTTCAGGAATGGATGTGAGAGAGATGGGACTGAGGAGAGAAAGGGACTGAGAAGACTTGCAGAAAATATGACAGCTTTGGTAAGGGCACTTGACAAGGATGAGGGAATACTGTGGCTACTTCTTCTAAGATTATGACTCTTGCTTATACTAAGTAGTCAGAGATAAGATGCAGAAACAGTCCTGGGAGCAGTGAGAAGAAGAAGGCAGCCCTAATGGCACTTGGTGCCTAATTCTTGGCCATTAATGAGTATATTCAGAGTCTTGTTAATGAATCTGGCACCACCCTAGCTAATTCCCCTATCCCAGCCTGGCTGTGAGAGAAGCCCTGTACCTATCATCCTGGGCTCGGAATACCTCAGCATGCAGAATAAAAGCTCTAGATGGAAATGAGCAGGAAATGCAATCACTAAATTAGTTTTGCACTGGATACCTCCAGTCCATTAGTGAATATAGCCCTCGAGGATAAATCTTGTTCCAGTTTCAATTAATGACAAACCCCTCCTCAATTCCAGTGGGCCAAGGAAGGGACAATATCAGTTGTCCAACCATGGCTGGAAAAATAGCTGGGCTGTAACAGTGTATTGCATTATGAATCTCAGTGTGCTAATACAGAGGAGGAGGCACTAGTGGGCACAAGGACATCAGCTCTTAAAAAACCCATCAGAGACCACTGCACTGTGCCTCTTCTGCAAGCACATCAGCCCATCCCGTGCAGCCTGCTTCCCAGGGAAGCCTCTGTCCTGCCTCTGAAGCCCTCCATGACACAGACCAGGCCAGTGACAGAGATGGAGACACCTGCGTTCCCTTTGCTCTGCGTAGACTTTTTAGCATTGGAGAATTGCTTTAATGCTGCCAGTGGAGGCAGGCCTCCACTCTGAAGAGGTGATGATTACAGATGCATTCAGCTTTCCAAGCACATGCAGATGGACGTGGCAGCCCAAAATGACGCTGCCTCTCAGAAAGGTAAAGCTTGTCCGTGTTGCAGATGAACCAGGACAGAGAGATATCTCCTGATTGCTGCACATGCCTTTCTTCACATTGCTTTTTCAAAAGCTACCATAGAGTAGGTTTTAAAGTAAGTGCTTTTAAAATACAAACCACCAAAACAAACCTTCTGCTATGCAAAAACATTCCAGTCTTCACACATCTCTCCTCCTCCCTGGAATAAGATGAAAGAAAGAAGAAATTGCATATGACAGACATTACTTTGCACAGGCTCGGCCCCACAAAGGTACTTAGGATTTGTGATACTGTCTGTTAGATGCTGATTTTTAGGAACTTATGGTCTAAAAAGGAGCTGTCACAGTTCCCTTTTGTATAATATCTATCACACAAAATAGATGAGCATCAAGAATTGGGTTCAATTCTTTTGCAATTCAGACCTCAATCTATCACTTCCTGTGTCAGCATCAGAAGCAAATGACTGTCTAGATATTCTGTTGTTCAGATATTCAGAGCAATCTGCAGCTCTCTGCGTCCTCACATAAACAGCCTTGTGCTACCACCGAGAAACAAGGGCCTGTGTCTGTGAGAGGAAGTAACTTCTGCATTAGCAGTTAGCTGGAGTAGTTGTCACTTTTTGCTCTGCTTCCACTTAAATCAGCACTGAGGATAATTAGCGAGACTAACAAGTCCACAGTGAGAAGTTCCATTTATTGTCACTGCTTCTTTTTTTAGCATACAGTTTTCTAGTCATGAATGCTATACAGATTATGTAGCAGTAAGTTTCCTTCTACAGAACACTTCGCTATCTATGTAAATTATCTTTACCATTGGGACTGCTGCCACTTTGATCTGCCGTCACTGTGCAGACTACCACGACTTATCAAAAAGAATCAAAACTTCTTCTCTGTGCTTGCAAATCTTCCCAAGTGCCTGTACCCAAGCAACTGCAGCTAATTTTCTTCTCTCCAGGCTCTGGCCCCCAGCCCGAGCCCAGCTGCGGGCTGCTGGCTGAGCAGATGCTGCCCCTGTCTGGCTTCTCGTTGCTTGGCCCCAGCTGAGCTCGAATAAAAGAAAGGAAAATGGTTTTTCTTTTTTTTTGCCTCTCCTTGCATGATCACAGCCCAGCCTTTGGCTGTCAGGTGTATCGCAGGAGGAACTTCAACAATAAGCTAGCAGCGACGGAGAGGAAAAAAAGAAAAATTTCTGTGGGAAAGTAATTTGCATAGATATCAGATAGCCATTGTCAGTAAACAGTTATCCAAATTGCTTGGCATCATTTGAAAAGGAAGAGGAAGGACCTAACTCCATGTCACAGTAAAGCAGTAACTTCAGATTACCCCAGATCTTTTTGTGCTGCAGTAAAAGGAGTTTTTGATACTTTATTCATTTTTTGCCTGTGCTGTTCTGCACCACAACCTTGCCAAATGTCCTGTGGTAGTCATTACTAGAGTCTCTGCAGCTTGTGGAAGAAACCATACCCAAGGTAGGAGAGCTGCAGTGCAGTTCCTCCACCACTTGGCTTCTTTCAGTTAAAACAAGCTGTACTGGAAATGCCACTAGTTTCCTTCCAGGGGCTGCTAAATTTCCACAAGGCATGAGGCCTCTTTTCCAAAAACTCAAATCAAATTCATTCTTACATGATATAGACAGACATTGGACACTCCTGAGTGTTTGTATATATATTTTAGCTTTTCTATATAAAGTAAAATATTTTCCTATAAAAAATGGTTATCAGTGAACTCTGCTAGAAGTGTCAGGCACTCCAGAATAAAAGCTTCCCATCATGAGGCCTGTTCCTGCATTTAGTTAAAAGTATTTCTAGGGCATGCTGTGATTATTTATCTCTACGGTTATCAAATCTACTCTGAGCATCTCAACTGGTATATATCCTAAGTAGGTTATATAACCCGCATCTTTTAAAAATGTTTTTCCAAGGATTCTAGCAGTTCCCTTTACTAATTTTGGATATTTTCCACTTAAAAAAAACAGAGTAGATATTACTGTTTGCAGTGTAGGACTTTGATTGCGTTGATTGCTATTGGTAGCATTAAGGATTCATTCTGCAGTGGCAACCCATAGCTCCTTTAATGATCCAAGCCCCATTTTACTAGTCATTGCCCAAACACTGCCCAAACTCCCTCCCTAAGGGACTTATTTAATAAAATTCTGTGGGCAATAACAATCTTAGTTACCACTTAATAAGTATCTGCATGGGGTATAATTTAAATGCTTTCTTCAATGAACAGGAGGAGGCCAGTGACCAGCTCTACAGCTGCTGGTATCAACTGGCATCTCTGCTACAAGCTGCAATTTCAGCCCCTACATGGACAAAAGTTGAAGACAGGAGAAGGGAAATTGAGAGATGCATTAGAAGTCTGAAGGATTGGGAGCTAGGCATCCACTTCTTTAAGGTGTTAGAAAGAGTAGGAAAGCATTTTACTTAGGGACCGGGCAGGTGAAATACTGACACTATCAGATGAATGGCATTCTGTCATTGTCTTCACTAATGAGTCAAGATTTGACCTACTGTCCTCATTTAAAAATATATAATTATCCCATTTGATAAGCAGGGCACACTGGTTGGTTGGTCCACATTCATGCAGCAAAGTGATCAACTAGAAGCAAGTTGAAAATGATTTCCACATCCATAAAAACTGTTGAAATTTCTAAGCAAAAACATCCATCCAGAAAAAGAACAAAATTCAAAATCTCAAGTATGCTTACACTGTGAAAAAATGTGAAAGAATAACTTTAGATTAGACATCTCAGTTCTTTATTGTCAAGATCAAATATTTTGTTTCAATTTGGTTTTAATTTTACTGCAAGTCTAGATTTCAAAATGAGGCTGTTTAAAAATCTCACTCAGAAAAGTCAAAATAGACTATCTGAACAAGTTTAAGGTATTTTTTGAAGAGTTTTTAAATTTATTGCAATTGTCCTTTTCTAATAAATAGTTTGTGAAATTGGCACTTTCAAATGCAAAATTAATTATAGTGATGCATTTCTGAGTAGCTCTACAAGTAATGCATCCTGCCTTTCTCTATGATAAGTTGCGAGTAGGGCTTAAAATTAATAGTTCTGCTGGTGGGTTTAGACTGTTTACATAACAAACCCTTGTAAGATCTCTGTCAAAATGGTGGGTAGCCAGCTTAGTGGCTTGTTTCTGGGTGGCCATTTTTTTCCTAGACTTGCTTGTCATTGGACTCTTATCCTGTCACTTCTGATAGGGTGGATGAATCACCCGTTGCACCTAACTGCTCATGCACCATTGACCCATGCAGGCACAATGACTGTCACGTGCGCACGATAGTCCATTTGGATATGGATGGTAGGTCCAACATCTCTCAGAAAACGTTGGATCCCCTATTTTCTTATCATCTTGCTGTATAACAGCTCTTCCCGCAGGAGCTAAGAACATTGTTCTCCAGGACTTCAGGAGATCCGGTGAGTCCCAGGACAAATTTGCAGAAGCTAGTGGTGATGGTCTTCCTGAGTGCAGCAGATGTAAGGCTTTCACATGGGGCTGTCACTTCCCCTCATCAGCATAGCTTTCAAATACTGAGAGGGGATATGAGGAAACCACCAAGAAAAAGAATTAAATCCCCAAAGCATCTCCACAGTGGTGGAGAGTCTGCTCAGTATCTGCAATCCCTTATGTTGCTGAGATACTGCAGGGCAGGTACTGCAGGTATCTATGCCAATTAGGCCTGAATCGAGAGGCAGATGTGAAAGAGATGATCAGGTCTGCTGACTCTTTACAATAAGCAGTGACAGATTATACAGGAAGAATGGATCCAATTGACTGAAAGGTGACTAAACAAGAGGAAGAAGGGCAGTTTGGCTTTATAGAAGCCTACAGGTGAGGACAAACCTTTCTAAAATTGTTTAAATTTGGTTTGTCTAAGCACACAGTTTGTCCAAGTGCAAAACAGTTAGAGAAACAGGTCAGCATGTTGGGAAAGACCAATCATTGTATTGGCCTTTTAACATTATAATAATATTATTTTAAAACTTCTGGAAACAAGTGGCCATTCAAGTAGATCATGAGAAAACATTCCTTCTTATTAAATAAGGAAAGTGTCTTCACTAATAACAGCATCTGCAGAACATCCACTTCAACGGCAATAACAAATGTCCAAGTGTCAAAACAGCACCAAGGCGACAATGGTGAACTGATTTTTTTCATTCTCAGAGCTTGAGCCAAGCCATCTTACATGAATGAAAACTGACTGTAGGTTTGGTGGAACAATGTGTGTTGCAATATAACATCCATATTAAATGTATGGTTGAAAACAGAACAAAAACTTCTCCAGAGAACTCTTCCATTTGAGTGCTAATTTAAAATTATTCCTGCTATCTGTGTGTCACACCAAAGAACACCCTAGCACATTAGTGTACCAAGCAAGTGCTTTGTTTTGGATATAAAAATGAACTGTTTGAAACAGATTTCCTACTCCAAAGCTTATAATGTTCATTTTGGCATACCTTTCACCCTTCTCTCACCTATTACTTTTTGCCATAGCTTGCATTATTCTTTGGGTGTTTATTTCATTTTGCTTCACTGCATTTTGCTTCCTATGTAACTATCTATCTTCACCATAGATAAAGTAAATGGTTTTAGAGATTGATACCTGTCTATTTTAGCTGCTAGTTGAAAAATGTACTGGGGTTTCCCTACTATAAATTGAAAATTAAGTTAGAAACTGTTTTGAATTTTTCATATGTCTAGAGGGACTGAAGAACTGGAGCGACCGGTCCTTTCAATACCTGCGAGAGCTACTGCCTGCCTAAGCTGCCAGGAGGAAGAGGAGGAGTGAGAAAAAGAGAGCAAAATGAAGGCCTCACCCATAAAGATGCAGGCCTCGATCCTAACCAAATGACAATATTTACATTCAATATTGAGTAATGAGGTTTCCAGTAATTCCCTGCAGAAAGATGGTTTTAAACATAGTGAAGAGTCTGTCTTTTTAAGAGCATTTGTCTGCTTAAGTAAACAGTGCAAAGGCCAATTAATGGAAGGAGGGATTTGAAAAGGGACGTGGCTGCTCAGCGTGCGCCATTTAAGGGAAATGTTTTCTGAGCACAAAATACTCTATTTGCTGCCCTGTGAAATGGAAACATTTGAAAATTCCAGTTTAAATGAAGGAAAATGCCTGGAGACAAAGCCCCATATATTTTAACACTCTTTGATGTCAGCTGAAAGGCAAAGACAGAGTAATCTCAAGCTATAAAGTTGAACTGAATCTAGAGGAGATGTTCTTGACACATGAGTCATCCAATTTGTGCCAGCCAGAGCACATGCACACTCAGACTCGTGAGCTGGGTAAGCTCTGCCGGATAGCCCCTGCTAGCAGCATTTTAGCTAGGCCAAACTTTATGACAAATATAAGAAATGACAAAAAAAAAAAAAAAAAAAAAAAAAAGAAGAAGAAGTTCAGATGTTGCTTTCAAGCAGTCACATGGAGTAAATTCAAAGGCTGTGAATATCTCCTCCTAAAAATTCAAAGCAGTATTCAACAATGCAGTAAGGTTATCCTGTAATTTCAACAGCTCAGCCCCTATCCGTTCCTCCCAAGAGCTGAAGACCTGAAGGGCGGCATACGGGGCATCACGCAAACAGATGCATTTTTTGTTTCAGAGAATGATGACGCACTTTTTGTCTCCCCAGAGAGGCTGAGTTTCCACTATGTCTCTTTTCAGAAAGTACACAGATACAGTACAAATACTGCCAGTAAAAGGAAACCAGGAGGTTACTGCACAGCAGTCTCTCTCTGGCACTACATATAGCACCTCTTGTGCATATAGGTAAAAGCTGCAGTATCCCGGATATAACTCTGACAACTGCAAATACAAGGTGAGTTTTTTAGTAATGCAAACATTAACAAAGTTAAGGCTTATTTCAAAGTTTGTGAACTTGCAAACAATGTTGAGTTTTCCAGAGTTTCCCAGTCTTGAGATAACTGAATCTCCTAGGCTACAGCTGTCTTATCTTTCAGAGCCCGGCACGATTGTCAGATGAACAAACTGGAACCTGCCAATTAAAACCTGAAAAAAAAAGAACCTACAGGTTCTCTACCAGTATTCGGGCAGGCAGGGAGGATGCTGTCAGTAAATCAAGCCAGTTATTTGCCTGCCTTACCTGCCTCCCATAAGGTACACAGAGGAAGCCGGACTTTTACTGACCAAATTTAGCAACGTAAGAATTTTCAGATAGCCCAGGTCAGAAGACCATTGAGTGCAAAAAGCTAGGATAACTGTCAGTATCTGCTTTATCAGAAGCATCGATAGTGCCTACGACCAACTGTAGCCTGCTCAGTAAACTCCATTTCAAAAATAAGTCTCTAACTACTGCTAGGGAACAGGATTCCTTTCCAGGCTGAAAACTTGGGTTATAGACTGTGCAATTCACCTGCAAAGCTCTGACTGCACGTAGCACCTCTGCTCTTTTCAGGACCATGACAGAATTACTGTTGCATAAATGACAGGATTATTCTCTCATAAAACATAGGACTAATAATGCAGAACAGAGGCTGTGCAGAGAAAATTTATATTAAAAGAAAAGAACACCTATGCATGCCTTGTTTACAAAGTGGCTGTCCTCTGCATGGAAAGATGGGCAGGCTGGTCAAAATTTAATGCTTATCTATTCATATATCAAATATCTATCTGCTAAATCAGATCTGTCACTTCACATATTTTCAAATTCTTTGTCTTCTTAGTCCATTTCAACCTGGTTAGACTAGTTTATTGTTCCTTTGAGGAACAGTATGTGTATTGAATTTTAAAAGGTGTCTTTCTTCCATCGTTTTGGGATGAGGAATTTGCATTAATTACCATATAGAAATATTTGCTTCTGCAGGAAGCATTTGTTTGGATAACTGAGCCAGGAACACAATTTCCAATAAATCCATGCAGCTATGCATCGTACGGATACAATTACTACAGCATTCTTTCCATATTCCACGATTCTGTGTCATCTATACCATCTCCAAAGCCAACATCAAAAGCTGTAGAGAAAGGTACAAGAAATCCACAGTATGTAGTCAAAAATAACTTCCCAATAAAACATCTTACTCCCTGTCATGCTCAAAATAGCTCATAGCCTTAAAGATATGAAAGTAATTCCAAATTCCAAATGTTTTTTATAAAATGCTGCAAGTACCTCAGCTGTTTATGCCCTGATTCTCTCCGGGACCATGACACAGAGGTTATGACAATGACTCATTCAGGCCCTTTTCACAACACATCCTACAGGTGGATTATAAGGAAACCTTTCTTTTAGAAGTTTTACTACATTTCATTGCTGTTGAATGTCCTCTTCTCACATAAAAAAAGGGCAAACAGATTGGCTTATTTTATCTAGGTTTGTGCAGAAAAAGCTTCCAAAATCTATGTAGGTTTTTTTCTGCACCCAATAGCATGGATATTGGATAACAGTTCGGTCAAATTTCTTAGCCAACAAATATTAGGAAAAGGATTTTTAAATTATTATTTTCATATTACACCTCCATTGCTGTTATAACCCTAATCCCAATGAAAAATCAATACACCTGGCTATTTGTCATTAGGAGAATCATCACAGCACTGTGATCACAATCCTGTCCCAATGACACCATCAGTTAAATCCACAAAAGAGGTTAAGCTCAGTGGCTGGATTACTCCTCGGGTGGTTTTGCGGCACTTCATCACTCAGTCAGGTGATGCTAACAGAGGGGGAGGACACACAGACTGGGTCACTTTTAGAAGAGTTTCCTCTCCAGGTCCTTCCTGGTGCCAGGTTAGCTGCTGCTAGGAGTGGTTCCTCCACCTAATGTAAAATTCACTTAAAATAATCAAAGGGTGTTGAGCAGTCTTGCTCAGATTAGCTATTTGCACCCTGCAGCCATTGTAATTTAGGCTGTTTCTTAATTTCCTCCACATTGCAGATCTTCATGAAAATCTTACCAACACCATTACCGTGCATAAAGGGCTCACCAGTCTCTTCAGGAGAGCATCTCCCCTTGTGCCTCCTTGGTCTGGCTCTTTACAAAAACATCTGCAGAGTGCATAACCATGAGAGACTTGGTCTTGTATGTGAACACTGGATGTCTGCCAGGAAGTGTGAAATGGATGTTGACACAACTGAAATGCTTTGGGATACCATTCGTTAATGATTTTTGTCTGTTCCTAAAGCTAGGCAACTTAAAAATGTAGACCTAATATTTTTCAGAGCAGAGATTAGACCACGTTGCCCAAAGTTGTGTTACAAAGATTATCCACAAGGAGGAGCCAAATTTACAAAGACTTCATTATAGAAAAATAAACTGCAACTCTTTGTTAGCCCGGACCCAGACCAAACAGGTTAGTGAACAATCACTGCTTGATAAAAGAAATAGTGCTTCTTTCAGCTAAACTTCCACGAGGAAGAAGATTCACTAGCTAAAGGGTGTTTGCCTGATTACATTATCTTGACTTTTCCCAATTATGTGGAGAACAGAACAGATGTTTTATGACTGGAAATAGACACAATGAGAGGGAACATCAAAGACAAACTGCCTATAACAAGGGCCTAGAAAATCAAACAAAAGCACCTAACAAATTAAGCAGACCAGTCACTGTAATATTATAGTCTGGTTTTGCTTTTTTTTTTAAACTCAATTAGTTATGATGCCAAACAGAATTTGTCCAGGCAGGAAAATCGCGATTAAGTGAAATTGGTTCCCCTAGGGACTGCTGGATGATGCTGAAAGAAAACTGCAAAGGTTAGTACAAAGTTTTACACACTAAAATAAAGTTACAAAATTAATGTATAAAAGCATTTTGCATTTTGAATCTACTGCACTAATTTCAGTACAACCCACAAACCTTAATTTATCCTTGCACAGTCTTTGTAAATACCTTCATTGCTATATTATGGCTATAAAAATCAGTAAAAGGGCAGGAGAAGTGATACATTCAGACAGAAGGGCAGGACTGCAAAGTGGTTGCTCATTTGTGACTTCTTTTGCTGGATTTTCAGATACGGTGAGCCTTCAGAGAGTCCTGTGGTGGGCACAGGTTCTGAAATCATCATCCAAAGCCTGAGGTTTGTAACTTAAGTGGGTATATTTGAAAATGTGACCCCAGGCAACTTGTCTGAGATTACCCTGCCATGCTTGGCAGAAAAAGGAACAAAATCCTCATCTGTTAAACAAGAGCAGTAAAATCCTGCCACATATATTCATGAGAACCAGTAATTATTTCTCTTGAATTCACTTGAGCCAGGATTTCATTCAAGATTTCTTTCACTAAACTGGTGGTAATTCAATTTTCAGCTGACTCACTTTCGCTGACAGTGGCATGGTTTTCCCTTCCTGGTATACATTTGTTTTACATGCTTACCCAGAGGTCAGAATAAGGTAAGCGGTTTCTATCTTTTCATCTCTCTGTTACTATCTTGATTACATTTCTATTTCCTTAGTTTGCTGACTGCACTGCAAAATAAAATTACCTGAGTTGTTAACTAAGATTTAAAAAAAAAATCTCATGGCTGTAGTCTTTTTTATGCTCTCTGTATTATTTGGAAATGAGTACCTTCACAAGAGGCAAAGATTTTGTTTAATAAAGTCAATTAAATACTGAATTTCGACATTCTAACAAAACCCTGCACAGCACCAATATCTGCTAGAAGGTCAACCCAACAGGGCACAAGCAATCCAGGAGGTTTCTAGAGTGCATTGATGACAACATCCTAACACAGGTGATCAAGCAGCCGATGAGGAGATGCTCTGCTGGACCTCATACTTGCAAACAAGGAGGAACTGGTTGGGGATGTGAAGGGTGGGGGCAGGCTTGGCTGCAGCGACCATGAGATGGTGAGGTTCAGGATCCTGAGAGAAGGGAGTAGAGCAAATAGCAAGATCACAGCCCTGGACTTCCAGAGAGCAGACCTTGGCCTGTTAAGAGACCAACTTGGAAGGATATTGTGGGCTACAGTCCTGGAGAGAAGAGGGATCCAGGAGCGCTGGCTGATTTTCAAGCTCCAGAATGATCCATCTTGATACGCAGGAAATCTAGCAAAGGTGGCAGGAGGCCTGCATGGATGAACAAGGAGCTCCTGACAAAACTCAGCCATAAAAAGGAAGCACACAAGAGGTGGAGGCAGGCGCAGGTGACCCAGGAGGAATATAGAGACATGGTCCAAGTATGCAGGGGTGGGATTAGGAAAGCCAAAGTCCAACAGGAATTGAATCTGGCGAGGGACATGAGCAGCAAGAAGAAGAGCTTCTACAGGTGTATCAGCAGCAAAAGGTGACAGAGGACCTGATGACAAAGGACCTGAGGAAGGCTGAGGTACTGAATGCCATTGCCTCATTTTTTACTGCTAAGACTGGCTTTGAGGGATCCCAGGTCCTTGGCACCAGTGGGAAAACAAGGAAGGTGGAGGAGGAGCAGGTTAGGGAATTTTTAAACAAACTTGACATATAAAAGTCCACAGGACCTGATAGGATGCTTTCAGGAGTGCTGATGGAGCTGGCCACTGTCTTTGCAAGGCAAATCTCAATTATGTTTGAAAGGCCATAGTGATCAGGAGAAGGTTCCTGAGGACTGGAAGAAAGCAAATGACACTCTTATCTTCAAGAAGGGCAAGAATGAGGATTAGGGGAATTACAGGCTAGTCAACCTCACCTTGATCCCTTGGAAGGTGATGGAACATATTATCCTGGAAGCCATTTCCAAACCTATGAAGGACAAGAAGGTGACCGGGGTAGTCGGCATGGATTTATGAAGGGAAAATCATTTGATACCTATCTGATAGCCTTCTATGATGAGATGACTGACCACCTCTTTTGTCTACTTAAGTGACTAATTATGTACCAAAGAAATGAACAGACAATTGTTGATAAAAAGTGTTTGGGAGAAACTTACAGCCTTAGAATAATTTTTTCAAATTCATAAGACACAAAACACTGTTTTAGTTTCTTGACTGTAATTTTAAGAAAAATGAAAAATGGCAAATAAAGAATGTCTAAGTAATCTTGCACTTCTTTACTACTTCTCTAAAGAGTAGTGGAGAAAATCCATTTGTGTGGATGCCAGCAAATGGAATTAAATGTAGGAAAATTACCATACACATTTAGAATCCAAGATAAATTTTGCAAACCCTGTTTCCTCGACACATTTACACAATTCCAATGAGGATTCATCACTACAAGCCAAAACCTTCAACTCATCTGTGTTCCTAATTGACATCTGTGCTCTAATTTCAAGTATTACATTTCCGAATAATCTGCCTGGTAAAGGAGGTGGTCTCTGTTCCTTAGGCACAATGCTGTTCTGAAATGCAGCCACAGGCCATTCAAATGACAACTGTGAAAAGCAAACTGCCACCCATACTGCAGTGAGATGAAACAAAAGAAAAATCTATTTTTACCTTGCACTCTGGAGGATGTGTTTTTTCTTAAATGAAAATCAAAACTTTCTCTTGTCATTTTTTCAAGCACAGTTTAAAATTATTTCCTCTTGTAATTTTTCATTGCTTGCCACTTGTGCCTTCATGGTATGCATTAGTTCATTGAAAATTTTCCGACAGTAGAAATTTTCTTTCCCTTGAAAAACTCCAGCTCATAAAAAATAAAATTTTTCTCAGAAATGGGATTATTAGGAAATAAAACATAATGAATATTTTACTTTGGTCAACAAATTTTAAATTTTTCTCACTTGAATATATAGAGTTTCCATTTCAAAGGGATCCTTCATTTCAGTAAAACATTCAGATATGATATTCTGAGGCTGAAAATACAACAAATTATTTCAGCTTTCCTGAAAGAATATTTGACTGAAAAATCATCAGGAGATAACATTCTGGACGCAGACTGGGTTGCTTTCATTTCACTGTGAATCAGGATATATAGAAGAGTTTCCTCTCCAGGTTCTTCCTGGTGCCAGGTTAGCAGATACTAGGAGTGGTTTCTCCAGCTACTGTAAAATTCACTTAAAATGAATCAAAGGGTGCTGAGCAATCTTGCCCAGATTAGCCCTTGCACCCTGCAGCCATTGTAATTTAGGCTACTTCTTAGTTTCCTCCTACAAAAACAGCTGCAAAGACCTATTTCTCGTGTAGGTCTAGTTTTTTTTCAAAGAAGGGAGTAGATCAAAACTAACTAAGATCTAAACAACTTTATAAAACATTTCCTCTGTCCTTTCCATCCGTAACCTACCATTAATTCTATCTATTTTTCCTCTTTGATATGAAAACTTTGAACTTATAGTGGAAAATATTATTTTTTTCTTCCATCTTATTTTTTTTTCAGCTGGCATTGGATTTTCCACTTCACATTTTATGTACTTTTTTCAAGAAGCATAATGTTTTTACCATCATATTCTATACAACATTGCCCATCAAATTGTCATACCTGAGTATTTTTTCATTATCGTTCTTTTTTGTATTCCTGTTCTGCTTTGCAGCCAAGTCTAGACATATTATTGCCACTGTTAATCTAATATTCTGGAATGTAATTTTTTGCTTAATACATAGTATGAAATATCAGTTTAGTAATTCATACTTTACTACTGCAAAGGCCAAATGTTGGAGTTATGTTCCCTGCAGGTTCTACGCAGATGATCACGTTATCAATATAGACTTCAGTGTTCTGCCAGACTCTTACCAGTGGAATATTTAGGGAACTAAATTTATCTCAAAGGAAGTCTCTGAAAACTAAATATGCCCGAAAGCCAATTTATGATTTAAATCTTAGTTCTTCATCCAGCAAGCTGTATCTGCCAGGCGTTGTGTGATGGTCCTAGTTTTGCAAACAGCTCTGTCATCTGCTTATTTACTTCCCTCTTGGCGGTAGCTGACATGCTGCTTTCACATTTCCGCAGGACCCGAGCGCCCCGAGGGTGTTTCGTTTAAGGAACATACTTGAACCTAGCTCACTCTTGTAACAGGCTCTTCTAATGGGTGAGGGCGATTTAAGGCAGACATAACTTTCTGTACTTTCGTCTTCACGACAGCAGTGTTCACCTGGGTTATGGAGAACTAGAAAAACTTGTGCAACTAGTGAATGCCACAGTGATTAACCGTCATTCAGGCAGCAACTGGTGGGACGTATGAGAGCAAAACTTCCCTTTTTTCATCTTAATGGCCATGGAAATGTCAACTCCTTTTAACTGCACTGCAAGCTAAACATAACTTTTTATGCTCCAGAGGCACAGCCTTAGGGCCCAGAAGTCTGTGAGGAAACACACTGCAATCATCCAAATGAGACAGACTTGGAGACTGACAGAGAAAGACTATGAAGTGACAAATTGATAAACAGAAGGGCAAGACTGAAAAATAACCCTGAGCAGGCCATGAAATGAAGGAAAAAGCTATGAGGGATTATTGGCTGTACATTATCCTCGACAACATACCAAAGAAGCTAAATGCATTCTGATATGTCAGCTACTTTCTGTACATGCTTTTCCCTTTCTGTTCTTCCTTTTCTTCTCCTTTTTTATGGATGCTTTTCAGCTGTGATCTTGATGTGTGCCTTCTATTTTTCTGATCCTTTTTTCTTCCTTTCTCAGTCACAGCTGCCTTTGCTCTTTCTCCCTTCTGCACTGAGGTGCCATAGTAAGATACAAAATCAAATGAGTAGTATTTTTTTAATTTGTGCAAGTATTGATTTTTAAAATTTGCTGTACCCATAAGTCTGTCTTGATGACTGGTCTTTCTGTTTTCACCTGCTGATATAAAAATGGCAACGTAAGGCTCATTAAAAATCAAAACAGCACATGTGCTTTGTTCAGCTTTCTCGGGAGAAGGTATGGTCTGTGCCTTAGGCGTTCAGTATTTCTGATCTCATTTGGAGTCAGCTTTGTTTCTACTTTATCTGAGCATGGCTGTGCCACCAGCCATGACTGATAAAAGATATTTGTCTTCATAGCTATGTTTTCTCACGTCATTATAGTTTATTGGCCTGCCTTTTGCATGTATTTTATGATGCTCATATAGGTTTACTTTTGTTTGCACAATTTCCGTTTTAAAGACACCTCACAAAATGATTTTTCCCTTTTATGTATTTTGACTTTACTCTAAATTTCCATTTAGGATTCACGTTCACTGTATTTCTGGGTACTATTGAAAAATTACCCATTCTGTTACTTTTCTGAAACTGTCTCCTTACCTACTGCCATTTCAGTAATTGCCTGAAGATTCGCAGAGCCTCTCAATTGGTCACGATGTGCTTTTTCTGTCTGTTCATTAGCTGGACAGATTTCAGGTTGTATTGTTTAGCGTTAACTGATGTACTAGGTAAGTGCTGCCAACCCTTCCTGTCGGTACCCCAGAATGCTTGATCTTACATCAAAGAGGCTTTCATGATTCCCTGATGTCAGAACTGAGCTTTTAATCTCACAGCTGTGACAATCCTCAAAGGCTTCTGCAAGCTGCATCAGGAAATGGGGCATGCAGCATTCTGATATTTCTATTTTAATACAGGTTAGCAAAAACAGGAGATGAAGTTGTCTGAATTGTCTCTCTTAACAAGTTCAGTAATTATATATTCCAACTGTTTGAACCCTTGTCATAGCTTAGGCAATTTTCCTTCACAAAATATTTTGTTTGCTACAGTGGCTTTAAAGTGCAGTAATATTCTTAGCTTGCATGCTTGCCAGCTGCCAACCTGGAGGGGTTTTCTGTTATTTCTGGGGCCTAATCTTGTATTATGTTTCATTTCTCTCCTCCTTGTACTTCATGGTCTGTTGGATTTTCACAATAGTTTCTTACAGGCTCTTGACAAAATACCAGGAGTAGTCAGTAGCCTTCCTCAGCTGTAAGAAATAAGAACCTACACTTTTTTCACCTGCTTGGAGTTGGTTTGCCAGGAAGTTATACAAACACAGCCCAAATGTAAAAAAATCAGACCATCAGGTGTCTATTAGAAACACCTTTGAGATGTGTGGTACTTACCTACCTTTCTGACACCAGGCTAGACAGCTTCTCAGTCCCTTTCATGTCACAGCGTTTGCTAATCACAGTGAATTGTACCTTTGTGTCCACTTGTAGATCAGATTCCCCGATTCAGTTTGACGAGAGTCTGCCTTATATTGTCATATTACATTCCTGTGGAGCTGCCTGCTAGAAGACTCTTCTCCCCTCTGTACAATCTACAGCAATGTTGAAGTTGATTCTTTTTTCTCAGTTATCCATATTTAGTCTTTTATCTGCTGCTCTATTATTTTGATAAAGGGCATTTTCTCCACGATTTAGGAGTTAATTATTTTTCAGATTGAGAAAGGGCAAATTGATTAACTTGCCTTTTCATCTCTTCTGTACAGCCAGTAGTTCTTAAACTTGAGTTTTGTGGGTGGAATGAATAGAAGAATATATATTCATCTAATCAATTGTGTTGCAACCTTCACTTTTATAGATCCCTACTCATTCAAGCTAGAAGCAATGTTGAGAACTGTTGCAGCGCAGTCTATAGAGGTTCTGAAAAGGAAACCATATATTTCTGTAGGAAGTGCACAGGAAACTATTAACCTGTGGCAAGGCTCTGTAGCAAGTAAAAGAAAAGGAGTCCTCAGTATAGTAGCAACATGGGAGAGAGAGGAAGGAGAATCCCAGGACAGCTATTTCACCCTATACCCTACCTGTGTAGGTTGACAGAAGAATATGAAAAGGACACTGGGTTTTGAGATGCATTTCTGTATACTTAAAGGATTAATGGGCAAAAAAATATGTTCTTGAAATAGGGTTATTTGCAGGTACATGACTAGGTGCAACACTGAATTCAAAAACCTAGATATGGCTGTTAGGTAGGACCGGTAGATGAGAGAACTGCAAGACTAACATATCCTTGAAGATACTGTAAAGGATGAGATTTTCCCCCCAACGACATCTAAATGAAACTGTCTATATGTGGACAAGTGTCTAAACTTCTGTTAAGAGTCAATGGCATCTGTCTGTTTGAGCGGTATGAATAGCTACTAAGACTCCACATCACACATTGAATAGGGCTCCATAACCTGTCATAGGAGTTTGGATACTTAGCAGTCACGTACACACACCGGTACCTAAATTTAGGTGTCTTGAGCTAAAGCTGAACCCCACATAAGGTATCTCTCCACAGCAGAGTGATGATGTGTACACAGGAAAACACTGTACCAGGAATGGTAGAGCTGTACTACTGTAGCATTCTGTATAGTTTATTATATCTTGCTTCTTAGTAGAAGTAATAAAAGCACTGTTGTACTACTGCTAGCTCTTCTATACAGTAGTCAGTTTTTGCTAAGAGATGAGTAAAGATTCACTGCTCACCTTCTCCCCCTCTAAAAAAGGCTGCTATTGGAGAAGGTCTTTATCCTGCTCACTTCTCTCCCCACTGCCTAAAACTGGAAAGACTGGCTGGTTCCCACCAGCAGTTTTATTCAGCTTGCATATAAACCATAAAATCCTAGAAAAGGGTGTTTCTTCTATTACCCCAGCTGTTGAGTCACTACAGCTTGCAAGGAGGCATTGGGGATGGGCAACAGGAAATACCTACAGAATTCATGAGCACAGGCTTACAGCAATTTTGACATATTACAAAAGTAGTGAGAGGTCTCCTTCAATTAATTTACATAGGAAAAAAAAAAAAGGCATAATGCATGGTTGTGTCACCTTATGGGATGCCCTCCTGTTAACCTCAATGATTTCCCTGTTTTTCATTATGCCTTTTTTTTCCTTCTGTCTTTCAGCCAGCTTTCAGAACACATGAAGAGACAGACCTAAGTGGAATAATTTTGCAATTAAGATGTGAGGCACTGTATCAAATGTTATGCTCAAGTATGGACACAGGATATTACAACTACTGCAGACTGTTTGCTCATGATGCAATATAAAAACACACTTTGGTATTGGCAAAGTTTATTAAATAGAATTTCCTAACTAGGAAATTACTAATAGAAAGAAAGTATATAAATCAAGGATAATATTTCTCTTACAACAGAAAGATCCACCACAGTGGCAAACAGTCTGCTGTTTATAACATTATCTGTGAGCTGAGACCAATTACCCATTCTTTGCTCTTGTCTGATTCAGACTAGGAACCCTAAGAACAGATATACTTGGTTGTTTTCTCCCCCCAGTTTTTATTTTTTGTACAGAATGGGATGAAAGGATTGAGGGAGAAGCACCTCAGAACAACCAGTAGTCTACGGCCAAGGCCGTTTATCTACCATGCAAGAATCCGTCTTTGACCTTAAAACTAGAATCTGGGTCCTGCACATCCTAGCTGAGTATTCCTGTTTTTTTCTAAGATGGCTTGAGTCTACTCCTTTTATTTGTTAATGGACCAAAAAAAAACCCGCAAAACAGAAAAACCCAAACCTTCATTTCTTGTTATTTGTTACAAGCAAGAAAAAAATACTAAACTATCATGCTGTAGTAAGCAGTGTCCATATTTTCTTAATTGTGTTTTATGTCATTCTGGAAATTTTCATGAGTGATTAAGGAGAGTCATTTGCAGTAAATGCTGTTTTTCAAAAAACTTACACAGTGATCAATACATGAGTCAAATTTTTTGCCCCACGGCCTTGCCAGCACACATGAGACCAGAAAACTCTCCCATTTATCTATCTTGGATTTTTCACCACAGGATGTTGCTGCCAGTTCATGCTCAATTTGGGATCCAATTATGGAGGCTGGAAGTTTATCCCTTCTCATTGCCAGCAATCTGTTATTAACATAGATATGGACAGCAGATCAAAGGAAAGGCATAACTAGCAGAATAGCCATGAACTAGTCATATTTACTGCATCTCAAATACCACCCTGGATTTATCAACTTATCAATAAGGTGGGCAATTTATTACCACTGAAACCTGTCAAACAGACTTACAGTTCAGTTCTATCTACTTAACATTTTTCTTTCATTGAAATAGCACAACAGCTACAATTGACTTGTTTCAGCATCTGATTCACACAGATGGAAAGCCAAATAAAAGCACTTGAATTTAAGACTGTTTAATGTACTAATTACAAGACTTGGTCCATTTTTTCATTTCCCCAAGAACCTACTTCCACAGATAAGAGCAACTCAGGAAGTAATTCCAAGTTTTAGCTTTTACAAGACAATAATTAAGATCAGCAGTCATCAATAACATTTAATACCTAAACTGGCTGGGATAAGAGAGAAAAGTGAACCTATGAGCTTCCTCCACTGCACAACTATTTGATATTAGAAAGTTCATAATGCACTTAAAGTTACAGACTTATTAATAGTTTACTCTTGTGAAATATGCTAAAAGAAGCAACTCCCTAATCAAGATTTGGTAAATCAGATTAACATAAAACTGAAAAGAAAATCCAGCAATGAGTTTGCAAAACTTCAATTTGATAACACATATCTAACAAAGGGACAATACCCACTTGTTTGCACAGCAATTAAATATGCTGTAGCTGTTGAATAAATAATTTAATCCAGAACATTAGCAAGCCTTTTCCCTGCACAAAGAGAGCACCTCTAAGGGCGGAGATTAATCAAACACTTTGGTGGTAGGAGAAACATTAATGCATTCTGTATTCACTGTTGAATGAAAAGCAAAATAAGAGGGGGCAAGATCCTGAAGCTACAGGCTGCACTTGGCAAATACAACTTTTCAAATAAAAATATGAATAATAAAAAGACAGTATGACCTAGCATTTAAGAACATGAACGTATACAGCCCACTTCACTTTAAACCACATTTGTTTTTAGAAAAGGAACAAATACGTAACAATGAAGTGTCTCATTAAAATGATTATCTTCTGAACATAATGGAAAAAAGCATCTACCAAAACAGTGCTTAAAGAACACTATCATACTTGAAGCACTTCTCAGAAGGATACACAGATGGTTTGATCTCTGGAGACAGTCACTTTGGACTTGCTCATTTTGGTAAACTACACAAAATGTGCTCATTGTAAGTGTAGTAAGATGCTATGCACTGCAGTGTGCCATTTAGCACACTGGAAGAAAGCTACTTCTCTTTCTGCCCACAATGCCTGCTTAGTTCTAAGCTTCTCCAAATTAAAGACAGGGCAGCTTGGCCAGATTTACAACTCCATAGATTCTGGGTTTCTTTTCATACATTACTGAATAACAACTGAGAGCCACAAAAGTTTCTTACTTAGAATCAAGCACATCAACTCACCAAACTATCCCCTTGGCATCCCCAAATGCATTGGGCTAGCACTATTTCTGGACTACTATGCAGCAACATTGATGGCAGTGTTCACTACATTACATTCATAATGGCCACTGATGCAGATCAGATGGTGTGCATTTATTAGCAGTCATGAAACCAGATGGATTGTCCGCATCAGGGAGCTTAGGACATTGCAGATGAGTAGGTCTAGGAATACCTGGCATAGATGGATAATTCAGGTTCTCTCATTACAAGTATATGTACCAACAGAGGGGGAACACAACAACCTAACCATTTTGTATAGGGCACTTATTAGAAATAGTTACTCGGTAACTAGTTCTAGCTCCAGAATTGTTCAAAGCACAGAGACCTGAGTTTAAGAGTCCAATTATAAAGAACATTTCATGATGAGACTATGCTCTTTGTCATATGCATCATGTAGTAAGTTTGCTACCTGCAGAACTCTGCCCCATGAGGAAGTAATGAGTAGAAAGGGGAAGTATTTTCAAGTTCTGCACTTATAGAGCCCTGCACACAGAAGGCAAATTGAGAACACGAAAACTATTATAGTAACAGCTGGTGCTTTTCATAGTAGCTTTTGAGTCTATTTTATACCCACATTCTGCTTCATTGTGCTCACAATAGTATGGAACAGAATACAAAGCCTTAACTTGAAAGCATAGATGAAGAGAAGACTTCAACTTCCCTCATACCACCACTACTGTTAAACAGCTCTGTTGACACAGTTGTCTACAAATTTTAAAGACACTTGTTTTAGAGGTGAATTTGAAGGCTTGTGTTGACTGTCAAAATTCAGCCATTCTTCTGGGCTGAGCCATGTATTTGCAGCTGTGACATCCTTACCTGGAAAAGCATTCACAGCATCCTTCCTTTTCATAATACGACAGGTCAGGTAGACAACACAAACTGGAATAACCTGTCCTCTGCTTGTGGCATATAAGGTGCTCCTATTTAGTTCACCATCACTTCATTCAAGGCATTCTGACTTGCACATAAATATTGCAGATCAGTTATTGTCCATTAAATTTGTATTCCTTTGTACACAGTACAGTCCACAACTTATCTCGAGTTTGTCTGTGCATTGTTGGCAGCTTGCTTTATCTGGCTCTGGGCAGCACTTCCCTTTAAGGTATTAAGGAAACAATAGGAAGCAGGATATACACAGTGATATAGACAGGGAAAAATTTAAGTTTCACTGCCAGGGGGCAGCAGCACACCTGATCCAGGGATGCACATTTCAGTGGAATTTAACAGCTTTAAAGCCCAGTTATCAGTCTGTTTCCACTTGTATTTGTCTGCTATGTTGGGCCATCTGGTCTATTCACAGTGAGGGGGACCACAACAGAAGATATTCTTGAAATAATACAAGTAGATCATAACTTTCATCTTCAGCAGAAGACTTACTACACTCTATATCAATCTAATACACATGGATTTCTGCATAATTGATCATTTTATTAGAATTTATTAAAACATTTGTTCAGATCACCTGTTCAGCAGGCAGTTATGCTGCTTCTGTTCACTGCATACGTACTGAGCAAGTCTCCAAGCAATACATAAATACTATATTGTTTGACCCCATATATATGCTTACTACAAAAAGCAGCTTCTCCTCAGTAAAAGTTGTATACATGGAACCAATGTTCAGTTCACCTAGCTATGACTTGTACCAAATCCATATCAAGAATCATAGGTTAAATATATCAATACATGTAATAGAGCCTTAGCAGTAGAAAAAATGTAAGAAAGTTAAATGCTGTTTAGATACATTGTATTTGAATAACAGAGTAAGAGGAACAAATATACTGACCTACCTAATGACAGTTACCAAAACACAATATACATAAGCAATGACAACAGCCAGTACTTGCCCAAGCATTTTAGAGTTCCTCTTTTCCCTTCAGATAAAGATGGGTTGTTCACATCTTTAAGGTGAACTTAGATACCACTAATCTTACAGCAAAGCTGATCCTGAATTTTTTTGATATTGGGTAAAGAAACAGACATATTAAGGCTGCATGCCACTAAGTACACACATTTGCAAGTTTGACAAGCCAATGTTTACTACAACACAAGTTCATTGATCAAATTAAGGTTACTATTGCATAGGGTACACTTAACTGACAGTATTTTTATTTAGTAGAAAATGCCACATTACTCAGTTAAAAGTAGGAAGCTACATTTTCTTAGTGTTGATTTAATTAACTATGATAAAGGCTTGGAAGATATTTTAATATTACCAAGGTGTTTTAATTAAATGTGCTGACTGATAGCTGTTCTAGAGCTTCTAGAGGAGAACAGAGGACTTGTTACATGAGTTCTCAGTCATCCAGGACTGATATTTCAGCCAGCATTAAGTTTTTAACCTAAGAGCAGGTTAAAGGAAACCTGTGTGCAATGAAACATACCTAGAACAGATACAATGAAGACCATTAAATCAGTTGTAAGTCTCTACTTTTTACAGTTATGAGTCATAACAAGTTCAGGCACACAAATTATAGCCCAGGGCACTACCTTTTAAGTTCATATTCAGCCATTACAACTGGAGATCCATTTAAGAGACTGCTCTGTGACAACGTCCTGGATTGTAAGAACATGCATATACCAGCTGCCTAGAACTATATGGCTGCTAATAATGAAGTTGCCACAAAAAGTCATTAAACATACACATGCATGCTAGTTAGCTTCCCAGCTATTTACAAGCCATACCTCTTTTTTGTAATTTGTAAATGGTAGTTTTCAACCTGACATACTTATGAGTTCAAGTGCAAGACATCCAGTATGTGATCACCTCAAACAGCTGAAGTGAAAAATGAGTGCAAGCTACAAAGCCAAAGAGTTTAGCAATGATTAGGGAAATCACATACAGGTGACCTGATGAAAATTTATCTTATCATCAGATAAGTAATACCAGGCAGAATTGGAGTCCATGAAGGTCGTGACCTTTAGAAAAGGTCAGTTTTGGCCAACAACATTGACTTTTTTTGAAAAGCTTGAAAGCTTCTTCATATTGCAAACTGAAGTCCTTCATAAATAAAGTTATCCAGTATCTTATTGAATGCTGTAATGTATTATTGCCCTACAAGTTGTGCCAAAACCCACAAGCCAAGAAACTTAATGCACAAGAAGTTTAGAAGGTACTGTGCATAAGATATGATTAAACTATAATAATCTCAGATATTGATTATGGCTTAGACCTGCATTGAAAGTTAACACTTAGACAAGTATCCAAGTCAATGACACTGTTACATTGAAGACTTAAAGTTATCTTCCTCTGTTTGGAGGAAAAGGTAGACAGAAGATATTCACAAATAACTATCTACTTTGCAAGAATTAGCCCTGTAAGAATTCAACAATATCCCTTATTACTAATCTTATCTTTAAGAGAGTGTGCAGATACTTAAGTGTTTAGAAACAGGCTTTGTTTCTTGAACAGCTGAAAACTTTGATAGTTAATTCTGTGTCCTCCTTCCCTCCCTTCCTCATCTAGCCCTGCCAAATTCAAAATATTGTTCTAGCAGCATTCATGAAATCAACAGTGCAAAGTTACTATAGAAGCCTCTTTTCAAGCTGTGTCACCCTCTAAGTTTATAGTGGGTCAATAGCACTTCCCATGTGTTTAGAGCTCTGGGGGAAGGCAGGAACAATAGATATGTTTAATTTAACAAGCAACCAATTTGTTTGCTTTTTTAAATCTGCTGCTCATACTGGCCATTGTTACAACTTTGGTAACTAGTTCACTATATTAAAATTCACAGTTCCTCATTTTGACATGCACCTACAACATGCGAGTTGAACTGCACCACAATAATTGTAATGTCATCTCTATACATTCGAGCCAGCTCTTCTGGAAGACTAAGCATCTTGGACAGTCGCTCATGATCCACAGTGCCAAACTCATTATTACCCACTGCATGACGTATCAGGTGAGTCGCTGCATTCTGATCTTCAAATACTGAAGAAATTCTTGCTCTTCTTTCTGTTAAGAGACCATGCATCTGTCCCAAAGTTACCTTATAGCCACCAACAGCTATTGGCTGTTGATGGTGAACGCCAGTTAGGTACTCCCCTACAATTCTAGCCACATCTTGTCTGTGCATAGTCTCCCACAGTCCATCTGTGGCCAAAACCAGGAACTTATCCTGTGGCCTTAATTTGTGATGTATGACTTCTGGCTCAGCTGTGAGGTATGGAGGAGTGTGATAGTTTGGAGGAATAAACTTTGTGTATTCGTTGTCATTCAGCTGATCAGGGCCTGATTCTACTACTCTCTTCTGTAGTTCAATACTCCATTTGAACTTCACATCACCAAAAGCTCTGAAAGGCATCAACAAGCCTAAGAGGCGGTCTTGTTTCACAAGACTTTTCCCTTCAGATTTTGGATGCTCCATTTTCACACGTTCCACTTCATGTTCATTTTGCGCATTGTGATCATAGGACAGATTAACTGCAGACCAAGATCCATCTTCTTCCTGAACCCCAAGCATTGCCCTACTGTCACCTGTGTTTGCAACATGCAAGTCAACACCATCTACGTGAGCCACACAGGCAGTTGCACCAGAAAATGCTACTCTTAGTACTAGGTAGTTGAGAAAAGAATTTGGATCTCCTACTTGAGCTTCTAAAGAAATATCATTATCAAGCCTTTTAAAGGCATTAATTAAAGCTTCTTTCACATCAGTGGTCTCTCCACTATTGAGATCAATGAGCTCCTGCCAGTAAGTTCTCAGACTGTTGAAGTAAAGCTTGGAAGCTTCTTTGCTGAAATAATCATTAGGGTGTTTGTGCCACTGTAATATGGGCAACAGAGCTCTACCACTTTCCACAGCATTTTCTATTTCAAGTAAAGTCTCATGAGGTAACAAAGAGACAGCAATGTAGTAAAACAGTCTTTCACTTACAGCTTGAGCACAAGCACAACCTGCATGGCCATCAAACACACCCAGAAGCATTCCTCTTGTCTGTAAGCAAGTGGCAGCACTTCTCCTGTCTTCTATTGGAGCATTAGCAGGTAGCTGATTGCTATCAAAGCCAAGGACAGAACTTACATTTTTACCATCAAATTCTGGGACTTTAAAACTGTATTCATTTGCCTTCAGAATGCTGTTGACTTGTGGAGGAGTGAGGTAAAATCTCTGTGGTGTGGAAGCATAGTCCCTTACATGAATAAATTGGTTAAAGTTCTCCTTTGGCCTACAAAGCGCTGCAAATTTCCTCTGAGGTGCACATCTGAAGTGACCGTGAGCAAAGTGAGATGATAAGCAACACAGATGTTTATGGTGGCAGTAGCACACAGTACTGCATATTCTGCCAATCTCACAGTTACGAATCAATGGAAACAGATGAGCTGGTGCTGGCATGGCATCAGACAACAATGGTAGTCTGGAGCTTCGGACTGGAATTGCTGGAAGACAAAAGAACAACCAGGCTTAGGGGAACTGCTAATAGATTTTTTCCCAAAAGCCAGTGTTAAGACATATACAGCATCTAAACAAAAAGACTTATGTAGAATACACAGCTTTAACAGGTCTTGGAAAAGAGAAAAAGCATTAGAAGGTACTTGTTTATACACAATATGCCAGGTTATAACAACTATGTCATAATTACATCATACTTAGTGAGTGAGATGTAAAAACTATTATCCAGACTGACAATGCAGCTTCATATATAAGTTAGACAATAGTGTGTGCCATTCTACAACACTGCAACATCCCACAAGACTCCTAGGGAGATTTGCTTTCATAATGATTTCCCAGCTGACAGAGCCAGATATGGCACACAGGGAAGGGGGAAAAACGTAGTCAGTCCTATAAGACTTCAGAGGAGATAAAGCACCTGAGGGCAAGATTCAGAGAAAACAACTTTGAGGTGGAATACAACTCCACTCAAGATGATGTGATAACAAGGTGATAAAGGCAAGGAGTAGGTCACTGCTTGGTATTTTTTAAACAATCATATGCCAGTAGCAGGTTTTATTTCTTATCTCTTCCATTTATATGGGAAGCTTAATATCACACTTGTGTGACACCACAGTATACACAGACTGCTAGCTGTGGATATTTTATATGTAGCAATTTTTTAGCTTATTAGATAAAAGGTACAAACATAGTACAAATGTGCACCTACACAAGGGTTAACATCAAATAGCACCTCCTCTAGAAAGTAGAAAATGATGCATCTCTTTCTACTACATACAATTTGTATTTGCTTCCATTATTAGAGCGAGGCAGAATAGTCTAAAGCTAGAAAAACATTCTAATACATTTTGCCACACATAAAAATTTCAGTCTTCTGTCAAAAACCTTTTTTTTCCAATCTCCCTTCTCCCTATTTGTACAGCAATCACTACATTACTGAGAGCTCTTCTTCAATAAATCACTTATGTCTCATTCTCAGAAAGTACTACCTGGGAAAATAATTCTACAATTAGGGCAAAATTTTGAATTTTATGTCCTTTTATTTGATGTGGATATACTTAAAGGGAATTCAGTTCTTCTTCCACTTTTTAGGATCAGACTGTAGCATAACATCTTCCTCAATGAGACCATTACAAATTATCCTCCGAGACTTACTGTAATACTATTCCTAAACCCTAAGCTCTATTAGCACCATTCTATCTCAGATTTAATCGTACTATTGAGAAACTAGGTACTGGTGTGTTGTGCAGGGTGTCTGAACAGTCACTTAGTTGATTAATTTATAGCCAAAGAGGTATATCACTACATTAAGAGATTGAGTACCTATAAAATATGCTCTAAGCCCCAATCTAAAGGGGCCATGCCACACAAAGCATTAAAATAGCAAGTGTTTCATGACAGCCTTCGGTGTGCTTTCCAGACTTTGCCGTGGGGCTTATCACCTAGATCAGCTGCAAGGTATCTGGAAACATATGAAGCTTTATCCCCTTCTCTTTAGGTTGAAAAAACAGGAAGTGATGTTCTTCTCCCCAAGCTCACCTTTCTTCTAAGAAAAAAGAGTGGAATCTGTTACTCTGACAAAATATAAGTGCTGAAGGCAAAGTAAAATTCCTGTTTCTACCACTCCACTGGCTTTTCTAGCATTACATCTTCATTCTGCATAAAGTGTTTGCCATCCTTGATTACATTCACAAGAGTTCTTGTCCGTTGATTCTCCCAGGTCTCCTCATAACAGCCATGAGGACTGACCAGCCAGCCTTCTGTTGCTCACCTATCAGGAAAAGCTTTGGTTGTAGTTCTGCAGACCACAGCCAGCTATCCAAACACTCAGCAACAGTGTACTGGCTTGAACTTACAGATGCATACTACATGTTATGTTAGCCATCTGCTTCCCAGAAAGTATATTTCTCCAGCTCAGGCTCACATGCATAAAGCATGACAGACGTGAACTGCAACTTCAAATATAGGTTTTGGAAATATTTGGAGACTTGAAGTTGTGTATATTTCTTCAGGTAACATTTAAAAGCAATTTTTTTTGCTTACAGAATGAGAACCTCTGCAGATTCTACAGATGTGTCTAGTCTGCAATAGCAAATGGGATTTTACATTGGTCTCCCATTAGAATCCAAATGAATCAAGTTCTTTTGACTGCTGAGCATGTGTTCAATGCTGATCCATAAATCATTCCACAATAGCAGGTCTGTGCTATTGACTGCTACAGCAGTTATGCTGTTGATCCATGATAAAGCAGAAGTAAGTGACCTGCTGTTAGAAAACTCTGCAGTGCCACCAGGTTATTTGCTAATTTTTAAATCATTAGTTTATCAAATATTACATGAAACCTAACAGAATGTAATAAGAAGGCAGCCTCAAGTTTTCCTTGGCCTGCATCCTTTATAGTGAATCCATAAATCAGTTGAAGACAGACATGATTTAATGCCAGGTTTAATACATCTTAGCTGATTAAGTCAAAGAAATGCCAAGTTTGCCTGCTTCAGGCAAAATTACTCCAAGCCTATTTATCCATACAATAATGATGCCCAGAATATCACAAGATACTCCAGCTAACCCCCTCAGATAAGTACTTCAAGGTTTCAGTTCATTGTGATTGATCAAGATATGGCAGAGAAGGAAAAACATTAAGCAGAAATTTTGCAGTCCAATCAAGATTTGTCTTGTGACGAGTGATCAGAACCAAGCCAGCCTTTGAACAGCTCTCCAAACCCTGAACAGGATACAAATGCTACTTTTCAGACCATGAATATGATACAACAAAGTAAGAGTTGGTCAAGTCAAAGGTTTTGTAGTACTATACTGACAAAACAGAAAAAGTACAACTCATTCCTTTAACACAGATTCGTCATCCCTGCACTAGGAAAGACACTCGATGCTGCTCAGACAGGCTCCTTCCTCCAAGACACCCGTCTTAACCGTGCCAGAGACACCCGTGACTTAACACGAAGTGCACTTACCCAGCTGCCTGTCAGACACTTGACAGACCTGAACGAACAGCCTGTTGGAGAGGGCGGGGAGAAGGAACGAGAAGCGTTCAACACCGGCAGAACCGTTGGTCCTTCCCCGCGGCCAGGTCTCGCCACCCCCGCCCAGCCCCCGTTCGGCCCCAAGCCCAGCGCCTCAGCGAGCACCGCGGCCAGATACGTACCGATCCGCCTGGGCCCGGGGCACACACACATTCTCCTGCCACAACAAGAAGCCGCCAACATCCACAAAGCAGAAGCCCGGGGGAGGGGGAGAAGCAAGGCAGAGAGTTTGTTAGAGAAGACAGAGAGCTCCGACATGGAGGGGCCGAGAGAGAGGAGGAGACACGCACAGACGCAGCCGCCCTGCGGACGCCGCCGCCCTCCCGGGGGCCGGCAGCCAGCGAGCCCCGCAGCAGCCCGCAGCCAGCGCCCACCCCACCGCCCCCGCCTCACGCCGCCGCCGCGCTCCCTTCCGGCAAGGGCGAGGCACCGCTCCCTCACGCCGCAGGCGGAGCCCGCTCGCCCGCCCGCGCCGCCGGAACCGTTACGCCCGCGGGCACGCGCGCGGCACGACACGGCCGCCCCGCCCGCCTCAGGGGCGACCCCCCCCCCCGCCCGCCCCACAGCCCCAGCCGCGCAGACACAGACCTGGCCGCCGTCCTGCACGGCTCGGCCCGGGCCCCGGCGGCGACGCGGCTCGAGGGAACGGGCGGCCCGAGACACGCGCAGCCCCGCGCTCCCGGCCCGTTCGCCGCCACCAAGCGCCGCAACACCACCCCACGCCCACCGCAGCCGCGGCGCTGCGCGGCCGCTTATAAACCCCCGGCCGCCCGGGCCGCGCCGCCCATTGGCTGCCAGGGAGGGCCAGGAGGGCACGTGACGCGGAGGCTCGGCGGCGGCTGAGGAGGCGCGGGCGCTTGGCGGGGAGGGGAGGGGCGGTACGTGCGCGCGCAGCAGGCGGCAGGGGCGGGGGCGAGCGCGGTGACGGCGCTCTGCTTTAGCGCCGCGCCTCGCGCGCCCTCGGTGGGGAGGGGGTCTTGCCTCAGGCCCCCCGCGTCGCCTCAGCCCTCCGCGTCGCCGCCCCGGGGCTGCCGGCGGGAGGGCGAGCGCCGCCCCGCTGCGGGAGGGCGAGGCGGGCCGCGTGCGGCGGCGGCCGGGCGCCTCCGCGCGCGGGGGCTCGGCCGGGCTCGCCTCGCCCTCCTCTCCTCCCCCCCGGGCCGAGACGGAGGTGGAAGCGGGCCGCAGCCCTCGGCCGGCCGCCCCGGGCCCATTACGGGTGGTGGCAGGTGGCTGCGGGGAAAGCGGGCGCGCTGTCCCGGCGCGGAGTGAGGCGCCGCGGGGAAGACCAGGGCCAGGGCGGTGGTGCTGGGGTCCATCGCACCCGCAGCATCCCAGTAACCTGCACACGTGGTCAGAGGCAGTCACCTAACTTCTGCCTGCCGAGAGGACTTAAGATGGGGAAAACTTCCTTAAAATCTTCTTTAGGGTACTGATTTTGAGTCTAAATTAATTTTAGAGAGCGAAATATTTCCCCCCCCCCCCCTTGTAATACACATAAAGCACCTTTACAATCAGAAAGTATGTTAACTCGGTGTGAGGCTGCTGCGGCCTGTGCTGTAACATTTTGAGTTTTCTGTATTTCCTGTGCTCCCTGGTGTTTTGTCTTCGCCTGAATGGCTCCAGGCAAAGGCAAAGCAGGCTGCCTTGAGTGGCCAACAAGCAGGAGCCCTGTCTTTCACAAGGGAGGCCAGGTTGCTGCTGCTGCCGTCAAGGGATGGCTGGAGGGCAAGGGCTAGGAGGGAGGGGAAGGCCCTGCTGGGCAGAGCGGCACCTGCTGCTCCTAACTGCGCGGCAGGCAGTGGCTGCAGCCACCTCCACTCCTGCCCTTCTCTCCCCCTCGGCTGGGAACAACCCTGTCCCCATTCCTCATGTGTAGGGCTGCATTCAATTCTGCATACTCTTTGGAGACACTTTGAGCCAGCCTTGTTCTTCATGTAAATTTTGGAATTAAAAAAAGGACATAAATTCTACAGCGTTTTAATTCCCTGAATCGTCACTTTCTCTGGTTGTAGGTGCGCGTGATCTCATGCCTTTCTATTTTTAGGGTGGCTGGGATGCCCACTTTCCTGATGCTGTGTGCTGTTGGCAGCAGACGATGTGTTCAGCTAGCCAGCTAGCCTGCGGAGTGTTACAAGTACCGTTCCTTTCATAGCTATAACAAAACCTCGATTTTGACTGTACTTGTATCTTTCTCCAGCTTTTGTAGGATGTTAACAGCTGAAACCAGTGGAGGAAACAGAGGAAAATCTTCTGCTGTTAGTGCTCAAAAACCTCAAGAGGTCTACTTAGGACATTTCCTACATAAGGAAATGTCTAGAAACCACTAGGAAAGTATACTACCCAGTAACCATCCACATGAAAGCCAGCTAGGAAGATAAAATGGCGCCGTTCTTAAAAATACAAGTCTTCCATAGTAGTACTTGGAAGACAAAATATTAAAATAATCATTTATTGGTGTCCTAGGTGAGTATCATCACATCTGTTTGTCTAGAAATGTACACCGTCATCATCTCTTTGAAGTTTATTTGAGAGCAAAAAAAAAAAGTTAACTGCATCTGACAAACTCCATTGTACATTGAAGACTTCATTAAACGGCATGGAAGATGAATAATTTACATTCTTTTTTAACAGCGCATGGATAGAAATAGAGTGGCAGTGTGCTGTAACGAGCAGCATTTACATGATTTTCTACAAGAGTGACTGTGAAGCACCAGAATTTAGAAATGTTCATAAAAACTATGTAAGGAGGCACAATTAAGGCATCCTCTTATGCGATCAGAATGTGAAATGCTGTGGGAGCAGAGCGCTGTGCCTGGGTATATTTGAGTGATAGTTGTATTAGATATACAGAAATGGATTGTTATGAAATCACCACTGATCATCTCCTGTTCCTGGCTGGAAATACAGGTTTTGTTTTTGTCTTGTCCATCATACCTCGTATTGGATGAGTAGTTACTGCCCGGTGCCCAGTGCCAGGGCGCGACAGGTCCTCTGGGACACGAGAAGCCTCTGAAAATCGTGGACGGTAGGCACAGGGCTGGGGACACGCAGCAGTCCTCAGCTGTTGTCTGTGGGGAAGGTAGCAAACTATTCATCACACAATTGTTGAAAGACGACTGAAGAAATGTTACTGTGTGGGAGAAATCTTGGAAGATCCACATCCAGTCCTTTAGATAAGACATGTAAGTCTTTCCCTGTACTGAATGGCAAGAGTGTCTATGTCGTTAATGGCTTTGCGATGCTGAATCACTGATCTTTCCTGAGTTTGCAGCATGGAAGTCGGATGTTACAGTGTGGGATTGTGCTGAAGTGATACTCTAGAGGTAGATTTGGTTTTTTGCTGTTCTCCCCTCTCTTTTCAAACTAATGGACAAAGGAAGAGCAAAGGTACTGGATGAATTGGTTCTCTCAGGCAGGAGATCAGATGAGATGATTATAGTGCTCTGGCTTTAAATATCTGAATGTGCTGAAATGAAATTTGTTGTCAATTTGGGGAATGTGGTCTGGAAAGCCTTGCCTGACAAGAGAAAAGTGCTGATTAGGTGGGAGGACAGGAGACTTTCCTGACAGCTGTGCTTTAAACCTGACAACACTAATTCTTGAATAGGGATGTAAACTGGATTCATGCTTTGACTTCTTAAGAGATTGATATTAGTCTGTAGTTGCCTACTGGGAAAAAATAAAACCAAAAAATCATTAGCATTTAGCACTTTTGGTCTTCAGAACATCTTGCAACCATTAATTCGATTCCCCATAACATGCTGTGAAATTGCAAAATTAGTGTTATAGCCCCCTGTTTTTTATTTTATTCATCCCTTTTTCTCCCTGATTTAAGGCTGAGAGAAACTACTTTTAGAGCTGGTATTAGAAGCTGTGGCTCCCTCTCTCGCAGCATTCCGTTGATACTACATATCTCTGAACAAAAGATAGAAAAGGTCTAAACAGCAGTACAGTTAAAATACAGTGAAGACAGGAAAAAGTTGGAAAGTGTTTTTTTCTACTTTCATTAAATCTGAATTTTAAACTGTCAAGAGAGAAGAGAATTTGGCATTAGCAGCCCCATATAAATCCCATAAATGAAAGACAAAATACTAAAACTTGGCTGACATTTTGGTCCTTAAGCTCATGCTAGTTTGTTGCCGTGCCAGGAGCTGGATGTTGCAGTCTGAATGGAATGCTAGCTTTTCCTTTTCCTTGTCTTGCTGCTGCCAAGACCTTTTTTTTTTCCGCTTTGAGCAACTGTCCATTTTTGCTAATTTTAATGAAAATGTATGACTAAAAACGTGTAGTTCCATGTTTAACATTTTACATCAGGTATGGATGGAAAATCAGTTATATACCTCTATATGTAATTACCTCAAGATATGTGAAGTCTCACTATTTCCCTGGATGAAAGGTTTATCATCTGTGTGTAATGAAAGATATCAATTCTCATTTATTGTGTCTGTTGCCAACAGTGAGTAATTCTGCACTGCAGAATCAATAGGCAGGTATGCATGATCACTGCAGCCAAAGTGCTGCAGTAGTTACCCTAAAGCTTTTTGCACAGATTTCCAGGGAAACTTCATTACAGATCAGCAAAATGCATTTTCATATTAAATCAAGTGTTTGTAATAACCTAGTTTAAATAAGTCCTTGTGCCTAAAGTAAAAATATTTTATTGGTTCAGTGTTACAGAAAGTCAGTTCAGGAACACAGGGTAATACTTCAGTTGATTTTATATTCCCTGTCTGCACAACATTTTTGCAATATCTTTGCACACAGTGTTTTAAAAATGCCATTTTACTTCTGTGTCTTGACTGTGGTAAAGAGCAGTCTCCTAGAAAATCTGTCTCAAAATTCTGTGCACAGATCAAACTCTTCCACCTGGCATGCTGCCATACCAACCTGGAGCATAAGGAAACCTTTGCACTGAAGGTTCATTAAAGTTTTGGAAGCCAAACCCCCCCCCCCCCCCCCAACTTCTAGCAAAGAGAAGAATAAACAAAAGAAAAACAGCATGCATTGAGTAAATATGGAAGAATAGGACAAAACTAAACTATCTTGTCTCCTTTCCTGGAAGCGCCAAGGAGGACTGATAGCAACGTAAGTCTGTTCCACAGAGCAGTAATTTATTTTTAGCAGAAATTAATAGCTTTATATGGCAAAAATAAATGTGTCAGTAAAGCTCAAAGCAGACAGAATACCTGCGAATAGCAAGGGCGTGTGATCTTCATTCAGTCTGCTCCAAAGGTTGTTGGTTGCACATTCGCGTACTCCGCAGCCCTGTCAGGAAGTGCTTGCTTTGTACAGCACATTGCCGCTCCCTTGACACGGCTGGGTTCCCGGGAACAGGGAGTGTTTCTGAAGTTTTGCGCTAAGCCCTGCAAAAGGTGATTAAAATAAAAAAATCTCTTCAGAATGTCAACCTCAGAGTAAATCAACAGTGCAGCAACACAGTTTCTGGGGTTCAACAAAGATGACTCAGCCCTCTCCTGCCCTTTTTAAAATAGGCAGGGAGAGGCCAAAGGTGAGTTCCAAAGACAATTGCTTGCAATGGATATTTTGCCATCACTGTCCCCTACCCAGGGATAGTTTATTTACTCTGTTCCCCCTAGAGACCCTTCGTCTCCTCACTCCGTTCCTTTCTGAAAGAAAGCACTGTGTCTGGCAGGTTTTGATTAATTTATTATTTGAAAACAGTTGGAATCCAGTGTGCTAGAATTATGGAATAATTTAGGCTGGAGGGAACCTCTGGAGGTCATACAGCCCATCTCCCCGACAGAGCAGGACCAACTTCAAACCTGGCCAGGCTGCTCAGGGACTTGGCCAGTCTGGCTCTGAACATCTCTGAGGGTGGATATTCCACAGCCTGGCCGGGCCCCTCTTCCAGTGCTTCACCACTTCCCTTGTGAAGAACAACTGATCGGCATTTTCCTTGCTCAGCTTGTGTCTGTTTTTGTGCATTTGGTAGGAGTTGTGCTGTAGTTTGTACCCTTCACCTGGGTAGATCTTTCAAGATTTAGTATCCAGTTTGAGGAAAACAGCATTCTGACAACTTGAGGAAGTAAAGGAAATTCTGTATATAAATGCTAGTGGAGAAGACTTTTTTGGCATGCTTCAGGAATGACACTTATGACATTATCAGTATCTGTGCTATGAGCAAGCAATTTCAGGGTATCGGGAGGTCAACAATTATCTTGGCTCTGAAGGGGCTGATCCCTTTTCCAGCTGTTGTTCATCATTTGTATTTTCTTTATTTGTTACAGTTATTTTAAAAAGTAACTACATTTGCAGTTATGGTTGCTGCCTTGCAAAAGATTTCTGTAGGCTCCAAGGGAAGTAGTGGAGATTGAAGCTGGGAGGGGAGGGGAATCTGCCTCAGGTTTTCCAGAAGGAGAATAGCTTTATGCTTAGTAACAGACAAACCACCATGTTTACCTAATACTGCTGGAACAATGATGTCCTGGTTTCATTTTATCATGGGGGCTACTTCTGAAATTGAAATAATTCAGAGCTTGCTGCTTGCCATAGCCTTTCATCTCTACTCTAGATCACTGCAGTCAAGAGATAGTAAGCCCATGGATGGTCTGTAAAGATGCTTGGCTGATTTGACTTTAGATCTTGCTAGACAAATACGAACATTGAAGAAACAGTAATTTCCATTATTAGGCTGACTTTGGACATGAAGAGATGCAGCATATGATTCTGTATTTGCAGAGTCATTCTTATGTTTATGACTCTAATGTAACTGTCATGGAGAAAGGGGAAGAAAGGATGCTGTAAAGGGAGGAAGGTGTGGGGCTAGCTCCTTCTGGCAGAGTTCTGCAGGGCTGGTGGAGGCAGGCTCGTGGGGCAGGGTGAAGAACCAGACAAGGCAGCTCTAAGGGAGCGCCTGGGCCTGGGTGTCAAAGGGAGTAAAAGGAAGAGGTGTGATGTTTTCTGCCTGCCATTGCGGAGGTCTTCCTAAACGATGTAATGAGGGCCTGAAAGAGAAGGTGCACCTATTAATTGGCAGCGTGGGAGAAGCTACGTCACTGCTACAGTTCTGAGCGCACCAAGCCACACTGAATTGTCGGTCAGAGATGCTTAGCCCTTTGCTGAACCAGAGCTCTTTTACACACTGGTCAAATGGGGTGTTAGCTATTCATCAGAGCTTTTGCAGTTCATATTAAAATCACCAATATTGTTCCACTTGATGCAGCCTCCCGGGTCCTTGAGCACCTTCTTGATTCAGGCAAGACAAACCCACAAACCCTTTCTTCTCCTACTTTCACACAGATGTGAAAAGCTGTGTGTTCCATAAAACACTCCAGTTTTGGTCACACATCCCACCTTGTTCCCTGCTGCATTATCCTACCTTGTGTCTGCAATCTGCTAGCTCTTAGGAATACAGGTTTTATTTAGTTTCTGTAGTCCATTTAAGGTACAATATGGAATTAATCTAAAATCCTATCAGTGAGGGGATGATAGAAATATGTTCAACTGACACTGGCTTTTTTTTTTTTTTGCATAAACAGCCACCATGTGTAATGTATGTATAGTATGTAAACTTTCCTGTAAGAAATGCTCATGGTTAGATCTGACATCCACGTGCTGCAAACTCTGCAAAGTAAGTACATGGCAAACTGTGGGAAGTCTCTTAACCAGAGCTAGAGCTGCGCAGCCTGCTTTTGCGAGCAACGATAGACCCTCTGCTGTCACAAAGAACTTCCTTAGCATTCAGATAATAAAGAAACACATCCTGCACAACCTGTCTCTTCCTTCACACTGCAATTCAACATCTGACTTATAATCCCAGCAACACCACCAAACATTCAGGCTGGACACATTTGCAGAAATGTAAGCATGCTGTGCGTGCTGTTTTGGGGGAGGAAGTATGAGGTCAGGAGGGAGTGATGGGAATAGCACTAAGCAATTGTCTCAAGGAACCACGGTCTACCCCAGCAGTGAAGAGAAGCAACCAGTACTGATGAGTACCAAGAAGTACTAGTGTTACATTCTTGGCATTAGCATGTACTTTAGAGTGGAAAGTAGTTATGAAAAATAAAGATTAGCTCAGAAATTTAGATTTAAATCCAGGAGCAAACTCTGAATTATCTCCTTAGCTGTCTTAGGGTCCGGAGTTAGATCAGGTTCAATTTCCACTAGTAATAGGGGAGGTTAGAAAGACTACTGGACAAAAGTGACCTCTTTCACTTCTCCTGCAGTTTACCCATGTCTAAATGTTGTGGAAATAAGATCCAGCCCTATCTTTGGGGGTTTAAATTATGTATTTGATACAAACGTAAAAGCATATTTTCTGTAAAAGAAAGATGAGTTAGTTTAATGTTTCCTTGGTTAGTAAAGAGTTGTTGTAAACCTACTACATAAATATTTACTGTTTGTTTTGTACTGCATGTTTTCTTTATATTTTTAGAAAACAACTCCAAAATTTATTTGTTTTATCCTCTCACCTTGAACCTGGCTTGTCTCCTGTCCCTAGACAGTGTGCTTCTCAAAACAAGGAAAATACTTTCCTGTTGGCTTAGAAAGGAGGTATTTTGGGTCTAGTCACAAACAAACAACTGAGAATATAGTTTATTTATTATAAACATTTTACAAAGATCTGAAGTCTTGGGGTTAGGTCCAGTAAATTTTTCTGGTCTTCCAGGTAAGTGCCTTGACCAGAAGATTACAGAGTCCCCGTCTCTGAGCCAAGGAAAGGTGGATTCCTTTGTGGGGCCGATGGGGCCAGTTTTCACTGCAGGGGTGAGGATTACCCTCACCTCAGGTGACCTCCAGCTGGACGGTTACAGTGCTCTCCTGGAAAACCAGGCACTGTGGACTGAAGGTGAAAATTTACCAGCATTTTCCACTGACAGGGAATAAACTTTATCCACTGGGCTATTAGATAGGAACAGGTGGAAGGATGGCTTAGAAGAGAAGAGTGAGCTTTGCTTATGGTATTCAGACACTGGAGGTAGGCACCTACCTCTGAGAGATCCTGTGGATCTCAGCTGTGCCCCTGAGCCAGGCTTTCCATCACAACAGACAGCTCAACTGTGTCAGCAGGATTTCCAGTAGGCTGGCTTTAGGGGTGGCCTGCTTGTCCTGGGGAGTTTTTCAGAGGGTCATTTAGGGATCCCAGCTCTGCTCCTGCCCTGGGTTGACAGCCAGGTGCCTCTCTCGGCAGCGGATTCCAGCCCAGCGCTGGGTGCAGCTCGCACGCCCGGATAGTCTGCGTATCAGTTGCACAAATCAATGATGCCCTGATGGCAGAGGGTCAGGGAGATGGTGCAGAATTACAGGTTTCCACACAAATGGGCTATGCCTCTGAGGAACCTCCGGAAAGGTCTGGGAGCATGAGGAAGATGCTCAGTAAGTTGTAGGTGAGTGCTGCCCTGCTCATTCTCAGGAGTTCACGGCAAGTATTTCCTGTGAATGATTTTGGGTTTGCAAGTTATGAATCCAGGCACCTTAGTCTTTCCCCAGGTTCATTTTTACTCAATGTGTTTCACGTGTCGTGGAGCAGGTCCAGACTGTAAGCTAAGTATTTCAGAGCAGTATTTTAAGAGGTAAGATTATCTCTTCCACTAGCTTTGATGCTGAGCACTGGGGCTAAACAGCAGCCACATCGGGCTATCTCTTCAAAACTTCTTTGAACTTCAAATGCGTCTCTGTAGCAAACAGCTTTGTATAACTGCAGAGGTTTGTTCAGTTTGACTGGATGTTATATAATAAGTCTTTTATTTTCCCTTTGCTTGTGATCGTGTTATGTAGGCTGCCTTCTTAAATTTCGGCAAACCTAAGGCAGCCTGAGTCATGTCTATGAGGCTCTTTTTTGCACTGTTGTGTAAGTTAGTGACTTGCAAAGGTCATGGGAATGAGTTATTTAAAAACTGAAACACGCTGGGCTCTATCCAGCTTAGAATAGATGAGCTCAGAAAAGCTTTTACGTTTTAAATTACAGCATTGGTTATCAAGGACTGATTAACTTCAAGTTAGTATTTCTGTTTCCTTAACAAACTGCACTAACACACAGCAGCAATGTGTGTTATATGTGTTGCTGATATAATCATGCATTCACACAAGACAGTGAATAAAATATTGCTTTCAGTCTTCAAAAAGCAAATGCTTTTACAAGTTTTGCCATCATAGCCACAGTCTTAATGCTCATTAGTTTTCAGTGCTCACCAGATTTAATGTCCCTTGCCCTTTGTTCTCAGCATTAGCATTAGATTCATTTGGTAGTCAAAATACCTACCTGAGCACTTTGTTCCACCCCCTGGACAACGTGGTTGTGGTGAAGAACCTCTCACTGTGTTCCTCTGTGATTTGGCTCAGTCATAGCAATGCCATGCAGGAGAAAGGCATGGGGACAGATAACTGTGGAGGTCTGTAGGGCACAGTTTTAAGTTTCTGCTCTCTCTGTGGCCCATCTGGTTTAAGTCATCCCACTGCACCCACATCTGTAGAAAGCACTCTCTTGCTTCCTTCTTCACTGGCCCTCCCAGGTGGTCCAAGTGAGCACCCTTGTGGGAGTGCTAATCCAAGCGTCTGGCCATGCTTTAAAGTGGAAGTGCTCTAAAGCAGTCTCGAAGCATTTTTTTCAGGCAGATCATTTCACAGGGCGGTTCAGAGCATGGCTCCACAGACAGGTCAGCAAGTGCACGGGGGCAGGTGGCAGCCACTGGCAGGTGGGCGGGGGGGGCATGGGGTCTGGGGACCAGGACGTCGTACTGAGTTGTTGTTCTCTTCATCAAGTCTATGCAAATACCGCGACATAATTTTGACGATTTGCAAAATCCCACATGTGCAATTGTAATTTACTCCCATTTTCATGTAGCAAAATGTGTATGATCCCATCGTTTCTTGGTGAAAATAGTAACAGAAAGTTATTGGATGAGATAAGATAGGTTAAAATTGGCTTGGCGTGAGAAATCAGTTAAATGACTCTTTGATTACTAAAAATCAAAAGAGTGCAGTCTGCCACCCAAAATACTGTATCAATATCACAAAACTGAGCAATAGGTATCCCACACAGGCTAAGCTAAAGTGTGCTGGTAAATGATAAAGACAAAAAGTAGTTAAGCCATCAGTTTGTAGAGTCACGTGCGCCCGTGTAAGAGAAAAAGTAAAAACATCAGAAATGAAGAGTGGAAACGCAAAGGGCAGAGTAAAACAAGTTCAGGGACATGACACTGAAAATAACAGAAAAAGAGAGCACTGGGGCAAAGTGCTTCCTGGAAAAGGCTTGAATGTGCGCACAGATAGGTTCTAGCTGTTTGCCTGCCTGCTTTCTGAGGTGTTCAGGAAAACAAGAACTTTGTACATGTCTTTTTAGATAAAAAATCTCTGAAAAAATAATATTTGACTCCATTGCAGTATGCCGAGCACCAACGATATGATTCCGGGTGATTGCTGGGATCAAACAGGGACAACTGCAAAAGGAGAACTGGTATGAGGTGGAAGGAGGCGGCTTAAGGGCTTTGAGGTGTTAACCAAAAAAAATCAGTGATTTTTCTAGATTCAGGTCTTGCTATTATGTATTTCTATGTATCAGCAGGTAGAATATAAAAGGTTTAAAGGGTTGCATGTTCCTTACATGTTAATAATGAAGGAATGCCTTATGCAGCGTCAAAAAACAATGCATTGGGTTCATCTGCAAGATGCTGCTTCAGCGTACCATCACCTGCAAATTGCAATGAACTTGCTTTCCTCCGGAGGAGAGCTACAAAACTGAGCAAAAGAAATTTGTGCAGAGAAAGTCTGTTCCCTTCTCTGGAACTGCTCCTACCCTCCTGAACTACCTCAGGTCAAGCAACTGGAAGACGGCATGTTCTGCAGGCAGGCAGCTGCTGGCAAGCGTACAGTACAGCTGCGAGTACGGTGCTCCCTGCCAGGCATGAGTCCGTGATTTCTATTGCTCTCCAATTGTCAGCGTTTTGAGGACACCATTTAGTCATTTCCTGGGAAGACAAAAGGTGCCCATCAGAGCTAATGATACTTTGCTTGCACACGCGCTGCTGTGTGGGAGGTTGTTGTAATGTGCACTTGAAAAATGAGCATGACGGATGCAAAATGACAGCAATGAGGTTGATGCAGCAGTGTGCAGTCAGACGGTGCTCAGGGTCCCTACGCCCTTTGGCAAACAAGGAGTTTTCTTCTGACTTACTTTTCTCAGCCATCTGAAGAAGTAAGCAGGAGAAATGAGAAATGTGTTAGTTTTCATTAGCTTTTCATCTGAAGCCTGCACAGCTGAGTGAAGTCACTGCAGCAGTCCAGAGACGCTATCTGAAAGCCCTGTTGAATCTGAGATAATTCCTCCCCTCTCTCTGAGAAGTACATATGAAAACAGGTGCTTTTTTCCAAGGCAGTTTCCCCAACAGTGCTGGCAAAGAGCCTTGTCCAGCATGAGCAGTGGGAGCAGCTCTGGAAAGTCATTTCAGGCTGCTGCAGCATTCCCAGGGCTGTAGTAAAGGTCAGTGTGTTGTGTCTTTCGGTCCTGTGGAGTTTTGCTTAGCAAATCTGCATTGCTGACAACTCTGAACCGCTTCCAGACTGCGATATATTAGGGCTCTCATGTGCACAAGAAGTGCAGTCCCCGTGTCCGGCTTGTGCTCAGAAGCGTGGGACTCGCTGCTCGGCATTACACTGTCATGCCTACTACAGCGTGGCTCACACCCAAACGCTCCAGGCATGTCAGGAAATAGAAGTTTAAGAATGTTGTTGTACTGCCAGGTCTTCCACCAAAAAAAAAAAAAGGAAGAAAAAAAGGTCAATTCAAATACTTAAGGATGACCTATGAAAATGGATCCACCTCCTTGTCTCAAATGCATGTCTGTCTCAAATGCATGTCTGTGATGCAGTCATGGAAACCCTCCTGTGAGCAGAGATCTTGTGTATAAAACAAGGAAAATTTGATTTAGAGAAAAGGGACTGTAGCATGGCTGAGCGTCTCCCCATGCACCTGAATTGCCTCCGCAGCGTGTCACCATGCCGTTTTCCCAGAGTCGTTCCTTTAGGCCATGTCTTAGTGCTTACAGTGCTGGACCCTCCTGTTTGCAGGATCTTATTCCACCTACAACAATCATAGTTGTGGCATGCACCTCCCCACCTCTACCTCCTATTTTGCGAACATATCCGAGTCTGTCTGGCCTTGTCACCAAGGCCAAGCCTTCAGCAGTAGCAAGGTGTTGGGGAGACACGTGTCCCCAGCCTTTCCAGAGCTCTGCCCTGACACGGTGGAGGAAGAGCTTCAGTGAAGAGAGTCCTGCAAGAAATTTGCTCTTCCCTGTGAAATGGAAACTCCTTTTTATTTTCTTGTGTCCGAATGCCACTAACCAACCTTATGTGGCCAAGGTCTGGGTGAACTCCGGCTAAGGGACCATCAAATATAACTGTGCTGCTGCAGCTGCTTCTGTATGGTACATTGGCCTAATGAATGTCAAAGCAGATCAGGGATCTGGAGCATTCTTCTTTCAATCACCAATAAATAGCAAGTGAAAGCTCATTCACTGGCTGCTTTAAACCAGATGACTACATCAGTCATATAAAGAGAAGGACGTTATTACTGGTTTTTAAAAATTATTCTTGTTTTTCCTTTTGCTTTATCCTCCATCAGCTACGTACACTTTCTGCACCAAGTCTCTGCAGCCATAATAAATCCTTTCTGCTTGGCAAGCCCACCCAAGGCAAAGCCTCGCTGAACTGACGTTGCATAGTTTCTCATCCCTATTTCCCCCTTCTTGGAGAGAGTACTCTCGTTTTCTGCTGACGTTTGGATACTCTGAGAAATGGCCCCTGCTGGGAACTGCACCCATGAGCGGTACGGCAGCATCGCGGAGCAGGTCAGGCTGAGCTGGAAGCTCAGGGGCGGGTGGAAGGAGGTAACAGCTCACACGGTGGCTGGCAAGTGCCGTGCGACTGGTCCCCAGCCCTGGCTGCCACGGCCACCGTGACGGGTCACCTCACCTCACTTCACTTCTGCCACCGGCGCTGGCGCTCAGAAATACAATCGTGGCACAAACAGGCAGCAAAAATAGGCGGATGAAGCAGAGCAGAAGGACAGGGCTGTCCCAGGCGCCAGGGAGCAGCGGGCGAGGGAAACCGGTCATCTTCCTGGCAACCCAGACCATCAGGAGGGCTGGATGCAGAGAGGAAATATCACTACGCTGACCTATTACTTTTGTTTTGCTCTCTGTTAGTATTACACTGCTCCCTTACTCAAGCTCCTGCATGGGGAACACCAGGGACTGTGGCACCACAGCAAGCCGAAGCCCCTTCTTATAAAGTGTGATTTTTGTTAGAGCTCATGTCTTTGAAATATTTGTAAGGCAATGTTATAGATAATTTATTCAGGCTTGCTGGGCGCACTATCTTTTTATACTCTCTGTTAAATACTGTGAATGGAGGTTACCATAGCTACAGCTCAGTTCAGAAATTGGCTTTATTTTATTGTAATTCCAGTTTCCTATTCTGATTCCTCTTGCTCTGATACAATGAAATATATGTTTCCATCTGTGTATTAACCCTGATATGAAAGATTTTGTTCATTCATTTCAAAATGCATGAGCAAGTGGGAGAGGAGGGCATTTTTCATTCTCTTCTTTTTACCAAAACCAGAAAGCTGTGATACTTCCTGGACCCAGTCTGCATAAACACTGTGTTTAACTTCTACTTATTTCTTGAAATTTAGTTTGGCATTTTAGTTAAGCACAAAAACGTATACCATAAAATAAACAAGTATACCCATGATATGCTTTTATAAAGGATATATTGCATGTAAAGAAGTGCATTGTATTAGCATGTATTTTGGTTTAAAAAGCAGGTCCTGATGCAATTTGATTCAGCAGGAGTCTTAACACTGACTTCTGTGCAGTTTGAATCAGGTCTTAAAATGCTGGAAGGAATCGTCAAGGACTTCATCTAGTATATACTGAGAAGAGAATATCTCCTCCTCTAGAGGAAAAATGACAGGTATATATCTTACTGCCAGAACAACTTGTCTCCAGGAGCTGCTTGCTGGCACATCAGGAATGACGCATGGGTAGCTGGTAATGATTCGGGAGTCCTCAGGAGCTCCCGGGTCACTGCGAAAGCCGCCCCTGCGCCTGCCCTGATTTCGCACCCGTTGCCCAGCCCTCTTCCACGCCACAGACCCTTTGCATAGTGATGGGATATGTTACAGAATCAGCATCTCTCACTTAATACAGTAATGAGAGTAGATCCAAACACCTGTGCTATATGCTTCTGACGCAGCGGGCTGGACACACGCACAGCAGCCAGGGTGTGCCAGGGAGGGGGGACAGGGCCAGCCTTCTCCCCGTGAGTTTGTTCCTTGGATTTTTTTCCCATACTAGAATAAGGCATGTGTTCGCCTTACAGAAGGGATCCACTGGCCATTTGGGACAAGCCACCATAAACTGACATGAACGGGGATTTTATTTCAAAACATTCCCACCAGCTGAACGAGATATTGGACACAACATTAGCAGAACATTAAGTAAGACCCAACATCTGCCATGCTTTAATATTAAAATGGAGCTTTTGGAGATTATATCCATGTAACAACTACACAATGGACATAATGAAATATGCATTTCATACCCCTAGTGAAATAAACATTGAATTTGCTTGCAGCACGTGTCCTGTGATGGTATATGCTTGACTGAGCGTAGTTGCTCTTGGGTCTCTGAGCAAGGATGCTTTACACGTGGGTTGAGCCACTTGGTGAGTCATACGAGTAGAATGCACAGTGGAAAAGCTCATTTCCCCAGTTACTCAGAGGTAAAATATTTTTGGAATCAAGCCTGGTTTGTGTTAGGAATATTAAGGATGTTTCTTTTTTCCTGATAAAGTTCAGTTTAAAAAAGAAAGAGAGAGAGAGAGAAATCATTGCTTCAGTTACCACTGAATTCTTTCAAAAAGCCTACAGCTGAGCTTTCCTTTCCAAATCGGTTTGCGCAGCTTTGTCTGAAACACGCCTTGAAAAAGTGCTGTCAGCTTCTGGATCAAATATGGAGGATTGCATTTGCTTTCATCTTCACTTTATATTTAATACCCCATGGCAAACTGGCATTGAACTGTCATCTGAGACATGGACTGTAGGAAATCTGCAATTTTTCAAGCCTTGATGCTGCAATTAGAACATGAAAAGTCAGATAACAAAAAAGATTTGAAAGAAATAAATACATCCTTAGTTCAACTAAAGCTATTCAAGTTCTTCAATATAATGAGCTGAATTAAAACCATATTTTGATTAAAATCTAAGCATTGGAATGAGTGCCCAAATTTTCCCATAGCTAAAATCTGATGAGGCTAAGAGTGAAACAATACTGGAACTAAAGGTCAGCTAATAACGTGGGGCACATTCTGTGTTCAGACATTTGTGCATGGTACTGATCAACTCCAATGACATCTGGATTTGAGTGGCTGAGAGCAGAACATGCTGTATTACAGCAAGCACTGCAAAATCAGGCAATCAAAGAGAAAGAGGACAAAGATTAACCAGTTATCTATCTCTGAGACCAGTAAACCTATATCCCTCAGGGTGGGAAAAGGACAGAACGTTCCACAAGTCAAAGCGTTTCTCTCTCCATTTGGTAAATCATAACTGCTTCTAAACATCTCTCTTTTTTGCTAAGAGGAATGCAGATATTATGAACTAAGTCATAAAATGTGAATGAATGTGTTAGGAGAGAGCTTTTCACCTGACTGATAGACTTACTGATGGACTGGCCAAGTCCAGTGGGAGAATGGAGATACTGAACCCACACAGGAGAGACAGGGGGTCGGTCCATTTGGTTCAACTGCTTTGTACACTTCCATTGCAATGGCTTAAGTAGAGCTCCTAAAGCCAATCTGTAGCTTGTACCACAGAATTTAGCAATAAGCTAGAAAACAATCCAGGTCCATTTCTGACAGGGTGGCCACCTGGCTACAGAGGGCACCAGGGTCGTTTGAATTGTATATGATCTTGATGGACCCAAATAAAAGGCACCACACTGAACACAGTAATGATTTCTGCCTGTTTCTGCTGAAGTCACAATACAACAGCCTTGTTGGTAGATGCTTCTAATGAACTACAGCAACAAGATCTGACAATCAAGTAGTGGTAGGAAAAATAGGGTGATATGTCAGTCCCAGATATATTTGACATGAAAAAGCCATCTCATTACCTGTGCTGTAGGCATCAAGCCTCAGTTGTGAAAATGGGAAACCTCTTCCCCAAGGTTCCTCATCTTTCCTCACGTTCTCTTGCTTGCTGTCCCTTACCTCACCCGCTCCTTTCAGTGAGTTATTCCTTTTAATGAGTTATATTCAGTGCCTTTGCTCAAACCCTGCTTGAGCGCCAGGGCATGTGCTCTACTCCCAGCATGGGGTCTGCCCCCCTTTGCAGCCGCGCTCCTGTGCTCGTGCCTGCACCACATTTGATGCTGTGCCAGAGCTCCGCAGCAATGCATAGACCGCTGATATGGATGTTAAAGAGGAATTTGAGTCAGTGCTCATGACTAAGCTGATTCTTGACCACAGGTAATCCCCAAACACTGCAGAAGCAGCTCTCCAAAGGGCGGTTATGCGTCATGTCCCCTTGGGTGCTGGGATGTGGGTCTGTCAGAGCTAAGTAACCCAATTCTGCAAAATGCCTCTGAATGTCGTATTCAGCATAAGCCTTGCAGACCAGAGCAAGTTCTGCACTTACTGAGCTGTGGGGGATTGGAGCTGGTAGGCTGTCAGGATGGCTTTGCATAGGTAAGGAAATGAGGGCTGCAGGGCTGTCACCTTGTACAAAAAGTCCTTGAACTGCAGAGAGTAACATTTGCTCCCAGGATCTATTTCAAAAGACTCACCCAATTTGGCATCCGATCTTGCCCTGAGTGATGGAAGGAAAGGTCTTCTCAGAAAGAGACACTGCTATAGCCACAGCCAAAGCAGTTCGTCTCTTATTCCACCATATCACTGCAGCAATTTCACTCTGATATACATCAGAGAAACAACACCTGTTATTATGACACCTTGGAAATTGTTGGCAAATAGCTCTAATAAACATCAAACACAGGAGAGAGAAGCACCTGGATAAGAAGATGAAATGTGTGCCCTCAACACAGTGAAGCCAGCACTGGGGGGGAATATATTTTCCCAAAAGAAATCCACAGGAAGAATTACAGATCCTGCAAAAAGGGAGAGGAAGGACTGGAGAGTTAAAGCTTCAGAAGTGAATCAGCTGCAGGGCAGGTAACAAGGACACTCGTGAGAGGCACTTTCTTAGTTTTTGCCACCTCTGTGGTCTAGAGGAAGGCTTGGTTTGAGGTGAACGTGCCACCCATGCAGGCTATCAGCTGAAGTGCTGAATCTCAAGCACTCTCCTTCCCAGCAGCCCAAGGACAAGTGGATTTGTACGTCACAGACCACAAAGCAGATAGCCAATTTCAAAACAGCGTTTGGATAGAGATGTAGAGGGGTTGCTCTGAATAGAAAACTTTGGTTTTAGGTTGGTCATTTAGGGTTTGGTGCTCCCGTAAACTTCATTTTTTTCTGGAAATTCCTTTTGTATTATCTGAGTCCTGGTTTAAACGTTTTTACCTATTTTATTATCAGTAGTAACAGCAATAGCAGCAGTTACGAGAACTTGTCAAACTCTCTGGTCTCTGAGACATTCTGAAACTGAAGAAAACCTTAATTTCATTTTAGGAATAGTATAAGCAGGTGCCAGGCTCCTCGGTCCCCTGAGGGGCACGGAAACCCCGATGTCCTCGATGTGAGATGGTATCCTTGGGGATCCCAGGCTCTGTCCCATGCTGCCAGGAGCTAAGCCCTGTTCCTGCTAGGCATTTCCACAGTTCCCAGCTCTGGAAAATAAAAAGTCACTGGGTCTGAAATATCAGAAGCCACAGATTTGGGAGTCCTGGCCTCCTCTGCAGCTCAAGAAACTGGCAAGGAATGAAGCAAGTTTCTGAAAAAGATCTATTTCTTCTTTCTCAGAAGTTCATTAGAAACTGGTGTGTTGGTTCAAAGTGTGCTGATGTTGATGAACTGGCATTTTCTGAAGAAAACCTGTTATTCTGATGGAAAAATTCCCAGCCAGCTGTGGGACACGCGTTGCCGCCTGGCAGCGCTGCCGTCGGCCCCGTCAGAAGGGCGCGGGAACGTGGTCCCGCTGCCCCGGCGGTGCTGCCCTGCACTCTCCAGGACACCAAGGCCCGAGAGGAAACCTCGAAACCAGCCCAGGGGCTGCGGGAGGCAGGGGAGAGGCACGTGGTCCTCCTCCGTCGCATGTCCCCTGGCCAGCTGTTCGAAGTGGCTGGTCCTCCTCTTTACCTGGTGACACACCACTATTAGACAGGGCTCATATATCTCTGGAGCAGTATCTCATTTGCTTATTGACAATGACAAAAGCACATTTTTACTTCTGTCAGCAGAGACGATACAGCTGTAAAAGAACCGGCTGCTTTGCCTCATGCAATATCAGCAAAATTGCCAGCTCAGCACTAATTCCTGAACCTTTTGTGACTGATGCTCAGCAATGATGTATGGGGCAGAAAACAGCAAAACAAGTTGCTTATTTACATTTTGCTGCGCTGGGGGTTAGAAAAATGTGATTTTAACCACTGAAGTGACCATGTGCACAGAAAGGGAATGTATGTAGAGGTAGGTGGATATATGGCCCCAACATAGCATTGTATGGAAGTACATTTCTAATAATAATTAATCTAAAATAGCTGTCTGGGTTTTTGGTAATGTGTAAATAGTTTGCCTCAGTTCATACTTTTTGAGTAAACCTGCTAGGACTTAGCTGAGAGCAGTAAGAAGTTGGTGGCACCGGAGTAATTTGCGTGTTTTGCCGTTTTGTTCCCTTCACCTCCTGCCCGGCAGCAGGGGGAGGGCGATGGTGGAGGAGAATTGCAGGCATCACCGCAGCGTCTGAGAGAGAGACCCCAGAATGACACCAGACATGCCCAAGACCCAGCACCGTGCTCTCTGCATCAAATAAACATAAGCAAATTCATGATAACAAATGAAGTAGAAGATATGTGAGGTCACTTACTGGCAGGAAAAACTTGAGAAACACTTTTTTTATAACCTGGCCTTTTGCAGCTTTTAAAATACTTTTTCACCTGCTGTTCTCCGGCCACACAGATATAAAGACTTGCAATCCTTCACTTCCACCTGTGTCTCTTGTAGCAGATCCTATTACACACACGTTGCTCTGACATTTTTTAAAACATTTTCTTTTTTTGCTTTTTTGGGACAGTTAAAAGCCCCACTGGCACTCAGTGCAGAGGTTGCCGCCGGCAGAAGGGGACGGCTCTGCCTTCGGCTTCTGCCCCGCGGCAGCCGGCAGTGACGGTGCCGGACGCGAAGGGGACGGGGATGTCAGAGCTCTGCTGCTCTGCTGCCTTCAGAGAAGCTCACGCGTCTGGTCATGTGGGCCGAGACATTGTGGGGTGTTTTCAGCTGCTGAAAAGATGCTGGATGTGGATAACGGAAAAACCCAGTGTGCAGGTAACGCGGCCAGGCATCGCTGCCGGAAAGGCAGAGCTTGGGCTGGAGCCCGTCCTGGCCAGCGCGAGCGCTCGGCACCAAGGGTCCAGGGCAAGGCCCGGCATGTGGAGGAGGTTTTGAGACAGCGAGGTTGTACATTTTGCCAAGCATTTGGGTAGGTTGAAGCATTTTGACCGCTGTTTTCACCAGTTGCCCTGAGCTCTCCATGCTGCGGATGCCTCATGCGCGCAACGTTTTCAGTCTTCAGCTCCGGTGTTTCTGGAAAACGACTGCAAACTTCTCTGGGATGTATTTATCCCGTGTTCCCAGGCATTTCCACTGCAGCCATTTGGGTCCCTCCTGTCCCAGGAAACAAACCCAAGTCCCTGTTGGTCCTGAAGGCAGAATCTCCTGGGGCCGAAGGTGGCCCTGTGGTGGCTTTCTGTCCCGTGGTGGTGCCTCGCTGCCTGCTCCGACGTCCCTTGGCGGCTGTGTGCTGGGACGACGCCAGCCCCGGCGCTTGGTCTCTCCGTTGTCCCCCAAAGCCAAACCCGAGCTGGTTTCCCTTCTGGCCGGCTGGCGGGAGCCGTGCTGCCGAGGGGGCCGACCAGCGGTGGGAGGCCACGGGCTGGTGACCTCAAACCCTGTCTGGTGTCAAACGGCTCGTGAATGGGCCAAAGGGGAAAATGCGTTGCATGTCCCCACTCGGAAGCGCTCCCGTCCCAGCCGCGGCGGGACGACGCAGGTCCCCCGGGGCCCCAGCACGGCCAGCCAGCCAGCTGGGCCGCCGGGAGAGCCGGGCGACGCGGCCGTCCGGCCCCCGATGCGCCCACGTGGGCCCTGTTGCTGCCAGCGGGCTGCCGGGGCAGGGTGGCTGGAAGGGGCTGTGCCAGGAGGCCCCTCTCCCTCTCCTGGTTACGAAGGAAACTCACACCCCGTAACAGGTCACCGGCAAGGCGATGTTCTCCAGCCGCTACCGCGCCAGGACTGAGCAAACGAGAGAAGATATCTGAAACACTTCTCTTCTAGGTGCAGCCAGGTGACAGCTGTCAGGATGCCTGTGTGAACCGGGAGCAAAATTACATCTTAGTAACTAGTTAGTCAGGAGCATGCGTAACCTCCCCACTCAAAAATTACGCCAGCGCCAGTGGCAGCAGTGGGAATAGGCTGCTGGCGAGCTTTCGGCACGTGCTTGTTCTTAGACAAGCGTGTTTACAGGCACTGGGGTCACGGACCAAAGCAAACAGGGATTTGCCCTTTGCTGTCCGTAAAAGCAATTTGCGGCACTTCACAACAGGGGGCAGGGGACAGAGATAGCTGTGGGATCACACGACTTCGGACAGAGATGTGAACTTTGGGCATTTTTATGACAGCTCATAACTTTTCTAAATTCCTAAGCGATTCCTCGGGGCCACAGGGACAACCGGACCCTACTGGCTCTCGGGCTAGTGCTTGGAAAGGCACCAGCAGCGGTGCAGGGGAGACGGCGTTTAGGCAGCCAGCCGAATAAAAGCCTGTGTGAGACCCTGCCATCACAGGGCCAGGGTCCCTGCTGCACCGGGTACAGGTCAGTCCTCGGCACAGCTCTGTGCACAGCCAGGGATTGTGCCGTGCACTGCATTCGGCGTTAGTACGTACCACGCGCTCTTCCCTGGCAAAGGTGCTGGAGAGAAGGAGCCCATGGGAACTGCCTGCTCCGTCCTGCCACATGATGCAGCGGGAGCGCTGCCAAAAAAACAGCTGTAAGCACTTGTGAAGCAGTGCCAACACCGTGCTTTGCACGAGCCCCTGCAGCTCTTGGCCTGACTCAGCCCCCGCTCCCGCTCGTCTGCGCTGCTGCACGTGCCTCTTTCCAGGCTCCTTCACCTGCTCCTCTTTTGCCCTGGTGCAACCAGCAGCTAGCTGCTCTGGGCCTGCGGGGGAACAAGCCCTGCGAGAGCGCCTTACGTAGCAGCCCCTTCCGCATCCACCTTCCCTCTCAGATCCATTACAGCACCATGTCGAAGACCATGTTACAGGCCAGGGCTCTTGCAGCTCATTCCCAGCTGTGGGCTGATTTCTAAGGGCGTTTATTACCGAGCACATGCATGCACGGAGCTGGCCTGCTCTTTTAGCAGACTTCCTATTATACCATTCCCGATCTGAGAGACCAATGAAGAGTGTGAAAAGCAGTTAGGATTTTGCTTATATACATGCACAGAATGTGAAAACACCCTCCTCTAATTGTACACTGCTGTTTGCAGTACAGCTTTTTAATTACTGGTGGCATGACAATGACTGGCATTTTTATGCTTCCCAAATTCTCCAGCTGCAGCTTTCACCTGCTGCACAAATTTCAAGCCCTCACAGTCAGAGCAGCTGCAGCTGAACAGTGCCAGAGAGAAATCAGAAGCTGGATAAAAGCTAAAAGCATTAGGAAACAAAAACCATTCCCCAGAGGTTATCAACTTCTTTCTATTCCTCTGGTGAGAAACATCTAAATGCATCTGCTGCCTAATTGTATCTTTAAAAGTCCCAGCCCTTTAACAGTAATGATCGCTGAGATGGCAGCATTGCCCCTAATGACAAATCATGGGGAAGCAAAAGGACGTATTCGGAAGAGTAGAGTGCACCCAGTGGCATACAGCAAGAGCAGACTAGATCATCTAATGCTCCTCTCAAGCTTAAAATCTGGTGCGAATGGGCAAAGCATATTTTTATTTCTGAGAAACTTGTCATCTAAACATCACTCTGATTTTATATTGTCAGAAGGAAATCACTGGAGATCAGTGCTGCAAGAGCTTCAGGAAGCTGTGGTTTCCTCACAGTATGGGGGGTTAAGAAGCAAAACTTGCTTGCTGGCAGCGCTGGACCCCTGCCCTCCCCATCACACCAGTATGTGTAACGGGGATGTAGCAGCTGCAAACCAGACAACATCACTGTAAGGTGCTGCTGGTTCTGTTGCCAAATCAGACACTCCCAGTCCAGAGGGCTCAGATCCAGTTTTTCCCTGTCAGCATGTTCACAAAAGCTCTGGGACTGATCACAGCTTCTCTGACCTTCAGAGGGACTCAGTATGTTGCCTTCCAAACAACATATTGCTAGGGGCTCTGCAAGTCCAAAGGCAGGACACTGTTTTTGAGAAGAGCATGCAACTTCAATATGAGTCAGAAATGAGAGATTTAGCCGTGTGTGCAAACCATTCAGCCATATTCTTTCATTTTTTGAGAAATATACTCATGTCTATGCTGCAGAATTTGTCAGGCTTTGCCTCCATCCTGATGGAGATGGATACTTCCCTATCCCTGTAAAGTGGGTTTGAGGATGCTGTTGGGGAAACCTAGAGCTTCAGCAAGTTCTGCATTGAGCAAGGATATTGCATAACACAAGTCATCTCTCCATAGCAATCCCTTTACAAAAAATACTGTCTGCATATCAGCTCATCTATCTACCAGTCACCAGGCACTAATGTTTTCCAGTGTTTGTAAAAAGAACTGCTGCATACATGGCACATAGTAGCAGCTTGGGTATTTTCAAAGGTAAAATTCAAACCTTCAGATCCATGACACCAAAGTGTTTAAAATGGGAAATGCAGCCTTTTTCTTTCCAGAAAACGGTAGACTACAGTGTATTTGCCTCAAACTGTGAAACAAGCAGAAACTAATTTCTGACTTTATGCTTTTAGAATTAATGTACACCTGAAAACTCCCTCTCCCAGCATTATCTCTGTTAGGACCTTTCAGTGTAACATAATAAATACCGAGCTTTCAATTAAGATGGTCTTAAGTATAAATATATCAGCAAAACTCATCACCTTGCAAAGATTTACAGGGGAATTTGGGCTGTGCTGCAAGCTCAGGTGAACCTCAGAATGAAGAGGTGAGGAGAAGTGGTTGGCACAGGTGTGGAAAGCAGCCTTAGTCCCCTGCTCCAATGCTTGCTGCCATCTGCTGTCACTCCGCTAGGTGTTTCTGGCCGGGACACTGTGCTGGAGGCCAGCCCTCACAAGTGTCCCCAGAGCCAACTAGGGCTACAAGGGCCTTATGTAGTCTAACCTATGGCATAAAACACACTATTACGAATAGCATTGCTGCTTATTTCAGGGTAAATAATAACACAATGGGGGATGATTACAATCAATTGATAAAGAAAACCTCATGATGAATATATACCATCAAATTTAAGGACACAAAACCACCTGATTTCTTTTTCTTTTTTGGTCCACATTTTATCAGAATATATTGCATAGCCTTTCCCCTCTACGGCAAGTCTTGCCTGATGAGTGGTGAGGCATGCAAACGCTGTGCACCTGAAGCGAACCCTGCAGCTCTGCCGGAGGACGTCCTGCTGTGCCGGCTGCTTTGTTCCACCAGCCCCAAGTGCCATGGCATATCCAGCAGCACCACCCAAAGGGAAGTGGCTCAGGAGAAAGGGAGGGCATGCAAAAGAGCAAAATCCAGTTGTCCCATGGCAGTACGGGCAGCCAGCACTGGCAGAGTCCCTTCACTGGCTGCTGCGGCATTGCTGCAGGACAGTCACTGCAGGGAGAGTTGGGCTGGAGGGGCGCAAGGGCAGGCCTGGAGACATCCCAGGTCCTGGATGGTCCATGAGCCTGGCTGTCTCCAGCAGGACACAGATAGGAAGACTGATTAGGTCAGGCTCTGGGAGATACTGGGCTGCTTGCTACGGACAGAAGCAGGTACAATTCTTCTGGCCTCAGGGGTCAGCCAAAGCCAAAGCAAATATCTCAGTTAAGCATTTGCAGGATGAACTGGAGACTTATTTTTGAAATGACATGAAGGGGATTATTGCCCGCTCCCCTTGTCCTGTAAACCAAGGTGAGAAGGTCACAGTGAACCTGGTATTACAGCTTTTTTTTTTTTCTACTTCATTTTTTTCCATACCACACCAGCTGGCCAGCTTTTCCTTCATTATTTTCTTTGATTAACTAAATAAATTCAACTTCATTCTGTGGCATTCTGCCACCCTCATGCACAGAGCTGTAAAATTGAAATTCAGTAGCTGTTAAAATAGCAGGTGCTTTTGCAAAAATAAATTAAAAAAAGAAGAGAAAGCATCTACATGTCTGTCTCCTAGCTGTTGCATGTTACGTAGGCATAACTGCCTTAGAGCTCTGCAACAACTCTGTGTGTGGATACACCCTCTGCTTTTCATACCATAAACACAAGATTGTGACAGAATTGTCTAATATGGTCTCAACTTCCATAGAAAGTTTTCTGAACATTTAAAGGGAAATTCTAAATACGAACTAATGCAATGCTGTCTTCTTTTGTCTGCAGAGCCACCAGTGTCAGAGCTATTCTGCGGGTGCATACAGGTGAGCTTTAAACACCAAATATTTTCTCACTGACCAAAGGGCTCCCCCATCTATTCTTTGTTGTCAGATTTATGATATTATTATTCAGAGGGAGGTTAGCAGGGACAACTGAGGGGGTCAGCAAGCCTTGAATAGCACCAGTGTCTCGATAAAACTTAGTCTGATCAGAGAGCAATACAGATTATTAAGGCTCTGAACTGCCAAGGCTTACTGAAACTTGACCAGTAAGAGAGGGAAGTGTTCTTCTTATGGAGAGGCAAATGCATCTTCTGTGGTGGTTTCCTGAGGAACCTCACTTCAGTTCTGTGATCCACAGCCTGAGCCCTTAAACCTGTTCTAGCCATACACACCATAGCACAGAACTGCCTGCGCATTCTTGCCTGCGGGAGTTGGCAGACCTGTCTCCAGGATTATATCCACAGCCATGCTGTTGCTATTAAAAGCTGTGACAACATCAACCTTGCCTGAGAGGGATTGTTTTCAGTATCGTTTCCTGAGAAAATGGGGCTTATCTGTAGATTCCCCAAACAAGTTTTTAACTTTGATATTTGATACAGGTGCAAAGGTCTCCAAGCTATGAAGGTCCTACATAAATATCAGTGGCTGGTACAGAGGGAGCCTAAATTATGAATGCCCTTGCTAAGGAAAAGGCAAGCAGAGCTCTGTTGTCCTACATTTCTTTGGCAGCAGTGGCTGACCAGCAAGTATGTTGGTAGTTCAGGCCAGCCATGACATGTACCATCTTTTGTCTGCTGTGGATGGTGTAAGAGTTGCACAAGGAAGCTGGGAGTGCTGGGGTGGAGATGGAACAAAGGAGGCAAAGCTGAAGGAAGCCAGGCTGCTTAGTTCTAGTACTTGAACAACTTGTTTCGAGGTGTGTTGGTTTCATTCATTCTTCCCTTTAGACATGCATGGAAATCTGGACTTTACGCTTTTAAACTGATTTCTAATGCTGTATTTGGATTTTATTCCATCAGTCCTTAGAACCTGCTGCCACCTTAAAACATAAGGTACATAAATCCATTGCTACACATTTGGGCAACTCCCCCACAAAGGCATTCTTCCCTCAGCCTTCTGGCCAGTCAGATGGCACCTTCCCCAACTTGCTCAGAGAAGCAGAACAGTGTGGATAGGCAGTAATTCCCCCTGGTGCAAAGCTGTGCTGCCCAGCTTTGCTTGTAGGAAGTCAGGGTCAGGATCTGCACTTCAACTGTGGCTGGTGAGATGAAGTACAGGGCTATGGCAAACACCGGGTGGAGGTACTGGCTTGAGGAATGACAGAAGAGAGAGGGAGAGAGGGACAGGAGATTAGTGTTTTTAAAAGGTGAAGAGGTACAGTAGAAAAGACCATGATACTGTGATCCTGACTAGAGAAAAGAGAGACAGTGGCAAGCAGGTGTTGTAGAAGAACAGTTCTGAGCATTGTTACCACCACCCCAGCGTCTCATGATTTTCATAGGGATATATAGTGCAGTGCTACCCTCCAAAAGTCATATATTTCTTACACACTTTCTTTCAGATTGAAAACAAACAAAACCCTGTCAGCTTGGATAGCGTTTTCACTTTGTCCACATAAGAGCAATCTGATGGACAAGGGTGACTGGCCTTGTGCCAGTTTCGCTTCTTCCCTCTCCTATGATTTACCTCAATGGACACAAAAGACAGGGCAGAAGACTGTCCCCCCCTTGTTAAAGTGAACACTGTAGTCAAATACAAATTAAGTTCTTACCAGTAAATGAAATCTATGAATTTTAAATGTATTATTGAAATTACTGTATCCAGTCATTATGACTCGTTTGCACATGAGTTGTAATTATTTATGGAATTGACTATTTTGGCATCAGGCCAATTAGACACTTAGCAATAAGCTCATTCCGTTAGTTGTGGTTATCCAAAACTTTATCCCTCTGTCCTCATACAAACTGCAATATCCTTTTCTTGTGCTTTTTCTGAAAGAGCTTCTGTGGACTGCAGAACCAGAAGAAACCTCCTGCCGCACTCTGGAATGTCTCATGTTCATGGAAGGAAAAACATGTTATAAGCTTAGAAAAACTCATTGAACAAGTGAAAAAAACCCCTTTTCCCATCCTTTAAAATTTCTTTATTCCTCAGAGAGACAAATATGGAAGAGTTTGAAATGTCATGTGATTTATTAAATTTAGAAATTTGAAGACAGGCCACATGAATGACACATTGTAACTGCATATTAATTAAAAAAGTAAAGCCATTTAGTTTGAATTACAATCACAAGAGCTACTTGTTGAACAAACCAATCAATATGAGAACAAAGCGTAGTCAACCAATTTCAAGTGTTCACTAGAAAGCAAAAATGAAGAAACATTTCTATGAATTTCTGGAGTTTCTGATTCCTGTAATTATTTCCTAAACCACACAGTGTGAACATGTTAGCTACCCTAACATTTTAGATAAATGATCTGGAAAAATAAAACGTAACAGAGATGTGTGTGTAGTGCAGAGAAAGAGGGGGTCCGAGGAATGGAACTGTTTTGACAGGACATGTTTAGATTAATTAATCATTCACCTGTAACAAAATTTGCCTTTTGCAGAAGTCCTTTCAAACTGAAAGGCCATTAAAGCTTCCCCATGCCCTTCTGGGCAGCATGTAAGTAAAGGCATATTTAAAGCCAACTCAGAGCATGATTTTAACATGGAAAGGTGTACCTGGTTAGCAAAAGCACTGGGAATAGAGCACAGACTGAGGGCAGGCATGCTGTTGTGTCTCCATTGCTACTGTTAGCAGACAGGCTAAATTAAAACTGCATGGCCGTGTTTATCTATGGCACAATCATATCTTCATTTTGCCTGCAGACATTCCCTGTTTTACCTATTCTGACTGAAGTAAGTCATAAATCAGAACACTCTGGAAGAGGTATGTTTGAAGTGTGGGTCTATTCTCTGAAATAATTTATGACTAGGAAATCATCAGAATCAACACAGAAAAAACTTGTGCCTGTTACCATTCAGAATGATGGACAGTCATTATTGCTGGAAGGCAATAATATGAAAAGAACTGTACCAGATTCATTCATGGTCTACTTGCTCATTTATTACCCCAGTAACTTTCTACACCTTTTTAGTCACACCAGTCCTCTTGAATAAATATGGTGACATAAAAGATTATATTTCCTCTTGTACACCAACACTTCAGTATGATTTACAGTATCTGGAAAGTTTAGTTTAGTTAAGTGATGCAAAGATATTGACCAGAGAAATATATGGACATTACACAAGTATAACTTTGCCTTGCAGATGTCCTCCTGCAGACTATGATTCAGATGGCTCAGTTATTCAGATTAGCTTAGTTTAAAGTTTGGCATTCGTCAATTTGGATACATCACTGACAGGCAATATGACAGAACACCTCACAACTACTGAAGTTATACAGTCACAGTACTAAACAGAAGTTCAATGTATGGCTGTTTTAGCAGATCCAGAACCTAATGGACGACTTAATTGTATGAAGACAATAACCTTCATTTTATTCATAGTGGACATTTACACTGCCTTGGAAGTTTTGTATTCACACCTTTTTTGAGGAATAGGTTGCACCAACAAACTAAGAATTGTGCACAAAAGTAAATAAAGTAAGATATGCACAGACATGCCCATACTAAACTGTGTATTAATAAATGGATGTCCTGCTGAAAATCAGCTCTTCAGTTGTCTACTTTGTTGTAAGCTAACTGGCAGATTCAAATTCTATTGGTTTATAGTAACTATACTGGTCTAGCAAGTCACATTGCTTTTGCAACTCCAAAAGCAATTACATTAGAGCTACAGCAACCCTGAGCTTTAGGTCTACATTACCGACAGCTTAAAATCATGATATGGTATCAACATGAGAACCCCTTCCTCTTTATGAAGCCAAGAGACACCTGAAAAACAATGCTGCTTTAACTCAGATAAGCACACCTACATTTAAAATCTGCTAAGTCCAACTAAAGGGGCTGAATCACTTTGAATAAGGATGCTAGCCTGGACTTATACTTTTATGGTGTTTTTGCTGGTGAAAGTCCCTTGCTGAATCATCTAAAGATAAGTAACAGTTGTAAAAACAGAAAACTGTTCTGGGGTGATCATTTACTGAAAAACATATACTTTTAAAAAGCGTTAGTAAGAGGATTTTTCAGAGACACAAATGGGAGGTACACACCTTACTCTAAGATGTTTTGAAGGCCATTCATAATCTCTCGTAACACTTAATAAGTGGCACTTGCATTTATTAAATCGGCTAAATTCCAAACAGATAATGAAGGTAAAATGATTATGTTCACTGTGTTAAATCTAAAGATAACAAAGCCAGAAAATTAGAGAGCCAGAGGATATAGGCATATAAATACCCAGGCACCTGTGAAAACACTCAAAAAAGATGAGAACCATTACTTCTATTTCACTGTCTGAAGCAGCACAGAGGAATTACTGTATTTTCCTGGGCATGTCACATTAGATTACAGAAGATCAGTAACAGATCAAAAATATCCACCATCTTCTCTTCTTCTCTATCAGTATGCTACTCTTCTGTGTTGCTGTAACACTACTGTATCTCAAACGTATGGAACTTTGTCACATACAATCCATGCCCAAGAAAAACAGTAAGGTAAATGCAAAGGGAAGAGATAAAAGCAGGTAATACTATGCCAATAAATAAAAGTAAAAATTTCAAGTTGAAGTCACTGAAAATAAGTGACATTTAAATGGTCCTCTTGAAATACTTGCTAGTTTAATTCTTAACAAATCCTGTATGGCATGAAATTTGAAATACATTTGCTAAACATTTTACCTCAAAAAAAGGAGAAAAAGAAGATTTCAGTGTTTTTCAGAAATCTTAGGAGATGACAACCTCTCCTGACAACAAGTATATTCAAATTATGACCTCAATGTGAACGGTCCGTATCTTAGCAGAAGCCACTAAATAAATTTTGTCTTATTCTAATTATAACATTAGCTCTGCTTCTGACTGCTTATTTTCGTGTACTTTTCCTTTCAAAGGCCTATGGCTTAGTGTACACAAATTTAAAAATATTTGAAGTTACACAAAATAGAGCTTAATAGTACAAAATATAAAAAGATGACAAATGTCAAAATCTTTACACTATTATCGAACAGTGTACTACAATTAACCTGTAGTTCAGAGATGCTTTGCTCCTGGATACGATTTCCATGATTAACTCCTGAACAAAGTATTTCATCTTCTTAATCAATTAAATGAGAAATCTTTCATCCACCAACGTTTTGGATGCCAAATTCTTCTGTCCAACTGTATTACGAATAAACCTAAATATCTAAAAATATTTTAGAAAAATTATATTAAAGACAATGTTTAAAACACGTTTCAATACCTAACATAAAAATAATAACTTCATATTATCTTTAATTCATTGACATGTTATTTATGATTTAGGTGCTTAACTCCCTGTGGCGATTTTGAAACATTTTCCACCCTGAAAGATTAAGGTGATTAATTTTAACTGATATTTTTGTTTTCTGTTGAAAGCTATTTGTACCCTCTTTATTCATGATATGTATGAGAATAAAACTAATCTCTCACAAAGTCTATTTTACACACACACACACACACACACACACACACACACAGTCAAAAAATTGCTTTATAAGCTCTCAGTACAATCTTCTGTCACAACATACTGCTTACAGATTTAAGTATCTAGCTAATTATATAAATTTGCATACTAACCCACATTCTTAAAATAAGATTTTGTTTTTAAATTGCATATTTACCTCCTGTTGCAAATATGTGAGAATAGCTGCTAAAACAAAACTTTGGGAAGCCAGATCCACAACAGAGAAAAACAGGATATCAAAGATGAGCAGTGTTGTCTCGTTGCCATAATAGAGAACATCACTGAAAGAGTGTCTCTCATCTAGAGAAACAAAATAATTTTTTGAAAAAGGATTATTTCTGTGAAGTGCAAGTTTGTGAAGTTTGTCAATCCACACTGAGAAAGCTGACAAAGAGAGGAAAGTCTGAGCAAGAAAATACCATAAAAGCCAGTTATGGCATTATATTTAAGCAAAACCAATACTTTTTCACTCACAAAATGGTTTAATACTAACAGAACACAAAAAAAAAGCTCACACATGCCATACACCTTTATTCACTTCAGAAATCTGAACCAGTTTGTTTAAAAAAAGGCAGAAACAGATCAAAGTTCCTTGTTGAATTTCTCAGCAAGTCCTAACTCCAGCCCCAATTCAACAAACTAATAAAACACATGCTTAAAGCCTTACTTAAGAGGAGTTTCAGCATTTAACATTATCTTTGCTCATTTGGTTAATAATTTCCCCAGAAACAGATCTCTTAAGCTTAAAATACCTTTTTTGTAGCCAAACTAGTTTAGACCACTTGTTCCCTTCTTTATCAGCAAGCGCCACTCTCAAAAGAGAAAACACTTAAAGTAAGCAAAATAGAGATTCTTTTCCTTCTTTCTGCTTTTTCAGAAAAACAGGTCTAATGTAAGTTCTAGTGTCAGCAGCATGTTTTCATTCCAGATTTTATAGGTCCACCATTAAATCCTGATCCACACCTAAACTTCTAAGAACTATCACAATCTAAGCCATCAAGCAATATAGTTATATCAATGCTGAGGGTTACGATTTTTGAAATAACAGCACTCAAAAGAGCAGATTTTTGTTGAACATTGCACAGTTTGGAGACATCACATCATTGTTTCTATCAGTAACATTCAACATTTAATTTTACCTCAGGTATTGCATACCTGCCAACATTTATGGCTGAGTACAACTGAGGTTTGGAATAAGGTTTTGGAATGACTGGTACTGCAAGGTGCAGAGTCGCAGACAGAGGCTGCTGAAAGTCCTAGGTATAGTTTTAGTGCAGAAACTGGTTACCTGGCAATATTCACTGCTAGAGTTAGTGTTTCATAAAGATGCGGGTGGAGAGCCCAAACCTTTGAGGAATTGTGTCGTTCAGACATCTAGTCTGATGCTAGTAACAGGCTATGGCCACAGCTTCTATTTAGCTGCAGGACATGTGCTGCATTCCTAACTATATTTATAGCAAGGCATGTGGTTCAAATTAGAGTTCAGCTTTTGCAGCCTTGGTGTCAGAGAGGTCAAAGTAAGTTCTGCATAGCTCAGTGACCTAAACTGAGGAGTGCTATTACATAAGAATAAAGACATATTTTTAAGATGTGTATTGGTCACCTGGTAGTATCTATGGTTTGAATTATGGTTCTGATATGATTTCGAGTTTCTGAACAGTGAGACTGGACAGCCAAGTACTTGAGGGACTCAAAATGAGGGCCTGCATCATTATGCATCACTAATTTATACTAAGTTTTTGTGCAGATGATGGCTATATTTATAGCTAGGGGTAGAATGGGGTTTGAGATACAGTTTGGAAAGACTATGTTTTTGATGGATTCTGCACAACTCAAGAGCTGAGAAACAAAGCTTGCATCAGCCTGAGTTCATAGCTTATGTTTCATTTTAGCATGGATACTAGTCCCCAGACAGAATCTTTTAATAGGATTAAAGTTGGACTCTGGGTTTCAGAACGTTGGGAGTGGAGGGCCTAACCCTGGATGAGGATTGCTGTCATGCAAGTATCAGTCACGTGTCAGTAATTATGAGTAAATTAAGATTTTTGAAACCTTGTTGTTTCACAGAATCAGTTTTCCAGGGATTCTAGGTTTAAGGTTGATAGATGGTCAAACTGTCATTAAATCTATTTTTAACATAGGTAATGGTCACTTGGAAATAATTATGGCTAGGCTTTAGGGTGGGCTTGGGATTCAGGATGATGCACTGGAGAACCCAAGTGTTCAATTGCTTCTGCATAGCTCAGGGATCAGAATCAGAGCTGGTGTCATCACTGCTCCTATCTGAATACTCATTTTTGGTGCAGGTATTGGCAATGTTTAAAATGCATCAAAATGAAATATTCAAGAACCCCAAGTACTTGGACTTTGCCTAACTTGGTGGTCAAGGATGAGTGGTGTATTAACATTAATTATTCCATGAGGACTTCCTCACTGTGATCAGTATCTTCTTCAGAAAAATCTTTCATATTTGTACTTTTAGTTATCTCATAAGAAATTCAGTTCTATGCAAAAACATAGTGCTGAACTATTTCAATAGTATTGTGGGTCTTCTTTCCATTTATGAAATAGATCATGGATCTAGATAGCTAGTCAAGAGAGTGCCACATAAACATGTGCACATCTCTGTGCAGTATCCTTTCAGTTGCCTGAAGGAAAAAACATTGCAGTCAAGCAACAGAAATTAAAAACAGGATTTCTGTAACCTAGAGATAGTATCAACCTGGAGAACCACCAAGTCTCTTAAATACCTCCCTCACAAGCTGTTGTTTAATTACCTCTCCTGCTGTAAAGTCCAGTTTAGATTGTAAATCCTGGGACAGAAATCTACACAGAAACCTACAAACTTATAATAGCACAAACACCGAGTCACAGATCCTTTTACCATTGTAGAAAATACTTTTCTCTATTGGTTCCATGAACTCCATGCCAAGAATTCGTTCAAGCAGCAACTTATCTTTTACAATATAATCCATTTCTTTATGAACCTATACAAAAAGAAAAGACAATACTTCTAGTTTTAAGATTTCAAAGGAACAATACTTTTTACAAAGGTGGAGTACAGCTCCACCATTTAGACCTGTATGAATGAAAAAAAACACTGGTCTATTCTAAGTGAACAACAAAAAAGGATTTGTTATTACAAGAGCAGGCTGCACTGTTGGACAGTAGCCTTTTTTCTTCCTTGAACAAACCAGTATCTAGTTGCATAAACTCTTTAATAACAAGTCTTTAAGCATCTGTGCTTAAAGAGAAATTACAGTCTTTCAGAATTACAATTTTTCATCTCTACTTATTATATTTTCCTTAATATATAAATATCAATATACATACGTGATCAATAAATGAACCAAGAAATTTATTCATGGTGTTGTATGCCTTTGTGTTTTGTTCAAAAGTATTTGCAGATGAGTCCAAAAGTCTAGCAGGACCACGTTTCTGAAATATAACATGACCAGGACTTCAGTGGAAAAATACATACTTTAAATAACATTTACAGAATATAAGTATCTCACTTACCCTTGTTAGGGTTTCATGAATCCTGTCATACTGCAGTCTCATTTTTCTTGAAATGGAAATCTGAAATGTCTGGACATCTGTGTTTGGTAATAAACCTCTCTGACTACACAGATTCTCCTATAATTGTAAATTAACATTATTAATATTATTCACATATAGATCAGAAAAGTCAAAAGTTTTTCATCTCTCTTTCATGTACATATACTGCTTCATATCTTTAAATATTTGAATCCACTGCACTCTTATAGCAAGATTTCCTTAGGACATGAAACCCTGACCCCTGCTGTCACAAAGTCATATTCCCCGTTTTCACTTGTGTTCAGTTTATTATATTCTAAAATATCTTTTGACATTCAATCTCAGGCCATTTGTTTTGTATTTATAATTTATTCTGTATTTTTCCTGCTTCATCTTATGCTTTGGATTTCTGACTTTTTCCACAACTTTCTCAAAACTTACTTAATAAATCTCAAAAACCCAATAAAATACAAAACTCAGTATTTCCATAGGAAAAACATGCTTTTTCCTAAATTACATTAAAATAAAAAATTAGGAAAAAATTGTAGGAACAAGCAATCAATTCAAAAATATTATTTAAAATATTCCTTTGCAATTCAATGTTGGAGATTCAATTTTCACATGTTTATGTTTTTTTCTGGTCAGATATCATTAAGTTATTGATATCCTTTATCTAGGATACTTTCCTCTTACTTGTCCCTACAAGGATGCAAGATATCATGACAGTTAGTGCAGGCTGCTCCACTATTATATTAAACATTATGTGTTTACCTAATCTTGCAGCAAATATATAAGATACAACGATCCAGAAAAATCGTTATTCAAATGGATGTCTATAAAGCAAAGTAATGTCACAAGAGGGGTACACATGGAATAAAGGAATTTATTGGAAAAGTAGATGTTTAGTAAGGGTTTTTCTCTTTATGAGAGCTTCTTAGTATGCATCTCTTCAAATGTGGCCATGAGCCTAACAAAGGCTTCAGTATCCAAAAGATGGTATATATACAAGAAAAAAAATATATTAGAAAAACAGGAATTTTACATCTACAAAATCAGAAGAAGAGACAGCGAAGAAGAAGAAAGGAGAGAATTAATTACAAGAAGAGTTAATAAGTCATTTATTTACAGACCAACGGCTGCTATTTTTTTTAAAAATGATAACTCAGGGTGCAACACAATGCACAAGTGCAGACACACAATGCAAAGTTTTTTCTGAATAATTAGAACAGGTATAAATTTTACTACTTTTACTTACTGCTTCTCTCTTTAGGTTCATACTCATTTCTTCCATATTGGTATCTGCATGTCCATGCACAGAGCGACCATGGATATAATAACCAAAGCAGCTGTGTGACAAGAGAAACACTGAAATCTAGAAGAGGTGGGGGAAGAGAAGAATACTTTACTTAAAACAGTATCTTTTTATTTTTGAACTTTTGAATCCACAGTGAAGATCAACAAGACCAGCCATACAACAAATACAAAGTAGGCAGGTATCAAAATATATATGACAGAAAAACATTTACTAACTTTTTCACGTATTAGCTAAATCTACGTTTAACTAGAGACACACGCCAGCTTCAGGTTTAGTTTATCAACTGCAAGGATCACTATTAATTCTACAGTGTCAAAAAATTAAAACACATTTTAAGCAAAGATACTAGCTTTTATTTGGATTTAAAAGCTACTTCTGTGATGCGTAATACACATGCATGATTTCAGCTGAGCTCCTTAGGAGATTGTATGTAACAGAATTTCACTCAGTACGATACAATGCTTCTGTATCATACAACATACAAAATTAACTCTCTATTACAGCCCATGCACTACACTGGTTTCAGCCAACAAAACCTAGAAGTGTCATAGAGAAGGAAGAACCAAGGCTGAAAAGGCTGATAAGAGGAGTTAGTACCTAAAGTTTTAAAAGTTCTGGCCAAATGCGCTCATTCGATCTGCTCTGACTGCATTCTTTTGTTAACCCAGAATTCCTGTAGCACAAAGCTTTGAAACCCATATTTAAAATAGAGAAAGGGGAGTAGTTCAGGTATAAGTGAAAGCGCAGAAGAAAGGTGATAACTATCCAGGATGGACAACCACGAAGTTGAGGGGTTGAGGGACAAACAGAAGCAAGGAGCAGAAACCGAATGTAAATATATTAATTAAAACCCAAACAGTTGTGTCTAGAAGACAAAAGCACTACAATGCAAATCAGTAGAAAGAATGGCAGTAAATAGTTCCATGGCTCATTTCTGTCATAATCTGGTACTTTTTAGTTCTGTATGAGCATATGTAACTAATATGACTTCAAATAACAACCTAAAATCACACCTCTAAAAGGACATACTGATATCTATGACTGTAGAATCTTTTTCCAATTAAAGTCAAACTGAAATCTTCTTGTAGATTGCACCAATAAAGTGAGCCAAAAAAGCAGTGACTTTGGGTATTAGCTAGCGATCTCTGATTAAACAAAACAAAGAAATATTATTTAATATTCTTAAAACCATCTTATATACTATCCTATTCAAAATGTCACCACAGAAGTTAGACCAAGATATACTTACATTGCTCATGCAACACAAATCAATAAATTGTGTTATCTTATCTTCAACAAATCTTTCATAAAACACGGCAAAAAATATAATCTGAAATAAACCAATCACATTTTACTTTATTAGTTCACCAGACTTGACTTTATTTTCTGAATTATAAAGCAGTTAAACTTTGAGGTTAACAGCCACAAATTACAGACTTCAGTAGTGGCCATCTTCGCACCCCAGAAATGGGATTAACATCCTTCCTCTATGAAGTAAAATTCTGGCAATAACCTGTTTTTCATTTTAAACTTGGAGTTGCTCCAAAGGTGTTTAAAGCAAAAGAAAGTAGCTGCATAAATTCTTCTCCTTGAGGGGAGTGAAGATAGTGAATATAAAGTAAGATCTTTCATAGCTTAGAAGGTTCATTTTGAGTTGTAATGTGTCACCACACTAGCTAGAAGTTAGAAGCTAGAAGTCTAGAACCAGCAAAGTAGTTAAGAATACACTTAATGCTATGTTGAGTAGTATGGGTGGCCTAATGATATATTCTGGCTTCAGAGCACCAGCCCTACAATGATAATTCAGCATATCATGTGTCAGTTACATACCTGTAAGAATGCAATGGCTAGCCAGAGTGCAGCAGACACACCAAATCTCAAAATACGGCTCCAAGGAGCTACATAACTCTCATCGCTTCTTGTAAGACTGGAAGAAGAATCCATTAAAGCCAGGTTTGAAAATCCCACCACCTGAAGAGATATGAAGTTCAATTTAAAAACATTGGGGCAATGAAAAGAATTACTTATGACTCTGTTGTTTCCATCGTAACAGAAAGTAAAAAGAAAAATTCAGGAAAAATACAGCTGAGAAGAGTAGCATGTTTGTTATAATAGAGTCCAGTTGTGTGATCCAGTGTTGTTATTTAGAAACATAATTAAAAACATATATTGTACGTATGTATGTTGATACAGAAACACACATACAAAGGCAAAACTCAGGACAAGTCCACTCTGATTTTTATTGATAAACGCTGTAAGATGCTACAGACAGATGGCATAGGGATTCTGTTTCTGCCAAATTTCAGCTTCTTGTTCTGAATCTTTCTGGGCTAAAACAATTTTTTGATTTTTCAAATGTAAGAAGCTGAGTTTTTTGCTTTTATCAGACAGAAATATATTTTCCTCTACCATCCATATAGCTAAAATTATTTTAAACAAACTGCCAAAAATAATTCATAAATAAAAATGATAAGAGAAAAATTAGGTCTTGAAACATTGATCCTAAGATGTGACAATTTTGAGAAAATCATTCAGAACTGAAGCCAAAATAGAAATATATTGAAAACCTTAGCTTTGCTGCCAAAGTACCATCTTAACTACCCATATAATAAAATCTGCAGTGATGACCAGTGCCAACCAGAGGCTGTTTTAGTGCTAGACATATGGCCTGAGGGAAGGAAAAGTCGTTCTTCTACAGCTTCCTCCAACTCATACTTTTCCAGTGTTGTTTTCTACCGCATTACATCCTGTCACCATACTAGGGAAGGCTGAACAGTCACTTTATTGGTTACTGGGGAAGTCTATTTTGTGCAATACGAAAGTTTTCCCTTTGTATCCAGCAGCTAAATGCCACGTCTGTCTGGTTCATCATACTCCTGGGGAAACAACATTTCAACATGACAATGAGGATATGAAGACTATCTGGGGTTTCACACATGCTATTTTGAGCCTGCTGAGGTATCTTCCATGATTTCTTCAGAAGAAAGAAAGGGACTTTCCCAGATGGAAATTCATGGCAGCAATTACAGAGCAAGATGTGCATCACTCTTTACAGGAGTCTCTCTGTATAAACTAGTAACAGGAGCCTATGAAGATTAATCTCAGGAGACTAGTTAGCTTTGTGAATACCTGCTCCGTTTTCTCCCCATGCCTTCCCCCTATCGTGGCACCTAAACTGGTCCTGACTTGTATGAAGTAGTTAATGAGAAAAAGTTTCTTATTGCTTTTAATTTAATAGAAAAATAGGACATTTAAAAAACAGAATTATTAAAATGAAGTATGGAAAAATATAATAAACCTCACATAAACAACTATAAGCTACACGCTTCAAGAGTATATACCAAAGTAAAAGCACTTACCAAACAGTACAGAAGAAACAAACTGATATATTTTCTAACAGCTAAGTACAATTACTCATATACCCTTAAGCAATAACTGAAGGCACACTGCCTTATGTTGCAACATCAAGAACAGAACTAGCAGATCTCATTTCCTGCTTTATAAAAGGTCACTCTAACAAGTTAGCAAGCAGGAAGCTACAGTTCAGGTAAATATAAATGCCATAGACTGTGGCAGAAGGGAGCCAGTAGGCAAATAAAGAATTGAGTGTGTACACAAATTTATCAGTTTCTTAAGCCATTTAGGGTAACTCATTAGCTTAAGAAAAAAAAGAAAAATAAACTCAACAAAGGTGTCCAAAGTAATTAAAGCTTGTTTGTTTTTTTAAGTCTTTTCATAATGAAATACTACAATGATATATAAATACACAGATATACATAGATATAGAATTAGATATAAATAAAATGAACCATATGAAAACACTAATGTATTCTACAAAGTTACAGTTTTTCAAGTGAACTTGAAGGTCCTCCTATTACCATAAAGAATTAAAGAATGGAAGAACTAAAAACCCAGACTCTTATGTTACACTATGGTTGTGAATTATAGAAAATAACAACAACAATAATAATACCTCCAAAAAAAAAAGAACTGCAAGCACTTGAAGGAGGGGATTTATCTTCCTCACTGTCTGAATTTCATTCCATTCATTGGCTATAAAATATGTCCTCCATATGCTCACAGGTGCAGCAGCACTTTTTATAACACCTTCACCTAAAAAGAATAAAAACAACAAAGCTCTGAAATGTAATACCTGAGAGTAATATCAGAATTTAATCAAAGCTGTGTATACAAACAAGTTTAGTTTGAGTTACCTTCAACTGCTTTAAGAACTTTCCCCTTAGGTCTTTCCCAGTCAATAAAGAAAATATCTACAGTAAGTTGTGAAACCAATTTATGTAATAATTGCAGAGCCTAAGGAAAAAGATTAAGTATAACTCGAGTAAGCAATAGTATATAGACAAAGAAAGTCATGGCAAGCACATGCTTTTCATTAAATATAGCAAAAAATACACTCGACTATACCTGACACTGCAACTTTTAAATTTAATTTTGATATACTGTTTTTTTTTTAAATTAAAAGCTTGGCATAATCGTAAGTCATGAAAGAGCTCATGAACGACACCTTAATCAGTCAGCACTGTGATTAGGTCCAGAATTAGCAAGAAAATCTAGCAAAGTAATCAATTACAGCAATTTGAGTATGGATCTTCCCATAACAGTTTAATCTGTATTATTAATTCCAAATCAATATACTACCCAAAATTAATGAAATACTTCTATATCCCATGGAGAGAGAATAGTGACCTCTAAATTCTACGAATATGTTTGAACATAATTATTTTAATTTGTGTTATCCTTCTTTTTGGTCAGGAACTGACAGTAATGCTTCTTTTCTTGATATGATGTTATTTTACTTGTGTTTATTTACATTTTTATCCTTAAAAGAATAATTTTCTAAAGATTATCTTCCTTAGACATTTGCTTCTTTACAAAAAAAAAAACTCCATTAAAACTATTTCCATGGAAAAATGACTTTGTTCTTAGAAATAAAGTTAAAATAATTGTTTACCTCTATACACTAATAACATGCATTGTACAAGATGTTTAAAAACAAGTCTAATGAAAATATAAAGAAGCACGTGTAAAATGTCTTGAATGCCCAAAGAAAAAAACATTTACCTTTAGACTAAAAGCACATCCTACGTACGTAACAAAATCTTCTTCTTGAGATGGAAGTGGTAAAAAGACAGAGACAAACTGCTGAGCCTGTAATTGAGAAGCTATATTGAAACAGCATAGATGGCATATGTAATAACATATTAAGTGCTTAAGAGTGAACATCTTTTGCAGAAAATGATCCATGTATGTGGATTTATGTGTAATTTTTCAAATTTGTAAAATATTTTAACTGACTACTAAGCAGACTGCAAGCACAAGGAAATCTAAGGAAAGGAAAAAGCTGGAAATTTAAACACACAGAACATCATGTATAACTTGCCTCAAAAGTCTGACCAGAAAGGCAAAAAAGACAAAAGACAAAAGAAAATGAATTTTTGTTTTAAAATTTATGCATTATTAATAAGTATTCATAATAACAAAATCTGGAAGAAGACTTACTTTGAAGAATACAAGCCAATAAATCCCTGTGCCCACTGTGATGATAAAGAACACATTGGCGAGGTCTCCAGCATAAAATAGTAAGAACTTCAAGACTGTCTGTAATTATGAAAGAACATTGTACAAACCTGTAAAACCAGTTAACTGATGTATACAGTACATTCATGTAAAATGTTACGCAGCTTACACTACAAAGGAGTGAACTCTTCATTCAAAGGAGAATTAATCTGAAAACTAATAAGACTGCTCAACTGATCAGATTTGCTCTGTTTATAAATACCTGCATTTGTGCCTTTTTAGCAAAACTATTTCCTAAATGACAACATCAGAAGCCAAAAAAAGCAAAAAACCTATTTTCTCAAGTGATCCTAACTCCATAGCTCCATGCAGCTAGATTTAAACAACTATAAATTATTTCAGTTACCATAAGAAACAGAATAGTTACACCACGTGATAGCAAAGGTCTCCTTAAAGATAGGAAAATATGTCTCCATTTAGGTCACCAGCTATTTATACCTGCAAGTCAATTACAGAGCTTCCTGTACGCCTCTTCCAGCCTGCAGTCTTGAGAAGGGACCATAAAACTGCAAGTCCACCCAACACACCCAATGCGATCTAAAGAGAACAAAAAATTATTTGCAGATATTTTTAAAGAGACAAAATCTAAGCAAATCATAGTATCAAAATAAAGGACAACTACTTACATCAGTCTGAATCTGAGCCTCTGACTGATTCATCTCATAACTGACTGAGAAGGAAACCTGAATATTAAAATATGAAAAGTAAATATGTATAGAAATTCTGAAATGCTAAAACAATTATAGTCAGTGGTGTTTTACTACTTTTTAGTTGGTGCCAATCCCCATCTCGGACTACTGTAGAGTTGCATCGTACCTCCTCTCCCAGTGTACGCATCCTGACCTGACGTGCTGCAGTGCCAGACTTGGTGCTGGCATGTGCTCCCAGGCTTAATGTAGGAGATACTTGAAACCCAGACAGATTTTACCAAGGATAAGGCTGGGGACGGACCTCTGCTAGTTATAATCCCTACAATTGTGCATGCTTTGCTTCAAAAAAGGCATTATCAAGTGTTTGATACCTTCCCTTTTAACAGTGTGGATTAAGAGAAACTTCAAGTAAATATAATTACACTAATATGCAAAATTAAAAAGGGAGCTCCTACATAGCTCAGGCAGCAATTTTTTTCCAGCATGAATGAAATAGAACACTGTTAAACTACATCAAAATTATTCTCTCTAGCTTAAATAGACCTAAGACCTAATTTGACTTTGTCTAAAAGAGTTGTACAAGGAATAGAAAATCTTTGCCTTGGTTTTACAAAGTTTTGGCCCGAGTCTTTGTCATGCAAGGCTAAAGTTAACAAAGTATTATAAAGAACAGAATTTGTAATTCAGTTTAAACAAACAAACAAGAAGAATCCCCATGCTAATGGACAGTGCCTTGCTTTCCAGAAACATTTGTTCCTGTCATAGCTAATGCTATCACCTTATTTAGATTTGAGACTAAATATGCTCAATTATCAGAAGCCAAGAGTTTGTAGAACTTGCAATGAAATTTAATGTCTTTTTGCTCTTATGAGTGCCTTGTATCAAATTTGTTAAATCCATGAAAGATGCATCCAAAATTGACAACACCTAAGTAGATCAGACCTGTATCTAGGGGGGAAATCATGTAATAGCACAAAGGAGAGATACTGAAAACAATTGTTCTTGTCATCTCCATTTGATTGAATTATTTTCTAAAAACAGTCCTGTTTCTATGATTAAATAAAGGCATTATTTAAACAGGGAAGTGTCTCGCTCTAATTCTTCTATCCTTCTTATTCTCAGTCTATTCTTCCTTTTAAGGAGCTAATAGCCAGTGAATAGGAATACTTCTAGCATCAGAAATTTCTAGCTAGATGTCTGTCAGTATTGGAAGCCTGAACCATTAAAAGAAGGTTCATAAGCAGAAAATGTTAACAGTCTGTGCACATTTATTTATAGCAGAATGATTATCACATTAAACTCAACATTTTCATTTCGTTAAAGCAGTGTGATCTAATAAGCAACGAAGGCATAGGAACTGGCCTCTCAGACATTTCCGCCTGGCCTGCTGCCCATTGTGGTGGGCAGAAGGGGAAGGAGGAAGCAATACCTCTTTTGCATCTCCCACAGCAGAACTCTGTGGCTTTAAGAGAAGGAAGATCCCCAAGCTGGTCTCTAACCCCCTGTGGCTATAGATTCTGGATTATTTTATTTTTAAACTTAAGAGATCTACTGCAAATAATGAAGCACAGCAGGCAGAACACCAAAGGACATTCTAGATTTATTGCCAAAATCTTAACTTAAACCACAAGTAACCTGAAATGTCTGTTTCATAACGATCTCCTGATAATGCACAACATTAAGAAAAAGATTCCATTTGGTGCTTAAATTGCTGCTGCTTTCAGTTCACCGCATAAAGAGTATTTTTTTCTGGTTATTTTCTGTGCATACATTTTTTAATTTGCACTCTGGTCTAATTTACCATTATACAACTGATTGTAAAATTCTATGTATTTTAATTTAAGGACTCAGATAAATTTAAAAAACCTACTTTGAACAGCTTTATTTTAAAAGCTTTAAGTGTTAGTGAAAATTTGCAACTTCTAAAACACATAGAACTAGAAACTGCTTATTTCATTTCACACTCAAAAAAAAAAGCTTCACTTTAGTGGAATTCTGACAGAACTAAAAGCACCACGAACAATTCTGTTCAATTAAAATAGCACGAAGAACTCACCATCACACTCTGGGTGTCAGGGTTTTGGATAAGCACATCCGTGTAAGCAATAGTAATTAGAGGTGGGTAGATAGTTCCTCTCTGAGTAGGGGATGCCAGACGAATACTGCAGAAATACAAACAGAATATTGTTTTTAACCCAGAAAATGGATGGGCTTCTTGGAAAACATTGATCGAAACTTGTACTAACAGGAAAATACTAAACAAACAAAACAATCTTATCAATAAAATGTGAGCTACCAACCCAGTGACATGGCAATTCATACTTTAGAAGCGACTGGACTATAAAAGGCATATATACAGATATATAAAATCAGGGGAGAATTGTTAATTTGTAAGAAAATATCTTAAATCAATCTTTAACTATAATTCACATTAGGATAGCTGCAACTGAAGTTAATTCCAAAAGGTGACTTTTCTCAAAATTTTACAGAATTACCTTTTCTATATTTATTTTGAATCTCTGGCATTATTCTTTTTTCAAGGGGATCTCCTAGCATACTTGAACAATCCTGACTTTTTGAAATAATGTAATACGTAATTCTCAACAAACAGAGTGTGTACATTAAATGAATCTTAAAGATGATTATCTGTATGGCCCAGTAGTCCCTGCTACTCATAACTAATAAACTGCAAAGAAGTGCAGTAAGTACAAAAGAGATCTCAATTTTGTTTAGACAGTCATCTCAGAGAAAGATATTACATTAAGAAGGAAAACAGGTTCTGCCAAAACACTTTCTACTTGAGATAAAGAGGCAGTAATGACCCTAAGAGGTAGTCTCACAACTACAGTTAAATGACTACAAGTCTATTCTGGCCTGTATGACACTATTTATAAGCAACAGCTTGTAAAAATACTGTAAGACGAATATGGAGTGTGAAACAACATCCCCGCATAGTCAGCAACAGACACATTGGAAAACAGGAGTTCTTAGGTCTTAGAAGCCACCTGCATCCAAGAGGTCATTGAATGCCTGCTAACTTTTATGCACACATAGTCTAATCCAACTTGAATGGGAAGTAATCACAGAAATTTTAATCCCCTCAGATCAGTGTTATGTATTCTCACTTAATCATCAAAACAACCTACTCTTGCTATTTCTACATATGCAATGGAAAAAGCAGCAAAGAATGTATTAGAAACAGCACAAGAACACAACTTTCCTTTAAGAGGCAATAAAATACAGATTGCACAAGACTGGCTTTATTTTATCTGTATCACCATATATAGTATGCATTTATTCACCTTATTATTATTTTGCTAGCAATTCGAATTATTCTTGGTAGTTTTCCCAAGTCATTCTCTTTTCCACTTAGTGCATCCACCAAAAAAAATCGACGGGTCAAAAGCCAGTTGTTCATATTGCTGCCTTTGAAAAAACATGGTAGAGGTATGCAATTTTTAAAAAACTGTAATTCAGCAACAAAAAGAAAGAAATCTACTAAAAGTGATAAATATTATTGTATTTAGGATGTAAAATGATTTATTTTCAATATAAACAAATACATTATGAAGTTAGATAACCTTATTTGGACATATTATTGATTGGGCCAGTGTACGCAACCAAAGCTTGCACATAATACTATAAGATCTTGATCACAAAATCTTAAATTCTCAAAACAGGAAATTTATGGTGGATTGCGGTATCTTTAAAAACAACTCAATGACTGTAATTAATACAAATGCTTTGTATTTAAAGGCATTAGATTATTTCATAGAAATGTCACTATTGCATTCTTACCTTGATTCACAAACATTTCATTGTATTGAAGATTCAAGTTTAAAACTGGCACAGCCCAAAGATATTGCTGTCCCTCATCATCATTATATTCAAGGAATACATCATAAAAAATTGGATTAGCAAAATCCAGTAAAATCTTTGAAACTGAAATTTTGCACTACAGAAAAATAAAATTTTAGAATAAAAAGATCAGTTTAGGCATTTAATGATTCTTATCAAGTTGCAGACTCTTCCCCTATAAAATTACTGTTAAATCTGTCCCATGTACTTTGCAAAAGACAAAGCATTCCTGCTATGTATAAGCAATTAAGAAGTACTCCTGATACTATACAAACCTTTTAGAAATGACCACAATTGACCAGAATGACTAATGCAGAATTAAAATCTGCTAATATTGTATTTTCAACAGATTAGGAAAACATATCCTACAAAATTTCACAAACAGAAAATTTGAAATAGCATAAACATTCAAGTCAAGAAATTGGAAATGAAGGTAGATAGGTAATTTTGTGTATATGAACTACCATGCAGTCTTTAAACAGTCAGATAACATTTCAACCGTACTTTCCCCAAAGCTGTAGGAAAAAAAAAAGTGATGTACAGAGTCCATGAAAATAATTATATGAAAAAATACTCAGTAAGTTAATATTTACATGTGTTAATTTTAAACCCAGTAATAATAACTGCCATTAATACTTAACAACAGGTTCTACATATCAATACAGTAAATACAAAAGTTTTGGGGGAAAAAAAAGGCACTAAAAAGATTAACCAAACTGGACCAGTTCAATGATCCAAGCAGAAAATAAGTTTCTGCTTTGTCTGCAGTACTTAAGTGTGGATTAAACAATTTTATCACTTATGATAAATATTTAAAGAGTAAAAATATTTAAACAGATATTTGTCAAAATTATTTGGTAAACACAGTAGTTTACAAGGACTAAAGCTTTGACAGCTACTACACTGCAAGACTTTTGCATCATCCAAATAGCAGCCAGAGTAAATGTATTTTTAGACTGCAACACACAATGTGGGGAATGGTTTTGGATGTAAACATGCTAATAAATAATATTAATGGATAAATAAATAGGTATTAGATGCTGTGCACACATACAGAGTGCACTCTTTATGCACACATATAGAGTTTTCTACAAATAAACTGGCTGTTTGCCCCCAAAACAGATTATGATCTCCCCTTTTAACATGCAAGTGCCAAAACTAATAAAGCCTTATTGCTGGCATAGCTGTGTTCATGGCCGACTCACTTTGGCATCTAAACATACACAAGCTCAAGTTTTACCACAGCAGGGACAGTTAAAACTGCTCTGTTCCCTCTGGCTTTGCTGATGTTTAGCAAGTGTGAACTTCCAATACAACTTTTCCCATAGTTAGGACAGTAAAAGAATCCCTTTCCTCTGCTGAGCCATCTGTTTGATTAAACTTGTAGGAACTTCATTCTCCTGGAGATGTCAATCTCTTTACTGAATTTGCTGAAATTAGAGAATATATTAAAGAGGGATGATTGATAGACCTTATACCTTGTTTCTGTATGAAACTTGGCCAAAGATGGAGGCAGGAAAATTAGAAGTTAGAACAAAGCATATGACTGTCAGAATTCAGGCATTATGTTCTTCCACTGATAAGTCAATAGCCTCACTTGTGCAAGTGCCAGCTTCATTTTTTGGCTGTCAGATGCAGCAAAAAGTTTTGTGGTGTGTATTTCAATAGTTAACAAGCACATTTATTTCACTTAGTAATTAAGAAATTAGAATAAACAATAGTTGCACAAGAAGGAAGTCCATGCTGCAGCTTGTGGCTCAATGCCTGAGATCCTTCAATGAGCACTGAATTACTGATGACATGTAAACTAACTTAATTGAAATTCAGTATAACATTTTATCTCATACTTACATTTTGTTCATAAGTTGTTCCAAACACAAAAGCTGCATTCAGTTTAGTTTGGGTATCAGGACAAAGCTAAACAAAACATATTAATAATTAGGCTAATTCACAGGTACAATTTTCTCACAGTATGAAATATTCACAGGTACTCTAGGCAGTTTATGTGCTCACGGTTCCAATAAGACACACTGAATTTTATTCTGTTTTGTTTTTAAGAGACACATCGATTTTGAAGACAAAACAAATTATTTATTGTAATAACATTAATATTCTTTAAAGGCTGTTTTAGTTTAGTCACACTTGAATAGTATTTTACAGTTCTGTCACTGAACTTGAAATTTGTGGAATGGAGCATCCAACCAGGCAAGAATAGCCTTTTTTGGCACTGAATGTTAAATGCACAGTGCTGTGCTGCCCCAAGCTTTATCAGTGGCTTCTGTTAAATGCAAGAATTCCATGCAAAAAGAACTCCACATTCACCTTTCCCCCTTCAAGCTAATATTTGCAGAGTATCAAAGTTATCGTGGAAAATATGATTTTTTTTTCCTTTTTCAATATAACTTTTTTATGCAAAGAACAAGTCATTCAAACAGGACCTACAAAAACAGGCCAAATTCTAACTAAATGAGGACTGTACTTAGTAGAGGGATAACCATTTTTCCAAAATGAAAGCAAGTTTAAGTTTACATAAAACAGAATCCAATTAGAGTGCAATGGAAATGCCAGGAATTGTTACAATTACACACTGAGGTGTAATTTTGTGCTTTAGCACTGCGACATCTTATTGTCATGCACAATCTTTTACATTTAAAAAGGCCTTGAATGGTAAAGCTATTCCTTTCACATTGATTTCTGATAGCTACTAAAAGCTCTGCATTTGGGAAATTAATGTGTCCAAATAAAGCCTTAACATCTACATCAGAACATCTCATTTTCTATGCGTAGTAATAGGCTTAATGACCTGTTTTCTCTACACTGGTTTTCCTTTAAATTTCGGAGGCAGATGTAAGACAGTTCATCATGAGACAATACTGAAAGAAATAGCAGTCACTGCTATTTCCTGAAACTTAATTGCTCTTCTGCAGATACTACAGCATTTGAGTAGTATCCATGCTCCAAGAAGTGACACAAAGAGCCTATGAAGGGGACAGACAATTCCTAATTGTTCTTGGCAGTATTCCTATTGTTGATTGCCTAGGGGATGGCTGAGAGTGCCTAGATCACCACTGGATTGCTAAAGAGATTATAGTCTGTGATGTGTTTCACAGTTGCCAATTTCTGCTGAAGTGTTGGACAAATCACTGTTACACTTTGTACTTGCATCTTTGCTGCACTTTTCACACCCTAGACAGCATGTTATTGCTGAAGATGAATGTGTGTATGCCACTGAAATCCAATACAAGGATAGTGTCCAGGGTACTGTGAATCTTCATACCACTGCTCCCCCTTTCCATGTGAAGTCTCCCAGTAAGTTTTACCACTTTATGCTGTGAACAAGCCAGGCAGACACAGGCTAAAGTGTGTATTTTATATTTAAAAGCAAAAGAAACAAACAACAACAAAAAAGAAAAACAAAAGAAAAAGGGTTGGTAAATCAGTATTCCTATTTCTCTTGTCAGTAACATAACTACTGATGTGCTTGGCATCTCCCTAATGTATGAGGAGTACAAGGAACAGTATCCAATACATCCATACACCCAGAATCTTCTGTAGAAATACAGGGACTAGGAGCTAAAGAATACACTTTCCTCATTAACAAAAAGAAGGCTAATAATAAATCATGCACACAGGTAACCGTATGCTGAATGGAAGAAAGAGGTAGTAGCTGAGATTGGTTCTAAATGACCACTGCTGTTTTCCAGAGCTTTCCAATATTCAAAATTTGTATTAGTAAAAAGAATGAGGGCAGTGTTGCTGAATTTTTACATGTGATTAAGAAGAAAGATCATCCTGAGCAAGAATCAAAGGCTATTTTCCCTAATCTAGTTCTGTGGTTATATTAAGGTTGAAATGCCACTACTATAGTTATTAAACTCTTGGCTTTTGTCTTAACTTGGCTAAAGGTAACCAAAACATCATAGTAGCAACAAAAGGTAGGTAGAAATCAAACCTACCTGTAAGACTCCTCCTTCCAAACTCTGCCACTTTAGAAAGTTTCCTGCTGCATCAAATGAGGCTGCAATAAATTGCAGTTTTATATCCTGATGATAAAAAACAAACACAAAAACAAACAAAATCTCCATTGAGTGGACCTATACATTTTAGGAACCACTCTCTCATCATTTGATGCTTCCCTAGAACCTTCAGCATAATGTTTCATTTTTCCCCTTTGATTTTATGTGTTTTAATCCTGGTTGTGGTAGTTTACTTTTTTAATGTATTTTTCAACTCTTCTATAGCTTCACTGAAAATTGAAATGAAAAATCTGGGCTGGAGTGATAGACTAAATCTCTCTCTGATACAACTCAACTTGTAGAGATTTGTAACAGAAATATTAAACTTGGTATGAATGAAGTATGAATGGGAATATGTGTGTGTAAGCATCAGAAGTAACAGAAGGCAAAGGGTTAAACAGATGACCTGTACTGATAACAAAGAACAGCGTCCAGCAATAAAACTGAAGAATGTGTTGCGATAAAACCACAGCACAGACAACTTGTCAACAAAAGACCCTGCACCCTAAGGCCAAGAGAATAGCAACAAAGTTACAGCACATCACATATACCATTGTTTTCTCATATTAGCTCACCAGAAAAACAGACAATAGCTATAAAGATGTATATATTTCAAACAAGGAAAAAAGATGAAGAGCAGCGGCCTTCCCTAAGATCTATGGAAATTGAGGTAAGGAAGATTCTGAAGCACAAGTCAATGCTAAATCAACTATGAACTCCCAAAGGGCATAAAAGATCTGCCCAAATATGAGTTCATCACTGCCAACCAAGAATCCCCAGGGACATAATGAGGACTTAATAACTGGCATCTCTGATTCCCTGTGTCACACACACTTGATCCTGGCCAGAGCACTCAGGCATGTACATCCTGGCCTTGTGAGTATGTGGGTGTGGAGTGCTAGCAAATGAAATCTGTGAGTAAATGAATGCAAATCAGTAAAATCATCTTTCTTACAGATTTTGTACATAAATATCACCTTCCCCTTCCAAAAGATCTCAAACTGAGTTTTGCTACACTGATTTCCTCAAAATTATCTTTCGTAGAGCCATATCTGTGATGAATCTAAACCTTTTCATATTACGTCCCCTTCCTAATCTCTGCTTCCCCAAGTCTGCTACCCAACGCCTACCTTATTTGTTCCTTTAAAACTGAAGCTTGTAGGAAAATGTGTTGTCTCGAGCACTTGGGATGCTAATCCTGGCTGATCACCATAATATAGCCATGGCAGATTATGTCTCCTAAAAACAATTACAATCTGTTTTCTCCAAAGGAATATAATGTTTTACATGTTTTACATTAAAGAACATTTGGAATACTAATTTCTATAGGGCATTTTTACTACAAAGTGTGGAAGAGAGAACTTACCAGAAGGATATTGAATGAACAATGCCTAGCCTCGCTGTGTTGGCATAAATATACTGAAACAAACCACAGGCATCAGTATTTGAAGAACTTAATGAATTCATATTCATCACACACATATTTCCAAGAGCTTGGCACGCTGTTAGATTGGAGTACAACTGCAGCAGAGAAACACAAGAACACATACAAGTATTTGTACAAACTTCTTTTTGGTGAGGCAGTTATAAAAGAAACGTTATCTTTACTAAGCCATTTCTAAACCCTTGATTTTACTTGAAGGTGATTTGTTTTGTTGACACCTAATATTTTCTTCCAGCTACTCAGGTTCTGCATTTTTTTTAGCTCTAGAGATAGCAGTATGAAATCAATACTTTCACTTTTATAATGCATAAGACACCTTGACTTTCAGAGTTTATTTTAGTTACAACAGCTAGATGGTATGATGTGACAGAAATATAAAAATCTACTTTTAAAAAGTGAAGTGAGAATCTAATTTTTTAAACCCTTCAGGTTGTATGACAAAGATGACCCTATCAGAGACCTAAGATTGACAGCGTATTATAGTTGTCTACACAGTAAACATCTTTTCAGTTCTAGCATATATCCTATCCTGTTGTTCCTAAAATGCTGCATTTATATCAACGTTAAATTTTGATAAACAGATTACTGCTTGTGATAGGCAGAGGTGATGCCTGGCATCTGTGTGCAGGTGCTTTTTTGTGGCTCAGCCCAGCCATTGCACATGCATCCAGACAGCACCTCTGAAGTGTTGAGTGTGTGAGCCAAGGTAGACAGAGGATAAGGTTACGTAAGTGATGAGTATAGTCTTGGTTTGTGGGAATGGAGGGGACAAGGAGGAGAACACCTACTGTGGGTATGAGATGGGGAGAAAAGATGGGCACGAGAAGTTAAAGTCCAATCTGAGGAGAAGAATAAGGAACAGAAATCAGGATATGTGATAAAAGGGTTGATAGAAAGCAGGTAGAGGCATATCCCCCTGTGCAAGTTTGCATGGTCCTGCTGCTGCAGTCACTCTTCTACCCACGGTTACTGCCATCCACAGATGTATAATGTTAAATAACACTTGCATACATAAATCAGAACAAAGCCAAAAATGATGGTTCATTTTATAGTTATTCTTTTCTATCATGGAACAGAATGATTAACTGAAAGCCCCCAAACCAGCTGCCAATCAATACTGACTATATGAGAAATTAATTTTCTGACTGATCCCTTACCCAAAATATTCAACAGTTCACATAAGTACTGACTGCTGCAGCATTTTTGTTTGTTTTTAAAAAAGCAGGGTCACAGGACTAAAAATTATTCCTTACTAAAACTTCTGATTTAATTCATTTCTTCTAGTCATGTACACGGTCTTCTACAAGACCCACGACCTTATATATCTATTAGTGACATGAACCCTCTCCGCTAGCATTCATTCACCTTGTGAAGATTCCAATTGTAAAGACTTGCACTAACACTGGCTAGTGTCCAATATTCTTTCCACACATTCTGTATATATTTATCCTTCTCACATGCTGTCATCATCTCAAAATAAGATTCTTTAAAAACAAGCAATTTAATATCCAACGATTAAAGCCCCATGTTTGAAGTATTTTAAGATTTAACACAAGAGTATTGCTTCTATATAAAGGACAAACTGCAAACACATTAAAAACTCACCCAACAGGCAGAGGCTGAGGCTTGTAGGCTTTTCAGAAACCATGCTGATATTAGTGTTATACCCTGTAAATAAGGAACTGTTTCATTGTCTTTGTTCAGAACAATTTACTCAATGTGTAATAATCCGAAAAACAATATGTCAGCCAAAAGATGCACTTATTTTTTGTAAAAGCTTTTTGTTGTGTGAATGTCTAAATCAAACCAGCTCAGTTCAAAACACAACTGTAATACAATAATTTGTTTCATTTCACTAAATGAGACAAAATACACAGGATTAGAGTGGTAAAACTTTAGTTTTGAGCATGAATTCTGTGACAAAGGAGTTTTCTTTACTGCACAAGGGAAGTGCTAAAAAATTCAATGGTAAAGTGTTGACTGTGTGGTAAATTTAAATCATGACCGAATTTGCCAAATTCATTATTTCACAATCTGCTCTTTATAACTGCTCATATTTGAACTAAACATAGCTTTCATACATACTGTAAACAACTGAAAAGACATTTTTTCAATAAAATATTATTCAGAAGACTAGACATTTTCAGAAAGCAAGACAAATATTTGCTTTCAGGAAAACCGAAGACTTTTTCTTGCTTTCTTTTCAACAGGACTCTAATTCTAATTCAGTGAACAACAAACCAGATGCAAAGTTGCTTTTAGAAACAGACTTTGAAGACTTACTGAAAATAAAAAACAAGACAGCTTAAGAATGCTTCAGAATAAAAACATTTTTCAAAATCAACACACTTACTAGCTGTCCAAAACGAACAGTTGCAATTCCCTTTGGGGGCAAGTTTTCACTAGCACTGAAACATAATCCCCCAGTCTGAAAAAGCAAAAATAAAAATATCTAAATTTATATATTTGTCAATATAACTTTTGTTTTCTGGACATCAATATAAGAAGCCTTCTTGTACTTACTAAAATATTCGGGCTGCTACAGTCACAAGACTTGCTTGCATTGATGAATGTTTGTTCACATCTTATACACCTACATATTACAAACATGAAGAAAGCATTTAAATTGTAGCGAAGTATGAGATTTAGTACTTAGTGAAAACAGATTACAAAATCTGTCTTCCAAATAGGAAAGGCCTAGTAACGGAGCAGGAAATTTCCATAGTTTGAATTGAAATCCAAAAAACAACATTACCAATTTATTTCCACTGGTAGTCAAGTAGCAAAGAAAAAATAGTTAACTATCAAAATAAGATTTCCATTTCTGTTTCCAATCCCAAACCTGCTCATAGTCAGACTGAAGCAAAGAAATGTATGGTCATATAAAGATTTAAGTGAACACAATGATTTTAATATGAGCTTCCAACTTACTGTTTTTAAAACTGTCACTAAGCATTGAAAATGTATACAGTAGATGCAAAAGAAAATATTCCTATTAGTCAGAAATATTTATATTCTGTCCCACAGATGCAGATTGTTCATGAAGAGTATTCCATTTAAATACCAGATCAAGACAATTTTAAATTTATCAACACAGAGGGAAGAAGAATACTCACCTATTTCCTAAGGCATCTGAAGCAGAGAATGACTGCTCGCTTCCATTACACTGTATACATAATGCTTCATTTAGCAAAATGCCATCTATACTTCTTTCCACTAAGTGGAAAAGAAAAGCAACTGATAAAATAGCATGATGTACAGTATGTCATGCAGGTTAAAAACAGTGCTAAACCAGGAAGTATCTACATAGATCTCTGAAATAAATGCAAAGATTATGTTTCTAAAAAATTCTAGAGCACAACTTGCAAATAACATCAATTATGAATGCACATGAATACATGTATAAAAGATATATGTTGTTTATATTTATGCACATGCAGTTTAGTTTTAATGAAAAATGCATTATTTCATGTCCAGCATTGCTGTTCCTTTGTTCTTTAAACTGAACCAAATTTCAAACTGAGACTTCATTGAAAAGCTAAAATTCAAAACATCTAGTTTGCAAATTACTGAAATATTATTTTAATTTTCATCTGAAATGCTTTGTGAAATTTGTCACAAATTCAAGTTGCAAAACTACATCTTTCAACAATCATATCATTTGTCAAGTGATTTCAAGTCTAACTATGAAAAAAGACCTACACACAACCTCAAAAAATTACAGTACTGATGCTCTGCAGGCAGGAAATATGAAATCAGCTTTCTTCTCAGTATTTTACCATAAGGTGTGGAACGTATTTTTTAACTCTCATGAAGCTTGAAGGAAAGGGTTTGGTATTAACTTTTTAAAGAATTCTAGCAAAATTTTAAATTAGTCATCTGGAAGACAGCAGCTCTACAGTATAATCTTTTAGAAATGTAAACAATTGGACAACGTTATGAAATACTTATTCAGAGAGTTATATGGAGACAGAATGCCTTTTCAATCCTGTGTCTGAAAATAAGGAAAACAAGCTCCCAGGCACCTTTTCACATCCTTGGTAAAAATTATACTTTGCTCTCAGTTTTATACTATGAAAGATAAGCAAAAACATAGTTAACACAGACAGTAAGTTAATGTTAAAATTAATTTTATATGTCCACTGAAATGCATCTTCAACTATTAGAGAACCTCAAGTAAGAGTCAAAGATATATGGAACATATCTCAGGGAGGCACAGATATAGAGACATGTCTCAGGAAAGCATGAAATCCACTGATTTTAATCTACAGTAATTTGCTGGCTCTGGCTGTTCTGTTCCACCTACTAATGTATCTGTAATTGCTGCACGGAGAAGTGCTTATTCATTACATGTCTCAAAGCATTTTTACGTTACTTTTTAGTCTATATTGACATTGTTTTTATCCCATTTTTAACTCTTCCCTCCAACACTAGCCAGCTTAAAGGAAGTGATGTACTGCTATTCATTTTGAATTTTTGCATAATAGTTTTTAATGCAATGAATAGTGTGATACAGATGTATCTGTTCTCTTTGAGGAATGACGTTTCGAACCAAAAGGAATGTCCCATTTTTACATTAGAAACATAAGCATATGTTAAATTTCCTTTGTTGTTTAATAGCAGAACGTGTTGTCTTAATAAATTCAATCATGTAAAATAAATAATAATATTTCAAAATTTGCATATGTTTCTTACCTAATATTTCATTACTGAGGCATTCACATTTTCCTTCTGAAGTTAGGCCTTTAGGACAAGTAATACAATTCCACCCATCTTTAGTAACTCCACTCTAAAATAAAGTTTATAATAATTATAATTTTCCAAAAATCAGCAAATACCTGTGAAAAATGCCTGATCCAGATGTTATTTACTAGAAAATATGTTTATATATAACAGCATCAATAACATTCATGAAGCTTTAAAGCCAAAACAGGCTAAGCAATCTGGCAGAAAGAATTCCTGTGCAGAGAGAATAAAACAGATGTTCTTAAGTTTTTCAGAAGATGCTAGTTAACATCCATCGTGAAGATAAGAGTTGGTTAAAGGTGCTAGGTTTACAAAAGAAATAAAGGTTCTACATTAAAAAAACTCAATAAATGTAACAACGCAGAAATAGTTATATTTACCTATACATACATAGAAGTAATGGAAATGGAAGAGTCTTAAGTCAAGCTACTGCAATTCATATAGTTACATCAACTCTTGCATGTATCCAAAGAGCTCACATGCACACTTACATTATCCCATGCATAGCTGCACTAACAGATCAAAACTGAGGAGGGAGATGAAGGTAACTGATCATGCTCAGGTGATATAGATATTACTCCCTTCTCCCCTATCATCTTTCTATCTTTGCATGAGCTTTGTTTCAGGATCAAAGATGACTGACAGTATTACAGGAAAAAGAAACAGTAGAAAGATCAAAACACTAATGGATATCCCTCAAAGTCTTTCTAAAGTAGCAAGAAGAAGATGAAAAGGAGGGGGGAAATTAGTCACATTACCCAGTTAGCCATTAAGAACCTCACCTGCCCAACTAAGCTGGTGTCTTGAGAGTTTTTCTTATTGGAGAGAAAGAAGTACCCCAGAAGCCTCTTACTTTCAAAAGTTGTTTTTGGTAGAGAAATATTATTTCTCTATTTACTATAGAGGGAGAAAGCTGGCTGACTTTGGTGCCGGTGGCTCAATGCTGTGAATACTGCCCAAAACTGTAAGCTTACTTTGTCAAGACAGGCAGAAAGAACTGACCAAACTACAAAGATGCGTGTCACTGATGTAACATAAAAGCAGCAGCTCATTTTGAGGTGAAAAGATAAATGGTAGGGTAGGGAGATACAGCCTAAATATTACAAAAACAGAATTTATATAAATAATCAAATAAGATAGGCAAAAAAAAAAAAAAAAAAAAAAAAACACCAAGAAAGCTGAATCTCATCTTTGGCTTTCTATGAGGAAGTTGTCTCATGGTAATGATAACACAACATGATGGCAGACGAGAAAAGGAACAGAAGGAAATTGAACATTTAAAATACTTTTACTTTGCCTAAAAGCACAATTTTATAATTAAAAGGTGCTTGCAAAATAATAATTAACAGTTTTAAAGAGGAAAAGAAATACTACAAAAAACATGGTCTTAAAGTTGAGAACTCCCAAGTGAAGCCTGTTTTTCAAAATAATCTTAAATTAATGAAAAATAACTTGCAGTTAGATGGAAATTTCAGACTTAAAAAAGCATTATTATGGCAAACCATGTAAAGTTCAATACTTACCATGTTTTCTGGGCATTTTTCACAAGTAACAGATGGCCCACCATTATTAGAAGCCATCCTGAAACCTGGCTGACATACACATGAATGACCTGCAAAAAAAAAAAAAAAAAATCGCTTTTCATCTGTAAAAATCTAAACTGTTTTTTCCACAGAACAGAACTACTGTTTTTCTTGAGAGATAAATTCAGCCTCTTAGATACACAAATAAAACACCTGAGTGCCATGTGCATGAAAATCACCTTGCTTTTTAAAAACGTGGATGTTAGAGACTGTAGGAAAAGGTTTTAGGAAAATGGTATTAGGTTGATTGATATAGTGGAAGGGCTTGTGTGTTGTGTTCTTCCTTCAATGATACTAGTTGATCTAATCACTGGTACAAATCTTGCCTCACTGCCTCACTTAGCCATCCTCTCTATAACAGCACTAGCATTATATATCTGTATTCAGTTTTTATCCTTTGAATAGGAAATCACTCTGAAAAACAAAACATAATCTTTATATGCAAAGCTTTTTTCAAAATATAAATGCAGTTTGTAAACCTATTTTAAATTCAAAGCTTTTAAAACTGTGCACCAGGATCACGGTTTCCAATGAGTAACAGAACAGACCTAATGTTTATTATTAAAGTAAACACAATTATCATGGCACACCATAGCAGACACTTCTTAGTGCTCAACAGCATTTTTTCCAATTCTTTTTACTCCCAACATATTGTGGACCCCTCTCTGTAAGTTCAAACACATTTTATTAGTACTTAGAATCAATTCTGGTTTATAGTGTGTGTTTATTATTATTTAATGTCATAGAAATGTGCATACAAAAATAGATGTAAAATTTTGTGAAAGGTTTTGTAATCCTAAAGCACTAGTAGTGTCTCCATCAGGCAAGTTTTACTGAAACAACGTCAGTCAAAATGATCAACTATTCAGTCAGAGGGCACCAAATTCACATTTACCTACAAAGAAGAAAAAGCCTAATGGGGTTAGATCAATAGAGAGACTTAAGGCATTGTGATGATACCTAATTTTTTTTAGACATCTGGCCTGAAAGTAGAATATACAGTCATGAACTGGCCATTTAGGTTCCCAAGGCATGGCCAGACTTGTGCAATTCCAAGTGGAATTGAGAGGGGATACAAACAGCAGACTGAGCAGGGGCTACCTAAAGTGCTCCAAGAAGATGCTGCGGACAAGTCTAAATCCTTGAGTTCTCCATGGTATTCATATGTCTGCTTGAAGCCCCGAGCTGGACACTGATGTTAGATACCTACATTATCAGTGGCTCTGAAAACTGCTACAGTACATTTCTTCTGCAGGTAAACAACAGGGTTACTCTTAAGATACCATGAAGGTTGTGGAACAGGTGACCATCTTTTACGTAAGTCTCATGCTGAGAGTATCCCGCAGGGTGGACACAAAGGCAACAGACAACCCGTCCTTCTTGCTGTAGCTACTCTGTAGCTACAGTGAGCACACCTATCCAGATGACTGCATTTGACTGAGGTACCAGCTCCAAAGAAATAAGCTGTTGGGTCTGAGTTTGATTTGTTAACGTACCTACACAATTGAAAATACCACTTCTCCAAGACTGAGTATTCATAAAAGAAGGATGCTATCATACTCTCACGTCTCCTAAAAAAAGCAAATATTACCCCTATATTTTTCACTATGTGTTGTGTGCTCCAAATTCCCAGATGGGACTTGGATCAGTCTGTGCACAGCCTGAAGGTCTCAGATATTTAAGATCACCGACATTTGAGTTTTGACAAGAAGCTTCAAGTTCTGGAAGCGTTCAAGAACAGAAACTTAGGGACCGACAGAATTTTACTGATAAAGAAGTGGGTATTTATAACAACAAAAATGCCCAAGGAAAGAAATATTCATGAAAAGGTACAGATATATTGCTCCTGGATCTATAGCAGAATACAGATATATTTGTGCTACAGGCGCCTATGTCTTTCAGAGGGTCTGGCCGTTTTCACTGCTCTTTCAGATTCGCGCCTGAGAACAGCTGTGTCGCAAACCAAAGCAGCCCCCGTCGGAGCCCACACGTTGCGCCTCCGGCTGCCAGTAGCTCCCAGAGCGACCGCCGGCCCCGCACGGTTCCCGCGGCGCCGGGCAGCCCCGCCGCCCGCCCCCCTGCGGCGCGGCGCGGGTCGCTCACCCCCGGCGCTCGGCCTCTGGTGGGGCCCGCACGGCCCGCAGGCCAGGCGGGAGATGTCGAAGTAACGGGCGTCGCCGCAACCGCCGGGCCGCTGCAGGGGGAAGGAGAAGCCGCGGCCCGGCGGGAGCCGCGCGGCCAGCGCGAGCAGCAGCGCGGCCCAGCACCGCGCCGTCGCCATGGCTACCCGGCAGCCTGCAGCCGCGCGCTCTCATTGGCCAATCGCCTCTCGTACGGAGAGCCCGAAGGGCCAAACCGAGGAGGCGAAGCGTTCGCGGGGAGTAGGCTGCGCCTGCACTCGCCCTGCCTCTGCCGGGGAGTAGGAGCGGAGAGGGGAGCAAGGCAGGGCGGTGGGGCCCACTACAGCAGGGGGTATAAATGTGTCGTTTTCCTTTGCAAGGAGACGGGTAGCAGACTGATCACATAAAATGCCCAGACGAACGGACATAAAACCGAAGAAGTTACCCTTTTTTCACCCGTCGTCATGCTCTTGTTCACTTTCCCTCAAACATCACCAAAACTCTTCTGGGTACCCACATGTCCTCGTGTTCATTATTCCTCACTTTCTCTTTACTGACTGATAACTGCACAACTATTATGAGTCTGTATACTAGCGTTGCTTGAAAGCCCATGTATGCTTATCACACCAAATGCTTCACTCCTAATCAGATTTGTATTGCTGGGTTGATGGGAGTTTGTTAAAGGCTGAGATACTGGGTGATTATGCTTAAACTTTTTATGCTTCAGTTCCCATTCATAACATCTCTCCTGGAGGAAGCAAACAGCTGCCACAGATAATTCCCATCCCTATGTTGTGTGCTTTTTTAAAAAACATCTCCAGTCAATGAGAAGATGGCAGCTCCTTCTGTACCAAGTGCCCAGGCAGCAAGGCTAAGGAGGTGGGGTTAGGAAGATTATTTCCAGGAAAAAAAAGTAGCATTTATATGTGCACTAAAATTATTTCTCAAGAATCTCAACCTATTTTTTGAGATTGCTGACCACTGCTTCTCAGCCCTACCATCTGAAGAGAGATTTCACAAATCATTATTGTGATAACCAGCAAGCTTCTGGATCCCAAGAGACAGCAGCTTCACAACTTCTGGTCAGCCTCATGTCATCTATTTTCTAGCTATTTGCTAAGGATGGAAACATACCTCCTAAAACTGACTTTGAAAGGACAGAAGAGCCTCATGTTAATTGCCCACATTGTAACAAAAACATCAGTGCTATGTAGTTGTATTGTTAAATCAGGAAATGTATTTCCAAAAGGGACAGAGAAACGTGCTTTGGATGTGGCTGTAGAAGACTCCATTGGAAGCACTTTATAAAATCCTATTTCCTATGCTCAAGATATAGGTTAATCCCAGAAAAGATAGACAAAGGCTACTGGTATGACCATGGGTGGCTCAATCTACCATAACTAAGTTTTTTTAGTGTATCAGAATGGCACTGACAAGCAATAGATTTTCTGTCTAGAAATACAAGGGAGTATGTGTAAAACACAGGAAAAGGGAGGTGAAATAAAAACTAGATGAATAAAATATCTACCTAACCTCAATGACCCACATAGTCTACCTCTCCTTTTCCACATTGACAACCTTACCTTCAATTCCCCTGCCTCCCTCCCTTTTCTCCCAAAATAGACTTGGAGTCAACCCTCAGAAAGTTTAGGACAGAAACTGTTTTTCTAACAATTGGCCCCTGAACTTTGAAAACCGCCTAGGAAGAGAAATGGAGGGTGCAAAATCCCCTCTCCAGTGCTGCAGGCCCAGGCCCGAGCCGGCTCCCACCGGCCTCGCAGGGGCACCTTCCCCGCCCCTCTTCCTGAGCCGGGCAGGCGCCGGCACTGACGGAAACGAGACTGAAGGCCGTTGCGATACACCCATAATCCTGGCGACCAGCGTAACAGCCGCCGTCCCATCACCGCAGCAGGGACCACACCGCGCTCCGCCACGCGCCCCGGCGGCGCATGCGCACTGCCCGCAGAGCGGACCCGCACGTCCCGCCGCCGCGACTGCGCAACATTGCACGCGCCAACTGCCGGCCTGAGCAGAGCGCATGCGCACTGAAACGAGCCGGGCATAAGACAGCGCATGCGCAGCGGAAAGCGAGGTAACGACGAGACGTTCCCGGTCCCGCCTCCCAGAGGCGGTTCGAGGAAGGGCCGTGCGTTCCGAGCATGCGCACGAGCGCAGGGTGGCGCTCGGCGCCGCGCCGCGCCGCGCCGCGCGGCCAGAGGGGCCGGAAGGATTCGTGCCAGTTCGGCTGCGGGGTCGAAGGGGAGAGGGTCGCGCAGGCGCAGTTCGGCTTCTCGCCCGCTTATTGGGGGGGAAGGAAGGAGGACGCCATCTTGGTGGTGCAGTGCCGGGAGCTGCGGGGAGCGAGGCTCGGTGCGGAGCCTGTCCCGGCGGCTTGTCCGGTGGGTGGCTGGCGTGAGGGAGGGCGCCCGGCTTCCCGGGGCGCTCCGCGTAGCCGAGGGCGAGGGGATCGCGCCGCGATCCGGTTGCGCGCCGCCGGTTCTCGCCGGCGGAGTGGCTGCGCGGCCGTTGCCCGCGCCGAGGCCCCCTCGTCCCGGCTGGCGGCTTTCGCCCTCGGCCCCCTAATGCGCCCGGCCCCGTCCCGGAGCCGCGGGAGGTCGAGCTCGTCCTCCGCGGGGTCGAATCACAAACGGTCTCCGGCGGGGCCGGTCGCGCGGCGGCCTCCCCGCCCGCCCCCGTCCCTGCGCCGCCGGCCGCGGCCCTCGGCCTCGCCCGCCGGGCGGCGGGGCGCGTTTCCCGGCGGGGAGGGCTCGCGCGGCGCCGGCTGCGCTCCGAGCGGCGGCGCCGCTGCCTCGGGGCTTCTCACTCGGGTTTCTCTGAGTAGCAGTGCTGGGAAGCGGCACTGTGCTGAAGCCGACTGTGCTGCGCGCCCAATTGCAGGGCGCCGTCGCATCTTCGTCAGCAATGTGAAAACTTTCATTTGCAGCAACTTCGACTCTTAAGGCCCGTTTTGGAGAAGACTGGAATAAGGAATCTCTGGCTCACCAATTACTTGTTAACTTGCATATTTCCCCAAAATTCAGTTTTATACTTGTGGTACTTCTGTGAGTGTTCCTGTTGACTTGCATGCTTCATGGCATGCGGATCCTTCTACCCAGTAGTAAAAGTGCTAGTCTAGTGCAGACCTATCCTCATGAAATATTTACAGATTTTTTTGGAGGGAGGCAGTAGGAAGTTTTAATGGGATTTGGAATGTGCTCTGCTAAGGCTGTGGAAGCATAGGCAGAGTACTGTTTTCTAGTTAGCTCAGTTTAAATACAGAATTTCCTAAAGTATTATTGTACACTCTTCTCTGCTTTTAAATTGTTGACATGAGGCTGCCATCTGTTTATTATCTAAACACTTGTTCCTTGAAGGGCTTGCTCAGTTGATGATCTGGTCTTAGTCTTGTTATTTTCATCCTAAAAGTCACTCTTTGGTCATTCATTTAAATAGTTGGACGGCTTGTCTATGTTTGCTACCACTTCTTGATTGCTTAATATACAGTTAGTAAAAGCTTATTATCTGGACTTGACTTTCTGTTTGTGGACTTCTTAAATATCATGTTGTGATCTGGAATCAATGTGTCTCATTTGAGCACTGCAATTTGTATTTTGTATCCATGGGCCATCATGGAGAACTTGGCATTTACCACCAAAGGAGTACTGAGGATGTCTGGTTCTGAATGCTGGTTAAAAATTGGGATAGGAATGCAGAATTGTGAAATTCAGAAATGCTACAAATTATATACATCATGAAATAGCAGGCCAGCCGATTTGATTTTTCAAGAAACGAAGGTTCTGTAAGAAAATTCTGCCCTTGAATTCTTTCCTTGCTTTTTGGCACTGCTGTCAGGTCCATTGAGAAAATAGATTATAAAGGTATGGAGAGCTGGTGATCTTCATTGCAGTTATCAAACAGGCAGTTGTTTTCAGTTTTTGTTTACAAAGTGCTGATTTAGAAGCAACATAGAATCAGTTAAAGAACTTAGACTTTGCTCTTGTTTTGTAAGCTCAGGAGGAGTGATTAGTTACTGTGATCAACAGATAACTGTGCATTAGAAATCTTGTTTATTCATTAGTGCATTATAACACTTGTTATTGAGCAAGGGTTTTGTCCAGGGGATATTCTCAGACACTTGTCATCAAGGTCTTGGGCTTTTATTTTATTTTATTTATTTTTAACAGGTGTAGCCATTTGTTACGGAGGCTTGTCTTTGTTCTGTGAGAGTGCTGTGCTATGTATCTTGTGACACTAGATGGTGATTTAGAAAACTGGGATACCTTTGAGTGATTCTTATTCTTATATTTGAAAGGCAGTAAATATTTAGGGAAAATAGTGAACTCTACTTTTATTAATTGAAGTAGTCACTGAAGTTTCTCCGTGTTGACTATTTTTGCTCTTTCATGTGATCGTCTTCGCTGTATACCCTTAAGTGCAGTGCTGGAATGGTGAGTAGCATACCCTTGTGAACTTTGAAAGCAGGTGGACTTCAGAAGAATGGACACGTACAGTGCTCTTGAGATGGACTTGTGCGTCTTTCAAGGACTCAAAGAATTGAGGGTTTTCCCCTCACTTTACAATCAGTCTGTTTCATATCAACAGTTCAGTGTGGCACAGTTGATGATGAGATAACCTCAGCGTGTTTTCACCATTCGCAGAAGTCAACTTAACTTTCGAATTTTCTTTGCTTCTAATATGGAGACACAAAGATGCAATGCATAGCATTTTGCTGTCTTTCCCTTGGAACAAGGAAGGAGTTCTTCATGGTACCTCAAATTGTGGTTTCATTGCAATGCTTGGCTTTAATATTAGCCACTGCTATGGATGAGCTGCAGCAATGTAGCACAGTATGTAAACCAAAGTACGGATATCAGCCATTAATTATGTTTCGTTTTCTTTCCACAGTTAAGTTGATTTTACAGAATTTATCAGGTCTTCCAAGCAGAAACAGGTAAGCTGCCAAAAGCTTAACACTTTTCACTGAGTATTGTGAAGAGATCACACACAGCCTTTTCTCACAGACTTATGGCTGGGAAGTAGGATATACTCTCCTGAGTGCATGCGGCTGCTGCAGTTAATACTGACTACATGAAAGAGACAACGTTTTTGAACGCTGAGAAAATATACACATTATTGAACAGAACTGATGATTGGGTAGAGCAACTTGACAAAGCATTAAAGTCATCATTGTTGGTGAATTACTTCATTTTTCAGTGATGTAGTTATTCTTTTTTCTTTCTCCTTTTATCATCTAGTATTTTCTGCGTTATGATAGCAAGTCTCTTGACCAAAGTAAACAGGAATTTTTTTGTTCCTTAGGACTGGACAGAGATCTCTGGCATACAGTAATTATGCCGTGAAAGTCTTAGGTGTTCCTTATGTATTGTGGATGGTGAGGAGTGACTTAGGTGGATTTTGTTGCCCTTAGGATAGGGAATATTGATAGATCCGTGCAAATGTGCAGGTGGAGTAGCTAATTGTTCTGACTTAATCAACTTCCAGTGAATCCTGCTTTAATCTTATTCTTGTGTGATGTTGTGAGTTTTGTTTGATGCCTTCTCTCTCGATTGAGACAAGGACATTCATTAAAAAGGCTCTAGCTTAAGTGTTAAGATACTGTAATAGCTGAGTACTAAAGACGTGCTATCATGTGTACCTTTTTGTCTGCAGGTGATTTTTGCTGTGGGTTGAGCTCAGCATGGCTGTAGTCATCCGTTTACAGGGGCTTCCTGTTATTGCGGGTCCTGCAGATATTCGTCGTTTCTTCTTGGGATTGAATATTCCTGATGGAGGTGTGCATATTATTGGAGGAGAAATTGGGGAGGCTTTTATTATATTTGCAACAGATGAAGATGCACGGCGTGCGATGAGCTGTTCGGGAGGGTTTATCAAGGACTCGCGCATAGAGCTCTTTCTCAGCAGCAAGACAGAAATGCAGAATACCATAGAAATGAGCCGGAAACGATTTGATCGTGGGGGACGAGAAACTATGTCTGGGTCTAGACGAACATGTCCTAATAATTCTGGTTCATCGGATGTCGGAGACATTTCACATTTAGTTGCAGCTATTACAAAAGGAATGAGTAAATCTAGTTACGGTCCGCCAAATCATCCGGAGGCTGTTTTCCATACCAATGGCACAAGACATGGTGATGCAGGTATACCTAAATCAAGCTATAACCAGTCAAGAAAAGATTGTCATTCATTTAATCCAGATGATCTTTACTTATTTCTACGTGGTATACCTTACTCTGCAACAGAAGATGAAGTACGTGCTTTCCTTTCTGGGTTACGTGTGGATGGAGTGATTCTGATAAAGCATCGCAATGGCTTAAACAATGGTGATTGCTTGGTAAGATTTGCCACGCCTGGTGATGCCTTAGAAGGACTTAAACGTCATAGGCAATACATGGGTCAGAGGTTTATAGAAATAAGTCCATCTACAGAGGAACGGTGGATTGAATATGGTGGGAGGGTAGACATGACAAGTGAAATTGATCACTTTTTGTGCAAAGAACGTTCTCCACCAAGAAATGCGGGCTACATGCATTCAAGGAAGCATTCTCACTCAAGATCACCACGGAGACAAAGAACACGTTCTCGTTCACCTCCCACCCAGGAATATTACATACACTTAAGAAATCTATCTACTAGTCTTGAGAAGAGAGATTTGAGAGCTTTTTTCCCTGATCTGGATATTTGCAGCAAACAAATCAAGTTTCTAATGGATAAACATCAGAGGAGGACTAGAGATGCTTTTGTGATGTTAAGGAGTGAGAGAGATTATCAGGCTGCTTTGGAATATCATAGAAAGGCTCTTCTCAATCGTCCTGTTTACATTTTTCCAATTTCAAGAAGATCAATGTTGAAAATAATTGATTCTTGTGAGAGGAAAAGATCACAGGAAAGAGATCATCCTGGACAAGCCATACAGGAAAAAAATTATCGGGAAGGTCATTCTGGCCCTAAGATATGTGTTTATGTAAGAAATTTTCCATTTGATGTGACAAAAATTGAAGTGCGAAAGTTCTTTGCAAGATTTGATATTGATGAAGATGATATTTACTTGCTCTATGATGACAAAGGAGTTGGGCTGGGAGAAGCATTAGTGAGGTTTAAGTCTGAAGAACAAGCCATGAAAGCAGAAAACTTAAATCGGCGAAGGTTCTTGGGAACGGAGGTGTTATTAAGACTTATATCTGAAGAGCAGATGCAGGAGTTTGGTGTAACGGTTCCATTGTCTGGACCAAGTGAAATGCAGGGTCATTCACAGGCATATGACAGAGGTGAGCTTTCCCGTCCAGTTGATTCACCATCTGGACCACCACAGGGACCACACATGCATTCATTTGGTCCCCCTGGAAATTTTAGGCATCCTTCTGAATTTAGGCACCCCCCTGAGGACTTCATGTGCCCTCCTGAGGATTTTAGAGGTCCTCCACCACTCATGGATTTTGGTGGTGACGGTGAACCTTTTGGCAGAATGGAGTTTGGAAATAGTAAAATGGGAAGTTTTCCTGAAGGAAGATTTATGCCGGATCCAAATTTCAGTAGCGGTTCTGAACGTGTTGTTCCTATTCGATTGAAAAATTTACCATTTAAAGCTACTCCTAATGAGATTCTGGATTTTTTCTATGGCTACAGAGTCATACCAGAGTCAGTTTCTATACAGTATAATGAGCAAGGATTACCTTCTGGTGATGCCATTGTTGCTATGACAAACTATGAGGAAGCTATGGCTGCTATTAATGAACTGAATGATAGGCCAATTGGTCCACGGAAAGTTAAGTTGAGTTTGCTCTAAAGGAGGAAAAATACTCTAGAATAAAATATTCTAGATTTGACAGTATTGAAAATTATTTTCACTTTTTTTAATTACTGGAAGATGCTGAAGAAACAGTTTCATCAACGGTTGTAAATAGTATCTAGTTTAGCTGTTTAGTTCTTGGTTGAAATATCTGTATGGTTAAGATATCTGAGAACTGTATTGTGCCTGCTTCTTGTGGCAGAGAAGAGCCCAGAAATTCTGGAGGACACTGAATATCAAGGTATAAAAGCATGGAGTTGCAATGCTCCTTTTTTTTTTTTCTTTCTTTTTCCAGTTTGCTTTAAATCCATGTCCCATGACTTTGCATCAAATAAAAATGTAAGTGCTGAATGATTGACCACACAAACGGTTCAAGTAGAAAAATTTCAGTGCTGCCTGCATTAGTAAATTACACTTTTTATTGAGAATAGCTTAAAAAATAAAAAACGATTTTTTTGTGTAAACTGTTGATTCTTGATTCAGTTTCATGTGGTTACAGGCATCTCAGTAGGGGAAGGGGGGAGAACCTGAAGAGCTTCCTGTTCACATTAGCTGGCTTTGCTGGCTTGCAACTTTTTTAAATTAAAAAAAAAAAAAAAGCCACTAAATGGGTGTCTTTGTTTAAAACTTGCATAGTTACTGATCTCAGCTACCATGCTTAGTGTATGTTGGTCTTGGTGAGAATGATGCTGGCTGTTTTCTGTGGGAAGAGTGGACTATTAAAACTTGTCAACATAGCAGTGACTGTTTAGGTTACAGTGACTCCAAATCTGTATTAATCAGTTTGATGGGCTTTCTTGGTCTCTTCATGTAGTCTAGTATCTTGAGGCAGCAAGTGAATGTTTGGAGACAGGTAAAGCATTTGGGCTTCAGACTGATATTTCAGGGTGGTCTTTATTTCATCACCACGTGCTTGTCATATGAATAGCAACTTGCCAGTGATGTCTGACTACATTCCAGGTCACTCTAATTAGTTTTAACTAACATATGTCATTGGCAACCAAGATGACAAGCAGTTATTTTCTTATGTAAGAAAATATTTATTTCTGTGCTTATAATGCTTTCTAATTGTTTTTTAACAGCATATGTAAATTTTAAGAAGTAAACTGGCTTGTTTTGGGAAGAACTCTGCTTTAAAATTTTAGGTTCAATAGGAAGCTTGTTTTGGTTGTGTAGGTAAGGACTTTGCACACTGCTGACATTGAGATTATACAAGATAGCATTTGGAGGAGTACTACTTTCATTTTATGAAATGTTGTAATCCCCTCTAAAACTAAGCCAACAAGCTTGCAACGCAGTGGTGAAAACTGTAGCATTAACCTTTGTTCAGGTGATAACTGAAAAACCATAGATTCATCGAGTAGTTAAGGTTGGAAGGGACCTCTAGAGATCATCTAGTCTAGCCACCAAGCTCACAGCAGAGCCAACTAGAGCAGGTTACTCAAGGCCTTGTCCAGTTGGGTTTTGAGTATCTCCAAGGATAGAGACTCCACCTTAGCTGCAGCAACTCCATAGCCTGTTTCAGTGACTGATCACCCTCACTGGCAGCCCAGCCTTAAATTACATCTTGCGTGTGAAGCCATCAATTACTAGATGTTTGTATAAGCTCTGAGTAGAAATGAGAAAAAAAAAAAAAATCAAGAGGCCTTTTTATTTTACAATTTTTAAAAGACTAGCGTAGCTTCATTTCTTTAGCATTTTATTTGTTGTCTGTTATAAGCGCTAGGAAAAAAGTCTTTTAAAAGAAAATGCTAATGACAATTCTGTATACGTCGATTCTTGGGAGCAGAAAAGTTAAAGGTGGCCAAATTTTCAAATTCTGGATACAGTCTAGTAGGAATCAGCTTCAGAATTGTACTGTGTTCTGGATGCTCCTCCAAATTTAAATAGATTTTAAAAATTTTGGTGCTTTTTCTTCCCAGTTGCACTAAAGAGGTCAATAAACATGAAGCTAACAGATTTTGCAGGGAAAATAAAGACATCTGTTGCTAGGAATCCTCAAAATAAACTTGCCTGACCTAATCATGCAGTTGAAAACTTTAGTGTGGTTCTTGCTGTAAGTTAATACCATCTTTACGATGAATTCTTGCCTCTCTATTATCAGCTGAATGCAGCTCATTTCTCCTCTAGTAAATCAGCTTTCGATGATTTGTTGTTTTTAAAGTTCTTCCAGCTAGTATATAATAGAGAATTTTAAACAAAAAAAACAGTAAAATTTCAACCTGACTTCTAGAATAGAGTTGTTGCACAAAATAAAAATTTTAATTAAAAGGATTTGGAGGTTGGAGGGATAGGGGGAAATTCAGTAGTTTATTCGCGGCTTAGGCTTTTTCTAAAACAAAATCTTACACTTAATGACATCATCTGTTCTCCAAAAAGTCTGAGTAACTTCTGATGAGGTACCATTGATTTTGGAGAGGAAAAAATGGATTTTTTTCACGAAAACAGACACAAAGCTCATAGTGGCAGAGATCATAAACAAAAAAAATCTTTAAATCACACATTTGCCCTATAGCTAATTTGGCTTTAGGCCAAATTACAACTTATTGGCAGGTCAAAAAAATTTTTTAAGGTCCACAAAAACAAGAGCTGTACTTTTTCAAAGTATGCATAGATGATCTGGAGCAGAAGGAAATTGGGAAAGAATGTCTGTACATCAGTCAGTTATGAAGAAGGTTACTGGGACAGTGGATTCTAAATATGCAGCTAGTATCTGCCTAGTAGGTTTTTTTTTTTGGGGGGGGGGGGGGTGGTGGTGCATGTGTACATACAGTTTTCACTAAATCCTGACTTAGGATCATGCAAGCGCATGGGGTGGTGATAGCATGTCCTGTTGTTCCTCATTCCTGATAATATGGGTTTTCTAACTTTAGATGTTTTAATGGTTTGGAGGCACTCAGTGTAAAGGATGAATCTAAGACAGTAATCTACCTAGAATTACATGGTTTGAAGTTGCTGAATTACTGCTCTTCCTTGTTAAGTTCCATGCATTACAGTAAAAGAATTAACAAAAGAAATAATGCAGTTTGTGCTGTTAATCTTAAATATATCTAGCTTCCTTAGGTGTGCTCAATGCGAGGTTGCTTTTGCTGCAATTGTCCAAAAGTTCTGATTCAATGCTAGAGATCTTTCTTCTTTAAAAACTAGTAAGAGTGATCATTTATGAAAGCAGCTTGAGGCATTCAGGAGATCCTTAACATCTGCTAATCTGAAGAGGACAACAAGGTGATCCTAGTCCCAAATGGATGGTCCAGCATTTTCAATGGAGCAGCAAAATATACTTATCAAGAACTGATAAAAGCCTGCATCATCTAGACCTCAGCGGTCAGAAATATGTATGAATTAAGAGTCCTGTAGGTCTTGCACTAAGCAATTAAGCCCATGGGAAAAATCTCTGCAGAAGTATTTTTAGGCAATATTTAATATCTTCTATTTTCTTAAGTCATCCTTTGATACAGAAGTTTTTTTTTACAGTGGTTGTGCAGGGGTGACAAAACTTAAGGTATATGTGCTTATTCAATATACAGTCTGAGAGTAGGTGTGTAAAGGTCATATCTTACATGTTCAGGTTTTCTTAGTACATGAGAGAAGTCATCTGTAGAAAATCTCAGAATAATATTGAGGAAAATTCTAAAGCAGAAGTCTAAAATATTTCAGACCTGAAACTTAAAAATATCTGTTTTAGACTTTCATCTTTCTCCTTACCAAGATTTTTTTAGGATTTTTTTTGTATTTAATTATTATTTTTTTTTTAACTCTTAGCTGCGAGAGTTCATGTGTGTATATATATAGACTACTTCTGAATTTGAGACTGGCTTTTTCAAAACCAAAATCTTAATCTCAAAATATTGCTTCAGAATAAGCATTTCCACATTACTGTTGCATAAATTGTGTGAAGAGTTGGTGCATCAGAGATGTTCAGCTGTTCTAATTTTGACCTTCATTTCTGGTCAGCTGTGAAGGTGAGTTGTGAGAAAGTACAAGGGGGGCAGGGAGGTGTGTGTAAAATTTTTCTTCTCTACATTTCAAGAGTAAAATAAGTCTTTGCTTTGACAATATATGATTTTTCTATTTCTTTGATGGGATGACTGAATATATTTGTCAGTAGGAGTTTGAGCAATTCCATGATTACATTTTAAATTCTTCTTCCATCTTTAAAATGCATTAATCTCCTTTTTGTCAATAGTTTCTAGTCATGTATCTGTCCAACATGCAAACTTAAAACATCTTATGCAGGACAAAAAAGCAGCCCAACACCATATTTCTCCCTTTCTGCAATTCCCAAAGTGGACTGTCTGTGAAGTAGACAAGGGGAAGGAATTTGAAGCTGCTCACCAAAAAAAACCTCCCTTTCTGTACCCTTGCTACTAATCTTGTAGTGGGAACTAATCTAAATGCTACTTGCTCCTTTATTCGGAACTCCTTTTTGAAGGAGTTCAGAAATAATTCCTGTAATTTCCTATTATATCTGGACTATAGCAAACCCTGGTATAGTCATCAAGCTAACCATCTATTCAGGAGATGGATTACATGACTTCACTGAATCTGAAATTGTAAAGTGGTGATCATCATCGTTCTGATGTTCTGACATGAATATCTGAGTGCCCCTCTCACTGAACTACATGGGATTTAGTTACCTAGGTACTTTTAAGGATTTAGTCATTAGTATTTTACTCCTTGTCAACAGTACTGTGAGCATATTATGTAATTCTGCTAGACAATACTGCAAAATTGTTTTATGGTCTTAAAACAGAACCCTCTGTTGTGATATTTTTCATTTGTATTCTCATCACATTAACTTCTGGCAAAACTGTTTTTTTTCACCTGTCAAAACAAGCTTGCTTGGCATATTTTGTATCAATGGACAAAAGTAATATCAATATTAAAAATGTATTTCCTGCTTTATTTCCTCAACTGAACCTATATTTTGGTTATAAATTGAGATCATTCTCCTAATTATGAGTTTAAATTCTAGTTTTTTAAAAATGGTTTTAAAATGTTCATTTTTCTTAGAATTTATGAATATCTCTTTCTACATTTAGTAAATGCTAAAGTTGGAGATAATATGGCAGCAGCTTTCTGGCAGACAATTACATGCTATTCAGAAATGAACAAGAGCAAGTATCATTTCCAAACAAGATAAAAACTTACACTCAAAATGTGTGATTTCTTATGTGCTTGATAGAATTGGTAACTGAATCAACCAATTTAGTCAATCATGTAAACTTCAAATGTATATAAAATGTCAGTTAGTAAAATTAATTTTATTACGAAGGCACTTTTATTTAAAAGCAAAGCAGTATGAAAAGTAGATGTTGGGTCAGACCCTTGTATTTTTGTTAATGCTTCATTCTATACATGTAAAGGAATCAATTAAAAATCAGCTCAGTCAAGCCTGAGGAAAACAAAAATGAGAAAACAGTATGTATCACTCTGCCTTCTGTCAGCCACAGTAGATAACGAAATGTAGCAGGATTGCTGCTGTGATGGATTTCTTGAGTACTACAGTTACTTTATGATGTAGAACAACCAGTATGGCAGGTATAGCTAGAAGGCAACCCAAGAAGTGTGTGTGTATAGAGAATAAGGTAATATATTGGCAAAGTGACAAGCAGACTCCTACATTCATAACTGCTTGTCAGCTTAGTGCAGTTTTTGGACACTGTTCACCATGAAAGTTTATGTAAACATGACTGCAGTATAACATCTATGCAAATCTAACATAGAATTCTATTTAAATGTTTCATATTCTGTGTACTGAAATTGTCCATTTTCAGCAGATTCATTTCCATTCTTCAAAACCGATCATTTGTAATCTGTAGAACACAGTGTACTATTAGTACCAAGCTCTTGCTCCTGTTGGAATTTTAAAAATACAACCTCAGTGAAAATTTTCATTTATACATCCAAAGCTGTTAAGTCTCTTTTTTTCTTTTCCTATCAATTAAAAACCGCTGACTTAGAACAGTTTTGTTATCTCTCTTCCTTAGTAGCATCTAATTCCTCATCATCATCTTCCTCTTCTTCATCCTCCTCCTCCTCCTCCTCCTCTTCTTCATCTTTTCTTAGTCGACTGCTGGAAATCTGCTAAAACCACAATCCAAAAAATGTAAATTAAGTATGTTTGTTTTCTTGGAAGAAGACTTTTCTGTGAGCATTCGACATCTAAGCACTTGTAGGTTGTTCCTGTATTTTCTTTTTTTTGGGGGGGGGGGGAGGGAGGAGGGAAAGGGGAGGAGAGCAGGGTTTATCAAATGCTTACTCCTTCATCTTCTAGCACAGAACAGAAATACAGAAAATGAATTTTTAAAATCTAAAAAAGCCACACACCGTTCTGAGAGCTATTATATAAAAGGAAAACTATGTACTGATTGAGTTAATGTTAAAAATCAACGTTGCATAAGCCAGGTACTTTGTGGGTTGGCAGTTTAGATAACAGGCTGAAGATGAGTGTCAGGGAATAATCTTGAAGACGCTGAGCTTTTTCAGTTAAATGAAAAACCCAACGCTATGCTACTTTAAGCTGTTTTCAAAACAGCTTAAATGTGACAAACTTTAGTAGCAGATTCTTGATTTATGTATGAACTTTCCCTGCCCATTAGTGCTTGCCCTTCAGAGTGATACCTTAGTCCTTTTTCAGTTCATCAAATGTTATACATGAGAAGTGGCTGCTCCCAGGCTTTCATCTCACCTGACAAATTCAGCCATCTATACTTCCTTTTTTCTAATGAGTGGTCAATCTAACTCCTATTGAAGAGGTATTCTTCACAGAAGCTGGAACATTTAGAACTTTAAACAGAATATAGGGCTTTTTTTCTGAAAAAGGAACATCAAACCATACAAAAATAGAGATCTAAGTCATTTGGCATGCTTCTGAAAAATGATTTTAGGTTCAGCAGTTCTCTGAAGGCATCTGCAACTCCCATTTATCTCATAAACATCAAACTAATTTCCCATTTGTTTCTTTAACTGTAGCTTAAACTTATTTTCGTATATAGCATAGTGCAGTGTAATGAACTCTATGAGCCACAGTGATCAAAATGAGGCTATTTTTGTATTCGTTTTTAGGGGTGGAGGGGGAGCATATTTCGCAGGACCTTTTCTTATTCACAGAAAAGTTGCGTGTGAACAGCTCCCATCTCATCCTGTTGCAAGTGATCCTGCATCATTTAATTAACACTTCTTGAAGGTAGCTTCCATGTTGGTCTCTGCACTTATTTATGGCCAGTTGGTCCATTTGTTCTTGGGTCAACACTGTTTAATTCAAGTAATTTTTCTTTCTTTATATTTACAGAGTATCCATTAAAGGGGAATATGATTGTTAATTAAGCAAAGCTTTAGTTTTCCACTGAAAATAAAATTTTCTTTTGTAAATATAAAAAGCAAAGAGAAAGATATGAAAAGCAATATCTATAGATACAAACAGATACAAAACATAACACATTTATCATTCTAAGACTTGGATTTAGTTTGGGTGTTATTTTTCTTTTTAAAGCCTTTTCAGTTCAAGGCTGATTTTCCATCAATCCAAGTAAAATGACTGTCTGCCACTTACAGTGCTTATTAGAAGCTCTACTAATACAAAGAACTGTTATAGGAAAGTAACAAGAAATAACATTGTTTAATGAAATTCAGTTTCCTTGCTGCATAATGAAAACTTTTTCAGATGGTATTTATTCAGTTGAGAAGTTCCCCAATAATCCTAAATTCAAAAAACTTTATGGCTTATCCTCACAAATACATTATCATATCTATTATATCTTTATCATATCCTATATTATCATTATCATATGGCCACTGCAGCAAATATTCTATGTGTGGGTAGGGCGAGTAGTGGATTTGATGCTACACACATACCATTTGAGAAGGCATCGCACATATCATTTAAGATACTTATTGTGTGTTATGTAGTGCAACAATTCTACTAAAATGCTGTAACCCAGCCTTGCAGAATAGTATTTCCTTTGGCTGCCAGTAATGAATAGAGTTCTTTGTGCCCTAAAAAAAAGCTGTCTCTTACTTTCCATCATTTACAAAACTTGGTTCTTTTTACAGTGGTATGAATATGACACTTTGGAATAGTACTTAGAGAGGAAATGCTTCACAGATTAGTCTAGTGATTATGTATGCATTACATACCATGTTTGCAAGTGTTCTAATTTACAGTGTGCTCAGGAAATTGCTAAATTTTCAGTTATGCTTCCTCACATGTGAGTTTTCTCACATGTGCTGATAGCTGTAGACTTAAGTACTGAAGACAAAGCTTGCCTTTTTTATAATCCCCTATTTTAAAAGTCCTTAGAAGCTGGTTATTAAACTCTGACTTTGAGATTTCATAATTTACATGGACTATATAGCTGAGCACCAGCTATGTAGAACAGTAACACAGTTTTATTGTGTGTACATAAAGCAAACTGTAATCATTGAAATAACAGAACTAGAAAAATCCTTAGCGTTGTTGATGCTGTCATATTTAAAGGCAGTTTGATCTCAGGCAACACAGATAATTGAGCTTGGTGCAAATACTAACTTAGCTGAAAATCTCCAAACATAACAGAAAATGAAGTTAATCATTGGATGAAACTGGGTTAGCTTTGGGCTAAGTGCCTAAAAAAGCAATCCTTTATTCTTCTGTGAAAGAAAAAGAGACAGCAACACCGATTTGTAATTGGAGAAATGGGAGTACCGCAGATTGAGCCTGTTAAGGTAGCTTCATTTCAATCGATGGACTATTTTTCAAGTGTTTTCCATTTAAAAGCATCTGAACTTCTTAAGTAGAGCTTGAGTCACATTTTTGAATAAAAGATTCCTCTTCCTCTTTTCTGGAACAAGAGGTGCTGTTTGGGGTTTAAGGCTTTTTCTGCTCACTAGTCAAGTACCTTTGCCCAAGGTGTAGATTAAATAAATACTATCACTGGTGGAAGTGAGGTGGCTGTAAGATGGCTAATCTAAGAACTAGATTGCATCAAAGTAAGGAAAGTGATAAAGGAAATTAGGCATTCAAATACCTGTTACTTTGCCATAAAGCTAAAGTATACCAGTATTTTACTTACATTACTTAATGCTGAAAAATAATTTGATCTTAAGAAGATAGTGCTATCTGATAATTTGTTGCTTCTTATCATAAGCATTTTCATGTGAAAACAAATTCTCTAAGCTTTGCATGACTGTCCTTGCTCAGGCTGTTTAGTTGCATGTTCTACAGAAAGGATGGCAATCTGGCTATTTCAGACAGGTGGAGGAATCTGCAGTAAGTCTGTCTCCCTTAAGCCACGCTCTCCTTCTGTCTTATACAGTGGGCAGTGCTGGAATACCTGGCTGCATGCAGTTTCAGCTGTGATGCTCTAGGACTTTGCTGTCCTACAAGGGCAAGTGCAAAACAGCTGGCTATAGGAAATGCATGTGGATAAAAAGTGTGTAGTTTACCTTGATCTAAAATGCCTGCAAAAGTTTGGAAAATGCAATTCTCCTCTGCTGTAATTTTGGCTAAATACAGCATACCAATCTGAATCAGTAAAATGAAACACCAAAGATAAATTGCCAAGTAAACAAAAGGCAAAATGCAGGAATTTGCTAAGAATTGTCATGAAAACTTGCATAGATTTTCAGCATTTGTGTAAAATTAAATATCTGCAAATTTCATGTTTAAAAAACAAAATCTTCAAACCCACAAAAAGCTATTCCACCTCTTTTCTGCCCTGTGATTCTCTTCTGCAGACATAGATCATAGCAAATTAAGGTGACAACTATCTTGAAATGTGTAACACTTTCCCTCTAGGTCTAGATGACTCCCTTCTCACACATTCTAATACGAGGTTAAGAGAACATTAACATCCAAAATGTATAGCCAAAAGAGAGGCCTAGGAGAAGAGTACAATAAACTTGTAAATTAGCCAAAATGGAATTCTCTGCCACCTCTGGGAGAAATCTCGGTGTCATACATTCAGATTCCTGTTTTTTTACAAAGTCCAAAAAATATGGCTATCTGTGGTGCCTCAAAGTAACTTATAGATACTACTACCTTTGATACTGTTTTACAGCACTACAGGGTGTTCTCAAAGCAGGTAATAACCAGCTTTCTCTGATGTTCAAAAATGAATTGATAAACATTTCCTCAAATAGGTAACAGCAATATTGTATCACTCACCAGATCATGACCCTAGTGCACAATCTCTTTCCACATTGTCTCTTCTGTCAGCCTGAACAGGTGGACTGTCATTAATCTCAGTTAATTCTTTGAATGACAGAACCTAATAAAGCTGCTTTTTCAGAGGTAGCCTGTCTGGATGCCTTTTTTTTCTTTTAAATCAACCACAACAGTCTACCTAGGACTGACTTGGCATCTTATTCCTAGACTGTGAAGTAGGCATATCTCTGTTTACCAGAGGGAAACAGCTGAGCTCTTTATGAATTTGTAGAGTTGCAACATATATTTTAGAGGGAAGAAATTGGACACTTCACAGTAGCTGTCCTAGATTGTCTTCAGGCAGTGTGTCTGAAGTAAAGGAAATTGTCCCTTGAATACCTTTCAGGTAGCCAAATTTTACCTTTATGACAAGATAGCTTCACTGGCTGGCATAAATAAAAAGCCTAGAAGAAAACTAGGAGGGATCTCACATATGAAAAATGAGTCATAAATGATGTAGGTGTGGTTTTAAGGACTTTTTATTCTAAACAAAAAAAAACTTTTATGTTCTTGGAATGCTGCACTCAGTACTTCAAGAGATACCCAGTCCTGAATAATAGTGTCCTGCCATTTTGATATATTGTACCACAGTGAATTGAACTAAACCTTTCTGAGAAAGGCTTGCATTCATTATCAGAATTCTGATAGTGTTCTGAGAATGAATGATCTGGCTTTGAATTTAGGGCACCCTACAGTTTCATAATTTGGCTTTGGACCCCAACAGTGCCCTTTATCATGACTTCATAGAACAACATGCTATACATCTGAACATCTCAGTGCATGGATCTTCATTTTATGGGGGGTTTATTAGCTTTCTGTTTATTTATGGTATTTGTTCTTTCATCAAAAATAACTTTGGTGGTATTTAACTGAAATTCAGTATTTCTAGATTTTTAGCAACTAGCGTTTTCTTGATTAGTTACAGTCAAGGAAGCCAGCACTTGAACCTGAAATTTACTCGTCTGACTGTGAGGATGGGCAGCTTATGCAAAGTCAAGGTTTGTCTTCATACACTTAAGCATTGGATTCTTTCATCTTTTGAAATGGAATGAATCATGCTTTCAGCAACAGAATAACTCAACTGCAATGGTCCACTATGACTTGTGAGCAGAGAAGGGGTAATGCTACGTGTGAAGTCAAGAAAACTAACTTTTTAGTATGACAAACAATGTGTGACTGCACCCAAGGCAGAAAGGTGGGATGCCTACATTTTAAATTTGGGCATCTTTGTCTTTACCTGATACACTAGTAAGAATCATCTTACTTACTGGATTAAGACTATAGTAAAGAAAAATAGTTCAGCCATTTTGAGATAATGTCGGCAAGCTTACTGCTGCAAACAAGTCAAAGGCTTTTGCAAGGCAGCTGGTTCAAAAGCTGTGGCACTTACTCCAGCTGATTCACCTCTTAGCATTCTCCCTTTCCTCACCTGCTCTGAATTTGTGGAGCATAAAGGGAAGGATATAGGTCATTGTTTTGCTAGAAAGTATTGGTAGTCTGAGCTGTGCAGCTGGTGGTTCCTGTGGCTAAGACTATGCAAAGGTTAAATAATGTCATTTCAGTTTCTAAGAAGTTCCTAGTGTTCATCTGCTCTGCAAGAACCCATAATTTGTTACTGAAGGAAATTACATCACTGGAAATGGCAGTCTTCAAAACTAAATAATGCTGCTTGGAAAGCTAATATTGGTCTGCATTATTAAAAGCTTAACAGGATCTCTAGAGGCTTGGAAGTCCCTTTACCTCTTGTATCTGTCCTAAACTGACTAAAGATAGTGGACTTGTGTACATTTACATTAGCTAAGGCTCTGTTTACAACATTCTTTTCATACTGTGATCTGGCATTTAATTTTTCTTTCTTACCTGTAGCATCCTCAAGGAAGATTTTGAGGAACCAGTTCTTTGCAAGGGGGACTTTGAATTTGCACGAACTATATCTAAGCGAGATTGATAGTCAGGTGGATAGAGTGAGCTCCGAAAAACCTGTTTGGATGAGAAAAGCTGTGATTTTGGTGCAATGATACAGCTTGCAAGCTAACAGTTGGCAAGACTAAAGCCCTCTAACAAAAATGCAGCATTGGTCATAGGAGTGATTTACAGGTGGGAATCCGCAGTGGTTATCTGGGGTCTTGGCACACACTGTGTGCGGTATGAGGCAGGCCTCGCCTAGATGTGCAGATGAGTTTCAGGCTGAGCTAGAGATAGCAACCCCAGCTAGAGGTGACAACACCCGGGCAGGCTCTCCATTTTTGGAGGAGGTGAATTGCTCTGCCCTTTCACCAGCAAATCCTTGCTGCCAATCACAGTTGCATCACAAGAATTTCATCTGAAATGCTCAAGAGACATGTGCAGCTCAAGAACAATTTGGGAAAAGCCTTAGAATACGGGGGAAATGTAGCCTTCATTGTATTTACTAGTTCTTTTCATTAATCAAACAGTAATTTATAGGACTAGCAGCCTGGTACTGAAAACAGTAAAACTATTGAGGCGAGAATTTTTTTATTAAACTGAAGGAAGATGGAAGAATTATGGCCAGTCAGTATTTTTATGGGAAGTAAATGTTGTCAAATTAACAGGAGGTATTAAGTGAGATTAGAAATTTGGTTGCAAGAGATAAACCCCTGACTTAGAGGGGTTTTTTTTTGATTCAGTGATGCATGATTTTTTAATTATGAAACTAGAATAATATAACGTTGACATGGCACAGTTTAAACAAAGTTAAAAAACCCGAAAACTATTGAGTCTTAAATGTGACCGTCACTGAAGAATCATGATTTTACATATGTTTCAATGACTGAATACTGCCATCCTTAGTCCTATACAATGTCATGGAAAAAATAAAATTAGTACTGGTAAGATTTACAAAATCCCGAAATATTGGAAATGATCTAATTTCCTTGACAAACTGAATACACGCACACAGTATCCATTTAAATAATAGTAAGTTTAAAGGTCCAATATCCAGAATAATTCTCAAGAGTAAAGGTGACTTGAAGGCAAACTGTAACTTTCACATGTCAAAAAAATTGGTAACAAATGTGTCTTCACTTTAGCAGCAGCCTTATAAACAATATCTGAAGGATGAAAAAAACAAAATTCAGAATAGAAAAAAAATACAGATTTTTAATGGAGTAATTAGTGTTTAGAACATCTTATCAGAGTAATGATAAGATTCTCTCTTACTGTGCATCTTTACAGCAAGATTCACTGCAGAGGTAATCCTAGAAGGTGTCCTTTAATAACTGTAATTGAACTTGGCTTGGAGTGGTAATTAATTTAGGAAAAGTCTCTTATCTGTATTTTCTACAAAAGTTTAGATAGTCACTGCTGTTCTCATCTACTTTTAAAATCTCTGAGCTTATAAACCTGTATGTTCTGTAAACTCCTTGTTGGAATGGTGCAAGAAGGGCTCAATGTAAAATTATAGTTTGTTCTGCTCACCTCATTTTTTGCCTGGAACATGTGTAGCTCAAGAATATGGAAAAAAATGACTTTATGTAATAAATAAATTGAAAAGTAAATTTTAATTACTCTCACCTCTAAATCTTCATTTTCGTCAATATTCTGGATATTTTGGTAGGCAGCAGTATAAATCTCTAAAGCTTTCCCATGGAATAACATTTCAATGGTTATAAATTCAGAAAATATGTTCTAAAAGCAAATGAAAACAAAGGTTTTCTTAATGCAGTAAAGTACATTTCTGTTTCAAATAGAAGAGCTTACTGAATTGTGTGTGTGATATTTTTATGATACTAGGTTTTGTGCATTTGTATTTTTTGTAGCAAGAAGTCAGACCTGAATTTTAGAAATCAAATAAAATGCTGGTTGGGCTGTCATTTATCCAGTTGTCATTTCATACTAAATTTTAAGTAAACACTTGAAAAGCAAAGAGGACACTCATTAGGAGTAAATAAAAGGAGATCACAAAATCTATTTGCAAAACTATTCACTGCCTTTTGCTTTAGTGATAGCAACTTTTAACTTGTTTGGAACAAATTATCTGTAAATTCTAAACATATATGTAATTTAGAAATAATTATATATTATAATAATTTTTATATATATAAAAAAATCCTTCCCTTTACAATGATATCTCCTAAACTCACACAATCTTATTCATGTTCCATCAAATACTGGTGGGTTTGTTTGTTTTTTAACTCATTTTAATTCATTCATATTTATTTTCCTTTTTTTTCTTAATAAAACGTATTTCACTTTCAGCAATTTATAGTTAAATATGAGATTACGTAATTCAAACCATTCTCATTTGCTGTAGTCTTTGGGACTTAAGCAATCACTAAACATTTGACACTTTCTGCACAAGTAAGACTTAACTGCAGTAACCTGACCAAATCACGGATGCAAACATGGATGGTTATATTGTTTACTTATCACTATTACTGTTCATTTTACTGATTTAATGCACACATCATTCCACTAACAAATGCAGCTACTAGCAAAGCAGAACACAGCAACTGTTGGACACTGCAGATGCTAAACAATCTAATCCAGGAAAATCTTGAAGCTGATGAAACTGTAAGGATAATTAATTCATTTTGTAATTGCATGCAATTTCATGATCTTTTGATTATGAAATGCTTGTGAATATCACATGATTTATATTTACATAGACTTAACTAAATGCTAAGTTATGCTAATCTTGCCAAAGAGTAACTATAGTAATTTTAAGATGCAAGATGAAATGTGACATCATACACTGAAATGTGAGCACACATACTTTTATGTCCTTTATTTTCTGTTTCTCGAAATTATCAATGGTTTCCTCTAATTGCCGAGTTGTACGAGTTGCATCCAGTGAAGCTCTCTGCAATTCACTTTCAGCCTGATAAAATAAAACAAAGGTGAAATCACTCCTGTATTTGATACATACAAAGTTATTTGCTATAGTTACTATGAAAACCTTTAAATTTGGATTTTCAAAATATTACATATCTGGATTACCATATCTGCAGATTTGGTTATAGCTTAAAAAAGAAATAAAGATGCCTTCTCTACTGTCATGACTTCAGCAGGAAACAGGAAAAATGACTAGCTCCAGCCACGAGGGAAGGTCCCGCTGCCCCAATCCATTTTCTGCAGTGCTCACCTGCTAATTCTATTAAGCCATCCCTGACACTTACCTGACTACACAGTGACAGGGTTCAGGGAATTAACCATGCAGATGGGTTTACTCTTCAAAAAAGTTAATAGTTTTCTAGAGCTGTTATAAAGGAGAGGGCAGGAATACACAGGGCAGAGTGGTGGATGAGAGACTAAAACCACCCTTTCTTTTTGAGTGTAGATTAACTCACTGTAGAACAAATCTTTTCCAGTGCTGAACTTGGTCTTACTAAGTTTTTGTAGACTATTTAAACAGTCAGTGGAGCAGCAGCTGGAACTAATGCACTTTGCTGATAAGCATCAATAGACTAGAGAGTCAGTATCATTTTCAGATCCAAAAATGTTTCAGCTATTTTATAAAAACATTTTAAAACACTTATTTTATAAAAAATGGAATATCTTTAGCAGGACACTGGGAAAAAGACACATCAACCAATCCCCAATACATAAATGCTGACACACTTTTTCTTACTCTGTTACTATAAAAAGCATTTTAGACATGTATTTTGACACAGTTATTAACTATATAAAAAACCACACAGTTCCATTTAAATAAAGATCTTGAAGCTATTTTGGTTAAGAACTGTGTACTCTTACAAATATGTAAGAGTTTGCACTTGAAGACTGCAACATTTGGGTCTTCAGTATTTTCCATAAAACACCAGTGAAAAATTGCAGTGAAAATTAGCCAGGACAGTCTTTACTGACAAGCTCTGTTAGCAAGTATCTTCAGGAATCTATTCTGTCCTGGAATCTGAAAATGGTGTATGCATCAAGCAATTGTATCCTATGATCAAGATGCTGGATTCTTCCTATTTCTCCAACACTGCAGCTTAGAGAGGAACTTCTTTACAAGTGCTATGGCAGGGAAGCACACACCATGGGCCCAGTTCCCATGACCTAATTTTTAGTGTTGTCTCTTGGAACCTAATGCATAATGTGTACTCCGTTGTTTCTTTTCCTTTAATTAAAATCAGTTAACCTTCTATTACAGGATTGTCAACTTGAAATCTAATCTACTTACAAAAAAAAGTTTAAAGTTTGCATAGACACAATTCTGCCATTACTGGGTAAACAAAATTAGTAGTGATCTGAAGTATTAAATTTGGTTGTGATCATTTCCCTTTCTTGACTTTTCTCCATAGACAGGAGGGAAACAGACTAAGACAAGACATTTTGTATATTCTCAATTATAACAATCATTTGCTCTTTTTAAATGAAAGCAGCTGTTATGTATAAGCAGTCATTACACATGCAAATACTGTATGTTATTTCTGTGATAATGAAATGTATCTTCTTGATCCATCTTAAGTAGACTGGGCAGATTTTGCATGCTGATGCTTTGGGAAAGGAATTTTGTTTGCTGTAGAGTGAAATGTTTAAACTTGCAGAACTTGCACAGTTTGCAGAATAGCAGTTTGAAATTAAAGATTTCATTCTGATGTTTTCTCTTTTGGAATACCCACCTGTGACTGGAAATATATGTAAAGGAAAAATGGCAAAATAACAATCAATATTCATTATCAAAATAGCTATTCCCATATCCATCTTAATATATTGTGAAGTATTTACTTCAGATATTTGAAAACTTATGTATATTTAGAGGCTGCTATTACTAAGGTGTCCAAAACTTCCTGTTGTAGGATGTTATTTACAATTTATTATAACTTCGTCAGAATTTGAGCATTCAGGCTGAAATATTTCATGACAGGTGTTTGTCTTGGACTGAGAGTATGCCTATTTTTTTTTTAATTCAGACAACCTAGGTATGCTACTTCGGAAAATGTGTTTTCATTTTAGAAAAGTCTGATAAGGTTTTCTTTGCAAAGCTCTACTACCCCCTCTTTTTGTAATATGGACTTGAAATGTGGGAATGAGTACAGATCTTCTGCTAAATATGGCCCAAGCTGTTAACTGCTGATATGTCACAACTGCACATGAACAACAGAACCAAGGCCGGAGCCTAACAGCTACGCTGTCATCAATGAACGTGGTCAAGCCTCTCTCAGACCTACAAAGCTTACCCATGTACACCCTCCAAAAGCAAATGAACACATTCCAGCCCAGCTCAGATAAATTAAATGTTCCATCTCTGGGAATGGGGTCAGGTATAGGAGCTAAGCTTGCATCTAATATCTTGCACCTAACACCTGTTCTGAATGTTACTTTAGCTGGGACTCGGGCAGCGTGGACGAGAAGCTGACCAAAGTGCCATAAAGTAAAGGCTAGACGGTAGACACTGTGCAGGGCATCAGTAAAGAATATGGGACAAGACGCTATACCCAAAAAGAAATGTGACCTCTTTTCAGCCTACAAATGCTCAAATGCACTGTTCCCACCTCCCAGCAGAATTTCTTTACCACAAGGTCTGACATGTAAGTTACTCTACTGAGGCGTTCCTTTCTATACCAGTGCAAAGGGTGTTTTATAGTGCTTGATCTTTTCCTGGCCCAGGGAAGCCAAAGTTACACAATGGGTTCCTGCTCCCTATACTATTTTTGCACTTTGTTTTGATCACTTTAAAATACAAGCGTATAGCATTTGGTGCCTTTGGGCACATGCAAAAGTAGACTCTACTGAGATTTAATAACTATTCAGGCAAAGCCTTGAGTACAGAAAACACAGGTGTTGTAAGAAACTACGCTACGGAAGGATATTTGGGAGCAGCTTAGCAAAGAGACAAGAGAGAACAAGCTAAGTGCCAGCAATATATCTATAAAATCAACTGGGAATTACTGGGGGGGGGGGGGGGGAAGCGGAAGGGTGAGGAGGGAAGGGCACAGTCTTCCTTTAGGGAGAATAGCTTAGTGTTATTATTTACTCCTTTAATTCTAATAAAGGAGAACTCTGCATCACAGCTCAAGTTCCAACCCTAAGGCTGATATCTGTGTGTCTTCATTACACAAGGAACACTAATTAGTCATCCCTTGATTTAACTGATTTGATTAGTACTACATACGAATTCTTTGGCAGAGACAAAAATCGAATGTAATTCTCTGGGTGACATTTCATCGTCATAGCCATTTTGTCTCTTTGTGAAGTCCCATGCCCCAATCACTGTATTTGCTTCTCATTTCTGAAATAAAGTTGATGAGATACTGCAGACTGCGTTGCTTCACTACACAGTCCTGAGTCCAACTCCAGAATGCAAGAAAAAACAAACAGTACACAACCATTAACATAATATATGGTGCAAAGGGACTAAACTAAGACTGCCTTGACGACCTTTAATCTGACATTTCCTAGATTCTGATTGCTTCAGAATTTGAAACTTTTATGCGATTTTAATGGAAATTCTGTGGTGGTTTAATTTTTTCCTGTAATACAGAATAGCATCCTATGGAAAGTCACTGGCCTTTTGGGAGAAAGAGTAGTCTGGTGGAGTATTCTGCTAACAGTCTTGCAACTTTTCCTGTCACACTTCATCTCATAGTTGGAGGAAATTCACACCCCATGTAGGTAAAAGGAAGAATGATAACTACCAAAATGACAGAAAAACAACAAAAGAAAAAAATCTACAGAAATAGAAAAGGAGGTGTCTGATTAAACTTGTTTTCAAAACCCTCTAATATCCTAGATGCAATGTATGCCTAACTGTCTTTCCTATACATATCACATACTTTACAGTTTCTTTTCAGTCAGAAAAGGAGTAGGTAATAAAGCAGCTATTATAAGCTATAACTCATTATTACAAACCCTGAAAGAATGTAATGGACACAAAATGAACATAGAAAAGAGCCCTGAAAAGAATATTCCTTTCATATTACTTTCTAAACACCATGTTTTTAATTCCTGGGAAATTTTAAAAATATTTTTTATAGTCACTAGAATCAGAGGATACGATAATGTGTCGATCTGATGGATTCCGCTGACGTGTCTTTTCCAGTTGAGATAATTGCTTGGCTTCTCGATTCTTTGCTGTTAAGGTTGCTTTAAGATCGTCCTGGAAATAAAATGTTTTGGACATATTTGAAATCAATCTAGGATAATATGAAATGTGCTTTTCTTCATGTATGGATTACCTAGAAAACGAACAAAGCTTCTGCTTTAAACAAAACCAGATTTTACTGATCTTATCCTGTTAAATGATCTCCTGAAAGAGAAGTCAATGGGGACTGATAGAGTTTAGCACTTTGCACAACTCTCTGTATCACACACTGTATTTTAAAATGTGAAAAAAAAAAAGAAAGAAAGAAAACAGCTTTTCAAGAAAAGTGCAGTAGATGGTTAAAAGCTGAGATACCAAAACTGGTAACTGGACAGCCCCATTCTGGCTTAGCAATGGAATAAAGGTGGCATTTAGAACTAGACAGCAACATATAACAAATCGTTTAAAAAAAAGAAATCCAGCAGTGAGTATAAAATAGAAGTTATAAAGAACAGAAAACTGGTACACAAATCTTAAGACATTAGAGAAAATCCATGACTGAAAGGGTTATAGATAGTAAAGAGCTTAAACAGATTTGGAACAAGGCACATCCTAGTAATGATGTAGTTGGAGAAGATGAATCTGTTTACACACAGTTCACAAATTCTTGTTCATATTATAAAACTGCATTTTGTAAATACTTTGGAGTACCTGAGATCTTAAATTTGCTGTCAGATATCACTCCATTGCTCCTGGTATGCAAGATGTCATTAATTTTGATGGCTCCTATTTAAAGGAGCAGTACTTTAAGGCAAGTATAAATAAAACCCAAAGTCTAAGCAAATTTAACTGAGGCAGGAATTGAGCATACATTTCAAACCATCATTTCCTCTAAAACAAACAAACAAAAAAACCCCACAAAACAGTTCCCATTTATCTAACACTCTAGAAAGACAAGTGGAATAAAGATATTAAAAACTATCATCTCAGCAACTGCCTGTGCTCTTTCTCTGGGCTTCAGAATTTTAACATAGTTTTAGGTCTCCTTCACTTGGCCCAGAAAGACATGAAATCAAGAGTGTCTCTTCCCAAGTCCTAGCATCCTATGACCACATCACAAGCCAGTCACACAAACACAGGCCTAACAAGTTTCAAAGTGCTTGGTGTTTCTCCAAAAATGAGTTTGTAAATGAGCTCACATCAAAATAGGAAGTTTCTTTGTTTCTATCCTTATTGGTTTCATGCCCTTGTATATGTGACTGTCATTGTGCTTTGTCTTTAGAGACACAGAACTTGTTTCTAATAACGAAACCAACTATATTGTTAGCCTATCACAACTAATATTGCATTGCATCTTTTCTTCCAAAAGAAAAGTTACACTATCTTTACTGCCATCTAAAAGACTGCTGGAAGAGGGTTTTCTTCTCTATGAAAGCTGTGCAGGTACAAGAAAAGGAATAATAAAAAACCAAACTTTTTTAATGCTTTATATTTTTAATTTTTAATTCAAGCTACAGAAAGGGAACAGGCAAAAATAGATTTTTTTTCCCCATAGAACAAAGCAGTTTTATATATAATGGTCACAGCTGAATGTTCAGTGTTATAAAATGACGGGGCCCCATTAACAGCACTGACTTTCTAGGCTCATTTGAAACAGCTGATCAGAATTAACACTGTGGCTTAAAGGGTTCTGATCTCCATCCACAGAATACTTTAGAATCCTGAGGACACCATTAAAAAGTTACCATAATAAAATACAGTACTTTTTCCAGCACATGGTGGCTTTGGAAATCTCTACAAGGACTGCATTGTTCCTTTCTCTACTTCTGTTCTCTGTAGCAACAACAGCCATCAAACATAGTTTTCTGTGCTAGCTAAAGGCTCACAGAAAGTTTTGGTGCTGCTGTGGTTACAGTGATAGAGCTGTACACAAGTTTTGGATGTACAAAGATAGGGTACAGAGAAGACATACATATTCCATCCAGACTGTTGAAAAAATGAAAAAGGTGTAGAAAGAGCCATAAAGAAATTTCAAAAACTGGGGAAAACACCATCATCATGAAAGAACTGAGTCTAAACTGAAAAGAATGAGAAATATTTTGACTAACATCTAAATACCTTTGCTAAGAGAAGGTATGATATCATACATCTCTTTAATCTCACAGGGAAAGTGCATAACAAGAACCAGAGATTAGGCACTGAAGCTAGACAGATTCAAATTATAAATCTTTCATTTAAAGCCAACAACGCAAGCAACCCCACTGAGATCAACTAACCACTGGAACAAACCACCACAAACAATTCTACGTTCTCTTCCAGTGTCTTCAGTCAAGACTGGATGCATTTTTGGAAAATATGCTTTAATTAAATCCAAGGAGTAATTGGATGGAATGCAATAGCCTGTGAGATATAAAGGACATGTATGGAGAATATTAAATTGCTCGTAGTCCCTCTTGCTTTAAGCTACGGATTTCTTAAAGTCACATATAAGAACTCTGCTCAACCATCTAATTCCAGAGTGTTCAGAAGTACAGCTATTGTCTGCCTGCCAGGCAAGGAGCTGGTAAATCCTCATCACTGCACTGTTACCTGCTTCAATCATGGACACATTAACCCAAACCAGTCCTTTCCTCTACATGTGAATCACCTTAGTTTTATGATGTCCTGTTCTATATGAAGAAAAGAAATAGAAACAGAGTTGCCAAAAAGCAGAAAATGGAGGCTGACATACAGAAAAATGAAACAGAAATAAATCCTAAAATGCTACACTGACACTGCATTACAGGACAAGAATACCATACTAGCGTCCACTGAGGCTGTGAATTCCTGCCCAAAGGAGCTATTCAGCATGGTAAACCATCTAATCAATCCTGCTCAGATCAAACCAGGACATGCGACCTGAAAACATTTTTATTGCATTAACAGATAAAGGACAAACATCCATTCTTATTGACCTCGGCCTCTTTAAAACATTTAGTATCACAGGACATTGATCTCTTACTTGAAGGAAATAGCAACAATTCTTTTTACATACAGCACTAAAACAGTGAATCTGTTCCAGGATGTACACAAACTAAGTAGTAAGTACATCCCCTTTATAAAAAGTGCTATAAGACAGATTCTGTCTGGTTTTACTTAATACAGTTAATGTAGTTACTAGGTAAAGTGGTCCTACAGCTACAGCCCTGCGCCAGCTTTTCACAAGGCGACACAGCTTCCTATTTTCACTGAGCATGGCCCAGTGTTTGGAAACGATAAATGAAGACCAGGCAGCTGAAGTTTTAACCAAAGCTTATGGTAGCAGGCAGAAAAAAAAAAATCATTTAGTGTTCAACATCTTTAGTGAAGTCTGTCCTAGTTCAAAGGTCCATTGCTGATATAGTTAATCCTATCTACAGCTTAGGAATACTCCAGAACCCCTCACTATAGCTAGGAAAAATACCACGTAACAGTTTCTAGAATTGTAAATGGCATAGACAGTGGAGACGCCATTCGTTCTTGCAAACGATGACCTGGCTTCAGTGACTTCTGTCCTCAGCACTTACTGGCTATCAGTGGCAATGCAGCACATCTCAAGACAGAACCTCCAGAGTTTTGGAAGGCCCAAGCACAACTGCAGCGTTACATATTATATTATTATATTATATACTATATTATTATATACTATTATGTTATTATTATACTTGTCTTCCACCCTCAATGTTTACATCCTATAGAATACCCAGCCAAGTTCAAGGTTTCAGCAATTGGGTTTCAGAGTGACTATTAAAATACTATATTCTAAGATAGAGACTCTAGTCTACAACTTTGCTTTCAGGACACGACGAGGCATTCAACAGTAAGAATGAAGCTCATTTGTGCAGGACACAGAACTTTCCTATAATACAGTCCAAGACAATAGAAGAATGATCCCTTATATAAGCTAAGGACTACCACAAGTATTACCAGTCAAGTGCAAGATGTATTTCCTTCTTCATGATTTCTTTTACAACCAAGTGGGATAGCTATACATTAATTGCCAAGCATTTTACTTGCTTCCTTACTACGCTGAAATGATGCATGAATAAAAATATATGAAAAATACTAGTTTTTGAGGTGCAATGCCAAAAAGCGCTCAGATAAAACCACGATGAACGCAATGTCAGATTTTGTATGAAGAATGCTATCAAATATCGATCCTTTCACTCTTCTATTTATATAGGTTATGATACAGATATGTCAATTACAGATTTGAGTTTACCAGATGAAAGTAATCTCTATATAATATATGCAGTATGTCAGTATTACAAAGAGCTTACTTTCATCCTATAAACAAAGATCTGTTTAATAAAATTTACTTGCTCAAGGAAAACTAGCTATTCCTCCTGAAGGAAGAAAAAAAAAAAAATCACAGGTATTTTTGCGGGAGCATTTCAAACCACTATACATACTGTTTCCAGAATACAGTGGAAGAAGAGTAATTGTGTATCTTCAGACCATCCTTACGACTTTTCAGTTCATTCAGACCACTATCCATTTACCAGCTTCAAAACAGGCTTTTCTACATTATGAGCTACAATGTAGAAACTGAGCTTCACTTTGCAATTCTAAGTTTGAAACACTGTCATTAAAGGCAGTGTATAGATGACTAAAAAACAAAAGCATTACAAGTACATTCACCTTTTGGAACTCTAAATAACAAAAAAAAAACAAAACGGACAAACACAGACACTGCTCATAAAGAAAACATCCTTCACCTGAATTTGTACTATCCAGAAAGTTTTACGTTATCCACAAGGCATTTTTTTAAGCTTTTGTTTGTGCTCCCAGAGTCTGAATATCCATTTTGTTCACACCAAAACTACTTCCTCCAACTCATATATAGCTCCAGCTGAGATGTATTTTTACATAAATTTTTAGTGGCATTGATTATTGCAATAAGAAAAATCACAACCAATTTTCCTGCAAAACAGAAATTTTTAACTGAGTGGCTAGAACACCACAATGTACTTTGTGAGAAAATACACATTTAACTTACTCTTTTAAGTTTTACTATGGTCCCATAACTTTTCAGAGGTTCGACAACTTTGGCTTCAAGCCTTTCAACCTACAAAAGAAATCACAAGGTCACTAAAGTCATCTGCACCTCTGGTGCATATAAACAGAAAACAGTGGGAAGGGAGGTTTAAGAAGTACTGCCAAAAACAGAATCAGTGAGTCATTTATATTTTGAGGAGTTAAAATCAATTTCTAGAAGAATTCCTCTTATTTCAGTGGCAATACACAAGGATAAATAAAACGTGGAAATTCTAACAACTGAGTACTGAATAAAATCAACACTGCATCTCGTGTCTATAGTTTTCTATCCTAAAAAGTTAAAAATAAATGTTTTTGCTTTAAACTTGTTGCTACATTATAGACTGAAACATCTTTGCTGTCAAATACGCTGTAAGAAATGCAACAGTTTTGTTCTTAAGGCTAATGAAAACAGCACTGGAGGTACTGAAAATATTACAAATATTTACAAGTTGCATAAAACAAATCAATGCTCTCATAGATGAGTTCATCTAAATTTTTGTTTTGGTTCTCTTGAAATTACAGATTCATAGTTCAAAGGTGAAAAAGGAGCAAGAGATCACGCAGTATGATTTCCCGTGTATCTTATGCCATAATATAAATTTATTCTATTAATATACAGATAAATTGCTATTATATCAATAGAAGCATAATGACCTGTGTGCAGCTCTGTGGGAGTCAGGTGTATAAAAGCCTATGAAAATCCCACAATCCACATCCTTGGATTTCTTATTAGTTTTTAAAAATCTGGCCCTAAATACACAGCGAAAGATCCATGTGTATTTTTGTGTTTTCAGAATGCTCTACTTAGTAAGGAAGACTAGATACCTCATAGATTAACTTCTTTTAAAGGTGCTAATTTTTCTCCTTTGTTAATACATAAAGATGACTTAGAATATTTCCTTTTAAAAAAATCCTATTGGAAAACATCAAGAAAATCAAGTACATTAATCTCTTTTTTAATTATAATGCTTCTTAGCTTCTCAAAACCATGCGTGGATGTTTTCTATGCCCTACTGAAAGAAAAAATATGTACTCCAAAAACTGGTTTGAGTACATGTGAACCAATTACAATAAAAAACCTCAACATTTAAAATTTTGAATCATATGTTACAATTTGAATGGACACAGATCTACAGCTGGCATAAACACCTGTGTTTGTGCTCTCACAAATCTAGCAGAAATAAGACTATACTTTCACACCTGGTCCAAAGCAAGTATATACTTTGAGGTGTCCTAGATTAATAAATGTTGAAACGCAGCCTTACAGAGGCCTACAGTGGTCCCCGACAGCACCACAGACGGGCTATCGAAGAGCCCAGTGAGGGATTCCAGTCAGTATTCTCTTCCACGCTGTTTCTGGTAACACGCTGAACAAAAGGAAAATGACTGATTTTACCTCCGTTACTGCTGGACAACTCAAATCACAAAATGTGAAAGATTTTATTAACCATAAGCCATAATTCAAAATCTAACAATTCTTTTTGTTTTGCTCTGCAAAAGGCTTGCTGTCTCAAATTCTCCCAGCATTCACATGGATAGCTTCACTGATCCAGTACTACTAATGACAAGCAGTTTTCACCAAAGTTTTTAGCAGAGTAAACTATGAATGCTTTGGGAGCCTCCCGTGGTGTGCCACTAATACATTTAAAAGTGCTTTCTCTCTGGTCTTCTTAAGATTACAGAGTATATTTTCCCCCCTTTTAATCACAAATGAGTAACTGAAAAGTTCAGCTGGCAAACATCACATGTGCAGCTTTAATCTTGTACCTCTGCCTGGCGATAATCCTGAAGTCTGGAAAATTCATCTGCAAAGTTTTTCAGTCCAACTTTTAAGTTTGGTGTCTCCGTGGCGGCATATGCATATATTTCATTTACTAGAAGATCTGCTTTGTCTCGTAGCCTGGCAGTCTTACGTACATATCCAGCAAATATTTGGCACAATTCACCAAAATGCTTTTCCACATTTGAAACGGCATCTCGTATTTGTCTAGTCTGATTGTCCCTAGATACCAAAGGAAAGTAAGTGAAAGTTAAGATGGGGAAGATGTACAGAATAAAAAAACCTATGATCATACCACAGAAAATTTGTGATCGAGACACCTCCATTCAGTGTCGATCAGAAATCTGCTCTTACAAAGATAATGTTGTAACAGTCTGATGTAGTTTGTGCTCAGGGATGAACTAATAATAATAATAAAAAAACAGAAAGCCTGGAAAAGTTTTGCTGCCTTTACACCAGCGACCACCACGCTCCGGAGCGCTCTACAGCCGGGCGGCTGGGGCAGCCTCCCCGCCAGCCCCGGCAGCTGCTGGGCTCCGCGACCGGGCGGCGCGGCGGGGCCCGGCCCGGCCCGGCCTTCCTCCGGCGGCGGCGGCGGCGGCGGCGACAGGGCCCCGCACCAGCCCCGGGCCCCGCGGCAGGTCCGCAACGGGCGCCGAGGCGCGGCAGCCCCGCAGCCCGCCGCAGGGCCCCGACCCTTCCCCTCCTCAGCGCCCCGCACGGCGGCAGCAGCCAGCCAGCCAGCCCGCTCGCCCGCCCCCCCTCCGCCCCGCACGGGCCACACGGCCGCCGGCTGCCCCTCACGGCCCGTCCCCGCACCGTCCCGCCGCGCCGCCGTTACCTGGCGTCCAGCCCGCGGCCCAGCATCATCATGGCGGCGGCGGCCGGCGGGGAGGAGGCGGCGCGCGGCCCGTTGCCATGGGCACCAAGCACCGCCCCTCACCGCCCCCCACCCCCCCCCGGCCCCGCCGCTGGCGGCCCGGCCCGGCGGCCCGGCCTGGCGCCCCTGCCGCTGGGGGAGCAGCGGGTGCGTGTCCCGGCCCCGCTGTGCCCGGCAGCGCGTGGCCGCGCAGCGCCGGGGCCTGGCGCTGCTCGGGAGCGGCGAGGGCCGCCCGGTCCTCCAAACCGCCCCCCGGGAGAGCCCCTGGGCCGGGCAGCGCTGCCGGGGAAAGCGGCAGCCCGTGTGCCGGGACGGGGCGGCCCGGGCCGGAGCGCCGGGCAGCGCGAGGGGGGGCTTTGGGTTCGGTTAGGCTGAAGTTTTAATTAAACTGAAGCAAAGTATCTTTTAAATGGAATCTAAACAGTTGTTTGCATCAGCTAAGCTAAACAGTGGTGTCATTTTTCTCTGAGAATAGCTTACAAAATCAGTGGTAAAACTCACCCCAAAGGTTTGCTATGTTTAAGGTCTTGAGAGCGTGATAAATATAACCTTAAAATATCCTTCGGAGGACCCGTGGGTGAGGTGTCAGCTGTTACCTCAACGTCCTACTTTCCTGCTTTCACTTACAGCCTGGAGATGAGAAACTCTAAGGTTTATTGATTAATCAACACACTATTAATAATCAAATCAATCAGCTAAATGACCAATAAACTAATAATCACATTGCTGTTATTAATTTACAATTTTATCATTCTTCATAGTGCTGTAATCACTATGTTACAGTTTATCACTCTTAAGGCTTATTAGTTATACAGAGCTGCTGCTGAATTACAGTTCTCCCACCTTCCTCTGCCATCTCACTCTGCTTATTAGGGTGCAACTGTATCCATCGCGCTCTGTCCTCCCACACCAAGGGTTTTGGACATCGACCTGGTGGCGGCTCCTGTGGCTTGTTCAAGGAGGTTCCCTGCAGCATCCCAGTGGGCTTGGATCCGCAGGTCGGCTTTGCGACAGTCCCTAGGTATCCGCACTCCTGCTGTCAGAAGAGCAATCCTCTCTTGTTTACTGACTAATTTTGTAGTTTATTCTCCATTTTTTTCTGTCACTTGACCTTCTTTTTCACTGTGCTTGTGCTTCCCTTTTTCTGCCAAATCTCCTCCCAAATAAATAACCTGCCCATAATTATTTTTCCCGTATTTCTTGGTTTCGCTACATCTATACCCAAATTTGGTGGGTTTGATACTGTTAGCAGGGCAATTTTGGCTTTCCTACTGATATGATTACCTAGGTACTGGTGGTCTTGCGAAGTTCTGTTCCCCCAAAGTCCCCCCAGTTCCCCTTCTGTTACCTGGTTCGTGCTGGATACAGATCCTTTATCTTGCAGCATCCCTTAGACATATCACTCTACTTCAGCCTTGGTTCCTTTACCTAGTTACAGTTAAGTTTAAGCACTTTACCCTATGTGCAAGCAGTCAACTTACCAGAGCAAGGCTCATCCTGTTACATGTTTTTGCCACTCTGTTTTTGTGCACCCACAGCATCCTGGTCTTAAGTGCTTAATCACAACTCATTGGCTTTGACATGTTCTTTTGGTCAGTCTCCTGGTTTTCTGCAGAGGTCCTGTCTTTTATGAGGCCTGGTACTCCAGCGGCACCTCTTGTTCACAAATTCTAACCTGGCTCTGTATCCTCAGGAGCCCAAAAAGTAGAAAACATCTGTTCTGCTATGAGTGCGTTTAAACACGTTCACCCAGGAAAACCAAAGCAAAGCAAGTATTAGAACACCAAGAAGTTCTTACAGAGTGAAGTGCTGTTGTATGAGGTGCTGTATAAACATTGTAAGAAGTATGAAGTTACTTGCTTCAAATTATGAGTCAATGAGAGACAGACACTGATGTTTTGACACTTAATTAGAGGGTAAAGTACTTTGAAAATCGGGAAAAGTTACTTGTGAATGAAATCAAAAAAGGAGTTGTCATTGGAACAAGACACAAAAGAGCAATGACAGCTAACCTTCAACTATTACAAGCTGAACCTACTTCAGTCCTGAAAACCTTTGCACAGACATTTAGAAAACTTAACTTGTATATACTGGTTTCACACATGGTTTGACTTGATAGTTCTTAATATGATACAACAGATAGTCCTGGAATATATGGCCCGCAAGCTTCAACTGCGCATAAAAAGTTGAAAAGAATTATTATAATGTCATGTGTGGCCTGCTGAAATTTTGAGTCATTGCAGAATGCATAAGAGCACAGGCTGCATAAATCATGGAGTGGAAAAATATTTTTATACTATGATTTAGAAATAATTACGGGGAATTATGTTGAAAGTAATGCCAAATTTCCTGCTCATTACCTCTAAGCAAGTTTCCAGAAAAACATACTAAAGATGATGATGTCACAAATGACAACTTCTGCCCATGACATCCTATAAAAGATACTTCTAGCTTTTCTAGAGGCTGAAGATAAGAAAGGTCTGAAATATCCAATTGACAGTGCTTTCCAATATTCTTCCAGAACATAAGGAACTAGCAGGGTTCATGATTAGGTCTATTTATTTTGTGAAACTGGTTTCAGAAATGGTCACACCCAGAAATCTCAGTGGGACTTTACCCAAAAAGAGCGTCCTCCTGACTTAAATGAACTTGAGTGAATTCTCAGCAATGTTATACTGAACAACAGTATAACACTCCAGCAATTTTCAGCAGCAGTGAAGTGAATTGTCTGTCATTGCTGGGTGAAAAAAATGTGATATGCCTGAGTCTGTGGCAACTTCAGGCACACAAATTGGGATAGAATTTATACTGCAATATTTAGGGATCACTTTAGCATTGGTAAGGTAGAGCCATCTTTCTGAACTGGAATTTAGCGTTTCATCAATGGGTTTATCCTGGATATATGTGTAAAATACAAACAGAATATTCAGTCACTTTCATTTAAAATTAATTTATATTGCATATAGAATATAGTGATTACAAACTGATTCATAGAGGTCCAGAGGTCCATCTTTGCAGAAGAGCTTATGCAGTTAAGTCCCTGTATATAATTGGTCGGTTGCACATATGTTAGTGTGACAACTTCTTTTGGCCTAGCGTGTTTTGTAACTTCGGAATGCTCCCATTCCAGTCATAGTTTGCAGAATATATTTTACAATCTTTGAACCTTGTTATAATTCTCTATTTTCACCTATACCTATGCTATCCAATCCTATTATAGATGTATAGAAAGGCAATCACTGTAGACCTTGGATGTCAAACAATATTAATTTTAATGTAAGAGTTTAGCTCACAGTGGAATGGAGATTGTTCTTTGAGATTTAATAATTTCTACATTTTTTTTATTCCAGTGTTTCCCCTCTTTCTTCATTTCACTTCTTTGAGTCTGCAGTTCCCTCACTTAATACAGGAACTAGACCTGTTCCTGTTCCTATCTCTGTTTTTTCTCAAGATTAAGAGACATTTTCTGGGAACAGTTGTTCCCCAATGCACACGTCTCCAATACCAAGTTCGGGATATCTTAATTAAAAATCAGTTAGTTTGTTAGAGGGAAAAAATTGACAACATAATTAAAAAACAGTAAAACATCATTTCCTCAGGCTAATACCCGTAGGCAGGTATAACCTTCTGTCATCCATTTTGTCAGTATTGGTTAGAGCATATAAGCCTCATGATGATTTATGCATTTGCTTGCTGTGTTCTTCGTTCTTTTTTAATTGCGCTTTGGCCACTGTCAGAGTTAGGATACTGGGCTAACAAGATGTTTCAGTACAGACACTTGTATGCTTTTATGTTCTCATGTTCTTTATAAGCTAAGAAGAGTTTGGTTGTTTGGTTCCTTACTTCCCTTTGTGAATGTATTTCTGCTTCTGTGCTTTTCTTTATGCAAATGGTGGATTCAAAGGTGAAATGCAAAATACACCTGGGACATGTTGCTATACAAACTTTTTGATGTTTCTTGTTTTCAGTGGCCTGTGAGAAAGTAGTTTTTTTACTCAGTCTTATTGTTTATATCATCTACATTTTCAGACTTGTTTCTCTAAGATTTGCTTTTCTGTAGTAAGACTGTATTTCCTTGAGTTGGTCACCCAGTCTAGCTAATCCACATGGTTTCTGATTCATCCCTAAGACCTACTGCTCAGATATTGACAGATGAACATGTTCTTTGTTGACACTGTTCTATGTTTGATACGCTGTTTAAAGTATACGTTTGTTGTGATGCAGATTGTGATCTCGGTTACATACGGTAATGACTGATTCATGGGTCAGAGAAGGCATTGTGAAACATCTGCTTCCTGGATCTGTGGTCAAGATTATTCTGAATATTCTTACTCATTATTATTGGTGAATGGTTCTCCCGTTATTGTGGTAGCACTGTAGAAATTAGACAGTCAACGTGCTTTATCAAAGCCTGCTCAATGTTCCTGAGCAGTGTAAGCACATTTTGAATGTTGGTGCCTCAAGATGAAGAGCCCGCACCAGTCTGCTTGTGTTGCTGGAAATACAGGGAAGAGGAGAAGCTTGGAAGCAGGCTTATTATTGCATCTCTCCATGGGAATCTTTAATAAAAACAAAAGATTTATTTTTAATTGGAATATAGATGGTGAGGGGAAAAAGCCTTGGAGAAGGGACGTGCTGCTTGTTCTGCCACATCTTCCCTGGTTGCTTCGATGGCAGGAGCACTAGAAGCAGCCCCCTTGGCTTCCAGGGCTCTGACTCATGCAGAGTAGGCAGTGGAGCCAGGCTGTGCTGCCATTCCCCCCAGGCTAGTGCCAGAAGCAATCTAATCAGCCTTTTGCTTGCAGATAACTGTGCTAATACACATATTAATTAAATAGACACTTGTATTATTAACATGGTACATCATTTTAACTAATAGTTATTTTCCAAACAGATTTTATTACTGAAAAGAGTCTGAGTCAACAAAAAAAAAACCAAGTCAGAATTCTGCCTTTTCAGTTTCTTATTCATTAAAATACAAAACTGGTGGCAAGTCACTTCGCTGCCTGAGAAGCAGATTGGAGAGTAGAAAGGTCTTTGTTGTTCCATTCAGCAGGTAGGAAGTGTCTCCCAGATTGTTTAAAATTGGAGTGAGTGAGTTTGGAAGAGTAATGAGATGGAGGGAGCTTATCTGAAGGGACCAGCTGTCTGTAACACATATCAGGTGCAATGCCTTTGACTGAAGTTTCTTCATCTTTATCTTTTCTATACCATACTCAAACTGGTCTTTGGGGCAGGATTCTCAAGTTACCTCTACATAGTGCTTGAAGGGTGTGACTCTAGACAGGGTATGTTCCTAAATTGCTTTCTGTATAAGAGACTGCCTCCCACGGATCCCAAGGCCAAGTGGCATGGGTTGGCTTATGTCCTCAGTGTAATTGCTAGTTCACTACTAGTATTACAGCAGAGTGGATGCCTTTGTACATGCCTGGATGTCTCCTCTGCACCTCTTGTGGCCCCGATGTGGCTGAAATAATGCAAAGGCATGAAACAGCCCTCCAGTGTGTTGCTTATAGCATAAAACTGAGGCTATAGATGTCCTGGGATATGGTTTAAGAACCTATTGGGATATTTGAGGGACAAAATTTGCTATAGTAATGTTAAAAGATTGTAGAGAATGGAGGGAATCAACTGGAGAGTGGAAGAAGCAAACCTGATGCAATTTCAACCCTACTGACTTCTGTGATCATTCTCAGAGTAAACTGTTCCTAGAACTGTGCCCATACTTTGTCTGAGAAAGAACAGTTTGGAACGGTCCAGAATCAGGAAGGGATAAGACAATTAAGCAATAATTAATATTGTCTTGTGGCCCTATTTCATTTAGCAGTGTAGATATACCCAGATAGTCTTCTATGCTTAGAAAAGTCTCCCATATGCACCTAGCACCTCTCTTGCAGGTTTGTTGTCTACATGGACTGCAGATCTGGTCTTTCAGGTAGCCCTGGATTTGCTATCAAAAGACAACATATAAATATCTTCTAAGGCTTCAAAAAGAAGTTGGTACTTGTTTCATTTAAGTCAGTGACAATTTTTTCATTAGCAATAAGAATCAAATTTTATCTTTAGGGAATTGTTTTCCTCTTTCTGCAATAGCAGTATTCTGTTTCCAACAAACTGTTATACCAGGAATATTTTCTGCAGCTGAAGTGGCAGCCAAAAGTGAGATAACGCTAGAGATACTGCTGTGTGAAAACAGCTACCACTTGGTGGCATCCACTCCACACTTTTTTTATCTGAAAACTCTACAGCCAGCAAGCTTAGAAAACTTTGCAAGTTCCTGGCTTGACATTCTTTATGAGTATTTAAAATAGCTAACCTTACAGTATTCTTGATTGGTATGCTGAGGACTTGACATGTCATGACCCACCTTCTGCTTGTATGTTACTGTGGGAGTACATAACATTTACTGACATTGCAGTTGAATCAAATAATCAAAGTGAAATAACTAACTTAATGTCTGTCTTTGTCTTGTTCTTTGGAAGACTGTGCAGCTCTATTTTATTTACAGAAAACCTGGATAAACTCTTGGCCCTTTGGTCTTGACCTCGTCATGCATCTCACTTTAAAACAAGAATTAATTTTAGTCAGTTAGAAACAAAATAGCATAGATCTGGTTATGAGGAGAAAGCGTACTTGAAAGGAGTTCTTGAACTTTGATTTGCACTTCCCAAAGGAAAAACTATTCGGACGCATTCTGGGGAGTGTGTAACATTAGCATGACTAATAAGCTGAGGTTTATGAAGAGACAGCATGTAAGCAGCTACGAATTCAATTTACCTAACTTTTCACATTTAATTGAGACATCAGAATTAGAAGCATACTTCACCCACCAAAATCTCATTGAGAGGTAACTATCTCTCTTCATTGACTACAGAGTCAGCCTTGATGACCTGAAGTTACACATGGCATAACCTTTTCATTCCATTTAATTCTCATGAGTACCTCACTGCACATACTGAGTTGCAAACCCATCCTCATTATATCTCTTGTCAAAGTACTGTGAAAAGGTACAAGTTTTTTTAAATGGCTGCTAAATATGAATACACCAGATTTTCAGTGCCTAATTGCAGATATCCTTAAGTGGGCAGTTTTTCTGCTGCTATTAGTCTGATGTCAGGAGAATGAAGAGCTTTTCAACTGTTTAAGACTTGGCCTACAAAAAGAGAGACACCCGTTGTGCCTGATCACATTGGGAAATGTAGTATACCAATGAGTGTGGTATAAGATCTAAATAAATGACAGCTGCCAGTTTGTGGAATGGTATTAGAACAATAGTTGTACTTTTGAATATTTCACCTATAAAATCAACTTGTGATGGTAGTGAGATAAAAAAAATACTTTGCCTAAGAAAATTGTATGCTCATTATCTAATTGCCTTATGCTATGATGATTGAATGATAGATGATGTTTGAATCTTAGTCTTACTTGCTCTCACACCTAACTTCTCATTTGACTTCTGCTTGGAGCTGAGGCTGGAAGGTTTGAGGGTTGTCTTTTTGAAAGTTTAAAGAAAATTTTTTTAGCCATTCTGAGCTCACTGGAGAGTTGGCAGAAACCAGACACTTCCTAGCACTGTTAGTTTTTTTGTGCTAATAAAAATAAAATAAAATTGAACAAAAAGTTCCATAATCTTAATGGGCAAATACTTTTTATTAAGTGAGTTCCTTACTACTTTCGGGGGAGAGAAAAAAACTATTAAAAGATTACATACAATTTAAACTTGCTGAGTTGTTTGTGATGATTTCACAAGACCTGATGAATCTCCCTTTCCTCTGTGTGACCTTATCAATGTGGTGAGGGTTGTGCATAAAAAGCTAGTCATGATCCTGTCTTGCTAATTTTCAATTTTATTAAACAGGGTAAAAAAATAGTCTGAGAACATTTCTTCTTAGAAGTTAACTCTATTTGATAGTCTTAGGAGAAACTTGTGATAACATTCCAGGCTTCCACCAGAATAATCAGACATTATCAAAATACTATGAATTCAGAAAACACTCCAAAATCCTCGGTACCTCATAGTTCATCACACACTTCATTCCTTCTTTTTAAGCCATTGTCATAGCACTACCTGAATGAAATATACACTAGAAGTTCATGATCATTAGGCTAGTCTCTAATATTTATGTACTGTTATGTAATATTTACTAATGCAGGGATAAGAAAATGTGTCCACGTTGCTTTGCACTGTTGTTATATGCATTAAAAAAATTAAAACTAGCCACAGGACTGTATTGCGGAATACCAAGATTATGCAGTAGTCTGCTTCTAGAGGGCAGCAAATGACTGCTTTTTAGCCACAAGAGAAAATACCAAATTGACATATAGCTTTGCCAAGCAAAGCAAAGGCACACTCCAACATCTTGTAGTTAATGGCAAACTTCTCATTTCCTTTGATGGGAACAGGATCGGGCCCCTATTGCTTTACTTGCTGTCATCCCACTCCCACTTTTTAAATGGTTAAGTAGTGTACGTAAAATACATTGGGCTCCTGTTATCAGTTTTCCCTTTTTGTTTTAAACGGAGTGAAATGAACTATGGATGCAAACATTATGTTTCTTGTTAACGTTTTCAGCCTGCAATTCAGCTGATTGATAGAAAAAAGTGCACGACATAACTGTAATAGTATTTATCTAAATATTAGCTCATTGTTATTTTTTAAATCTGTTTTGTTTTGTGGCATTTAGAGGAATGTGAATGATTATCTGCTCTGCCCACACATGGTAGATGAGAATAGTGGAGGAGTGCTTCTCTTGAAAATAAATACTGATAAATTTGCAAGCACTGCTTAACGCAATCAAAAGAAAGGAAGGTGATAAGTAAAAGATCTATTTTCAATGTAATTCACTTTTATTTATGGACAAACTTTTCTGTAGCCCTCCTCACCATACCATGGTTTAACCACTGATATACTTGTTCTTAAAAATAGTCTCAGAGATGATGATTTTCTCAGGGGCAAGTTTATTCATTTCTTTGCTGCCAGGGTTATAGATTTTCTGTTGGTTTGGGTTTCTTGCAGGGAAAGGAAAATCTGGCAGTCATTTTTAATAAAAATTGATAGAAAGTCTGATGAACTGCATTGGCCAGTATGAGACATTCTGCTAACGATCCAGAAAATGTTATCTACAGTATTTTTTTAGGACAATGGGACAGCCTATATTCTAAAAGTAGTAAAGAGTGGGGATAGTACATGTGTAAAATTAGTTGAAAGGGACCCAGAATTAAAAGGCTCATTCATGTAGGATGTGCCATTAGTATAAATGGATAGTGCTAGTATAAATGGTGATACATTACTCAAACACCTCATAACCTGTAGCGCTGTGACCATTTTATTTTTCTTCATCAATGGTCTAACTCACTAGAAGTTACTTTCCAGCCACTATAATACCTTAAGCTAGACTGCTTTTCCTCTTCCTTTTCGCTTGTATAGAACTTTTTGCAAGAGTTTTACATCTGCTGAAAGATCTTCTGGCCTGCGATGCATGTTTTTCCCCAAATGTGGCCAAATATCAGAAAGAACAGTTAGTGTAACTGAGAATCAGGCCCTGGCTGTCATTATTTCAAAGCTGTAGGGGTCAAGAAACAGGATTGTTCAAATATAGACTAAGGAACTCTCTTTTAGCTCAGGAACATCACAAAGCATCAGATAAGATGCCTCTGGGTAAGGGAAAGCCACTGTGGATCATATTTATAGCACCCTTGTCAATGCTATTGTTAGGTTTTTCTAAAGAAATTCATTCCTTTGACAGTGCTCTGTGTCCAGAACAGCAACCACGGGGAGTAAGAAGCACACTATATACCATGGCTGTTTTGGAGTCTAATGAAGCCTACAGCTGTTTTCTTTGTCTCAGAGATATTGTTTACCTGCTTCACCAGTGAATATGATCCCAGTGGCAACCTTGGTGTGAATCAGATGTCATTTCAATCACATTTTTTCAACTTGTAATGAAACTACCTTTTCCAGGTCTGCATTAGTTCTTACTCTGATTTCAGTGCTAGTCCTGGGTATCTGTATCTGAGACCATTTCCAGTTCTGATTCAATTTTCTAATAGAGACAAGTCTAAAGAGTGACTCTCACCATAGTTTCAATTTTTCTTTTCAATGGTTATGAATAAAACATAATGTAAGGGGGAAAAACCTTTTTTTGTCTACCTCTGAAGTGTACAAAAGGAACATAGAATATTCTGTGTGACTTAGTGCCTGAAAAAATCACAGCAAGCCTTCTACAAAAGTCAAGAGGTGGAATACTTAAGCTAGGTATGATATCTCTGAGATCTCTCAAAGAGGGAAATACTGTAGAATTTTGCACCCATAAGAAGACAGATTTTGTTCTTCTCAAAGGTTTGTGTTTAATTTTTGGCAATCTGCATATCTAAAAACAATGATGTTTGCAGCTGTATCATTGTTTCTCAGAATAATTTTTCATTTTTCATTTCTGAAATATTTGCACAGATACTGGCCCACAGCATGTTGTAGTTTAGGCTACTAAGTATATTCTTGGCTGCATATATTTTCAGCATATGGTATTTTATTGTGTTGGCCACAGAAATGTTCTATAGTCTTGCAGTAGCATTGAATGTGGTTGTGTGGCTTTCAATTTTAATTATGCTTAGTAAGTGTTACATACACAGCAAATAACATTTCCCACATTTAAAGTGTGGTTCTACGCTGAAAAGTGATGATTTTAAGATAGTAGTAACTAACTGAACAAATAAGTTCTCTGTGCTTTGAATCATACCTGATTAGTGACAAAAGTGCATTTTACTGTCTCCCCTTCTGTTAGCTGGGCACAACTGGTAGAGTTGGTGCCCATACTGATACGGGCTTTCTCTGGCTGGGCATCAATTGCATAAATTCAGGTCCACAAGTAGGGCAACTAGGGCTTTCCCTTGCTCTAGTATAACCCGTGGAGTCACAAATGAAATACTAAGTTGATAATACACTGGCAGGATATAAACAAGAAATTAATATAAATTGACTTTGACAGTGTGAAAATGTGACATCAGTGTTACTTCTCTCCTCAGCCTCAGTGCAGAAAGTGTATTTGGTGGATTCAAGGGTGAATATACTGCTGTATGACAACTCTGGCAGCTCTTCCTCTTCCGTTAGTAAGTGTTTGTTACCTGTCAGGATATCTTGTTCTTGCAAACTGAGGTTTTTACACAATTGTTATTTATTACATTATCAATAAAGTTTTAAAAATAGAGAGATACCTTTTTGAGTGCCACCTTTGGAGCCAGAAGTGCAATGCAAAGAGGTGCACAGCACCAGCTCTGATTCTGTGAGAGCTGGCACTAAATAAGGAAAAAAACAGCTGACAGACCTGAGCTGGTATCGCTGCACGACAATGTAATGTGCCTAGGTCAGCTCACCTAGAAGTCTCTGTGTGATGCTCCATTCTATGGACAGGAGATATCTTCATTTTTTATAGAGAAATTATTATGAATAGTTCCCACTTTACTGCACAAAATGGAGAAGAAGTGGGAAGTCAGTGCTTTTACTTTAATAAAACTGGCCATCTTTACAAGCCAGTAAAAACCTCCAGAGACTGACAAGAGTAAAGTAAGTGAAATTAGCATTTGTTGTTGCTTTGAATTTGCTAAAAAATCCATCCAATTTCTCACTCAAAGCACATATGGATGCAATTTTGCTGTACAATAGCATGAACTGTGATAAACTCATTCCAGTTTGTTAATGATGTACAAACTGTCCAGTTGTATATTTTGATGGATTTTTATGCGCACAGACACAGACAGGCACACACAATCTTTAAAAATCATTTCCAGTTCAAGCAGACATGGGAAACTTATTAAAAGTAGAGACTTTTTGCCACAATTGCATTGAAAATAAGTTTGTTATATACATTCTATGAGCTTTCATTTCAAGTACTTCTTGATACGTTGTCATCAGATAAAGAGGTAATACTAGACTATCTTTTTCTACAGGTGACAGCTCCCTTACTTTAAGGGACTATCTCTTATTTGATTAGTTGATGAGGAAGGTAGAAGTTGACTCAGTGAAGCAAACTTTTAGAGTAACACTAAGCAATGAAACTGTTGGTTAAACCTTGTTTTCAGTGTAAAAGTCAGCCTGGAGTAATCTAATCTTTTAACAAAAGCTAACTTCAAAGCTAAAAATAAAATGCCGCACCACAGAAATGGTATATAAAAGGTTTTCTTTGTGCCTTGCAATGAATTTCATACAATAAAAAATGGTTGTTCATTTTTGTCTTTGAAAAGACAACCTCCAAGTAAAGAGTAGTCCTAGCTGCCACGAGGACTGCTGTAAGGTACAACTGGTCTGTACTGAGCTCCTGAGGAGGTTGCAGAAGGAGGGTTTCGGAGCTGGGTGATGGAAGCCAGAAGAGAAATGGGCTTCCTTTGCTCTTAGGAAGAGAAGACTCATGGAGGGAGGTTCTCTCAGAAAGAGCTTGCAGACTCCCTGAGCTTCTGCACTGGGATTACTGCCAGGATGTACTTTTACCTGGTTGTGTTAATTCTTATCTGGATTGTGACTGTGATGCTGAGTGCAGTGTTGACATTCAGCCCACAAACTAACACATACACAGTAGAAAGTAACGGGGGTTACACTTTCTAGAAGGAAAGGAGAAATGAGTTGCTTGGTTCAGTAAAGACGGTAATGTAGCACGTAACTACAGGCTTGCGGTAGTTTATGCAGAAGTTTTTCAGTTAATCGTGGTGGACTGTCAGATGCAAGGCAAAAGCAGATCTTAAAAATTTGAGCGTGGAGCACGGCTTCAAATAAAACTCACAAAACTTTTTCTTGCCAAAAGCTGTAAAAATAAAGTCGTAAGGTTATTGCTCAAGAATCAACAACAACAAAAAAAAGATGCAGTATTACTGATAGTCACCCACATAGCTTACTTGATAATGATAACAAATCAGTGTTGATTTCCAAGATTATCTTGGCTAAAAGGATAAATCTTGGTATAGCAGATATATTAACAATTATATGGTATATTAACAATATATTATTTCAGTTGAGAACACAAAGACTTTTGAAATGGACATTTTTTCACTTTGGATTCAAATCATGGACATATCAAAATGTTTCCCACAGGTGTTTTTAACTATGCAGTTCAAAGCAGAATCATGCACCATGTGCTTGATTATTTTCAAGACACTGGGAATACTCTGTTAGTAGTATCTCCAAGTATCTCCAACTATAAGAGGTATACTCCAATTTTGAGCTCTGATAATGTATCATCATGATAATGTATTGTTTGTAACAGATAAAGCTGAAGTTAAGTGTCTACAGTTTAATGGAAAATTTGAAAGATTATTTGTTTTCAGCTGATTGTTTAGTTCATGTACTACATAATACAGCAAAGTCATTATTTCTTCTTGAGGTTTTGTAATTAAAGTTTTCATATAGTGTACTTCATCTGTCAAAGAGTTTAAGAATTACAAGAGAGATTTAGTTCTGTCAGCCTCAAAGATGAGGAAATAATGAAGCATGTCCTCACAAGGTGGTTAGTTCTATATTCTGCAGCTGCAAGAAGCTTAAAATGTTTTGTCGCTTATATAAATTATGGTTAGTTGAGGACTGCACAATTGCAATTTTATATGCTCTCAGAGAAATGAAAATAAGGGCAATGGAGAGAGGCTTTCAGTGGCAAGATACTAATATTTCTTTTAGAATATGCTAAATGATTTCTACAGATACACTCTTAAAGCAGTTTGTTCTTGTATGTGCTGAAACTTCAGACATAATGCATTGATTGAATGGTAAGTTACAACAAAGAGTTTATGACTATTTTGATCATAGCCATTCCTACGTAAAGCACACTTCATGGCAAAACAGAAAAAAATGAAAAGTGGTTGTGAAAAAAGTGCTGATAATTTGGAAAATTATAAGTATTGTTGGAGGAGAGTGACTTGAAAAAAAGATGGAAGATAGAAGAATACTGGGTTCTGAGAAATTCATTTATGTGTGTGTGCTCGTTTTAGGAGCCAGTAAGTCCATTTTTATCTCATTCACAGCAGTAGGAGGATACATTGCTAGTGGAAACAGACTTGGACAGTTTACAGAAATCTGCTGAAGATTGATTCTATTAAAGCTGAACTTCAATTAAGTTAATTTTGGTTGTATACATAAGAAGTTTTTAAAATTGATTAGAAAACTAAAAGACAGTGAAATATCATACAACTGTTAAGTATCATTTAAATAATAAATTGAAGCTTGGGGTGATTGAACCTTATATTTGAAAGCAACAGGAATGCATGCTTAAAAGAAAAGTGTACCATGTGCTAAAATAAACCATATTTTTTCTAAAATGTTCTTTAAAATGAAGCATTGTTCCTTTTTTCTGAAATAATTATTTTTTGTTTGCACACAAGAAAGAGTTGATCTGAGGAAGATCCTTATCCTTGAATTTCATGGTCTGTTGCATCTGAAACAGATTAATGCCACTGTGTGATACCACTGGTTCTTTTGACTATCTCAACTCACCAGTTCTTGATTTTCTTTTTTTAAAAATTCAAGAACTTTTTATTGGGATAACACCAAATAAAAACAGAAAGGACACTTCACTGAATAATTAAATGATAGTAAATGATACTTTGATGCACTTGCTCTATTTTTTTGCTAGAGAAAATGATAACTAGACAGCATCCTTTATTCTTCTCTTGAACTGGAGCACACTGATTATTTTCACTTAGGTTTTGAATTACACAAACTGCCAGTTTCATCAATATACTTATTTGTGGTTTTTTTATTTTTTTCTCAAATTGCAGCTATATAACTACTTACTGATATTTGTAATTATCTTTGCAGATAGAAAACAACTTCCATGACTACAGAGAAAGTGCGATGAGGTGCTGGTGAGTTTGGCTGTAAAGAGGTAAGGGTCTTGGGTGGGGAGGAGAAGTTAAAAAGTCTTGCTTGGATGTAGAAGTCTAGAGGCATCAGTGAGGTCCAGGAGGCATCTTGCTCCTTGGTGGTTCTTGTTCTGTGCCCGGTAGCGAAGGCCCTGGATACCTGCAAATCTGGGAAACTTCTGGTGGGATCCCACCAATTTCCCTGCTGTCAAGGGGTCACCTGATTTTCCTTTGTTTCTGAAGATTTTATCCAGCAGATCCAATCAGTCATCAAATTCCTGGGAAGTATACTTGAAAAGCTTCCCACGACCTTTGCCTTTCAGGGCCGATAGGCACAAGGCTGCAGCCCCAGCAAAGGGAGAACTGCTTGCAGCAGCTTGTGTGGGCTCCTCTTGCTTTCTTCAGGGTCCCTAAGACTGAGAGTTTTACACCTACTTGGCGTTGGATTTGCGTATACATGTCTTTTCAGATGAGAGGCATGCTTGTGAATATTTGCCACACTAGTTAAGAGTTGTCTGCGCTGGCACAAATTGAAGGCAAGACCTAGCAGGCAGCCAGACAAGTGCATCAGCTGAGCGCCGTAAAGGCAAGGCATACTGGATAACAAAAGAAGGCTGATGGTTGAAACTATAGCTGAAAGCAGTCAGAGAAAGACATACAACTCTTGAGAATTCTTTTGAAGGCTGCAGAGTGTGGGATAACTTTGAAATTGAAAGTTGAGATTTTGCTTTTTGTTGAGCTTCTGGTGTATGACTAGTGTCAGTCAGAGTTTTGCAGCCGTGGGAAGATATGACTAGAGAGACCACACTTGAGCTTGACTTCCTGACAGATCAGTGATCGTACTGACAGGCCTGGATTGTGCAATATGCAGTGTGTATAGTAGACTTCCAAGTCTGTGTGAAAGCCCCATGGCTTTTATGAGATGCAGTTACAGCAGTAAGCCTAGTTGCTACTTGTGGCAGGATTAGGCCCTGACAGTGGAACTCCACAACCCTTATGTGCTTAGTAAGATGCTATGCATAGCCGTAGTAATCAACTGGGCTTCTTTCGAAAAAATCAGAGGGATCATCAGCTTACTCTGCCTTGACACCAGAAATGAGTCAGAATGGATCTTGATCTTTCCTGTACAGCTTTCCTGTAGGGCATGTACATATGTTCTGAAGCTTTTCTCTTCTTTTCCTGGAAGATTTGCCTGAATCCAGTTCATACTACTTTCACTTTTTGCCTGAAGGTAACTATTGAAAAGTTGCCAAGAGGCGAAATTGTCTCATTCCTGTGTACGTACTCAATACAAATTTTATATTTTTCAATAAAAGAAGGATTTTTATGAAATTTCATACTACAATGATCATAATTTCCTCCTCAGGCCATGGGGAAAGAGTCAATTTAAGCACTTAGCTGATAGGTAATCATTATTTGTCCTACCGTCTGGAATTATTTATCAAAATGAAGGAACACAGCAATGCAGAATAAACCAAAATTCGAAGATAGGACTTCCTAAAGCAGTTGATTGACCTAGTTATGTTCCCACTGATTTCAGGAGGAGTTTTATCATAGGCTTAAACTGTTATGTTAGGCTAATATTTGCCTCCCTGTGTTTTTCTTAGAACTGCTGTATGTTCTAATAAATCCTGGCACAAGGCTGAGAAAATTATGAAATAATTTTGCAGTGGAAATAATTTCATTGCAATGACCTCTAACAAGAAGGAGAGGCATTGAAATAGGAGAGCAGACTGAATTAAATTGAAACTGCTAATTTCTCCTGGAAGCTCCACAGTACCTAGAAACTACTCGCAACATCATCAGGAGCTGTAAGGAACAAAATTTATATTTAAAGGTCCTCCTTGGTTTCCAGAGTAAGCACTGCAGTGAGAGGAGTGGGATAGCGCAAACTTTATTTAGCTTTCCATATCAGAGATCTGGAAGATCCGAGCGAAAAATAGACTTTGCAGACAATCTGAAAATAATTAAAGGAAAGGCTTATTTTTGGCACATGTATTGAATCCTGGTTTTAAAACTGTTAGAACCAAATCCTTGATTCTTCCTCCGTAAATGATCTCTCATCTTCCTGTGAAGTCCCATTCTGCAGTTCACCACTTCCTTTTCCACTAGCAAGGAAGTACTTAAGTCATTTCACTGTCTGAGAGCTTTTCCCTTTATGACATCCTGGTTGTTGGTATCTGTGAATGAACACCGATTTTCTCCTCAGCGTGGGCAGGCTTAGCACCCCTATCCTTTCAGAGGATGATACTTGCCAAAACTATTTTTTTTGTTTGTGTTTCTGCTTTCTCTCTGAGCTCTCTCAAAGTTTATTTGAATGTAGTTAAACACAGTTCTCCAGCTGAGACCTAAGAGGTGTGTTGCTGAACAGAATTCCTCTACCACAGCATCCCTTTTGGAAAGAGAAAGAGAGGGTCAGGTTCAGGGCAGATATAGACAGCAGTAACCTGGCAAATTGACAAAATCCATAGTTCTTATACTAAACATATCCATCTTGTTTTGAATCTTTTGTACCTTCTTGTAATCTTTCATGGGACAGTTTTTTCTTACTATGTAGTTTCTGGAATTTTAGAGGTCTAATGTTTTTGGAGGCCTCTTTGTAAGACCAGTACTGCCCGCAGAAACTTCTGTATAGTTGTTAAACTTGCTCTGGCAGATAGGTGAGTCAATGTGCTAGGCTGTCCCAAGGTGAGAGGAAGGTGGCTGGCAAACTGCGGCTCTTGGCAGCTGTCCATCTGAATCTGCACAGTTTTGAAGAGAGGACAATCTTTATTAAGTCACTACACATCAAATCTTCCTGTTGGTTGCATTCCTGTAGCAAGCTCTTGTCTCCTTCCTTTTGGTTAGAAACTTTCAACCTGCTATACATTTATTTATGGTTGTTGGTATTTGTGTTTTCTTTTGATGTAAATAGTTCTTTCCAACCCTGATGTTACCTGCTTCTATATCTCTACAGAGAAATCGTATCTCCTCTGAGACTCCCGTTTTGCTGGATTAATAATCCAAGCTCTTTGACTCATTTTATATTCTTTCCTGATTGTTCTTTTAGTCCTTCCCTGTATCTTTTCTAGTTTTCATGAAAAGGGGTACCAACCTAATGCATAGCATTCCAAATCGGGATTTTGTATTGGCAGCAGTGCCAATACATACTTCTTTCTACATCATCTGATCAATCCTAAATGGCATCATATTTCATACCAAAATCACCTCCAGGGTTGACACGCTTGATTAGGATCAATCATACAATCAATTAAAAAACTCAATTTGTTCTCTCCTTCTGATATTAGTAAACTAACTGATACCAAAAGTTAGCCCCAAAGTACAGTAATTTACATGTCATATTATACATTCTCATTCCTATGTCAGTCCTGAAGGATGCTCAGGATTATCATTGGCACTTCACAATAAAAAGAAGACATTTATTGTCATGAGGAATTTGCAAACTTATTTAAAACCTGACACAGACTGATGCTATCAAGACTGAGGCTGAGATAAATCAATAAGCTTACAGTATAGCTCAGAAAGGCTAACACATAGCATAATGGGATAAATAAATTTTTGTTTAATGACTAAGATAAAACGAGAAATTTAATTTATTTATTGGATTAATGTGCAGCAGCAAAAAGAAGCTTCCAAGCTGTTCCAAAACTTGGTACTCATCAGAAAGGGTATTGAGAAAAAGGCAGAGGATGTTATTTTATGACTATATGAAATCTTGTAGCATCCATATCTTGAGTTCTGAATGCAGTTATGGTGTCTGTATGTCAATGACAGAGTCCACTCTCTTAGAGAAGGTACAGAGAAAGTGGCTGAAGTGATTAAGAGGATGGAGTAGTTGCCATATGAGGAGAAACTGTAAAGGGTGAGATTCTTCAAATCGGAGACAAGAAAGCTGTAGGGATATGATTAATCTTTAGGAGATGGTGAAAATGTTGGATAAACTCAATACAGAACTGCTCTTTACCAAATTCCTCAGTACTAGAAATAGAGAGAATATGGTGAAGCCAACAGGAGGCTGGTTTAAAACTGATTAAACACAGTACCACTTAACTTAGAAGGCAGGGAACTTTTGAAATTTCATGCTACAGAAGTTTGTGGAGTAAGCATCAGCAGGTTCCAAAAAGGTTGAACAAATTTGTGGACAGTAGGTCCATAAGGGGATCCTAAAGGGAAGTGTCTTCTACAGGTGGTTACAAAGGTATCTAGATAATACAATGCAGGACTGTAACTTCTAAAATCCTGAGAGGTGGGAAGGGACCTCTGGGGTCATCATCTAGTCCAATCACATATTCAAAGCAGGGTCAGTTAGAGCAGGTTACTCAGGGCTGCATCCAGTCATGTTTTGAACAGCTCCAAGAATGGAGGATCTACAGCCTCTCTGGGCAACATGGTTCAGTGTTTCATCACCCTTGTGGTGAAAAAGTTTTCCTAATACTTAATTGGAATTTCTCATGTTCCATCCTGTGGCTATTGCCTCTTGTCCCATCACTGTTCACCTCCAGGAAGAGTTGGGCTCCATCTTCTCTATACCCTCCCACTAGGTAGCTGAAGACAGCAATAAGATCCTCCTGAGCCTTCTTTTCTCCAGGCTGAACGGACCCGGCTCTCTCAGCCTATCTTCCCCTCCTGTGTCCTGTGCTTCAGCCCCTAGCCATCTTGTTGGGCTTCCACTGGACTTGACCCAGTATGTCCATGTCTTTCTTGTACTGCAGATCCCCTATGGGACACAATCCTCCAAATGCTTTTTAGTGGTTGTAAAGAGAGATTTGTCTGGATTTAGGATACTCTTGGTAGTGCACTGTTGAAAAGGATAACAAATCATGCTTTCTCACAAAGAATTCCCTCAAATAATAGATTTATTTTGTTCCAGCTTCTATGCATTCTAAGACAAAGCCAAAAATTCTTTTCATTCTTGAAAAGATACTATGTGAAGGAGATATAGATATATCTTTTTATGTAATTCTTAATTAATGTGAGAAAGGAAAGAGAAGTAAGTTATAGATTAAAATACATGTTATAGCCTCATAGTCAAGTTGGTCACTGAATAACAGTTTGAAATTTTCCATTGATTATTCATAACCTAACAAAAATCTTTAAAAATGTAGTTCACCATATTAATAAAGCAGGAAAATCAAATAGCTGCCTATGGTGAAAAATAGTTTACTGCAATGAAAGGTGTCAATTTGAAGCCACAGTATTTTGAACTGATGTCTTTCTTATTTGTCATCTAAATAAATTTTTAAGTCTGTAGAGGCAATAAGATATTATTTATTTCCAACACTGAAGTATATGACATCTGGCCACTGATATTGCTCGTTCTACAATTCAGAATTTCAACTTTGGAGAGCTAACTCCCCAAATATTCAGTGACAATTACAACAATATTCTTCTTCCCCCTCCTAAAAATAATGTCATAAACATTGTCAAAACTCATTAAATTTAAAGGACAACAAGGTCTAATCTCTGAATAAGGAACAGGAAGAAAGCCACATGCGCCAGATTTTAATCAGAATTCTACAGTTGACTTGATTTGACTGTTGCAGCTATGAAAAAGCTCCAGTTATCATCTGCATCCCTCTTTTTACCTCTCAGGCAGAAATCCATTGTGTAGCTTGAACAATGAAGCTGCAGATGCTTCTAGGATTAAGACCTTCATAATGAAGGTCCAGTGCTCACCAACGTCAGCTGAGAAAAAAAAATATACTTGTCCCAATACATCTAAGAACAAAATGTAGTTCCTAAATTGTATATCTGCATTGTACAAACTTAAAAGAATGTTGCAACTTGCAGGTTTTCTTCCCCTAAAAAGCAGCAAAAAAAGTCAGATATCTTCTATGTATTGATTTATTCCACTGCTCCCAGACTGGATTGGGTAATAGCTTCCCATTAGCTTGCAGTTCATCATTTGGTGGCATCTAATCAATAGATCACGTGCTAGTTGCAGTTAGTCTTATTTCTACATATCCATGTACAGACCAGCATGGAGTTTTGTTTGTTTTTCTTTTGCCTCTTCAGGACTGATCCAAGAATTGCCATACTTGATGACAAGATGGATCCAAAAAGGTATCAGACCTGCTGCATAATCTCTTTCCCTTTCTGCAGTTTCCCCATAACCACATCCGGATTTATGCAATTCAAATTACATTCTTAATTCAAATTTAATCTTAAACCAAACTCAGTCTTCTCCCTCTTTCTTCAGTCCCTTCCTTCTTTTCACAACTCAGACATACCATGAGCTTTTTCTGCACCTGCTGGCTCATTAAGGAATTTCTGCACTTGCTTCTCTCTTAAGGTGCCATCTGGGTACCTATTCCCAAGTCCTTTGTGGAGCCACCTTCCCAATATTCTCTCTGTTGCTTTCCCACAAACCTCTGCTTGAGAACTGCAAGTCTTTGTCCTTCCTTTTGCTAAAACAGCAGGCTTTCTCTTATAAGCATTTTCATTCTGGCCTGCTGTTTCTGGCTATCTCTATGAGCTACCTGTACAAGCCTTAATACATCCCATACGGTTCAATAATTTGTATTATTTTCCTAATGCTATGTATCAGCGAATGGTGCATGTGGTACAGCACTGCCCCTGCAGTCATAGTCCCCTGTAGGTTCAGATCACTGGTTTAGATCTGACTTGTCTTCTGGCTTTCACTCCAGGGGAAACAGAAGATATCAGGATGAAGGAATTGCTGTCATGTGCCCGATCTTGCCCAAGTCTAAAGCTCTGAAGAGCATATTCCAGCCTGAGGAGGCTGGAAGTGCTCCAAGGTTCCCCAGCTTGGACCTAATCTAAAAGGCCAGAGCACCCTTGGATTCTGTTATTTTGTATTTGTTATTTATGCCTATTTGGGTCCAAGTCAGACAAAATAGAAGAAAAACTTATGGCTTCATTTGCATCATGTGCTCTGTAAGTCTCTGCTTTTAGTAACAATACATTCAGGTGTATTGCACAAAGCACAGAAATAATGTTCCTAGAAAGAACTGTATGACCTCTCATTAGTGTTGGGACTCAGATGGTCTGTTTGGGAAAGAACACCAACAAAAATAAAAACAAATCAAATGAAAAAACAATGAAGGAAATGTTTGATCTAATTTTGACATGTACAAATCATAAACTTCAGACTTGTGTTTGGCAGGTCCATATTGATCCAATTGAAAAAAAAGCCTTTCATTGTAGAACAACTTAGACAAAGAATATTAGAAGAAAGTATGCGAGTAATAGAAAATGACTTTTGGATCCACAAATGAATAGTGTGAGCAAATTAACCGAGGATTTGCAACACAAGTTTTGAAATGACAGCAGCAATAAGAGAAAGATGACATGAGAGGGATGCAGTGAAAAGAAGGAACTGAACAGCAATGGTTGTGCTTGTTTCAGAATGGGCTGCTAGCTAGTTGTAAAAATAATGGATGCAGCTGGATAAATTACTGAGTTTCAGATGAATTTTGCAGCTGGGTTGGTGACATTAACCACTTGTCACTAGATCTCTTTTCCTTGATTTATAAGCTGGTCACCCATCCATTTCCAAACATCACTTTCTCTGTACTGTACATTTCTGAAATTGTGCCCCTCAAAGCTGAAGTCGTCTTTGGAACAATAAAGGAAAATATAGAGTTCTTTCAAGAACTAATAGTTTTGCTATCTTGTGTGAGTCAGCTTGTGTGGGAGTTGAAGAGCTTTGTAGCACATTTGTTAACTCTCTGCAGCTAGTGAAGTTTAGTGTTTAAATGAATGCCTATGAAAGTAGTCTCATCTAACTAAATCAATTTATTTTAAGTCTTTGCAATAAATCTATTCTTACAATCTCTTTGGTATTGGGTTAAATTCCGTGGTGTAAAATGAATTGCTTATTAGATTTTGCACATTATGAATGCTGTACCCGCAATGTTACCAGGCTTGAATCTATTAATTGGTGGAATTTAAAGCTGAATACATATGGTAAGCCTATTAATAAATGATGGGTAGGGAAGTACACATTGATTTGTGGAAAAATATTATATGTGAAGTATACTGTGTAGTTTAAGACAAAACTGATTTTCATCCCCAAGGAATTTTTATATATACTTCCAAATTAGACTTAATATATGTGTGCAACAGGAAAGGAGAACTCTGCACCAGGATGAAATTGCTCATTTTTAGTGAAAAATAGAAATAGTCTAATTAAGACAGAATATTAAACAAAAGAGAGAGTAAACATCCTTTGGCTGAGGATACAGGAAAAAAATATTTAAATCAAATGCAATATCTATCTTTCCAGTGTAATACACTTTGGAGAGACACTCTTGCAACATCCACACGTGTAATTTCAGAGCTCAGCGCAGATGTGTTTGTGCTCAGTGAGGGTTTGCACACTGTGGCAGAGACAATGGAGCGTTTTGAAAATATCACAGATATCACTCAGTGGCCAGAGCCACTGACCACGTGATGCTGTCACAGTCCTACCTTGTTGTGATCTCGGTCCCAGCTGAGATACATGTGGGGAAGAGGGCTGTCAGAAGCTGATGGCACAATGCCATTTAAAGAAACCTACATTAGAGTGGGATCTGTATATGTAGCGCGTGGATAGCAAAAAGCTGCTGTATTACAGAGTTGGTACAGAGAAGATCACACTTTGAATTCTGAACATATCTTTGAGTTACATATTATAAAGAGCAAAAGATAAGATAAGCTCAGATCAGTTCCTTTTCAGTTGATAGAGATGCATGAGTGTAGAAATCTTGTCGGACAGTCCTTTAGAGAGAATTTAAACAAAAGGCTTAATCATCCAATTCTAAACTTCTAATTTCAGCAAAAATAGAATTGATTTCCATGCACATGAACAGCCTAAATCTCTTTATCTTCAACTTTCCTCTACCAGCAGAGGATCTTTGGAGCTTAGTGAGGCTTTAAGGCAGCAGTAGCTTCATGAAGTTTTTGCCCAGAGTGAACCAGACTTGGTCCAAGGACAGAGTCCTTTCTCCTTGAATCCTGTTTGGAGGGAGAGATGTCTAGAGACCTTACGGGGAGGTATGTCACTCCCCACAGTTGCCGTTATTGGTCCGTGGCACTCTTACTTTCATTCTGTTGTGTTGCTGCTTTTCATTTTTACCACGGTAATGGACTGTAGGTCAGAGGAATTCTGTGACCTTTCTATGGAGAATTTAAAGTTACCTTGGAGTGCCCAGATGTGGTGCAGGCTGTGATTCTGGATCATCACTACCGGAAAGAGTTTAAAGCCTATGGGCATTGAACAGTCCTCCCTGCGTGGGGATCTTGCTGTGGATATGTGCAGAGCCTCCAGGCTCCTGGTATCTACTGCAGACCTTCAAGGGAGTAATACTGTGTGGACAGCCTGGGATAGGAATAGACCCACATTGCTCTCCGCACAGTACCGGGAGCTTTAAGAGCTATGCAGCAACTTTTACTTCTGTGATAGAGACAACAATGACTTTACCATTAACTGTTTAGAAGGGAGCCTTTCTTTACTAAAATCTCCTGCAGAAGTTAATCCGAGAGATGAAATGAGTAAGGTCAAACTAGTCAATAGCATTGCCATAAAAATTATTCTAAAAACTACAAAATATAATAGTGATATCACCACTCAACAATTCTACAGGTATGGCCAAAAAATCTGTAGATTGTGCTCTGTTTATCTGTACCATTGTTATTCTAGTAGGTAAAAACTTCTGATGGAAATAAATAATAATCTGTTATTAATAATAAATAGTTATATCCTAGCCTGTTCCATGTATCTTCATAGGTATTTCCTTTACCCTGGGAAATGATATCTGGACTTTAAATTGCAAACTCTCTTCTGGAACTGCTCTCTGAACTAACTTTAGGAGGCTTTGTTTCAGCCTAATGGTCAGAGATGTTTTTAGTTGAACATAGGATGAAGTTGCAGCTTTGTAAGCAGCTTAACTAATGACTATACTTATTTTAGTTGGCCAGAGAAAGTGTTATGTTGTATGTTGAACTAATTCATTTCTGTGAGAAACTTATGAAAATTGTTATTTTAATTATCTATCCTTCTACTCACTAAGCTCCCTGCTCCCCCAATAACTTACACTATTGGTCATTGCTGATAAAGATTTAAGATAAGGGGGCTGTATGTGGCTGCACAATATTATTATTCATAATTTTGCAAGCATTGCGAATATGGTAGGTGCCGTACAGGACAAGAAGATATCCTTGTCCTGAGATTTGCCTTCAAAGTAGCACAAATACCCATCATATGCTTGAAAGTTAGACAACAGGGAATGCGAGAGAAAAAGGAGAAGGATAATAACATGGCAACATGGGTATGCACTGAGGTACAAATACAGCAGTGTAGCTTTTTTTGGTTACCTCTCTTGCCCTAGACTTCTCAAAGGCAAAATAATGGAATTGAACTTCTGATATTGACTTGAATAGGATGGACCTGCTGGATGGAAGGTTGAAGAAAAACACCCTTCATACTGTGACATTATAGAAAAATGGATAAATATAACTTGAAGTTGTGTATGTACTGCTTTCATCCTGAATGCCAGTGTGCAAATTTCACTATACGTTTTAAATGTAGAACAAAGTTCTTACAACACTTAAGTTACCAAGTTCCTGTTGGCATAAATGCAGCCTAAATTTTACTTATTTTCTTCGCTAGTTTAAAACCTCTTGATCAACTCCAAATCACCTTTTTAAGACTCTGGGATTATCCTTCAGGAATACCTTCAGTAGTTCAGGGCTTTAGCTTGTGCTGCTTTATGATCAGTCTTTTGTATTTCCTGTACATAATTATGCATTTTAATGAGGTTTTCCTCTATAACTTTCATCTCCCAAAGAGATGATAATTTTCACTTAGAATAATTTTAGAATTCTTTTAGATGATTAATATTCTTTTAGAATATATAATTTTTCTACTCTGGCAGTGGGAAAGATCATTCTAGCAATTTATGCCTGTTCTAGACACAAAACCTACATGAGTTTAATCAAGCCAAATTTAAGTCACACTGTTAGATAAATCTGTGGAAATTTATTTGTGGGCATTCTTTTATATTGACTAAAATTTGATTCAGATTGATAGACACTAGTACAAACAAAAAGGATGCAAGCTAGGTCCACAATACACAATTACAATAATTTATCTGTTTCTGGTTTTGCATCAGTTTGTTTTGCTGCTGTAACGTGCTTCAAGACCTTCAGCTTTTTTCATTTTATACAGAAACTCACCTTTCAGGCTGTTCTCGGTAGTAGACCTGGTTCTTCCAGATGTCGCCACCCACGGTTTCCCTTGACTGAGGCGGATGGTTCCAGGGTACCAGCAGCAGAAAGGTCAGGGCAGCAAGAAGGCGGTGGGGAAGGGCTGGTGGTGGCTGGGCATGCTGGGCTGCTTCCTTGCACAAGCACAGAAAAGATTGGAAATTACTGAGCAAAAACACAGCCAAGCAACCTTAAACAGCCTCCCATGAAATTCTGACTTAGAGCTGTCAATGTTGCCAACTGTTTTTTTGCCTCACGGGCACAGCTAGAAGTATGAGTTTGATAGCAGGCACAGGTGATGCTGTGGCTGATCCCATATTGTCCTAGGTCATGGGAGCAGAGGAGGAGATCACTGCGTGGAGTACTCTCCAACTAGGCGGTGAGTACTAGGGGGGGAGTTGGAAGTGGGTGTGATTGTAATGAATGTTGAGTAATTGAGAACAGCTACTGTGTGTGTTTGTTGGGGAGGGCTGGAACAGCTGGAAGTGCTGACACAGACTTTGTAATCCTGCTGGGATCGTCAACCCTTAAATGGATTTTCATAATTGGAAGAGTATGAATAACATAAATAAAAGGAGGTGATTTACCTCGCTTTTCTTCTTGTTGTTTCCTGGAGTATTATAGCATAGTTGTGTGAAGGCTCACTGTTAGTAGGCAGTGGGTAGTCTGCTCATATGAAATATTAATAATTGCTACTAAATTATTGTTTTGTTAAAAATCATCTTCTCTAATGAAAGCATTACTCATTGGACTTTTTAATGTATTTCTGTGAATGTGTTTTTACCTTACTTGGTTAAGAAAATGAGACTTATATGGTAACAGGCATGTGTGTGTATGCCTATGTGTCTATGTATGTGTGAAGGCACATGTATTCATGTGCCTTTATGCTTGTCTGCGCAGTTACTTTTTGAATCCAGTGAGCAATGTCAACTAAATTAAATAAAGGGATTTAGGTCTTAGAGATATTGCATTCTTATACCTTTTGTAAAGAAAAAAAATCCTGCTAGGTGAAAGAAACCTTCTTAGGTTACTCACCAAAGGAAAGGCTACTTACTGTCCTTATAAGACATCAAAGAATTCACACAGAAGGTTTCCCCCTTGAGGCGTAAATCAGTAGGGGGTTCATTAGCTCCACTGCTGAGAAAATGACCTACTTATTTTGTTTGGGTAACTTTTGTCCCTTCTTCATGTCAGGGGACAAAATTGATTTGCTAATTTTAATGCCAGTACCTTCAGTGTCACTACTGTCTGTGGACCAAGGACCCTACCAGATTAAACAGCCTGTTGAAGGATTGGAGAGTTTTGCTATGACTGGCTTTTTTTGTTGTTGTTGTTGTTGATGGACATTGTAGGAGTGTGAGTATAAATGATAAATCTACATTTCTCCCTTCAAAACTGAATTAGCTGAGTTAGCAGGTTTGTATGTATATAATTTCTTATGGGAAAAAAAAACCCCCAAAACAAACCCCTCGCCCCAAAAACATATGTAAATAATAGGAGCTACCTGGTGCCTTTGTCTCCTCGCAAAAGTGACCATAAAAACAGAGGGAGAATGGTTGTAACACAAATGTCGGTGTTCTCAGTTACCAGGGTGGAAATTCAGAGTAACCCAGGAATCAGCTGAGTTGTCTGAGAGGAGAATTTGAAAAGACAAGAGGAGATTTGAACTGGGGCAGAGAACTTCTCCTGAAATCTTGTCATTAAGCCACTACCCTCCTGCTCCCCATCACTAATGGCGGGAGAGGATGCAGACTAAGCATAAGTACCAGCTGGAAAATGTGATTGCTGTGGAGAAGATATATCTGAGCCAATTTTGATTTAGGTACTGTATATTATATATGTATACTATATATAACATCTGCTGAGAAGCAGTCAGCTTCTGACTCGGAAAAGTTACCTGCTTGTCAGAAGTTAGTGAACCTTATTCACAGCATCTCATCCCTTCCAGTTTCTTCCTAGCCCAACTGCCATCGCAAAGCCTTTCCTTTTAGATGAATGGGAGTCATTCAGGAACTTTGGACTGCAAAGGAAAATTTCAGAGAAAGTGGAAACAGCCTAGGATATTTGAGCTTAGCAGTGTGGATGTATAATATTGACAGACGGAGGCTGGCATGGAGGCTTGAAGCAGCAGTCAGGTTTTGAACACCTCCACAGATGGGATTCCACAGCCTTTCTGGGCAATCTGGTCCAGTGTTTGACCAACCTCAGGGTGAGAAAGCTTTTCCTAATATTTAATTGGAATTTCCCCTCTTCCAGCTTGTGTCTGTTGCCTCTTGTTGCATCACTGTTCACCTCTGAGAAGAGTCAGGCCACATCTCTCTACCCTCACATTAGAGAGCTGAAGACAGCAGTGAGATCCTCCCTGAGCCTTCTCTTCTCCAGAATGAACAAACCCAGCTTTTTTAGCTTCCCCTTGTACATCCTGTGCTTCAGCCCCTGACCATCTTCATGGCCCTTTTGCTCCAGTATGTCCATGTCTGTTTTGTACTGCTTATCCAGGCTAGTATGCGTTGGCCTTCTTTGCCACAAGGGCATACTGCTGACTGCGGTCAACTTGCTGTCCACCAGAACACCTGTATTCTTTTCAGCAAAGCTCCTCTTTCCCAATTGGTGCTCAGCTTGTACTGTTGCATGGGATTATTACATCTTAGTTGCAGGATTCTGCATTTGCCTTCACTGAACTTCATGAGATTCCTATAAGGCCTTTTCTCTAGCCTGTCAATGTCTCTCTGCGTGGCAGCTCTGCCTGTACCGTATGGGCCACTCCACTCAGTTTGGTATCATCTAGGAATTTACTGAGAGTGGACTCCACCCCATCTTCCAGGTGTTTAATAAATACATCAAACAGTATGATCTCAGTTGATCAAACGGTATTGATTGATACCCCAGTATGGATCCTTGGGGGATGCCACTAGTAACCTGCTGCTGGTTGGACTTTGTACCACTGCTCACAACCCTTTGAGGCTGGCAGTTCAGGCAGTTTTCCATTGTCCTTATCATCCATTTATCTGGTCTATATTTCACAAGTTTGGCCATAAGAATACCATAGCAGACCATCACAGAAGTCTTGCTAAAGTCTACATGTAGAAATCCAATGCTCTTTCCTTGTCCACTGTGCCTGTCATTTCATCATGAAAAGCTATCAAGTTAGTCAGGCAGAATTTGCCGTTGGTAAATCCATGCTTCCTGGTTGTTCCCGGTCATGTTCTTGTTCTTCATGTTTTCCAATATGTGTTTACATATTTGAATTGTTTCCTTGTGTTATATGGAGTACATACTAATTACAGTCCATTATTTTTTTCCAGATTAGATGGAATATGGTGAATCACTATCCAGAGGCATTAGCACAAAAAAACAGGAAACCTTTAAGTATATTAAGAACAGCAAACTTATAAAGGAAGTGATGGCTTTCCTGACTATCAAGGAATTAAACAGTTATGACAGAAGAACATGCTGCCAAAAACTGAATAATTTTTTTGCGTAGGTCCTCCCCTCAGAAGATGTGTGGGAGTTCGTTACATTACTCTTGCTCATGTCAAGTAATAAAGACAGAATAATGTCAGAGAGCAATTTTTCAAAAAAGAGTCAAAAAAATTCCTGGACTGTGTGATAGAACATCCAAGAATTCCAAAGACACCCAGTAACGAAGATACTGTTTAGAGCTTCTAACACAGATATATGTCTCTGATTAAAACTGCCACTGATTAAAACTATCACACAAGGGTGTGAATGGTAGTAAATTTTAGGACAATCCTCTGAAAGTCAGTAAAACTTACATTAGATGAACTGGGTGAAATGTTAATTACAAATAGTTATAAAACAGCCAGATGACATGATATGACAGAACATGAACAACGCTTATGTAAAGGAAAATCTTCATCTGTAAAGCAGGAATTCTTCAAATACCTCAACAGAAAAACAGATAAATAGAATTGATGGCCATAATTTGCTTAGATTTTAAAAGCTATTGATATTTGTTGAAGTACTGAGGAAGTAAAGAATTATTAGCCCTGAATCAAGTGTGACTAGATTTAAACAATTAAAAGCTATATTTAAATTATGATTTATTTTAAGTCAGTAGGCTATAGGCCAAGTAGCCTGTAGCTGGCATGAGCAACAGCTAGCATAAGTAATTTATGATTGAACCTTCTGCCCCCTCTCCTAATGAAGAAGAGTAGCTGCTGCCGTTGTGTTATCTAAGACTCCCTAAGCAGAACAGAAGGAGATAAGGAAAGCCAAGAAAAGCCTCCTTGGAAAGATAAAGAAAGGAATGCAACAGCTGAGGGAGGAAAAGGGACTGCTGAGGTAAGCGGAGGCATTACCAGCTTCAAACAAAGAACTGGAAAAAAAATTATAAAAGGTGACCAGAACAGAGAACTTGAGTGAAAGCTTTGAACTTGTGAATGCTTTGAACTTAAAGGAGCTGAATCTACATGATGTCTGCTGTAGACCATCTCCAGATTCTCAAGACTCACAGGACATCTGGCCAACAGACTGGTGAGATTTTATTAACAGAGACTATGTATCACTTATCACTGCTTGGCTTTGCATAGTTGTGTATGTTCCAGTAAAGCTTGTTTGTTAGAGGACAGGCTTTCTTTATCTCAGCTGTCGACTGCCCACTACCCACATTTATCACTTTGGCAATGAATTTGGCATTTCTGGGTGGGCTTGAAGGTGAGTGAACTGAGAGAGATAACCTTTCGGGACTAGAGGGTTGAAGGATTGCAATTTGCCTCTCTGGGTATAAGAAAGGTGCCAGTGTTCAGATAACTTTGACTTGAAATAGAAACAGTTGATCTCCTCTTACATTACTATAAAAGAAGTTGGAAATAACTGGAAGAGAGAGCAATTCATGCGTCAAATGTACATCCCTCCAATCTGGTCAGCTAGGGCATGCCAGAAGGCTGAGGCATACCTGGTGATGCATCTGTTGTCAGCAAAGGCTAATAAAGGCAGTGTATCAAACCTTAGGCTGACTAAGTGGACACTGGCTCTGCTTAACGGAGGGGTCATCGTAGAAATTCAGAATCAGTCTCACTAGTCTTTGATTAGGTAATGGATGAAGAAAGAGAAGTGGAGGACCGTGAACGCTTCCTCCCCAAGCCAAACCACAGAAACCATTCTTTTTTGATGGCCATGTTAAAGTGACAAAGGCAAGCAAGATTGGTTGATATGTACATGGGCCAATTACTATGAAAAGGCAGCATCTCACATGGGGTATGAGTACTAGCAAAAAGATCAAGGGAAAGTTGCAGTGGCACCATTACAAGACATACCACAGGATCAACCAAAGTCAGGATCAAGCTGTGTAGTGAGGGCAACACTGGACTGGCTGTCGATCTGGAAGGAAAAGGGTATGCAGCTGGTAGACAGTAAACATCCTTTAGCTTCAGTATGGAAGGCCAAAGACTCCCTAAGGGATGGCCTACTCCAGCATTTCGAGGAGGAAGGACAGAGGGCTTAGACAAGCTGGCATTGCAAGCAAAAGACCCAAACCTGTTTGATTTAGTGGAAGAATCAGAAAGTTTGAGATGGAAAGTGTGGTAGGGTGTCTCTTGTCTAGATTTGTACAAAAGGCAGATCAAGTTGGTAAAATGAGCTCATCCTCAGCAAAATTCAGGAATAGACAAAGCCTTGACAAGATTACAGTATGATGCATGGTGGCCTAAGATAAGAAAAGAGGTAGAGAAGCATGTTAGAAAGTATATAACTTATTGGCCAGCAGTCCAGATACAAAAATAATAAAAAGTTCACCAGAGGATTTCTAGACTATGGAGCAGGTAGTGAAAGGGACCCTTGTCCCATACTGTGTGAGGAAACAAGGATCATCTTATGATAGTTTCACCAAGTGGATAGACGTACTTCCAGCCTAAAGCAAGAGAGCCAGCACAGCTGCTGGGGCACTGAAGGGATTCTGATAGAAGCTAACTATGACCCAAGCTTGCATGTCATGGGAGAAATTTTAACTGGTGTGTCTGGCTTGAAGGTTTATGCAAGGACTCCACATTGCTGGATATCCTCAGAGATGACTATTGAATGTTGAAGGCTGCCTTGAAGTAAGTAGTAAACCAGCAAGGGAAAGCCTGAGATCAGAATCTCCCAATAATGCTAATGCTGTGATGAGGAGCTGCTGCAAGTCATGAAATGGAAGAGACTTGAGGACACTCCACTTGTGACTAGGAGGGCATTTGCCAGATATTAAAAGATATAAATTAGAATCATATAGTACAACAGACAGATGGAATCAAGGCATGCTAAAGACAGTGTCAGCTATACACCACCGGGTAGCCAGGCATACATTAGAAGCAAATGTTCGAAAGATGGATAAAGTAGAGTGCTTGTTGTACCCACTAGAATGAAATATTGGAGTCTGAGAGCCAAAGGAAAAAATACATGCTGAGACCTCGAAGTATGGGATTTCTTAGAAATATCAGTAGACTATCCTTACTACATGGTAGTGAAAAGTGAAAGGAAGACTAGAAAAATTATTTCATTTTTCAAATTTAAATGCATGGAAGGGATATGAATAGGGCTGAGGATTTGATTTGTTTATGTTTTGGAGAAAAACAAAAATGGAGCCTGACTGGGATCAAGAAAAAAGGTAAACCTCATAGCATCCCTGGCCTTGTTTTGGTACAGGGAAGTACTTTCAAATATGCAGTTTCCAGGTTTACTTTGGTTGTTGCTAGGTGTACAGCACTGAATATAGGATGCACCTGACTAAACATATGCCCTTCTAAGAAGCTTAGAGGGAAAGGTAATAGTTCACAGTTAAAAAGATACTCTGACAAAGGAGTCATAGTCCAGCACATATTTAAATAAAAGATACATAAAGAATAGTGCAGAATGGCCAAGGTACGAAGCCCACATAAAAATATAGAAGTATGAAATTAAAATCCAAAAGGCTTAAACCTGTCAAGGGTTCAACACACAGGCCACATAATATACCTTTTCTGTCTACACAGGATAGCTGACTTGGCTCCACAGCTGATTCATATCAGAAGTCTGGCTGATGCTGACTTGCTGGGCATGGCATTGAGAGGAGCACGAACTGGAGTAAATCAGTCAGTAGCATGCATGTTGAAGTCCTTGCCAATTGGAAGGCTTGAGGCATTGAGCACCATGAACAGAGGCTGCAGTGGTGTACAGTACCTCTAAATCTTCCTAACTGAACAATAGCCAAGCTGTAGTACTTGGACAGTGGTTGTTAGGAAATGTTTTGCCTGCCTGGAAATAAAATGAAAAGCTCAAGTGCTATTGAAAGCATTGGATATTGAAAAAAAAAGTGCTTCCTTGTTCTTGTTTTGCATACAACACTGAGAGATGGAGACAGTGCAGTCTTCCCCATTGATACCAGAGAGGTGAATTAAGCTGTGGATAAAGAGTGACAAATGCAAACTTGATGGAGATTATTCACCTTTATCCAGGATCAAGCTGTTAGCTAAGTGATTGCCTGTGTTGAGAGTGGTGGTCAGCATCAAAAGGATGTATTCAGTTGTAACACTGGGAATTAATGAGAATGGTTCTGTGGTCTTAACTCAGAGGACCACAGAATGAGGGCAACAGTGCCAATTAGAACTGGTAGTTGAGATTTAGTAATCAAGCATGTATTTCTGAATGAAGTCTGTGCCTCCGAATACCTTTGAGTGAGTAATGTTTAGTTTGATACTCCAGAGAAATGGTGTGTCATTTTGAGATCAGTCTGCAGAGGAATATTAAACAGCTTTAGCTTATGTATGAAATGAATATATGTGTTTCAGAACAGTGTGTAAATATGATTTAATTAATGGAATTAACACTCAAACTATGTTTAATGACTCCAATATAGCTATTATTGGATGCTGTGATTTTTTTGTATAAATCACCTGTGTTTTCTAGTTGATTACTCATTAAAAACTGTAACCTGTATCAAAATATAACCCCAACCACAACTGATATGAAATTGTCTCCTGCAAAAAAAAAAAAAAAAAAAAAAGCTAGAACGTGCAAATTTACAGTAACTATTAGAAAATGCTACTGAAGCAGCCAAAATCATCTTGATAATTGTACATCACAGTGACAGATACTGGAATGAATTAAAAGAGTGAAGAATACCAGTGGTGGATAAGGAAAGTAATGTAACAGCTGAGAGAGGAAAAATAACTGCTAAAGTAAGCCTCAGAGAAAAAAACTGAAAAAAAATTTAAAAAGTGACCAGAACAAAGAACCAGTGAATTCTTTGAGCTTAAAGGAGTTGAATCCACATGTAGGTGTAGATGTACCATTGCCAGGCCCCCAAGACTCCCAGGATGTTTGACTAAGAGATTTGTGAGAACTTGCTACAAATCACTGCTTGGATTTGCATCGTGGTGGATGTATCCTGAAGTTCATCTGTCTTTGTCTCTGTTGTGAATGGCCCACTACCTAGATTTACAACTTCAGGAATAATCCTGATTATGATCTCACAGACACTTAAGTCAGTGGAAAAAAAAAAAAGTCAAATCAGTATAAGTCATATCAGAATCTGTGCTGTGTCAGCTCTACTAACAGTACTAAAATTGGCATGAATTGTTGGCACAGCATACACTTCATTCCAGTTGGCATACTGCAGATAGAAAGTTTATAGCAATTATTTGTTAACCTATTGCATACACAAATTCATCATTAGAATCTCTTGTACTTAAATTTTTTATCTCTATTATCAGTTTTTCAATATGACTTACTCTTGGGTTTTTATCCCTTCTAAAATATGTTTGCTATTATATTCATTACTGTATTTTTTTCTCTTTTTTAATGCATTAATTTTTTGTTTCATCTTGCAGACCAATTTCTTCCTGGGATTTTTCAGTCCGGGTTTTCTGCAAGTTTCCTCTTTGAAAGCTAATTTAGTGATTTCATATTGAAAGTTTTACTGCTTAAAAAGCCTTGTTATATAAGAACAAGAGTGACTGAGATGCTAACCTTCTTTTCTCTTTGGTTATTAAACAGCTCTTCTGGGGGTTAAACAAGTTCAGAGATTCTTGAATTTCTGCCAGAACTGTGGTACACTTCCAGTGGGTATATATAATTCTTTAATGCCTAGAATGCAGCTGGATAGTGTTGGGTTTACACATACCTAGAGCCTGAAGCATATATCTGCTCCAAAACGGATTCTCTCTTTTGCCATAATTCTTACTAGATTGTTGTATAATAAACAGCCAGGTGCCAACAATCTCAGCCATGATGCTCCAGCTAAATCTCTTTTAGATGAAAGTGCACCTGCCAGAAGTATTTCCCAGGACATGCAATCATTTAGTCTACAAATTCAAATAATGCTCATACTCTTGGTTAAATTACACCTAGAAATCTAGTCAGATACAGAAAAGTTGGTGGATATGCCCCAAAATAAGTAAGCTGGGGTCTGTGATCACTGATACAGATTTTACAGGCCTGGACCTTCATGAATTCCCATGGAATTATTTCAAATTTATACAATTTAAGCATGCAAAGGCTTGGAATTGCTTGTATGAATTTTTTATTATTCTCTGGAAAAATATTTGCAAAGGTGCATTTTATTGTAATTTTATTGAACTGTGAACAGTTGTTATGAGTATGTGGTTTCTGTGCCTGTCCTTAACCCTAGGTTTCAGACTTGGGAGTTGGATACCTTTCTAACCATGACGAGCTTCTTAGCTCACCCGGTGCAAGGCTGGCTGCACTGCAGTCAATGGGAGTTTATTGTCTTTAGTGGACCCAAAATTTCACTACTGACTGCACTGGGAAATAACATAGGGTACTGAGTTACTGAAGGTATAGGAGTCTAGCCTTTTGTTAGAGCTCTTTGTAATAAATTATGACTTAAGGATGAAAGATCATATTCAAAGCCTAAATGGCTTGTGGCTGTCTGCTATAGACTGCCTGATTGGGAGGAAGTAGAGGGAGGAGGCCCTCTTCAGACAGTTGGGCAAAGCTTCACATTCACGGGCCCTGGTCCACGTAGGAGACTTTATCCACCCTGATATGTGCTGGAGGGGCAGTACAGCAGGGCATGAGCAATCCAGGAGGTTTCTGGAGTGCATCAATGACAACATCCTAACACCAATCGAGGAGCCAACAACGACAGGTGCTTTGCTGGACCTTATATTACAAATAGGGAAGAACTGGTTGGGGATGGGAAGGCTGGGGGCAACTTTGGCTGTAGTGACTGCAAGATGGTGGAGTTCAGCATCCTGAGAAAAGGGAGCAGGGCAAACAGGAGGATCACAACCCTGGACTTCAGGAGAGCAGACTTCAGCCTGTTTAGAGATCTGCTTGGAAGAATCTTGTAGCCTGTGGCCCTGGAGAGAAGAGGGGTCCAGGGGAACTGGCTGATATTCAAGGATCACCTCCGCCAAGCTCCAGAACGGTCCATCCCAAGCAGGAAATTAAGCAAAGGCAGCAGGAGGCCTGCATGGATGAGCAAGGAGCTCTTGACTAAACTCAAACATCAAAAGGAAGTGTACAGCAGGTAGAAGCAAGGACAGATGACCCAGGAGAAATATAGAGAAATGGTCCAAGCATGCAGTGATGGGGTTAGAAGTGCTAAAACCTACCTGAGTTGAAACAAGCAAGGGATGTGAAAGGCAACAAGAAAGGCTTCTGTAAGTTTATAAGCAGCAAAAGGAAGGCTAGGGAAAATGTGGGCCTGGTAACGAAGGATACAGAAAAGACAGAGGTACAAAATGCCTTCTACACTTCAGTCTTTACTGGTAAGACCAGCCTTTAGGAATCCCAAAGTCCTGAAACCAGAGGGGAAGTCTGGAGTAATGAAGACTTACCTTTGACTGAGGAGGATCGGGTTAGGGAACGCTTAAACTAGCTAGATATACACAAGTCCATGGGCCCTGATGGGATGCACCCATGATGATGCTGATGGAGCTGCTGGATGTCATTGGGAAGCCACTCTCAATTTTCTCTGAAAGGTCATGGCAATTAGGAGAGGTTCCTGAGGACTAGAAGAGAGCAAATGTGACTCCTGTCTTCAAGAAGGACGAGAAGCATTCAAGAAACTACAGGCCAGTCAGCCTCACCTTGTTCCATGGGAAAGTGATGGAACAACTAATTCTGGATAACATTTCCAGACCCGTGAAGGACAGGAAGGTGATCAGGTGTCATCAGCATGAATATACAAAGGGGAAATCATATCTGACCAACCTGCTAGCCTTCTATGATGAGATGATTGGGAGGTGAATGAGGGGAGAGCAGTGGATGTTGTTCACCTTGACTTTAGTAAGGCTTCTGACACTGTCTCCCATAACATTCTCGTAGACAAGCTGTTGAAGTGTGGGCTAGGTTAGTGGTCAGTGAGATGGACTGAAAAGTGACTGAACTGCTAGGGTCAGAGGTTGTGATCAGCAGCATGAAGTTCAGCTGGAGGCCTGTTACTAGTGGTTTCCCCCAGGGGTTGATACTGGGGCCAATACTGTTTAGCATCTTCAGTAATGACCAGGATGATGGGACTGAATGCACCCTCAGCAGGTTCACAGATAATACAAAACTGGGAGAAATGGCTGATACACCAGGCAGTTGTACTGCCATACAGAGGGACCTTGACAGGCTGGGGAAATGGGCAGAGAGGAACCTCAGGAAGTTCAGTGAAGGTAAGTGCAAAGTCCTGTACATGGGGAGGAATAACCCCATGCACTAGTACAGTCTGGGGACCGACTAGCTAGAGAGCAGTTTAGTAGAGAAGGCCCTGAGAGTTCTGGTGGGCAAGAAGTTGTACATGGCAAAGGTGGCCAACAGTATCTTTGGCTGCATTACAGACTGTTGCAGCAGGTTAAGGGAGGTGATCCATCACCCCTACTCAGCCCTGGTGAGGCCACAGCTGGAGTAGCGCATCTAGTTCTGGGATCCTCTATACAAGAGAGACATGGACATACTGGAACAAGTCCAGTGAAGAAGGGCCACAGAGCTGAATAGCTGCAAAGTCTCCTGAGGTTTCCCAAACAACAATATTTCTTGAGAATAATTTAAAACACAAAATTTGGCTTCTGGTTTAAGTAGTGCTCCTGAAAAGCCTGTTTTCTTCCACTGAACATTACAGGAGTTTACCTGAATTTAGGTGGTGAAAGTACACACTGTGTTAAAATCTGTTGGGAGACTAGTTGCCTTACAGAGTTAAGGAATACAGAGAATTTTGTCTGCAGATCATCTGTTCAAATGCAGAGTCTAGATTACTGAAAGTTATTGTTGTCAGATAGCTCTAAAACAGATCCTCTTATGTCACTTCCTATATAGACTTATGCCAAGAATAGTTGTCTGATTAGGACTCCTGTTAGGATGTCCAGAAGAAACAAAGGACTGACTGGCAAACAGACCAGTTTAACTTCTCAAGCCTAAATGTCATCATCATGGCCATGAATTAAAAGTACATTTGTAGTCTACTATAAGGAACCCTTTCCTGCCTTTGTCCTGTAGGGGAAGGCTGTGCATCTCTCATAGGACAGTGCTTTTCTATTTGAACTTGATGGTTATGCTTTTCAGATGAAAGCCAGTTATACACTGTGCACACAATACGTGATAACAGGTCTTCTTGAATGATCTTAAGTTATCTGATGGCATGATTAGGAATTTAAATTCAGAGATTATCCCAGCTCAAGCTTCAGATAATTTTACCATTTCATTTTTCAAACCACTACAGACTATTCAAAAGTCTGTGTTTGATTTATTACATTATGAGTAACATTTCTGTCTGAGGATGAAGTAAAACATATTTGCAGAAGCCGTGAACATGTTTTTCAATTAGAGGAGGATAGAAGTGTAATAGTAATTTTTCATGGTCGTAAGGAGCTAATCAAAATATATCAATAAATACTTTTATTCACATAACTTTAAGTGTAGTGTTGCTTGTTGTGATAACGAAGAGTGTCTGTGCTCTAGAGACATGCAGCTAACTCTGCTGAAGAGTCGGTTCAGTCTGGCTTCTAACCATAGCCTAACCCCCATTCATTCTGCACTCAGGCAAGTCATTAAGTTCTTCTTTGCTTCCAACATCTGCTTGAGAGAAATAGAACTGATTCTGAATTTTCACCCTCAGACAAGCATAATGAAAAATAATTAATCCAGTGGTTCCTATCCCATGGCCTGCAGACTCAAGACCATGGTTAGTATTTCTGATACGTGGAACTGAACTGAATTGTGAGAACTGTGGATTCCCTCATTGTCTGTGAAGAGGTTTGAGGGATGACCGCGCTCTGTTATCCCAAAGCGTGGAACTGCACTAGCTCATGTCTGTACAACATTTAAGACTGATTGCTCCTTTCAGCCATCCTCTGTGACCCAGATGATGGACTACCTGTGCTGTCAGCCACAAGCTCAGGGCAGATTCCTTCACCAAGGTCCGGACCCCTTGCTTTGCCCAGGAGCAAAGAAGGTCTGGCCCTCAGCAGACACAGAGTTATTGTTAGAGACATAGCATAAGCATATCCTATTCCAGGCCAATTTCACCCCACATTCAGAGATAGGCTTATGGGAGCTCTGTGAATGAGAAGGCTCTGCTATGCTTGGGTTGCCCTCAGCTAGCAGATGTTCTCTAAGGTCTTACACTCAGCAAATATAAAATCTGAGTGGCCCTAAGAGTTTTCTAATCAGTGCTGGGACTGACAGTGGGGTGGAATTAGATCCAGAATTGGGGATCAAAACTGATTTCTTTGCAGCAGCTTTGCTTTAGCTATACCCCACAGATCCTGGACACAGCTGAGAATATAAAAAGCTATAAACATGTTAATGCTGGTAATATTGCCTTTCTTCTGGCACTTTTCTTCCCTCTTGGATGAAAGCCAGCACATCTTTGGATTTTTTGTGTTATAGATCCTCCTGAGATGCTACATACTTCAGGTCAGGCTGTGATTTGTGTTAAAGTGATGTAATTGAGAGTAAATCTACTAACTTTGTTCAATATAGCAAATAAGAATCTGAACTCTTATTGCTATTGCTGAATCAGTAAACGGAAGTTAATAAATTGTACCACTCTCTATATTTTTTTTTGTGGAAAATAGCCTATAAGAGATTTAAAAGTATTTGTATGACACTAAGTATGAGTGAATTCAATGTATTTTTAGGTAACAGTAAGGAATAAAACTGACGCTTTAGGGTTTTTTATTGTAATTCTAAAGTTGAAGTCTTGAAAATAATTTTGACTAAGTTTTGGGTTGGAAACCTGTAAGTATGAACTGCAGATTAACGTGACTGTGAAAAATGAGCTTAGCAACTGCACAAAGATTATATCTGCAAGAGTTATAAAAGATACATCATCTATCAGAGACCAGAAGTGAAGCATCACAGTGGTGAGAAAGAAAATGAGTAATCCATGAATGAAAAAGAATATCGTTTGATTGGAAAGTGACGAGTGATCTAGGCATCTGCACAGTGCAAACAGCAGTCTACTGTATGTCCCATGGGACTGATGTGCTTTAAACTATTGTACATACTGAGAAATGTTTAAGATTACTAAAGCTGCTGTTATATATATTTTATGGGAGCATTTTAGGAAATTAAAAATCAGAGATAGCTGGATTGGGGAGACAAGTAGATTTACTCAGAAAGATGTATGATTATGGAGGGCTGGAAACTGTCCTGATAAGGAAAAAAAATGGGAGAAGAAACAGTTTACTGAGTGGCAAAATTTTGCAGGAGAGACTGATGGTGGGGGTTGATGACAAAGAGTTAAAAGAGTGAAGCTAAACACTGTACAACTTTTTTGCCAAAAATCCTACTGCTGCTACTCCAGATCCAAGCACTGGGAAATTTTAGTACAGTAGATCACAGTAAGTGCCAGTTAACAGATCTTACCTTCCACTAGTTGGGCAATATAGAATTTACCCATTTCACGTTGCATGAAATTGCATACTACAGTTGGTACAAAATTTAAGATGGTGACTCTGGGGTACATCATGAAATCCTGGTAAGGCTCATATGTAAAGGAGATGGGATGGTAGCAAGCAACTGGGTTCTGTTTTAGAGACAGGCATTTTCCCTGATGAAATAAAGCTAATATGAGTGTGATCTATTTGACTGATGCCACAATCTGAATACTGTTGCATGGATTGATTTAGAAAGCAGAAAAGGCAGCAGAGATTAAACAGGAAGAGAAAAAATTAAAGGGAAAGGAGCACAAGCAATTCAAGATGTGGGGCAAGCATCTTTAATGTAAAATGAAGCAAACAAAATGTCATTCTGGCTTTGTGAAGGACCTCAGAGACATCCAAAAGTTACAGAACGCAAGGTTTTGATTAAGGAAATGGGATTCATTATGGTGTGGTTGCTGGGGAGCATTGCTGTTGAGTGCGGAACAGATAGGCATGTATATAACAGCTTAAAGAAATCAATTTTCAAGCAGGGATGCAGCAGGAGTATTTGGCTATCAAAATTTATTAGGATTGACCAGGAAGATTGGACAGTTTTCCCAAATGCTACCTGCCACAAAAAGGGGAACAAGGAGGAAAAATGTTTTACAACCAAAGAGTTTTATACAGATGTCAGAATCTTACTCTAAGTTCACTGGAACTAGAAGCATATGTTTGGAATGGGAGATGTATTTGGAATGACAGAGATGTGTTTTATTAAGACATCAACCAGAAGATGGTATTATCATGGCTGAGCATTAGGAAGAGGATGTGAAATGGAGTGAAGGAACAGTGGCAATTCACTATCAATATAGTTGAATGGAATTGCAGTAGAGAGTCATTTAAATAAGAAATAAAAAGCACAGGTCAGATTCTGATCTTGGCTTATTTCAGAAGTATGCTCCTTGAATTCTGTAACCAAAACCTGAATTTGGTCTCCTTTTTGACCTGCCATTTTTAATTCCTGTCCAAAAACATGAAAAGGAGAAAAAGTTATGATAATGACTCATTTGTCCAAAGTGGAATGCAGCTGCAACAATTTACTTACATGCAACAAAAATTGGGACTTTGTTGTGCAGGAACACCATTAGTATTTATTTCTTTGCTAGTAATAACCAGTATGATAGGGTGGCACTGCCAGAGATCACTGAGAGAATCAGGGGATTATGGATCTGTTTCTGTACACAAATCTCTCTCTTTGGCTACCAGCATGTGTTAGGATAGTCTAGACACAATGGAAATTTTTGTTCTCAAATATTATGTGACACAGTAAGGAACATGGAGATAGAAAAGCCAAATGATTTTATACAACCCCCCCGGATCAGGAGTTCCTTATTCTTGCCTTGTGCTTTAGGTCTTCCCTAGCAATAAGTTGAGCTTGGAGTTTTGTGGTGTCAAGAAAAACAAACTCAGTACAATTCTTATCTGAGAAGAGCTGGCCTCCTTCACAACCACATTTGCTACTACTCATCATCGTAGCTCTCTGTATCATGCTTCGGCAGTTGCAGAAGGAGAATTTCTGCTGTTCGGGCAGTGTTAGCAGCCAGAACCTCCATCCTTGTCTTTTCTAGGTAAGGTATGGCAGGATTAGAAAGGCAACTTCTCCCGAAGCATTCTCACTTACATTAGCCGTTTATTAGGTATGGCATGTGCAGCTTGAGAAATTCACTAGCGGAATTATTTTTTCACTTCACAAGCGCGTTCCCTTAGTGTTCATCACCTGTTGTCATCAGCACAGCTCCAGCCTGGGCCTCTCATTAGTCACAATCAGAGAACTTCGTAGATAAGAACACCCAGGGAGGAGGCCAGGCTTTTGGTTCCCAGGACCTTCTATTGTTCTTAAATATTTTTGTTAGTTCTGTGGTGAAAAGCAGAAAAATTATCTTTGTGCTACTCTATCCTTGACCAAACATGATGTTACTCCCAGTGGAGATACCATCAGCGATTATGCTTGAATATTAACGGGCAAATAAACCAATAAACTGTAAGGTATTATGCTATTCAAATTTCTTTTATAAATGAAGGCAGAAAAATACATGTTTGCAAAATAGGCAAGTATAAAAATGCTAAAAAATCTTCAGTGATGAGGAAAGGTAACAAACAGAACTGGGTAGATTTTGCTCCCAGCTGCACTCGAAGTCCTGAATGATGAAATAGACTTCAGGTTAGTCTCAGTTTTCACCAGTGCAAGGAGGAGAAAAATCTAGCACATTTTAAAAATCACTTCCTTCCTTATCATATCAACATTTGTAGAAATTAATGTTCTATTTTCAGATCTTATAAAATCCTGATCATGTAGTACTCTATATACAGAACTGGAGCTTAGAGCATGACAGGTGCAGATTCATGCATGTAATAATATTGGAATCTTACATTTAGTTTTCTCTGTTGATTGAAATGCTTACTGATATTAAAAGATTGTGTCTTATTACGTGTATTATAATTTTTCTTTAATTATTTTGCACTGTTAAGCTGAGATGTACCTGGCATTTCAAAGAAACATTATTATTTAGGAACCTATTTAAATAAAACTAGAGTATAAATTGAACAGAAAATAAATAAATGTCTTTCTCTCGTAAGATCTGCATTTTTAGCTCAAATCTATAACTTTCCTAGAAAGACTTTTCCCAAAACAATGGTAAATTGAGGATATTCCATGTTACAAGAGGTCAGTTCTTTCGGTTGTATGACTCTGCCTGCAAAAACTTCTAAAAGTTTTGCATTAAATGTGATTAAGTGGCCTTTCTATTGGAATCTAATGCTTTCTGTCATATATTTAGCTCAAAGACTGAGGATCTGGCCAACCGTACCCAAAGGCAGAGCAGCAGAAAACGTCTACAGTGACTGTAAGTGGAAGCGAACGGCCAGCGACTGCCCCAGCATATGAAGCTGCTCACTAGAAAAGAAAGGAGAGATTCATCTTTCAGCAAGGGGTGGAAAGGCCTAGCCTGAGGTTCAGGGTGCTCCAGCGGTGACTGCCTAGGAAGGAGGACGCAGCCTCCGTCTGAGGCGTGCTCGGAGCATTTTCTTGTTCTTCCCTGAAAACGTCCTCTGTGACCTTCCTCCGCCTCTCTCCTGTTTTCCCTGACAAGAGGCTGGAGCCCCTGAGCTACGGTAGGTAGGAGACAGAGCGGGGAAAGACGGTGCAACCGGAGGCACTGGCTGAAATGGTGCTGTCTGCGCCTTCCTAGCGGCAGTCTGAGGCACAACAAAAGCCCTTTCTTGCATCTGCTTCCGAGCGGGGGGCTGGTTGTGGGAGCACCCCGGTGCACGACGGCATGGGAAGAAACGCCCTCGCGGGCTCACAGGGATGCCAGCGAGCGCTGCTGACACGGTCCCTAAATCCTATGGCAATCCGCATAAATAACAGCAATTTGTCTGCTCTCGAGAGTTTTTATTGAGTATTTATTGAGTAGAGAGCAGGAGACTGAGTGCTTACAGGTGTATTTTAAGACAGCAAACTAGAAAAATTAATAGAAAGCTCAGAGAATTAATAATACAAAATGAAGCTATTCCATATTTAGTTACCAGGCTGAATGTGGCTCAATCAATTAAACAGCCATAAAACTGTCCTATGGCTGGCTGGCCTGTGTGGAAGAAGTTTGTGTAAAATCCAGTTTTGAGTGTACAGATACCACTGCCGTTAGCATAATTTACCCAGCTGCTGCAGACCGGGAATCCTGCTGGCTGTCTCAGATCAATGATGAAATAGCACCAAAGAAGTTTTCTGTCCTTGGCATGGTCTCCTTCGGTCAATTTTTGGACTTGAGACTTTTTAAAAATTCTGGGAGACACCTGTATATTAATGCTGCAGCTGGAGAATACTCTGTAAATGAGAGGCAGGGCTGTGTAAGGACCTGCATGCTGTGCCTGCTTGTGTTAGTGTGAGAGAAAGTGAGAGGCAGACAGACAGACAGACAGACATAGAGTTCACGGCATAGGTGCCTGTGCCATGCAGTGCATCTCAAGCTGGTGGAATCAAATGACATCTAGTGTTGTGCAGTGCAAATGACTTTTTTTGTACATAATTATTTAAACAGAATTTTTTGACGGTTAAGCCAATAAGCTGTTTTAGTGCAGGCTGAACCATGGATACTAGGTGCATGCAGCAGCTGCAGCAGTGCTGTTGCCATTGCTCAGCCTTTCACCTGTACTGTGAAAGTAATTGTAAGGCGGTGTGCCTGATCTTGCACTGGCTCAGCACCCTGCCTCTCTGGGCACATGGACCGTTCCAGGAACCCTGAGATCACTGGCCGTGCCCGTGGCCCTGCGCGTGTCCCCAGCGAGCGTCCCTGTGACGGCAGGATGGGTGGCAGTGGTGTCGGTGGCGTTTCGGAGTGCCTCAGGGTGGGAGACCTGCCGTGGTGGGGCTCACGGTGGGAGCCAGTGTGGGAGGCCTCCAAGGGGCTCTGTGTAAGAGTGGAGGGCTCTTCCCCTCTTTTGCCCATTCCCTCTCTACCTTCCCTCTTCTTCTCCAGCCTCCTGCAAGACAAGGATGAAACTGGAGCCTCTTTCTACAGTAGGTAGGGGACAGAAGCTAGAGATGGGGGAGAGAAAGGGGGAAAGTGGAAGGAGAACCCAGCTTAGCCTTTTTTGCTGGCTGGCAAGTATCTATTGCTGCTTCTAAGAATGAGCTTCTCCTTTCCAAAATAAATCCCTCCCCAGTCCTTGCGTGGGGCCAAGAGCAGCTGCAGTTCTCGAGGGAGGGTACAAGTGAAGCTGGCAAATTCCTGCCTCCCATAGCTGGCAGCCAAAGATGCTGCCTGCACTGCCTGTGCTTTGAGCTGCCCTGGAGAAGTGGTGCAAACCGCAGAGCCCAGGAACGGTCAGGGATGGTTAGGAGGGTGCTGAGTTGCACCATATTGTCTTAAATCAGTGTTTCTGTGATCAAGTTCAAGGCATAGACTTGGATCTCTGATGCTGTCGTTGTATACAAGAAAGAAGGACTAAGTCCTTTTTCAAACAGCGGTTCTGATCCTTCAGTCGGTCCTTGCATAAATCTCCCCCTGAAGCTAGTGCAAGTTTTTGATGTATACAGGCAGGGGGAGGGGAGTTGGTATAATTAGAAGAAAAAAGAAAATAAGCTGAAGGAGAACTAATTACTGCAGTCATTTTTCTGGCTTTGTTAATGAGGAAATGGAATTGGGAAACAGAGATACTGTATATGAAACACTTTGACAGTTTAAAAACTGTTAGCCATATCTAGTGAGACTGCTTAATTTTTAGTGCTAATAGCAGAGCCATTCCCAGAACAACAGTTCTCCGAGCTTCAGTGGTACTCTGGGGATGACACTGCTATTTGTAACAATATTACTCCTCTTCTTCTTTTTTTTTTTTTTTTTAAAGCCTCATCACTCCCCATTTATTGTGGTACTTGCTGTGTATGATGAGAACAAGGGAGGTTTGCACATTTGGAGCAGCTACTGCATGTCTCAACACATCTTATCTGGCTCTCCGGAGGATCAGAGAAACTGGCAGCTGCCTCCTTAATCCCCCCTTGTGTGGATACTTCAGCAGTTGACAACTTTCACCCAGCTTCAAAGGCACGTGAGGGGCAGATTGCTGATGACTCTTCATGCCATGAAAAACACCTAACAAACAAATGTGTGTAAATGACTACCCTTTCCCTGGATTTTCTACAACGTTCAGTGCAAGAGTTTATAACATCAGGTGAAAGTAGCATGCTGTAAACCTGCTTTTAAAGGGAAACACATCTCTTAGTAGCATTGACCTTGTTCCTGCAATACAGGTTTTCTTTGCAACTTGGCTGAAGAAAATCATGTACCTGCTTCTTACTCTGAAACAAACAAAAATTAAGAGGTGGAAGAGTTGGTGTATTATTTTCCTTCTGTCTTCATACTTTGTCATCTAAATCCCAGTGTTTCTTTTTAAAAATAAGGTGTCCACTTACATATTTTATGCAGGCAGCTTGGCATGGATACATCTGTAAGCATAGCTTGGAAATTCCAGTTGGAGTTTTAGGTGTATAGAGTCTGAAGCATCAGGCCCCCTCAGCTGCTCTGCAGATTTGGTGATTTACATGGGAACTCATATGCATTTGTTCGCACGTTGGGCTACTCCATTATTTGTACAAAAATAAGTTGTTTCTTAGTCCCACATTTTATCTTATCTTGTAAATCTACAGCTAGAAGCATCCATGCTGCATCCTAGTGCGCTCCTTAGTGTTTCATTTTTTCCTTTGGAATTAAGGTATACAAAGTATTCACAGAAGGAGAACGCCCATAATTTTCCATTCTCTCACATTTACTTGCTATAATTGAGTCTTTACTCCACGGGTTATAGTGAATTTGAATCTGCTCCACTATGGGCCATGTTCAGAACCAGTATTAGCTCCAATTTGTCTGCAATGTAGATAAGAAGGTGATTTCTTGCTTTACTAGAGCAAAGTGGATTTGCTTTTGGTGAAAAAATATGCAATGGCACTAATATCCTTTGAGCTGTGCTTTCTGCAACACATCTGAATTTGACCTATTGTCCAAACACAATTTTCAGAAACACGGGACTGAAAGGGAAACCATGGATTACTGAGTGCAGTCCCCTTTCCTCAGACGAAGGTAGGCTATATAATATCTTTACACCAACTATGTCTTTTTCTGCCCCACTGTAATATTAGAATGTTTTTCAAGAACTTACTCCTCAAAATCTTGTTCCACATCCAGCCTTATATATTCAGAAACAATTTATACCCATTTGTTCTCATGCCAGCATTTTCTTTTAGCTTAAATAGCTCTTTCCTCTCCTTGTGTTTACCTCCCCCAACGTATTTATTGACAGCAATCATAACCCCCATTGTTTATCACATCTCTATTTACTATTTTAATTAGAAATAGCAGTGTTGATTTCTTCCTTTTTCTCTTCTTTATAAAATAAAAGATTGATTATCAGATATTTGATGCCACCAATTTTCTTTCTTTTTTTTCTGTTAATTTTAAATGGCATCAATTTATTTAACTTGCTGCTCATACCGAAAAAGAATGTTATGCCTAATTGGCTGCATTTTCATAGCTACACAAAGGGGACATTGCATAAAGGCAAAGCAATTGGATTCTCTGTCAAAACAAATTAGAAAGTATATTTTTGGTTCTTATTAGGGTAGCAAAAATACTTGGTTCCTCTGCAAGCTGTATAATCGTTTGACCTATTTATGACCTCAGGTGCACTTGGTTCACCTCCAAAGACCAAATGAAGTGATAACTGTAGCTAGTCAATAATCCAGGACTTAGCTGGCCCAGGAGACATTAGTATTAGTGTCCTATGGGTGATGTCTAAATTAGATGGCAGTCAGGTATGTGTACACTAGAGCGGTCATTAGAGTGGGCAGATGTGCTCATCTAATGGCTTACAGTGGGGATTGCTGCAAGGGGAATTCTTCGAGAAAAAAGTGAGTTAATATGAGACAATGGGCTATACAAAAGGGTGCTTTTCTACGAGCTGTGATGAATATTCTCAACATACAGCCTTGCTGCAATTACTCCATGGACAAAATATGTGAATTATTAATTTAATTAACATGAAAGATGTAATTAATCTGGGTGCATAAATGCTGGTCAGTGATACCATTCAAAGCAAGCTTTTTTAATTCTAACTGTGTAAAAACACTGGACTTAAAACATGAATGCAATATAGAGCCCTATTCACAATAGAATAAAGCCTTACATATGTAAGCAAAAATGTCCATGATCTCATTACACCATTGAGAGCTAACCAGCATTACTCCCAAATCACAAAGAAAACTAAGTGCACAAGTGACCTATGTACCAGCATCTATGCAAATCTCAGGCAGATGCAGAGATTTATACACACTTTACACACCCCTGAGGAAATACCCATTTTATATCATTGATGGAGCAGATGTATTTTCCTCTGTGAAATGTGCATGGAATCTAATCAGAACAAAGTGTTTAATGTATTCAAAACAAGCACACACCATCCCTTAACTTTACTAGTAAACTGGAATAGAGAGCAATGTCATATCTGAACTAATTAGGGGTTTTATTGTATGCTATGACTATACATTTGCATGAGTGCATTAGCAGAGTCTTATGCCATTCCAACCACGCTGCAAATTCTTATCCAGACAAAAATAAATTTTATTCTGATCATAACTGGCAGTGTGATGAAAAAGCTGCCAATGTAAGATATTATGATCCCTTGAAAATTTTGATATAGATTTCCAGTATTTCTCCCTGCCTCCCCCCCATCAAACCTTTTCACTTTATGGTTATGGAAGAAAGAAAAGTAAGAAAGCTCTGGAAGAAAGTCAGTCCCAAACAGAGCCTTGTAGAGCACTCAGCCCAGTCCTGCATCTGTACATTTTGCAATAGGAAAGTGATTAGTATACTGCAGAGTTTGAACTTGTGGACTATTGACTGTTTTGATGTCATGCGATCAGTATACAAGAACATGGTACAGTTAATGTCTGTGTAGTCCTAAACAATATGAAATGAGATGTATATTTGTAGCATCAAGGCGTTTGAATGCATCCTGTGGCATGGCCGTGGACAATTATGTAAGGATGCATGAATAAAACATTTTCAGTACATAGACAGAGTAGAAACTTAAGAAAAAGGAACAAAACGTGCAGTAATAAATCAAGAAGGAAATTCATCCTTTAATCTTTTTCAGACTTTGGATCATAGCACTTCAAGTGAAGCAGAATTACTCATAGTAATGTCCAGAGAAACACATAATTTACAACCTATGTACTGCAAAGATTTTAATCCTCTTTTTTTTTTTTTTTTTTTTTTGGTGAGCCCTGCAGATGGAGAAATTATTGTTAGTCTTTCTAAGCCTTTGATACTTCACTGAGGAGGTCCGAAAAGGGGGGCATTAGTGTCCATAGATTTAGACACAGGATTAGCGAGATGTTAGTGTTGAATTCAGGACAATGAAGGACAGCCTCACAAAGCAAACAAATCACTCATACTGCTTCTGGCATCAGCTGGCAATAACATCGCAAGAAAGACCGCTTGTTCCAAGGAACTTGTAGCTCACGTAGTGACACAGATATTTGTCAGCATAATGAAAGCCTAGGAGAATGGAAGATATAATTTGGAAATGATTTAGGTAGCTGAGTTATTGAGGGGTTAAATGTAATACAATTATTTCAACATGCCAGATGATATGGCAGCCAATTTTGAGATGTGACTTTTTAATGATAAATTAGTTCCTGAGATTATTCAGAATGTTATTGCTGAATGCTACTGCGACAGTTTTTGGCATGCGTTAACTGAAAACCCAAGAAACGTGTCAGAAACGTGGTACTAAAGAGATCATTTATACTGACTAATAAAAATGGAGTTTTCTAGTTGTAGAACAGATTCTTTATTAATATCATTTTGCAACTAGTGAAATTATATGAAAAATGTCTGAATTAGAAAATGTCTTTCAAGGATAGTGCTCAGAACACCCCAGGCCTTTCTCAAAGCACAGACCTTTCTGTTTGTGAAATTAAACGTTAAGCTTTATTTTGTTATGAAGGATGGAACTCTGATCATCTGGAATTGCAGTAATTCTGGGCTAGATTTTCCACTGGTTCATAGTGTCAGTCCATTGACTCAGTGGAATTACAGTGAGCTACACAGCTTAGAATCCTCATCTAGTTATGTATTAACCAAGTTTAAAAGTTTTAAGAGCTTATGATTCTCAAACTTTTTCATGGATTTAATGCAGCCTTGTGATATGTAACTCCCTAGACACAAGTGTGAGTTTAAGCTGTGGAATCATGACTGACAGTCTGGCTGGTGAAGTGGGGAAGGGTTAATTAGATGATCAGATTTGTCTGGGTTATTTGTCATCTGTGAGATACTCCAGAATCTGGAAAAATAACCTAAGTATGTTTTGGGAATAGAAAGAAGGAATCTGAGTGTTTCCTACTTAAGGGAAATTTTGAACATATTTCTTTAGAAAGAATAGAAATATTTTATTTTAAAAATTGGAAATCTTGGCGTTACCATAGTTTGGGTCCAGTTCTATTAAAAAGCTGGGGGAACTAAATACAAATAGCAAGTCAGTTTTGAAAGACTTCTTGAGTCTGAATTCTGCATATTTACCAAGACTGCTTTTTTCTGTATTTTCTGATGGCAGTACTTCTAAGAACTTCCAACTGGGTCTAAATGCTAAGGACACAGTGCTAAGGATAGACAAAGAAACTGGACCAGTCCTCACATGCTGGGAACCTGTGGTGAAGAGGTAGAAGAGAAAACTGATAACGGGATGGAAGAAAGAAAAACTGTCAAAAGCAAGACAAGAGTTTTGAGAAATGAGACTCTGGTAGAGGAGGAGACAGGTTAAAAGCTGACTTGTGACCTATAGCCCGGGTGCAGCAGTGGGGCTCTTTCTTCCTTTCCCTCTCTGTGGGTAGGAGCCCTGTCTGCCCAGGGCACTGGCAGGCCTGCTTCTTGCAGCAGAGAGAAAACATCAAATAGTAAGGAAAAACAAAGAAACGAAAAGAGCACAGTGGAAAGAAGATATAAGTACCCCGAAAGAGGCAGAATCTCTGCCTCTGTGAACCCGTCTCTGTGTGCTCTTTGGTAGGCTTCCCTGGCCTGCAAAACTTCTGGACATGAAAGGAGCCTTCTGTTCTGTGTAGGATGAAACAGAAAGTTTCCAAACATCTTTCTGGAAAAACGAGAGAGAGATGAATATATGTGCGAGGGGCCAGGAGCCTGGTGGTTAGAGCACTGCACCCAGCTGGGAGAAGCCCACCTTGGTCTGCCTGCGGCACCGGGCTCCTGGATGGGAGCCTTAACCTGGGGGCTGTCACTCTTGTCCTGGCTTAATGAGTGTTTCACACTTCTGAATATTCAGCTATTTTATAGAGATTGAGACATCTTCAGTGAGACAGGCAGAGACTTTGAATCCCCTGGGCCCCTCCTGGGGCATAAAAAATCCAGGTTTGAGGCCCTTTTAAGTGTTTGTCTTTCTTCTGAATAAGGCAGAGCAAGGTCTGGAATCTGGGCTCTTGTTCGTTTCTAGGTGGCCCACTTGTTAGTTCAGAGACAACATCCTTTTTCTCAGTTTGCCCAGAAAGTATATCCTGCTACTGAGGAGTATTTGCTGGCAGAAGTATTGCTGAAACTCAAATAAACCTCATGAAAAATTTTTATGTAAATGAAGTAATGCTTTTCAACCGTGAACCGTTTTGCCAGAAAACTCCCAGTTAAGTTCTATTTCTTATCAATGCTTATTGATATGTTATCTGAGACTTAGAGAGAATGATTTCAGTTTTGAACATGTGAAGCAATAAAAAGGACTTGCTCCAAAGCCTATAAAAGTCAGAGAGGATTTTCTCTTCTATTCACCCTCCCCTTGGTGAGTCTTGCAGTGTACTTCTACAGCACAAGCTTGTGCAACCTAGAAATTCCCAATTGCTCTTTAAAATCTCCTTCCCACAACATGCACAATTTGCTTGGAATGAGTCAATTAAACTTGCAGTTTATCTCAACTAGCTGCCTTTTAAACTCAACTGTCTTTACAATCCTTAGGGCAGCTTCATAGATGCTGATTACTCTGGACAGGAGATAGTGACATTTGGGTGATGGGCAGCCCATGCTAAAACTGAGCACCTAGCTCAAGTTGTCAGCATTTTCAGCCTTGGGGATGAGCATTATTGCTGCAAGTGGTGGAGCTCATGTGGGGAGAATTTTCTTCTCCCATTATCCACTGGAGGCCCTTTTAAACTTAAAACACCCATGCTATTCACATTCTCCAGGGAGACTATAGCAGCCACAAGGACACTGGGGAGAAGGCCTATAAATAAGTGCAATTGCCCTGAGAGGGACTCCTTTACTAATGCGCACTCCTTTTTTTTCTACTGCCGTGCCTGCCTACATTGCTGCAGCATGGATTCTTAATGCCAGTACTGGAGGGTTCCTGGAGCCTTTTAAGTGGAAATCAGTAAGGAACTGGAGTGGGAGTTTCAGAGTGTGTGGATGTAGCCTGTGGCAGATGAGAACTCAAGGAATGATATATAGATCAAGCATCATTCATGCAGGGAAAGTATTTAAACAGAAAAGTAATTGGCTGAGTCCTGAGCCCAATTGTAGAAAGGTACTACAGAACCATCAGAAATGCTTAGCTCTCTGTAGAACGTCTAGGCCCAAGGACATTGAATTTATAATTAAATCTTTACTTCTGTGGTTTGGGGCCGAATGTCAGGTATCAATGCTGTTGGCTTGACTCACCCCTTTTCCTCGTTCTGGCATCCTTAAGTGGGCAGAAAGGCGCTCACTGAGCCTTTCCAGCTAGGCCAGTGTTGGTGTGCATCATCTGTGTTGGTCCTCCTCCTGGCTTTGACCATGGGGAGGTGATGGGGAGAGACCAATGGGAGAGGCCTGGTGTGCTCCGGGGGCATCAAAGAATAAAGGGACACTGAGCACCGTGTTGCATGGTCTCAGAGGCTCTGCTTGTCTACGCTGACAAAGCAGAGGCCTCAGCCAGGCAGCAATAACAAGGTAGGCACCATCTTGCTACAGCTCGCTTTCCTATAGTGGAAAGTTTGTCATCTGGACAGTACATGCACCGCTCTGTGCTTCGATACCAAGCTAGATACAAATGGAGTAGTTGGGATACAAGCATAGCTTACTGCCTACTTGGTCCATCTTTGCATTAAGAATAGGAATGAAAGAATCAAGCTTTCTGACTTGGGCTTGAATTTCTGACCTAACAGCAGCTCCTTCTCTGACCCTCATGTAATTAGTCTCACTGAGAGGTACTAGAAGTGTTGATGGGAAGAGACAGTCTTGGAGGGGATCACGGTGTGACTATTCCTTTTGCCCAAAGCATGGCGGGGGGGAAAACCCTTGTGTGCTTGACATTCATGGAAATGTAATCTGAATAATTCTTTTATTCATGTCTGGACACAAATAATCTTTTGAAGCTAAGAAACTGGAAAACTACAGCTACTTATTTTACTTAAAGAAAGTGGAAAAGGAATGACACTACAATTAAAGACAAGGCATTTGGAGCTGAGTGCAGTTCTGGGAACCCAGGGAATGTATTTAATTTGGGAGCTTGTCCCACTGTGATTCTGCAGCTTGTATCTGTTTTCAGTGTATCTGTTTACAGTGGATTTGTATGGACTTTGAAAATTCTCCTGCAGGCTTGATCTGGGGAGCCTCCTGATTACAGAATTGATTTCTGCCTTTTAAAAATTCCTGCTGATCATCCCATTAGTTTAAGTGGGCAGAGAAAAAGAAACGAGAAGCTACATAAAACTGTGGCAGGCCATGTTTATTTTTCACTCCCTCTGATGCCTTATTCTACATAAGAGTACCCTCTGTGTGCACACAGCATTTATGCTGGCCAGTTACAATCTTAAAAGTGACAATAATAATTTTGGCTAACAAAGGGTCTATAAACATGCATATCATCAGGCATGTGAGTAGTCCCAGTGAACATCAGGGGTTTTATTATTCTTCGCTGTTTTTGTGAATAAGAGATTTTCCATATATATCTCAGCAAATACCAATCAATCAAAGAAGCTAGTAAGAAGAGGTAGAAATCAGTTTCAGAATGGTTTCTGTTTTTCCAAGGGGGTAAAATATGCGTGTATTCATTTGATTCTGATGCTTTAAAACTATTAGGAACCAATGTTGTAAAATATTAAATGTATTTATTAGCATGCTTTAAACATAAAACTAATGGGAGTGTTTTGATCAATGATATTTCCATATGAATTTTACTGGTCATAGAAACCAATTAATTTTCCTAACAGTATCAGTAATACAGACGCTGTCCACTGGGAACTTTGATGAAACTTAGCTCATTTCTCATAGGTCACTCAATACCCATGTGAATGGTAACGTCTTTCAGAATTACTACTGGCCCTGAATGACAAGCTAGTGATGAAATGTGCTATATCCTGCTTTGTCCTGTCTTTGCCTTGTGGAGAGGAACGCAGGAATAGAGATTCAAATCTCTGGATTCGGCAGGCTCAGGAAATGTCCTATTCTCCCATTATGAGAGGCTGTAAACAGAACACAATTTGTCAAGACAAAAAAAACCATTAACTGTAAATATATCTTCAGTCAGAGTTTTCTCACAAAGCTGGTTTCTTGGAAATGATGATTTAATGACCATCTTGCTTATTTTCTGTAGTATTATTTGAGCTTCTTTTTTAGCAATTGTATGTTTTTATTGGAACTACAAGTAATTTCTTGCCAATTATGCTGATGAAGTGTGAAGCTCATTCACAATTCCTTTTTCAGATTCCAGTTCAGTGCACAATAATGTTCAAACTACCTACGGCTGGATTGTCAAGGTAGAAGTAGGTTATTTGCTGCTGACATGATTTGACCTACATTAGAAGGAGGCAAGAATAATCTCTCCCCTCTTTGTGGATTCCATAGTCTGTCTCTACAAAAGTGTGTGAAGTCCAACTTCAAGCAGAGATTTTGGTATCCCAGGCCAAATAGTGTGTCCTCATAACTCCAGTCAAGAGATACTGAAGTGACTCTGTTGCAGATGTAAGAAGAAATGATTTAGCCTGCTACTGGCAAAAAAAAGGAGAAAAAAAGATTTTAATTTTAAGTTTGTGCAGGCACGTGTGTCCTGCAGAAGGGATAATGCAAAAAAGAAAAGATGAAATGTAACCTCAGACTAGCCAGCAGCCTGAAAGAGAGGGAGTTCCTTTGGAGCAGCCGTGGTTTGAGCACCACAGACTGAAAAAAGACTCGAGCACAAGTCTTGCTATTCGAGTGACTGCTGTAACCATGCCTAACCAGGTAACTGGTGCTAGCACTTTTTACCCCAACGTGTTTTTGGATGAATGCCTCAGGGCTGGTGTGTTCAGGTATAAACCCCGTGCTGCTGTTATGAATTAGATGTGATCTGTTTGTCTGACTGAGAGGAGGTTAAGGTACCTTCTTGTACCATCTCTCTGAATTACAACAGAGCTTGGCAGGATGTGGGAATGAGACTGTTAAGACTTTGTGCTTGTGAGTGAGAGCAAATGTCTAATATTTAGGGGTCTGGCTAAGGATGAAGTTCAAAAAGATTGTTTTTAAGCATGGTCAGTGCTACAAAGTGCTGGAAAGCAGGTCTTCTTAATCACCGAAAGCAGGTCTTCTTAATCACCCTTTCAGGCTTAGGCTGCCTGCATCTCAAGCAATGCTGAGAATCTTTTCTTTAATATCTACACCATACAATTGAATATTATTGTACTATATTGTGGAAAACTGCTGTAGTTGTGTTCCCGGACTGGATCATATTTATATTATCACCTGTCTGAGAAAAACCCTCTGATAAAAAGCTGTTCTGGCTACCAGCACAGTTATTCTGGATGGTGTGACTGAGGTAAAAATCTACACTTTGAGAATCTAGTAGCAGTCTTGTTTTGTAGAAAAAGTAAGCATCACTTAGCATTCTGGAAGCTCTGTACCTGATGCAAAATGGGTGCCTCAGCAATCAGTGTTCATGGCTCATACCTAGCCAGTTACTTAGCCAACCTTAGCACTAACAATGTCATGTGAATCAGTTTTACTAAAGTTCAGATTACAATCACCTTTCTTTGAATAGTATTTAACTCCAAAGACAAGTCCAGTGCAAGCAGTTGGAATTCTTGCAGGATAAAGTACTCCTCAGCATGAAAGTCAGAAATTTGACCTAAGCTATCATACTGAATGTGATTCTGAGACAAGAATAAATCAAGAAGAAAAGGAAAAGAAATAAAACTGCTAAACCTGCAGTACCTCTTTCTCAGGCACACAACTGTAGCCGGTATGTTTTTTGTAGACTTTCACCTGGCAAATGAAGCTACATGATCTGTGAAGGGGTTAATCAGTTTGGTTTACTTAAAAATTCTTAGCCATGATGAAAACATTTTAGCACCTAAGAGGAAAGATTGTGGGTGAAAAACTGAAGATACATGATTTATCACTCCCCTCACAAATAAAATTTATTCATTGCATCCACCAGCCATCACACAGATGGTCAGAAAATTGGCTTTGTGTAGGGATGTGGATTCAGGCATGAATATTAATATGAGACAGATGTAAACGCATATTAATATGCATTTGCTTTGCATGGACTGACATTACAATATTTTCATTAAAGAAACCGCATTTGAAATGTAAAGTATAGGTCACCTTTTAAAAACATAAAATAGTAGGGTACAATGCATTTACACTTTCCTGAAGCAACAGAAACAAACAAAAAATATTTATTTTTTAAAAAACACAGTGTATAACATTTTTGCAGTAAAATATGCTGGATACAACATAATAATTGATAAATCAGAAAGACATATTTCACTTTGCAGTTAAAATACATTTCCTCCTTTTTGAATATCTTGTTAGGCTAGCCGTAATGAACACAGTAACGTTCAGGTGATAGATAGAGGATTCCAAATCAGCATAACGTGAAGCTAAGCTAAGTTAGGTAGATTTACTAAATTCATCCTATTTCAAAATACATCATTCAATATGTTGTTGTTTTTCCAATGGCAACAATGCATAAAACCCGTAAGATTTATGAAGATGCGTACTTTGGGTGTTTTTTTTTTTGTAGGGGACAGCATGTATGTTCACAGCAGTGTTCACATCTGTGCATTGTTAGTGTTTGCTCATAGTAATATCATGCATTTGCCCAAAGAGAAACAGTCTTTTATAACATGTTATATAATGATACTATTTCACAGATATTTGCTAAGCATTTTTTGCGAGGACTCTGTAATAGGAATATTATATAATGGGGAAAATTGAAGCAATTCTGTTCTCATATAAAATATTCAGGTGTATTATAGTTGGCAGCTGTAACATTTGAGTATCTGAATATACAGTGTTATAATTATAAATAATCTGCAAAGAGAGGTTGTTGATGTTAAGATTAAGAGTGTTAGCAGGCTGTCCAGTGTATTGTCAAATCTCACGCGTCTTTTGGATGTACCTTTGAGGATATGAAACTGTGGAAGCACCAGGGCTGGATTCTGCTTGCACTGAAGATGACAGTAAAGCAGGTATGTGGTCTTCTACATCCTGCACGTGCAGGATATGAACTCAGTGACCAGATTCATTCCTCTGCAACTGTGTAATTTAAAGATGGCACAAGCACTGATGTTAGCACCACGGAACGTGAGTGCATGTCCGCTTCTAGTGGCTAGTGCTGAAAACCCCATGTAGACAATGGAGATGATAATTATGCCAACTGCTGTAAATTGCTTTGAGTAATGAAAGTCATAGTGTGTTATAGGCCAGAGCCACGCTGCCACACTGCAGCAGAGCCTGCTGCAAAGTGCTGGATGCAGCACAGAAGCGGTAGGCCCGAGGGTGCCTGGTGTGCTTCCCTGCCTTGAGGTTGCTCTGCGCTGGGCAGAGGCAGCCACTTGCAGTCAGCCTCAGCTTCTGCAGTTGACAAAAGTCACTGTAGTCACTGGAGGCCAACAGGACAGGAAAACCTTGTGACCAGATCTACTGCTGTACCTTGTGACCAGATCTACTGCTGTTCCAACTGATCCTGTGAATGCGGCTTGCTCTTTCCCCAGCTCCCCCAGTACTCACCAGATTTGTTATGCTATACCTGCCTGGTGCCCGTGCACCCATCAGAAGGTGGCTCAAGGTTGTGATCAGCAAGCAGATTGGGTTGTTGTCTCTGCTCTGTGCTCGCCTGCACTGGCACCCATCTTGGTGACACCTTGCACTTGTTTTGTGTTCTCATATGCAGAAGCGAACACACATCAGACCCTGGGTGCTCTCCCTTTGTGTGTGTTGCTGTGGCTGGAAGCTGCAGTGTCTTGGTAAGAGTTTGTAGGGGAGGCACAGGAAAGGAAGCCCTGATCTTCAGTCCATGCTAAAAGTATGTCATGGAAATCCGTACATTGTGCTTGGACAACTTCTGTAGGACCTTGCCCTTTGCAAAGTGACATGTCTTAGAGGAGTTTTTTACATGTCTCTGACACTGTTTATATGTGCGTGTCCCTCCTGCTCATAAGCTGTAGGCTGTGACAAAATCCTCAGAAGTGCACAACGGTACCTGGGGCATCTAGTCCAAAGTGGGATTTGAGCTGTATTTGTGTGCTGTGTCTGTGTTTAGCTGGCTTTTTAGAGCAACTTACCATCACTTTTATGACATTGGAGTAGGATCTAATACCTATCCCAGTGTATTTTGGAAGCTTCTGTAGAAACGATAGCCTAATAGGTCTTCAGTCTGTGACATTGTCAGATGCCAATGGAGCCTTTTTGTGTTTCTGGCAGAAGATGCTAGAGAAATAAATACGGACTTTGTGACCTTTGCTCCAGCCCTCCCAGGTGCTTGAAAGACTGTGAGACTCCTCTGTGTGAGTGTGTGTGTGCGTGCATGTTTAATGGTTTAAAAGTTTATATTTGCTTTACATTTTTCCTTTTCTGCTTCCTAAGTTTAAGAAAGTTTCACACAGAACACTGCTCTGTAGCTCTTGAGAGCATGCTGCCCTTGTTTTCCCTGTGGTTGACTAGCTCTAACTCAGCTGTCAATCAAATGGAGCAACTAAAGAACAGCAATGCAGAAGGGACCAGACTCTCAACTCATTATACGCTTCTGTCAGTAGAACAGAAGAGATTTCATTCACATAACATACTTTGTATCACAGGTAACTTCCTCAAATTCCCAGTCATAAATCTTGCTAATTCAATATTCTGTGGTCTGATTCATCTGGCAAGCCAGCAGAGGCTTCAGCAAATCTGGCAGCTCCCTGCAAAGCTTTTCTCTCATGGCTTCCCACTATGGCCCCCAATCCAATGTGCCTCTTCACTCTCTCTCTCTCTCTCTCTCTCCCTCACTTGTTTTTTTTTTGCATAAAATCCCAGAGAATCAGTATCCCTATTCAGCAAGTTTCTTCAGTTACTATTTTGAAAGGAAAAATATGGATTTTGCAAAAATAAAAAGATTTTTTCTCTTTTTTCAATATGAAAATATTTGAATTTGTTGAACAAACCTAGTGTATTTTGAGCTCATATCACCTTAGGATGCAATTGAATCTCCCTGGGATAACCAGGGAAGTGGTAATTAGGGTACCCAGTTCCTATCTTACACATGCAAACCTTTGGCCAGATGACCTCTGTCATGAAGTGAGGATGGTCTCCCCTTATTGACATTGTGCATTCTCTGAAAGTGTTCAATATTCAGATTTTCCATCCATATTCAGGACAAAAACCGGTAGGCTCTTCCTATCATTCTGAATCCCCACAGCACAGCAGCAATAATAGTACATTCTGCTGAGGCAAACGACTACATTTTAATAGTCTGGAAAGTTTCACACTGATGATTTTTGGTCTTGAGAAGTATACTTGGAACCGTGAAGTGTGTTCTTATAGGTACTAGCGTGGTACTGTGAACAGAAAACATCTTGAGTTTAAGTCTAGATTGTGCTACCTGTGGTGCTCTTCAAGAGAAAAGAAGCTACCTTAAGTGCAAAAATAAAGGATCCTTGAATATGCAATTTTTTTTTGAATATTTTTGTCCATTTATTTTTTGGTAGTAGACTGATTCTGGGAATAGGAAAAGGGAGTTGGAGTCTGCCTCTGCATTTGATCACTTGTTTTGCTTTTTATGCTGTATGAAGAGTTCCCATCTGATCATCTTCAGGACAGTGGTGCTGAGTTTATTTACAAGTCTCTTGGCTGGATCAGGCTGCAATGTCTGCATCAAGGTCTTTTCGTTCAGATCCAGCAGTAGCTTGGAATGATGTTCACCTCTACAGTGGCCCTTCAGACATCTTCTTGGCAGTATGATAGCAATACCTCTGACTGAGTAATTTTATCCTGTTTTATTCAATTAAATGCATATTTTGATGCTTCTGTGCATTGTGCCAGTTGCTTGTTTCCTACTCATATGCTGTTCTTTGGAATATTAATTCAGAAGTCCAGCTCTGTTTTTCCCTTTGTAAAGAATACAGATTTTTTTAAACAGTATAATTGTGAGCAATGTCTTGGGGATCTTAGGGGTTTAAATGACTCCTTAACATCTTACTGAATGCTGAAGAACCTTCCTGGCTTATCACTTCTCATCAGAGGAAACTTCTGCCTTGGTGATGCCAGCTCATCGCCAGCTTTTGTGAGGCTCTTTGCTGTATTACACTGGTCTCTACTCTTTGAAGTCTCTTAGTGGGTTCAGACTGATACAAATTTTCTCCGCTAGACTAGTTTCTTTCTCAGAAGAGAGACAGTCGGATCATTTTTCCTACTAAAAGTAACCGCTGTTTCACGTCCTATGAGATGCCAAGGTTTCTTTGTTCATTAGATATCATTCCCTTTGCTTAACTGATCATTAATACTCCTTGTTTCATCACAGGGTAAAACTCTCTCCTCTTTTTCTCCTCTTCACACCCCACTGAGCATTAATAGAGAAGTTTTGATGTAATATATTTCTTCCACTCAACTGTACATTTTAACTCCTTCTGTACTTTATCAGTCATGCTTTTACAAATGTCTTAATAGGGTATAGCCATTTCCTGGTGAAATAGACTTGGGATGATTTGACCCCCAATACCTTTTTCTTTTACGGATACTGAAATGAACATGCATTTCTGGTTCAAGTCAAACAGTATCATTTTCTGTCTGTATTGGATTTGCAAAGACAGATGGCTTCCAATGTCTAGAGCTCAATCCAAGTTAAAACTGGAGGGGAAAGTTGTTTGATTCTTTGCAAGAATTACTGTCTAAACAAAACCTGACTTCAACAGATTTCTATGCAAAACCCTTTGATTCCTATTTTCCATCTGTGAGAAACTTGGGATGTTATTGTTGGATTTGCTGCTTTCCTTTGATAAACATATTAAAACATTGTTCAAAATAGCTTTTTATCATCTTAAAGATATAACATGAATGAAATCCCCTCTGACTCCTGTGGATCTGGAAGCAGTTGTGCCTGCTTTTGGTATACTTGCATCAGGTTTTTGTAATTCTTTGCCTGTGGCTCTGCTCACGTTGCTAGTGGAGAATTTCTCTTTGGCTCAGAATGTAGCTTTAAAACTGACTCTGGTACCTGGAGGGATGACTGTTTCCTTCACCTTGACATTTTCCCCATTTTTTGTCTTTGATTGGTACCTTCAGTAAAACTGAAATTTGGACTCTTGGCAGGCTGCTTTTGGGAGGGTGCGCTGAATACCATACTCCTGATGTCAAGCTCAAGAGTGTTCTCACGATCCTTTTGCTTTCTCAGCATAGGACTTAGGTTCCAGACAGCGAGAGCTCAGGGCTTTCAATTTTTGATCTTCTTTATTTGTGTCTTCTCTTGTCTAGCAACCCATAGCTGCAAAAAAGAGATACCCCAGTTATCAAAAGCTAATGACCCATGTGGTGACAGTAAGTCAGAGTATAACATTTATACCATTTTTTCCACGTGTATATGGAAAGATGATTACAGACAAAATAAGCAACACTTCTTCAGTCCTGATGTATTTAGATTAGGCTGTGGCTAACCATTCCCAGCTCTTTCTGTATGAGAACACCCCACCTAATACCTGCTAATAACATGGCCAAAATGAGCAGAATTCCCTGCTCCTGACCTGGATAGCATGGGAATTCATTGCTTTTCCCTGCCCAGCCTGGACCACTGATGGGCAGATGCTCCCTGCTCTGCTCTCAGTGAATACATGTGCACTGCGGTCCCAGATCGCCCTGAACAGGCTGGCCAGGCTGCTGGAGCAGTCCAGCCATGGCAGCATGGAGCTCTCTGCTGGACAGTATGCCCAGCCTGCCAAGGTGTGCCAAAGCCCACTATTAGTTTTATTTTATGTTCTTGAAAACCTGTACCTGTTAAGAGATTGTACTTTTACCCATGTTTTTCTATGGTTCTGCATCTCTCTGTGGAAGGTAAAATGTGAAGATTGTTTTCTTTCGTATCTCCATTCTGCTGGATATTAGTTTCTGCAAGTGTTCCTTCCTAGGCAACTGAATTGAGACAGTGCAAGAGTTGAAATTGTTGTTATATGCTCTTGATTTGAAGAGCAAAATTCACTGCAAGAGCAAAATCAGAATATAACTTTAAAACAACTGATTTCATGGCAGATGTTGAGTGTGTAAGGTATTTTGACAGATATCGAACACTGAAGAGTCTGTCCACTGGATAGTCCACTGAATAGCCACATTTCTTACACATCTCCTTTACCAAGGAACAAAAGGACCTCACAGAATAATTCCCTCTCCCCCAGGCTAGGACAGGCAGGCCTACCTCGGCATGGTGGGCGCTGGGGACGCAACGCTGGCTGTGCAGCTCTGGATTCGGCCACGTGACAGTGCCCTGACTCATAACGGCTAGGCAATGCAGATGGTTCCACCTGGTCTTTTACTATCTTGCTAAATGCGATTTTTTGAGTCAGATTCAAATCCAAGCTCAACAATTTTAATCTTGCTAAAGCTTTTGGCTGGTGTTGACACACTATATATTTTTTCTTCAGTTAATGGGTTCTTTCTGTTGCACAAGGAGGATTAATTGTACTCTGCTCATTTTACAGTTAGTATGTCATGGATATTAATCAATCTCAGTCTGGAAAAAGATGAGTATTGATCTGTGATATTTGAGAGAAGTACACAGCCACATTTTTGCCTGAAAGCTTTCCTTACAAAATGAAGCAGCAGTGTTTTTATTAAAATAATTTGGTTGTGCAAGCTTGTAATGAAAATTCAGTCACGAAGAGAACTAATTAAAATAATTGCTTGTTACTATTTTAATATTAATTCACTTTTCAGTCATTCATATCACTGCATGCCTTCCTGTGATCACCACAGGCCCATGAAATGAGGTAATCGTGCAAACTGGAAGTGCATATTGCTGTGAACAGTATGGGAGAGCTCAGGGAAGAGACAGTTAGTGCAAGCTGAACATGGAGCCAGAGCAAACACGATAAAAGTTTGTGGGAATCAGATGTTGAATGAGGTGTCTGGGATTGTCTGAAATGTGTAAATCTATAACCCCTGTGCATATGGAAAAATGGTATATGTGTACTGATGCTTGGCCAGAGTGGTGGCAAGTGCTGCTTGGCGTGTGCTTTGGTGTTGCATGGCACGGCCGATTGCAGTGCAAGAGCTGCAGTGCCAGCTTCGGCACCTGGCCCTACCTGCCTTCCAGCGCCGCCTCCTCCCCGCGCGCCTCGGGGGCTGCAGGACCGCAGCGAAGGGCCGTGCTGCTCCTGAAGGGCCTCCTCTTTCCACTGCTCGTCGGCCCTCAGGGAGCAGCTCGGGCAGCCCCGCTTCCTGGGGTAGCCCTGATGCCCGGCGCGTCCCGCTCAGCCGCGGCGCTTGGCAGCTCTCTGCTCAGGCATGAGTGGATGAGGAGGGCATGGGGCACCTTGCCCTCCGCGCTGAGGCTGTCCTTGACCTTCCTGCTGGTAAAAAGGGAGGCAAGCTGCGGAAAACAACATGCTAAAAATGTGACTGAGGCTGTTGCCACAGAACAGCTATGAGCTGGTAACAGTTTTTGGGGAACACCTCTCTGGACTGAATTTAAAAAGAAATCTGTCTTGGGTCGTTTCTCTCTCTCCTTTTAGTGGTTTTTCTTTTCTTTTCTTTTTTTTTTTTTTAAATCTTAAATTCTTTAGAGCCTGTTTCCTAGTCTTTGGTTTTAGACAGATGAACAGCAGGGTTTCATAAGCTGATTGTGTTCAGCTGTACATCTGCAGCAATAACTGGGATACACAGAGAATGGTGTCACCGTAACATTTTGGAATAGATGTTGGAATGAAACCACAAATAGAAAACACATTCTGCCTTTAATTGTTTGGTTTAAACCCACAAAAGCAGTAAAACTCAAAGATGTAAGAATAATAAAATAGCATGGTGTTGAGAAAAGGCATGCAAGGGTGGGACCAAATTCTTGTTCCCAAATTAACCTCAGCTAATGCATGGCTCTTGTGAAACAGGTTAGGACATACAGCGTTTCTTTTTGCTATGGCCCTGAAGCTCATAGCACATAACCTCTGGCTGTTTCTGCCTGGGCGTTTTGGACAGGGCCAAGTGTCACTCCAGCCTGGGCTGGGTGGGAAGCCTGCATAGCTGGATGGGATCCCCTGCCTCCTGTCATCAGCTCAGCAAGGGGCAAATCTGGGAAAACCTGAATATTTCAGGAATTTTGAAACTTCCTATATGCCTGTGTTCTTCCCTTTCTTTCCCTCTCCACCTTCTTTTACACCCCTTCTCCCTCCGGGCATTTCCTACGCTAGATGCTGTTTTGACTCACCATGCCGTTCCCTTAGTGTTGTCCCAAGGAAGCAGTTCGCTACAGCTTTATGGAGGTTGACAGCTCTCCGTGCAGCTTTGACAGCTCTCTGTGCAGCTTTGACAGCTCTCTGTGCAGCTTTGCTGTAGCCTTCTTATCCCTCATACAGGTCTGGTAGGAAAATAATTTTATTCATATGGGAAAAAAAATCCATTATCATCAAAAGGGTTTGGGCTTAACCTCCCCCATTCACCACCCAGCCCCCAACCCAAGCCTTCAAAACTTACTGTGTTATGAGGTTTGGAGGCTTTCAGGAAAGCTTTCAAAATTTCAATCAGAAACAGGTGTTCCCTGTGATTATCCATTCAGAGAAAAAGCCTACTTTTTCACTGGAAAAAAATGTAATTAAAAATTTTCAGCCATCCCCTAGGTAATGGATTATTTTGTTTTTGACCTTTTTTTGGAGAGAAAAGTAGAGGATTCACCTTCTGTTCAGTGTAGCCTAAAGTTGTCCGGATTTAAGGAATCATACGGGAGACAGCTGTGTTTGGTCCTATTCTTCCTATTCTATTTTGTCTATAAATGGCGGAAATAAAAGGTGCTGCTCCCAGATAGGAATAATGAAGAATTGTAGGTGCTGGTATTGTTACCTGATTGCACTGAGACAGACTTTCTATCAGTCATGGGTCAGGGAGATTAGGTGAACTTGCACTGTTCTGCACAAATGCAAGCAAAGCTGGTCTTAAGTCTGACAGAGCCTCGGCTAGGACTGATCAATCTGTTACCATAAGGACAAAGCCATATGAACCTGACTCAGTCCTCACATGAACCTTTTTTTGGAGGCCATGGTATATAGATGTATATATATGCACACAGATATATATGACAGCATATGACAGAAGCTATAGAATATGATTACATGAAAATATATTTGCATTCCACACCAAGAAATTATAAAAGGGCTCAAAGCAATTTCAGATCATCGGAAAACAAAACAAAACACTACCATTTTGAAAGCTTTTTGAAAGCAGGTCTAGTAAAGCTAAATAAACCTTCTGCATCTCTGAGGTTTCAGGTAAATAGTAAATAAATAATGCCTATTCTTTTCCTTACACAGGTTTTAGCCTTTCACATTCTGTTCACGTCCCTCTACACCATTCATTCTTACATCTCCAACCTTGTTCACTTTTATTTTTCATCTGCTCTATAATCGGTTTCTCCTCTACTCCTCCACAAAATCATATAGTAGAGGATCATAGATCACCTTTCTGGAAAACCTTCACTGCTGTTTCTCTAGACCTTGCTTGTAATATAAGTTGAAAGATTACTGTATTATTGAATATTAATTTCCCCCTTGTTGTTACTATTTGTCATTTAACTTGATGACTGCATTCTTTACAGCATTTCTCTTCCATAATTTTGGACACAAGGCAAAATATCATACAACACTAAATCTGCCTCACTGGGCTAAACTCCAACTTGACAGCAACTCCGAAGTTTGTGCAGTTGCTCCTGGACGTAACCTAGCGCCCTGCGACCGAGCGCTGCAGGGGAGGACGGCCTGTTGCGGAGCCCTGCTGCTCCTGGGACCTTCTGCTTCCGCAGGCTGCCCTGTCTGTGGAGACGCTTCTTGGATTCAAGGCACTCGTGGAGAAGCTGCAGAGCAGCAAATGTTGACTGACTGATGAATATCGATGTAAAGCGTAATTAACATAGACAGGCGTTTATTGCCAACAATAGTAGAAAACAGTTTTATTCCCTTATTTGCTGCCAGCTCTGGCAGGTTAAAGAGCCAAGTGTCATAGCAGAACGTTTTTGGTAGATGGAGAATTCAGTGCATACTTCTAGACTTAGTAAAAAGAGAAAAAAAAGAAATAGATCGGTGTCCTTTTTGCTGGTGTGGGATTTTGTCAGTAACATGTTCTTATTAATTGTTACAGGCTATTTTCCATACACTTGTGTATTGTTAGTGTTACTTTTGTGTCAAAGTGAGCATTTTATGAGAAACTGGTGAGAAATAAGCCTTCTACCATGGGAAAATAGGAAACAGAATGCTCATACAATGATTTTGTTGAAATTTGGGCTTGATGTGTTCAAAGAAGAAAAAGTACATAAAAATAATAAACAGCAAGTTGGGAAGAAAAGCATTATAAAAGCACCATTCTCCTTCCATTGAAGTCTAACTTTGTATGGGGGAAATTGCTATTTCAAGAGTCCTATTGACGCCCAGAAAAGATTATTTTGCAAAAACGTGGCGACACTGCACAATGGATTTTTGAGATGTGAAAAAATACCTGCATATATCTGTGTAAAGTAACACTTCCTACCTTTTTCTGAACGACACATTTGGAAGACTACCCTTACATTTACATGCTTGTCACTGACATTCAGTGGACCTGAGAAACCTTTCTCTAAAATTGTTGGGTTTTTTTAAATCAGCATTTTTGGGTTTGTAGGACAGACATTCCTCAAAGACTTCTAACTAGCTCTACTTTAAAGCTGATGGCTTAATTATTAATTCATAAGGTAAATATAATCTAATACAAGAATGATCTAAGTATAGTATTTGAATAGAAAAGAATAATGAACAATTCAGGTTTTGTGCAGCTTCTGGCGTATGTCTACAGAGAGCTGCAAGATTATTGCTTGTGAAAGGAACTTCAGGTTTTCTTTCTGAAGAAGTAGTGATCTGTATTTTCTTGGGATGAGCAGGCTGACACACAAAATGTGCGCCTTGTTTCAAAATTTTGTTAAACAAGTGTACTGGATCAGCACAGAGAACATTTTAAGATAATTAATTTCTTCCTTTGATGTTAAATTCAGGGTGTTCGATGACAGACAATGTTAGTTTTACTTTGGAAATTGGGTGACCCTATGTATTTCTGGGTACTTCTCTGTACTTTGCATACAGTCAGTTCCAGAATTAGTGTGTGCCGCTGGGTGGGCTTGTGCCTTTCAGTAATTGAGCTACTGGCATAAAAGAGCTACACAGTGGTTCATTCACTCGGGTTTTTCCAAGTTATCACTTTTCAGAACCTGCATGACAATATTGAAAATTAAACCCAGTTAATAGAAAAAAATGTTAAATCAATGGCCATAAAATTTAATGGGTTTATAGCAGTCTTAACACAGTAGGACTGAATTATCATGTTAATTTAATTTCCATTTCTAAATGAACCAGAAGGCACAATAAAGGTCAATTAACCACTACCTTCCTTGTCTTCTTTTTTCTTTTACTGCCAGTTTTAAATCACAGTCAGCCCCAAAGCATGCAAACCTTTTCTGGAAGTTTGTTAGTTTCTCTTAGAGATCCAGTACAAACAAAATACAAACCAACAACTGGCCATGTGCTCAAACACTCTGATAGCTTCACCATGTTATGTCTATATGTGCCATTATATCAGAGGTAGATAACCACTGCAAAGAGTTTTGTCTGCTGGTATTAATAAAGGTGCTGGAGCCTGCCAGCGCTGGTTTTTGGTGGTGTTGGTAGTGCTAATGTGTGTCCTTACGAGCAAGTGGCGGCTGCGCATCCTTCCCAGGATGTCTCTTCTGATCAGAAAGTGCTCTCCATCACTCTCTGCAAACCTGCTCCAAAACCGTCCCTAAAATTAATGTTTGCTATGATGCCTAAAAAAAATATTCATAGTAGTTAGCCTACCCATGCTGCAAACAGCACATTGGTCAGTCTTATCTCTTTGCAGTTGCTCATCTTATCCAAATGTTGTCTCCTATCTTATACCTGAAGTGCAAGGTCTCTGTTTGCACCACGGCAAGCTCAACACAGTCCTTGTCCATAAAAAACAGAGACTGGGCATTTTAATGAGACAATAATAATTAACACTCTACGCTGCTGCTTCAGAGGTGTCTGTGGTTTCCATTGAAAGAAGCATGCTAGCTAGGTGCTCTCTTATTTGGTGTCATGTCACCACTGCTAAATTTACCCTTATGCTGTTCATATGTGCTGAGCGGTGCTGCTGTGCCTGTTCACAGGTGCTAATAAGCTGTGGTATAGCTGAAGCACAGAAGGTAAGATCTCAGTAATGTTGAAATTAATGGGAGTTCAGCTGTTAATTTTAATAGGGCCAGGGTTATACTGGAGACATTTGACTTCCCCAGGATCCCACAGAGTCTTAGTGATGTAGCTAGGGATTTAGTCAGAGCTGGTCTGTACCTCAGCTACAAAGCAGGTCTTCCCTCCTTTCCACGGAGTCGAGTCTGCATGACTCGTAAGGCTTCCTCTTGAATGCTTTCCTTCATGCAGTGTCTCTGAAAAGCCTATCTGCATAAAAAACTGTTTCCTTTTTTCTCTTTTCAGGATAAAACAGAGTCAAATAAGTCATGATTAAAGCAATGTATATATTTGAGTAGTGTTTTATTCTTATTATTTATTTGCAAAGTTTTTTAAGGCACTGACAAGCTTTTCTGCCTCAAATTTAAACTTTCTTAAAATAGTGATCTAAAGATATGATCAAAAGAGAGGATTCTTCAATTTTGCATGTGCTGCTCTCTGGAATAGCACAAAGTGTGGAATGGCACTATATAAAATAACGCTATTTGTATGGTCATGTACGCAGTAAAAGCACAAAACTGTACATGGCTAGAGGAAACCCTAATTTTTACATAAAACAATTCAGATGCACAGAAAAAAATCTCTGTTTTGTGTGCTGCTGGGACTTGGAGCAAGACAGGGACTGGAGCTCCCTGCCTCGCCAGGCGCTGGTGCTCAGCGCTGTCCCCTCCGGCATGCAGGCTCCAGCGCAGCTGCGTCACCTGTGCATTGAATAAATCTGCCCCTGGTCTGGCTAAAGCAGTGCCGCTTCTGCTGGGCATTTAAGAGATGCGGCAGGTGAGCGAGGTTATGTGTTACTCTGGTGTTACCATAATATTCAGCAGAGTTTCCTGAAAGTTCAACCTCTTTTTTACTTTGGGAAATGAAATAAATAGTGCCTAGTGGGACTCTTAAAGCAAAATACCTATTACTGTTGTGGCAAAGAAAGAAAAGAGTAAAAATAAAAATACTGAACTCAAGTTTAAAGAGATTTCTCAAATTGTCGATTGCAAATGCAGGAGACCCTTAGGCGAGTGTCAGGAGGATGGGTAGCCAGGGAAACCAACAACAGTCTGCAGAAATAACTCCAAAATGCCAGAGAAAACTATAAGGAATGAATCAATTATACTGGATTTTTTAAGCCATTCATTGGAGATAAACAACTCTCTGCTAAATGCTACAGGATGGGGCAAAAGATCCACAGAAAAAAAACTTATTGCTATTAAACCTGAGAATGTTTTCCATAAAGACAGTAACGCTATCTGTATGAATGTATGAATTCTTCAAAATGCATTTATAACTAGTTATTCTGCTGAAATACTTCAAATCTGTATTGATGGTTTTCTACGTATGCTCGCAGTGGTGCTTTTCCCCCACTTTTCAGCTTTCAGTGTGTCAGATCCAGATACAGTAATCGTCATTTTTTGTGTATGAAGGCTTGTACTGGGAGCGTCTTTGTGTCTGTCTTGCCATCACTTAGATTTCAATTTGCAAAGGTTTGTTGGACGTCTGGAAATGATAGCTTCTAATCTGACTTGACCAATCATCCACCGCTCCTATCAACAAGCAGTCAAAGAGCCAAAGAGAATAGCTCAGAGGCTGAAATATTTGTACAGAGAACACCTACTTCATAGACCAATTTTGAACAGTAATCTTAAGAATTTCAAAACTGTCCTGGAATTTCCTGAAAAGAACAAAAATGTTGCATAAGTTATTTGATGTCTGCAGTTTTATTTTTCATTCAAAAGAAGTCACAGTGGGACTGGACAAGCTGAATATGTCCAATATGCTGGAAAGGCAGGAAAAAATGATCATTAATAAAAGGCGTGCTGAGGAAATCTTGGGTGCTGGAGCTGCCCTTGACTCCTGTGTGGGACTTCTAATTCCAGTCAGTGGCCATGGAAATCATTGTTCAGAATTTGGGAGCATTATATAGCCCTAATTATTTATGTCAGGATTTTCAGAGTGATTTTGTATGTGCCAGTTTGGGGATATTTGGTGTTTTAGTCACCTTAAAGGCAACTTATTTGCATGAAGTGCTAAGAACACGTGCTGACCACCTGCTCCTCTTTTCACCAGGCAAAGGCCAGTTCATCAAATCACTTTTTAAAATCTAAGCATTTGATATCAAGCACCCATATAAAAGCTGCAAGCAAGTATTACTTTAAAATCAAAAATCAGAGCAATGTCCTCTTTGCCAGATCTGCAAGTAGATCAAAAGAGCTGCTGTCACTTGAGGTCTCTGTGGAGCTGGACTAATGGTTAGAGTGAGTGCATAATACTGTTCTGCTGGGATTTATTTATTTTATATATTTTGCTGTCCTTTGGAATTTTCACAGTATTGGTTCAGATGACAAAACATTGACTTATTTGCTTAATTCTTAGTGTCACATCAGCTACAAGAAAGATGGAAACAATATGCTTATTAAGAACCTGCAGTTCTTAAAAGCAATCTTTAAAGTTGATTTAATTGTGTTTTGTTTAATTGTGTTTTGTTTTATTGTTATACAAAAAAATGCATGTGGTTTTCTTCCTTTAGTTATCTTTGAGGTAGTAAAAGTAGCCCCTTTGATAATATCTGAATAGCTAAAGCTGCAAAAGTGTATTTTGCGTCTTCCTTTTCTAAATGCTGTTTTATGTTGTATTTAACACAAGAATCGCTTGTCCTAATTTTCTTAATGACCTTCTATTTTCCATTAGATTTTTGTCTGAGACAGAGTATTATTTAACAGTGTATTGATGTTTCTTGTTCTGTACTTAAAAATAAGCAGCCTTCAGGTTTCTGTCCCCCTTTATTTATAAAAGCTTATTTGTTCATTTGTATGACTCTAATGGCTTCCTGTGACCAATTTAATTTGCATTATAGAACCTACAGTGTGCAAACTGTATCTATTTTTCCTGATCTTCAGACTGAAATGGGTGTTGAATTAAGTTGGCATTGGCTTAAGATGATTTTTTCAGGGTTGTTATGCTAGTTCAGGCAATTAAAGGAGGAACTTCGATATTGAATGTTGTGAGAAAATCCTTTGCTTTGACCAGCTTGGCCCCTGAAAGGAAACTGCCAGTAATATTATTTCTCTGAGTGAAATATAACCTATGTGTGCATATGTATTTGTTTTCAGTTGTGTCTGCCAAGAAAGCTGGAGAAAGATGTTACTCATTACCTACTTGGAAACATCTGTCCATTTTCAGAGCATAGCTTATACGAGGCATGATATTAAACATTACATTTACACATCCTGAAAAGATTTACAAGGGGAACAAAACTGTTACAAACAGTGAAGGGAATGTGGTTAGACACAAAAATGTAGACAAAAAAATGAATGACTGGGTATTTGTGAAGGAATGCCCTACAAAGCTGCCCTTTGAGAATCCGGGGGTTCTCACCTTGGGCTAGGAACACGTTTTGGGGGCACTGCGTCTCTCTCCTTGATTCTTTTCCCTATTTTTCCCATCAGTTAAAGTGAGTGAGAGTACTGCCTGCATGACAGGGGCGTCCAGGTTGGTAAAACCCCGAGGAACCCGAAGGCCCCTAATGTTTGCACACAAATAAATCTGTCTGTGCCCCAAACTCATATTTAGAGCCCTATGGGCAGGCTGTTTGCAGCGTTGGGACCTAGATTGGTAGTTGGGGACTTCAAGAAGAAGATTATAATAAGACCTAAAGTAAGTTACCAAATCTATCAATTACTCACAACTGTTATTGTTACATTAACAGTTAATTAAGCACTCTTTTATTTTCTGCTCTTTTAGTCATGAAAATTAAACTAAAATACTGACTCAGTGTCCATTTTACAAGCCAATGTCAGGAGGCACTGAGGAGTAAGAAGCCTTACTATTGACTGAAAAACAGATGGTATAATATCATAATATACTTTTGTGCGGGGAGGTGAACCAGTTCAATGCATTTCTCCCTTGCCTCATATCCCCTGTACAGACATATAGAAGAGGGACACAGATGACATCTCTGGGCCTAATGGCCCTTCTTCTATTTTTATTTCTCAGCTGGGGGTTGACTGCTTACATTTTTATAGTCACTTGTCCTTTTCAACTCATAGAAGGGCTTCTTTTTTTCTGTGTGTGTGTGTGTGTGTGTGTGTGTGTGTGTGTGTGTGTGTGTGTGTGTGTGCACGTGTCTGTGTTTTAAGGCTAGCTGCCTTTCTCTTTTCAGAAAATGTTTAAGGGGATTGCATGCATTGTCTCTGTGTTGATAGTGCCGCTTTTACTATTACACAACTGCATTTGTCCAAAGGAGGTGTTTATTAAATGCAGACACACATTACTCAAATCTAAGTTTCATGCCATAATTTTGACCATAGAATCCTGCAATCCACAAGGGCATGATTTACTAGAAAAATTATGACTGCTTTATGAACTCTGGAAGCCCATATGTGTTACTCAATGCATAGCTTCATTCTCCAGAGACTCCCCACAGGTTTACACAATGCCAGAATCAGATGTCTTTTTTTTAGGTTTAAATTAGGCTTTAAAACAGTGATATCCTTTAAAATCATCCACAATAAAAATATTTGTAAGTCTGCAAGTCTGTATCTAAGGCATTTTTAGCACAGTAGGTTGCAGGAAACTGTTTCTAGGGTTTTAATTTTTGTTTAATGCATCCAAATACTATGTGGAAACATGAAATAAAATGCAGTAATGTTTATAATTTGTAAGTTAAGAATATTAGTATTACTGTAATAATGTTCTGGTATGCTTACCTGATTACAGATGCAGTCATTCTTAAAATCAATATTAGATATTTTTTAAGCAGAATGATTAGTCAAATCTCTAATAAGGTATAGTGAAATGTAAGTAAGTCTTCAATATAACTGAAGTTTTAAGTTAACAAAATTATTCAAAACAGTCAATCTTCTTGAGTATTTCCTTTTTCTTTAAATAAAAATATGTAGATTTTTCTTCAGAAAAACATTTATTTTTTAAGTTTAAAATTACAATGGTGCAGGGTTTCTGAACATGACGTACAGGTATGGTACAACGTATACTTGGATACTTGTACCAGAGTGATGGGAAAAAATGCTAATTTAGTTTACAGTTTACATATCACCCAATGTGGAGAACATGGCACAGGTATTTATTGCAATCTAATCAAATCATCTATCAGTTTTTGGCTCCTGTAACACCAGTCACACTAGTAAGCACATGCTTATTACTACAGAGCTCTGCAGAGCCCTGGAAGAAAACCGGGATTTGTTGGAGCCTGTAAATTTCCACTCTGCCACGACTCTCGATATGCTGAAATTTTTGCTTGTTTTCTTCTGGCTTCCAAACATCAAGGTGGCATAAACTCAACATCTCCATCTGTGCCTATATGTAGGTTTTGGGGTGCATAGTTATTGAGATTAACCACTTGTGCTCAGGAGATCAGCTCATGCAAGTAAGAGCCAAGTTTCTCTATAGTTCCATGTCTGTCTGTGTGGCCCATTGCAGATATGAGATTTTGGATATTCATCTTTTAATTTTTAGGCTTGGCATTTGTCTAAGAGAATCTACAGTGCACCATCTAAAGTAAAGAATGTGCTCTTTTTCAGACATTTAATGAGGATATAGTAGATGCTTTTTTACTAGTATTATTACCATTTTGGATGGATTCAAGTACGCGATAAAATTCTAGATGACTAGATTGCGTCTCTTTCCAGTTTCTGTGCTGATTGGTTATTACAGAAGCTTGCTATTCACCGTGGTATCTGGGTATTATTTGTGTAATGTAATTCAATACGAGGCCAAAAATATAACAACCAGCCTGGTTCCTGTTTTCTTCACCTGTCAACAAGCAGGATCCACCCAATAAGAAGTGTACAACTGGGAAAGCCATATAGAAGAGACATCTCACTCTGCAGCCCAAAGCTAGACAGATATGGACTTTGTGAGGTCTCAGAAGAAACAAGTTTTAGAGATAAGGCTGTTATATATGACCTCCCTGATTACATATTCCATGAAATCCTGTCTGTGAGTCAGTAACAGAAACATTTCAGCATATTCTAACCCCCTTTTTAAAACAAGGAAATACCTGGGTATTATATTAGGTGACCTAGAAATAGCTAAACTGGCCAGATGAGGTAAAAGTGGGCAAGTGGAAGTGGTTTCTGAGATGCTTATTTGTTGTTCAGTAGTAGTGATCCAAAGAGATTTTCACCCAGAAGGATCTGAAGATGCCTTACAGATGACATACTGTCTTGAAAATCCCTGCATCCTGTTTCTGGAGCATATCACCTCTGGGGTGAGATTTGGGAGCTGTTTCCTTCCTTACACTACAGTTATACTGGCATTTTAAAATAGAAAATAGTTTTTAATAGAACAGAGATTATACTGATAAGCTTGTCTGATCTTGAAAAGCCTTTAATAGTCTTCCTGTGTCTGGGGTGTCTTTTTCCCAGGGCCAGCTTGCGGACAGCTCTCCAGAGCAGCAGAACGGCCAGCATCCCTCTGCTCGTCTTGCCTGTCCTGGCCCCCTGGCAAGCCAGGCTGGGTTACTGCCACTGCGGAAGGGCAGGTGATGCAGCAGAAGCTACCGCTGAGATTTTGGACCTTTCTAGCTACCTGGCCTTGCACCAGGAGACAGGCTTGCTCGTAGGTCTGCTCCTTCCCAGAGCCCGTTCCCAGCCATAGCCTCTTATCCATATGCAACAACGTATAGTTTCCCCTATGCTTCTGTGAGGCCTGAGTTGCCTCTGGTTTTGCTTGTTATGGGGCTGACTAGGACTTGTGATGTCAGTACGCCGTTCTGCCAGAATTGGCAAATGCGCAGCTGAGATGGCCTCACTTACTTGCTGCCTGTTGTCCCACAAGACGCTGCCGTGCCGTCTCAGTATGCTGCTGTGGCTCAAGCTGCGCTGGAGCATAACCGCTGTATGGAAACGGAGGTGAACCTTGTGTACGCATTTTTGGTAATGGGATATTATCTGACTCCAGTGTCATGGCTAGGCTGAAATGACCAAGAGGCAAGCATAAAAAGCCAGGAGACAAGCTAGAACTTCGACAGAAACAGGAGTTTATAAGGTATTTATGCATAGCCCTGGATACCTCAGGGAAAAAGAGAGTAGTGATATCTCTGCCCTTGGTCTTCCTGTGACAGAATTAGTTAGAAAATTACTTAGATACTAGCTCTAGGAAAATGGCAGTCTTATTTCTCAGCTTTCCCAGATACAGATAATATCTTTACCACGTGTTGCAGTTGTTTCTAGGGGTGCTGGTTGCGCTGTGCAGGTAAGGTATGAGTATATAAGCAATGATGGTCCCTATTTTACAGAAGCTGATCTCTCCTGAGCAGCATCCCTGAGAAATGTGATGGACTGTGGTGTGCTGAGTCCAGCTATGGTTTGAGGAGTTTCAACCATTGACCCCAATGAATTATTCTACATTGTATAAAAGATACCTTACGAAACTAGAGATTTTATTTGCAAGGTGCGCCATGAATGCTGTACCAAGCCTAGAAGATTTTGAAATGTTACTTTCCTATTAAAGCCAGCAGGAGTTTCATGCTGCACATCAGTGCTTAACTTGGCCAATGAGGTGGACTTCTGCTGAGAAATACTCCTGTACTAATTTGTAACAAAAAGAATACATTTTTTTTTGCTGTACATATACTGGCCCTGTCCTTTTGAGTTACTTTGGTCCTATGTTTGCACACCACTGAACAAATGAAATAATTTTGTTCTGACAAGGTGCTGTATAAACTGAATTTCTTAAGTGAAAAGAGCCATGTTAATTTTACCTCTGCAGAAAATGCAAGGCAAAAAAGATCAATGTTTTCCAAATGGAAAAGGACAAAATGGATAGGAAGAAAAAATATTGTTTTCCAGGCACTGTAAGAGAGTGTTGCAAAAATGGATAGGAAAAAGCCTCCAAAGCAGTTCCAAGGCAGAGCAGAAAAACACAATTAAAACAGCGTTTTTCCTGTGAAACACAAGGGTGTTTTAAAAATCGTAACTGCTCGTCATTCTCTTCTAATCTAACATGATCATGATTGAAAAGGTATTCTTTGATAAATTAACATTGTGTGGTGTTAAACACACCTTGTTCCTCATGGAGGGAGTTGCACCCTTTTTTACTACTGCAAATTGCCTCGTAAGACAGCTAATGTCAGGCACTGCATCTGGGTAATGACTTGATAAATTACATGACTCAGTGGTTACTGACCCCAAATTTATAATCTGATTTCATAAAAACCTGCATAAAAGCCTAATGGAGATAGACATGGGACTTTTTTAAATATAGCAGCATCTCACAGAACAGCAAAAGAGATAAGTACAAAAGTTATACAACAGAGTTGCTGAATTTCTCACTGAGCGTAAGGTGCCTGGTTATGATAAGCTTCTGCTGCTATTATTAACAACTGTTTCAATGTGTTGGACTATTTTAAAGTATGGCCTGTGAAGGTACACTGTTGATAATTAGTATAACAGTATGGCCCCAGAAACATAACATCTACCTCATACTCATGGTGTCTGTAATTAGGTGGTTTAATAAAGCTGTGGCTTCTTGCTTATGAGCCAGTATGTAGGCTGACAGTGCACATACGGCTTGTTTGCCGGTTGTTTGGTTCTTACATTTTTTTGCACTTTGTTACTGAAGGAAAAACAGAGAAAAGTATAGGAGTTAATGAGGTAATACATGAAGGATATTTGGAACAGAATAGAAAACTCCATTTAAGGTTTGATGGTTCATTAATAGGGACATTATCTGCCATTTGAGCTAAGGCTGTAGAGGCTTCCTATAACTCTTGCCGTGCTCTTGCAGATCGCTCCTGCAGTGGGGTCACCCTTCTGTTTCTGGGGAGTTTTGTGGAGCTAGGCAAGCTGCTAGACAAGTTGCTGTAGGGAGCCCATGAGATTGAGGTTTATGAAGCACTGGAAACGTGTTGGGGAAGGAGAGACGTGCAGTCAGGGCTGCAAGGATGAGTGTCCATGGCCACAGCAGTCCACAGCAGGCAATCAGAGCTGCTTGTAACGAACCCCAGCCTGGACTGCGTTACCACGAAGGCTGAATTAGTGAATTGCATGTTTTGGTCCTGGTCAGCAACCAGCCATCTCCATCAAGGAAGGATGCAGTGCAATATACGCTCACGGGGGCAGCTTGCTACAGGTTGTGCAGGTCCAGCCCCACAAGCAATTGAGAGAATTGCTGAAGGGACTGAATGAAGGGAGAAGAAAAAAGCAGTGATAGGATTAAAGAAGAATGGTGGGGGGTTAGGATCAGGGTGAGCCCCTGTGTAAATTCAGTGGAAACGATCCATGACATGTGAGATATTTTAGCAAGTGAGAGCATTAAATTAGAAAGGGGTCAATAGCTCTCATAACCAAGATTTAGGGTTGACAGACTGCATATGTGGAGTGGTGGCAGGCTCCTGGGTTCAAACACATACAGTCAGTTTATTTGTCAAGGTAGCTAAATACATAAAGTGTCTTCTTTATTTTTAGGGGGTTTAAAATGTTTGGATCACATGTTCTGGAACTCCTCATGGAACAGTTATTCAGTGAAGATTTTCTGCCAAGAAAATGGATAAATTTCTTACAATGGCAGGAGCCTTCAAGGGACATATGGTAAGACTGCAACAATGTGGAGTTTTAATACTAATCCCAAACTTTGCCAGTCTTAAACTTTGTACCTTTCTAATTAGAATAATTTCTAAATGCCACTCCTTTTCTTTTTTTTGCCTTTTTGTCAATCTGTCTAGTAGCAGGTGGGTATGTACATCACTAAATCAGTCCAAATGTTAACATGTTCACGGATGTGGAATCTGGATTTTCCTCTCATTGTTAGAGTTGACGTGTTCATAGGAAGACTATGGAAATTTACTATGCCACTGTCAAGTAAAATCTAGCCTGTGTCTCCATCTTTGGTCAGGAGGATTTCAATTCTATAGCTTTTGTTGGTTTTATAAAAACTAGAAACTTAAAAAAAATCTAAAAGTAGTTCTTACTGCCAAAACCAGAACATTGTCAGCCCCTGCTGGATGCACATCAGCTACTGCATGCCGTTAACAGAGGCCAAGCTGGAGATGACATTGGAAACAACTGAGAGAGAAGCCTTTTGAAAGTTTGAAAAAGCTTCATTAGCATAACCACTGCTCTACATAATTTAACTGTAAGCCCAGTTTTGCACTGGCTTGTGTCTGCTATTATACAGAATGGATTTTAAATTCTATTAAATTAGATGCAGATAAATAATAAAAGTGTATATTCTCAGCATATTCATTATCACACTTTCAGAGTATTTATGTGATCAACACCTTTGGGAATTGCTACTAACTACATTTTTATTCATTCATGAAGATCCTCCAGTAAATCAACTACAAATCTTTAAATATCCTCAGGTTTTTTAAATGAAAACATCTGGTCTTATGTTAAAAACATATTTTAATTAAGAATTGCACTTTTTCTAACTTCTGATGGACACTGCAATGAGATCTTTATATGGCAATTGTTCACAGCCTTGGCGCGCTGGGCCTGCTCAGATCTGTAACATCTGAGATATTCAGTTCTATTGTTAACACCATCAGACTTCCTGACTGGTTTTTAATTTGATAAATTGATTTATATAAGCCAAACGTAATATTAAAAAAACCCCAAACTCAATAATCCTCTGCACTTCTCTGGGAGACTTCTTTCCAAGAGCTCAGAGTTCATTACTGAAGGTAATGAATAATACTTCACAGCACCATTATGGGAAATATTATTAGTCTTATCTTACACCTGAGGAAACAGGTGTGTAGAGAATTTGAGATAGATCTGTAGCAGAACAATGGCTTAGTCCAGATCATCTGACTCTCAGCACTATCCTTCTTTCGGTCTCAAAGGGTTTTTTTAAATACTTCCACCCATTAAGTAGAATATATAAAGAAAGTTTATTTGGTTAACATTTTCCACATCATAAGGAATGAGCAAAGGGACCCAGCCACCTTACGGCATGAATTGATTGACTTCTAATCTTTCCTTTATGCTACTGCTCTCCATCAGTGAAATGTGGACTGATTTGGTGCTGTCTGTGCTGTCAGCTCCTTTAAAGCTCTGCCGGCTTTGAAGTGCAACTATGACTAAATATGACTAAATTTAGCAGATCGGATTCTTAGTGGAGGGTCCTTGATAGCACTGTCGAAGAAGCACTTTCTAATGGTGTGGGCCCTTAGCAGAGCGACCGGTGCACAGTCGAACCAGAGCATGCTCAGGGTGCTCTGTGTTGCGGTGGCATTCTCCTCAGCCCAGCCTCAGCTTAGAGTCAAAAGCAGCATCTGCTCCACTTCTGGAAACTTTTTAGGTGACTTTACACTCAACCGGGGCCTGTCTGATTACAGTCACCTCTCTGCAGTTTCCCGATCATTCACAAAGCCAATTAGCTTTGGCCTTCAGTCTTTCTTCCCAGCTGTGGGCTGAGGGCAGAAGCAGAAGTCCATTTTGAGCTCGGAGACGCCACCTGAGTCCTGCAACCAGCTTATAGATGTGCTCCAAGGGCAAACACATCACAATACCCTTCCATTCACTTCACAGTTCCTTTTTTCCTCGAAAACAACTGATCTGTGGGCAGGAAAACCATTTACTCAAAAATAAAGAGTAAAATGTTTTTCTTCTTCGATAATGTTCCCTATTCTTTCAGTAGGTATTATGTTCTGTAATGTGCTGTGTGCACCCATTTTGTCATCGCTTTGGGTCATCCTTGCTCACAATTGGTTATTTACTCAGGGGCTTTTGAAATTATTGAGTTGACACATCTGTCAGACGGCAAAAGCAGAAATGCTAAAAGGTCACTTGGAGAGAAACCAGCTGCTTCAGATAAACCTTTCTGCCTTCAAATAGCACAATCATTACAGTCTAACAGATGGGGCCTCTGCTTTCATTTCTGTTTTTCTCCTTCAGTTCAGGTATTTAGATACACTACCTCATTGCCAGGTCAACATAGGCCTCCTTGTAATTACCCACACAATAGGCAGCTCACTGCTTACGAAAAAACAGCTCCATTTTCTGTAAATGGGGAACCTGTTTCCTCACAGATACGAGTTACAGAATGCTTGCCACAAACTTTCCTATTAGCAGATTAATTTTGACAGTGGTAAGTACATTTTTATTACTCCTGCTTCAGTCATTACACTATGAAACATGCATTTAGTACTGATCTAACAGTTCTGAGAGCCTGGAGGCTTTTGGCAAAGATGGTGATAAGTAGAAGTGAGTGAATAATTCTTAACAAATAATTTATTCAGCAAATTTGGACTCTCTCCCTGTTTGGTGAACATTAACCAGGTGATTGCCATTTCCTCTGATTTATTCAACATCCATATTTTTGGAAAAGTGTCCATCCAGATGATTTATACTGCAGCTCATGAGTAATTGCAATTCTGAATTGTGGTGGTTAGGTGGTTATGAGTCATAAATCACGTGACAGGGTTTCTGTTCTGTGATGGGGCAAAGAGGAGCTGCTTTTGACATAATTGCTCTTCTGTTTTAAAGTTCTCTTTTGGGGGAAAAACCTGTCAAAAGCTTGATTGCTCGTCTGTATCTGAAAAAAGAACAATGAAAGGTTGCAGAAGTGTTTAGCTAAGAGTTCAGGTGAATGTTACAGAAATACGCTCACCAAATGTTTTGCTTATAAAAGACCCACTTCTCTTCAGAAACATCACATACATCTACGCAAATTCACAGATAAGAGTAATCCTTTTTTCAAGCGGAACCCCCCCAACAAAATCAAAAGCCTTAAAGTTCTAGCCATTGTTTCAAAGAATCCAGACTTATTTAAATCAAATGAATGTTCAGGATGAAAGATATGTATTTTTGCAGAGAGTGAACATTTAAATTGTGTGGAAATCTGTGATTTTCAACAAACATATTGGAACACACTCTCTGACAAAAATCTTGCACTTTAAACACCAACAGAAAAATGTGAAAAAATGCACTTTAGGAAGGTCATTGGTCTAAAAATTAGGCAGGTTTGGAACTGATGCATTTGCAATATGTAGATACCTGTTAAGCATCCCATCTCTGAGAGTTTTTAACACCATATAGTGCAACAAAACCAGAATGTGAAAACAACACAGCGGAACCCATTCTAAAACTATGATTCTTTGGAAACATGGAAAGAGGTGGAAGAAGATCTTTATTCTGTAGGGCCAATCAGCTGGTATCAAAAAGAAAAGCATAATTCAGAATATATCCTTTAGTTTTGGTGGTGGCTAGTTTTAAAGCACTTGCTATATTTAGTCACTTTTGGGTAACTAGGCTAACTCTCAAGCCATGATTTATAAACCTGAGGAATATTGCAAGCTGTATGAAAACAAATTGCAAGAGGGAAATGTATTAATCAGAAGGAACAAATTATGAAGAAATAGCTCATAAAATTCTGCATAATGTGAAGTCTAAAAAACCAATCTTACTCTTTTGAGAGGTTGACTCTCTGGTAGAGAAAGGACTAGGACTGCAATCTAAGTCAAAACATCTAGGCAGTTGTGTAATATCTAGATTTTGTCTTGACTGAGCATTTGAGTTTGTCAAAAAAATAGAAATTACTCAGTCCAAGACGAAGCTTTATAAAGAGAAGACAGTGCTTCCAAGCCTATGTGTAGAATACTAAATGCTGGAAAAAAGCAACTTGGGCATAGGCATGAGAGGCATTAGGAGATGTAAAACTCAATGACAGAGTCAAGCAAAAAAGCACAAGGAGCTGCTGTGCATACTGTTACTGCTAACCTAAACCAGGATAGTCTCTGACATATGAAAAAGATCCAAAGAACTGTAACAGATTTTCATCCCTTTTCAAGAGTTTGTAAGAGCTGACACAGCGGCATGGGATACAACATGGTAAAGGAATACAGCCAGCCCAGATGGATTTCTCCAAGCAAGAATGGACACTGCTGGAACAAGAGCTGAACGGCCTATTATCCCAAAAGCAAAATGTTGGCTATTTTGTTTTACACTGGGCACTACTGCACAGGCCAGCATGCAACTAGAAGCTCTTAGTAATGTTAGAAGAAAAGGCAGATGCAGCCTGCCCTCGAAGGGTGAGCTTCTCACTTAAGAGACAAATTAGACGTATGAGCAAATAACAGATTGGAAAAGAAGCATGGATTTCATCAGGAGGACTTGTTTATTGGAAGGGCTGAAAACCCAAATGCCTGAGAAGGATTCTGTGCAGATTCTTAACAGAATGAAGCAGATGTCCATGATGTGAGACAGGGAGATGGAGGAGTCATGTCCATCTGCATAGGCATGTTGTGCTTGAAATCAAAAGAAAAAGTAGAATAAACAATGCCTTATGTCACTTGGTTATTGAAGAATGGTGGAACAAAGGAGGAGACATATAAAGGAATATTAGGATTTGTTTACTGTGAGTACGAATTACTGTGGTCATTTCACAATATAGTCAAAATTGCTAATGTGGCTAATAAATGACAAGTACTGAAAGTCCATGTGGTCAAAAAAAGAGTTTTTAGGGGGCCGTTTTTCCGTGATACCTGATCAGATGCCACTTGCTGTACTACCTCTGCCGAAGTGAACTCTAAGCACCATCTTAAGGCAATAAAAATTATTATTTCATTGAGCTTTTGTGATCTGAAAACAAAATGCAAATGGGTGAGCGTGGAGCGTCAGTGCAATAGACATCGGTCTAGAATAGGGTTTCCTAAGGCTTGTCCAGATCCATACAAAGTCTGGACAGACTTGAGCGATTTCTGAAGAAAGTGAAGGTCATTATCACAGGATGGTCAATATCAGATGTACCAGACTCCTATTTAACATGTTGAGAAACCTTTAGAAAGGATTATGTATTCAAAGCACCAGGATGTTGCTTCCGAAGATGTTTTACAGAAAAATACATTTGAATGAATACATAAAAGTTATTCAGCAAGTGAAAAACCCAAGGAAGGGCCAATACCTGTCCTAAATCAGTAGTGACACTGAGGAAGTTGTCAAGACCTGGAACCTATGCCAAAAACACAGGCCAAGTCAAGCAAAAGAGTCCACGCTGGCAGCAGAAAATTTTTTTTCCTGGAGCAAAGTATGCAAAGAATTGTTTACAATGACTGGAAAACATTATGTACTTGTCCTAGACTATTATTCTCACATCTATAAGATAGCTTTACTAGAAGATACTAGAGCTAAACTGTGATTATGCATGTCAAATCTGTTCACACTAGACATGGAGTACCTGGCATAGCAATGCTTGGCAATGAAGTGCACCGTAATAGGCATGAGTGCTGGCTGCTACTGGTAAATTTGGGGTTTAGACTTGTAATCCTCTGTCTTTTATGTATGCCAATCCAATGGCTGAGTCGAAAACAGTGTCAGTGTAATAAATCTTCTATTAAGAAGAGATTGTGGAGTTCAACTCCGATCTATAGTTAACATTAGTAGATTGCTCCATGAAAATAATACTATGTTTAGCTCCGAGCTACACAGGGTCAAAAACGTCAGCAGTGTCCTGGGATTCACTGGGGTGATGACATTGTCATTGCACTGAAGGGAAATACACAGTCCCTCTGCTGTCCACCTTGTAAGGTAGCAGACAGAGTCTTAACTGCTTTATTTTTCTTTTTGGAGAAGGTATTAAGTGGGTAACATTTATGGGAAGTTCAAACAGAAAAGAACCAGGATATCGAATTGTCAGACAAAACCAGTCTGAGCGCTCGCTGCTGTTAGGGAGATCCTGGAGCAGCTGCACACCGCAGCAGGGCTGGACCTCTGAGCCCCCTAGCTCAGGAAGGCTGGTGGTCAGCATTACTGTGTCCTAATTACACCAGAAATGAAACGAGCACCTAAAATATGCATCTTGCTAGTTCTTCTGTGTGCATCTTTGAGGCCCACAGATGCACTGAGGCCTGCAGAGCCTTTTGTATCTGCTTTATTGACTTGAATCAGGTTTATGCAAGTCACTGAAAGTCATTACCAGCCTAAGGTTGTTCTCTGTCCAATGTGAAATGAATTGGTTGTGCTTGACAGCTGGGATAGAGCTCCTTCCTAGATGCAGAGCATATTGCCATCAGGTTTTTTCACAGCACACAGCTGAAATTCTCTTTTTTCTCACCTCCCATGTACTGTGTTCTTACCATGAGATATTCTGTAAGATTTGCGGGGAGCTGGGTCGACAGTGTTCAGCCTGCAAGCTCTTGCACTGCCCAGCTAGCCCTGGCCGTGGGTAAGCCCGTGAGATCTGCTAAAAGCACAGCACAGGGTGAGATGCTTTGAGGAATGGTGGCAACTTAAAATCACTAGAGAAACTGAGGTTAAGGAATAGACACCAAAGGGAGAAGAATACATTTTGGGTAACATTATTTCCGTAACATCAGCTTTAACTGACCACTTTTTAAAAAATACCCCAAGTAAAAAAAATACTTAAAATTAATGCCACTTGATTTGAATACTAGGTGTTTCGTGATGTGAAGAGGTAACATTATTATCATCCATCATTAAATCCACTGAGTGTCAAACTTATCACCTTGACACTTTAATGATCCTTAAGATGTCCTTCTAAAAGCCTGGTACCATGGCAACCACTCAAACACAGGGCCTTGGTACTGCTGAACTTCTCTTAATAAATCAGGCATAATTGGCATCTATGTATTATAATAAATTAAAAGTTATTCAACTGGAATGATTTTATATTGTACAATATTAAGTCATTAAATTTGCTGTTCTGCTCTCTCCTTTGTGATACAGTTCCTGTGTGTGTTTTTTAACACCAAAAATTCTGTCTCCTCCTCTTGCTAGATAAATCTGGGGGGGATCAAAGGTGCAGTAAATTAATGTACAGCCTGTCACTCCTTGCCATTTGGGTTCAGTTTCTGGTTAAACAGGGCCACCACTGAAATGATTTATACGCAACAACTGAACTAATTAAACTAAGCAGATGAAAATTACCCATACATGTACTCAGGGCTCTGCATGACCTTTCGAGGTGATCTGTCCTTCTCCACCTTGTCCTCTGCCTCGTTCTCCTGCTCAGCCTTTAGGTCTACGCAGCAATTGGAGGGAGGTGCCCGCTCAGCGAGGGGGAGCTTTCCCCACGTGGGTGTCGATGGTGTGTTCGGCCCCAGGAAGCACCTGGGACGGGCGAGGGGCTGTGCTGTCCCTGCTGCTCTTGGCTGCTGCTGCTGTGTCCCAAGGCTGGCAGTGCCCAGCTCCACCAACTGCTCCGTTTCCACTCCTTTCTGCCTCACCAGCTCTGGGTCACACGCTGGAAAAGGTCTGGTAAGGAATTACAAATCCTTGAAGGTCAGATCCCCCTCTCGTCTGAAAGCAAAGAACGGTGTACATGCAAACAATATTGTCATATATCCATATACTCCTATCCATTTTCTCCTCTGTGGTAGCACCAGCTGCAGACAAGAGGGCTTGAATTCATTGCCTTTACGCTGCAAAAGGTTGCTACAATATCTACATAGTGTTTTCTGAGAATAGACTGCCTGAATGGAAGGTCAAATGTTAGGCACAAAACTTGTGAAGCATATAAAAAATATTACCTGTGACAGTATAGATAGGGCTAATTTTGAAACACAATCTCCTTTCTTTCTTTAAAGAATGTTTATTTTATTTTCCTAATTTTCCGAATGGTTCCTTCATGTTACTGAATTATAAGGTATTCCCCCCCAAATTATTTTATCAGGAGGATGTTTGCAGTGGTACCATGGGACATTTTTATTAGTGTTCTTCATATTTTGATTTTTAAATGTCCTATTTTAAAGTGTAAATCTATTTTGGCAGTGAGACTGTGAAACAGAAAAAGAGGACTTTTTTTTGTACTATACTGTATTTGTTCCTTAGCATCCAGTGGGGTTTCCAGGAATAGCTTAGAAGATCATGAGACCTCAGCATATTCAGGATAGCAATAGTCCATCATGACCAGGAGTCATAGCTGACATCGCAGAGCCATTCGTTAGAAAAAGAGCTTTACATGGATTCAAGCATGGAGAGCCCAAGGATGAAATTGGGCTCTAAGCAAATAAGGGCAGATCCTGGCCCAGTGCTCCACACCTTGAAGCTATGTTTGTGATGCAAAGGAATGGAGAAACCCCCATGTCATAGCTGAGCTTCTCCTGAGGCACCACAGTCAGCCAGGAGACAATAAGCTCCCATGTACCCCAAGGATTTGAGGAAAGAGAGATCTGGTGGCAGATTAGCGAAAAAGATGGAGAGAGTGAATTCCCCATCGTAATACCAGTGTGCTGTGTTAAGAAGTGGGAATGAGGAGATTTGTCAGGTTCTCAGTCAAGTCACTGAGAGCTTTGGCTGGAATGCAAGTCAGTCTGAAAGCTCCCTTGTACCCCTGTGTGATCAGACTTTGTGACTCTGGGTACTGATTTGTAGTTAAGCACACTTAAGTGTACTTACACTTAAATTAGACAGTACACTCAATAGTTGAGTGAAATAAAATAAAACATATCCTTAATCACTATAACATTATAAATGCACAGATCTGAATCTTTTATATGAAAAATTTATTGTTGCAATATGCCAATGTTATGTACATTTTTATTTAAAAAACCCTTCTAAATTAGTATTAGAATCAACATCTCGAGAAGTTTGAATTTCATTAGTGAAATTTGTGTGTTTTCTAAACTGAAAGCCAAGTTTCAGCTAACAGGAAAAAATCTCAGTACTTTGATTCCTCACGAAGATGGTTTTTCCTCCCAGTGACAAATAGTCACAGAATTTCAGAATTAATATTTTCAGGAAATCATTTCCCTACCCTTATATAAACTTTTATTAAAAATATTTTGGATACTGATACACAAAGAGTAGTGTTTGCCTCTACAGAAATATTAAAATCCCAAAGAAGAATGCAACCTACTAAAGATTATTAACGGTACAGTTTATCACCTAATTAACTCATATAATGTTAGATGATGGCATTTTTTAAATAAAATTCTGAGTGTTGTTTTCTCCAAATCATCATTTTAGAGATACAGAATATTTTTCCACACTCTGTTAAAATTCACTACTTTCAAAATTCCTTTTTCTACTCATAAACTTTGCACTTGAAAAGGTGCTGTGCGCTGTCCAAAGAAGGACATGATTGGATGGAGGAGTAGAAACCCTGAAGTAGAGCAGAGGTCTGTACAAGATAGACATCGCCAGACTTTAACGTTTAACTGATGGCTGGGGACTGTAATAATTGTAGCCTTTGGTCCTGCAAAGAACCTGTTTCTTGTTTATTTGGTATATTAATGTATTTGTTGTCACATCTGATGTACGTTAGCTGGGATTGAGCTGTTTCTGCTGTCCTAATAAGAGTTTCTGAATAGTACTTTTTAAAAAACTTTTTTTTTCCTAAGGAAGTTTTGCTGCTTTATCTGTGCCAGGAATTCTTATGTTTAGCGATTCCCAATGATATCTACATTAAAATGTTCAGCTTAATCTAACGCAAAAAAGATTATCAGGTTGCTATGTGAGATAATTTATAAAAAGGGAGTGCTTTCCTATCATATCTATCATTTGGGAGCCTTAGCCATGCCACTGTAGCATCCAGTGGACCTGCTTCTCCAGGCTTGTGACTTGCCCCTATTTTGAGGTTGCCTTTTTGTTCTTTAGACATAGAGCTTTTACTAAAAAGAAATAAAGTTGAGGGAAACCCATAAAAATATGAAGTATATGCACGCTGATGCCATGGTATCTAGAATGCTGATTCTGAGAGATACGGCCTGCCCTGCTCTTCTCAGTGGATATTACATTCAGATGCTAATGATTTAAGTGTTTAATTTACTTCAGTGGTCATACAAAAATGAAAGAAAGGAGAGTGTATGGTGTGTTTTAAGTAGCACCTTGCTCTCGAGTTCTTGCCTACATCATTTTCTTCAACAATTTTTTTTGCAATCAAGATTTTTTTTCATAGAAGCAGAAATTCTGATGTCTGACATAAGCAGCTCTGGCAGCCTCTGTGTCTGCATGTGCTTTAATCCAACATGCATCAGTGGGTGTCCAAAACCCAACTTCTGGTGCTTGTGTCTTGTGTTTCATCCATCCTTATCCTCAGAGCTAGAAAGTGCTGGCTCCTCATTCAAGTTTCTATTCATGCAGGAGAGCAGAAGCACGAAGCATGACTGCAGCTGGTATAGACCTGTGTGAAATAGCTTTGACCTGGTTATTTCCAGTTACCACCTCCAGTTCCCAGTACCAGTTTCCAGTACCAGGTGCAGCCTTCCAGTACGAGGGAAGGCTCATGCAACCCATGCTGAAGGGAGCTGGGCTGTGCCTACACTCGGCTCACTCTCTTCCTTCTCCAAAGTTGACGTCCTGTTTATTAATAGAACAGGCTGGGCTGATTTTCCCGTACACTGCACAGGCTGAGTGGCTTCTCACCTCGGCGTCTTCAGAGGACAGAGAACGGCTGTCAGGTAGCATCGCGCAGAATAACCTCCTGCGTCTTTCATTGCTTGTTTGTCTTCTTCTAGTATGAGTTCAGACTTGTAATTTGGCAACATACCTCTTGTATAATGTGTAGGCGACAGCACGAGTGATGCAAGGATGATTATGAATAATTTTACACCTAATAGTGTTGTGGTGCATGTGGACTTTGTCTCTGATACTTTGTTTTCTGCGTTCTCTGCTCCCAACAGAAGGGAAATTCCTCTCCCAGAGACACAAGGGTGAATGCTCTGTTCTCTAGGCTCTAAGGGCCACCTAAGGGCTTCCTAAAAGGGATATTATCTCTTATGCTTTCTTCCTTTTGTATAATCTAAAATCAATCATTTTAGGGTAAGAATAGTTTTAGCTGGTTTTTCTATATGGAAGCGCCACATGCAAAATTATCTGCAGAAATGTTAGAACTGTTGGTTACTGGTGTGTCCTTGAAAAACTGCCTGGAAGATGGGTTCTTGGAAAACATAACAAAAAAGAGATCAAATACTCTGAGTTAAAAATATGTCTAAATCAAGGTTTTATGGTTGCTCTTGTAAACATATTTGTTCATCACCGCTTATCTGAATTTGTTGCGCTTATTGGAAATTAGGAGTTGAGTAATAATGAAAAGGTGTCTTTCTGCTGTTACAATAAGACCGGTAGCAGATATTTAGAATATCCCTGTCCCCTCATCTTACTGCAGTGCCATCGTCACTTTTATCATAAAAGAATTATGTTTCTCTATGTATGAAAAATGCATTCTAGAACTACTCTGAATTAGTTTTTAATGTACTGTGACCTTGAATTGCCCCAGGATATTAATGCTAAATGATTACTTCTGAATGCTTTTTGAATAGCTGCACAGTGCAATTAAATGCATCATACATCACACATGACATAGTTAAACGCCTCTTCTGGTCAAGGAACCTAAACAGTTCTTTCAAATGATGGTAATTCCATATTATTGAAGATGAAAAAAAAAAGTCACTCGTTAGTACTAACATAAGCATAACCTGGAAGAGGTTATAACCTTTGCCTGCAGTTGATCACAATAAAAAGATTTTTTTCATGGTAATCTAAAAGGAAGATGACTTCTGATCACTACAAAACCAGTGTCCCATCACACTGCATTTTCTCTCTAGACAAAGAGAGTAATAGTAATAAATCCCTCACTTTCTGACAAGTTGCCAATTTTTGTGTAAAATGAAAGAATAAAGAATATGACTCATAAAATGGGTATAAAATGGAGACACTGCTATTATGTACATTACATTACACAGCAATTGATTTTAGAATGTGGAACCTCATAAATCTGATTCTCTGAAAAACCTTCTTATAAAATTAGTGGAGTTCAGAAGTGATCAAAGGGCCAAGATGACTCAAGAAACTGGTAACAAGGACAAAAAGAGCCTTTTTTTTTGGATTATTGGTTCAAACCTGGCCTGGTCTGGTTGCATCAACACGCTGCTGCTCCTTGTGTTATTTCACATGCACTGCCAATTTTGGTGGTGTTTTTAATTGGATTTTTTTTCTTTCTTCTTCTTCTTTTTTTTTTTTTTTTTTTTTTTTTTTTGCAGATGAGCAGCACGGTGTGAATAGCAGTAGAGAGCACTCCCAGGTCAGAGCGAGGCTGGTGTGGGGATTCGAAGTGTTGGTGTGAACAAACCTGTTTTCACCCTGTGTCAGGCAAACTGTCTAAACCACAAAAATGTTAATGGCAAATACATTTCAACCTTGGAAATAACTCCTGAGTAACTCCAAGAAATTGAAAAAAAATGAATATAAGGCATATGTACAGCTTCATATGAGATTTCCAGCTTTTCCAATGTTCTTGCTCAGACACTGGAGTGGGGTAAATTGTGTGTGGTGATGTTTGCTGGATGAAAAAGGGTTAAGCGAGTGGGCCTGTAAAATCCTAGGAAGCAGAGCAGGTTTTGGAACCTGTGCTGAGACGCCTGAGGGCATCAGTGAGGGGAGGTGGGAGGTGGGAAGACAGAAAAGATGATTGCTAGAGGCAGCAGTTCATTAAGACAATCCTGCAGCAGGAAAGAAGCCCAGAAATAATATGTTAAATAAAGAAGCCCTTTCTCTCTACGTATACTTTAACTTCCCCACACAGGCAAGAAACAACCCACCAACTTCTGGAAGCATACACTGGGGGAGAGTAGGGAGTGGGAACCACAGCTCTTGAGGAAATTGGTTATTCAGCTCTAAGATAGTTTTCACTGCATGTTTTCAGTGTGAAGAAGAACACTGTTGTATGACTGCATTGGAGTGTGAAGACAAGCTGTATGTGCTTTACAAAAAGAGCAAAAAGATTTTATGATGAAACAGATTTGATGCTCCAGCTACTAAAATCAACTGTTATGCTGTTAAATCTGCTTTCTGGTTGCCCTGTGTCAGCCAGTGAAGATACAGGCGTAAACATCTCTGAAAACTTAGAGGATGAGTTAGACTTGCCCAAGGCAAGCAGAACATGCATGACTGACACTTGCATGACAGGTAATCCAAGTTGACACTGACCTTGCCAACATTATATGACAATATTTTTACTAGAATAAGCTGTCCTTGAATTTCCCAAGAGTATTTGGTTCCAATAGGCTTTTTTTCAGTGTGAGGAAAGCGGTCTTGTTCTGTTTATTTGGGAGTATGGAAATGCTTGTTATGGCCACCACTATTGCCTTTCCCCCTCCCTTCCCTGGTCTTTGATTTCCCCTTGGCCTCAGAGATCATACCATAATCTCAAACTATATAGATCACTTATCATCTCATGGCCTTCATGCCATCTGTTAGACTGTGATCTGTCTTTGCAAATATATGTGGACAAGAAAGAGGCTTCGGGAGCATTTCCTACATACTAGCCTGGGGAAGGGTCAGTGACCATCATAGACTACATATGCAAAATACTTAGTGAGTAAATTTCCCCCAAATAATGAGGAGGAGAAGGAGGCAGGACTGACGACCTTCAGCTTTCCCTGCTTCACTGGAAGGGAATAACCTATGCTGTCTCAGTGCCACAGATTGCATGCCCTCAGGGCTGACTGGCTTTGTATGGACTTGTATATGTGTGTTTTTATGCTCAACATCATTTGCTAAGGAAGGTTTACTAAAACTGGGCTATATTTTACAGCTTGAGGTTTAACTTCTTCACACCCATATTTGATGTTAAGTCTTTTGCTTTGTTACCCTGAAGAAAAACCCAAGTGTATTTTTAATGTTACTTAAATGCTGAAGATATCAATGATATCATAGTTCCATTAGTCTTTGCTACTTTTGGAAATTGCAAAGCTTCATGAAATGTAATTCCTTAAATTAGCCACTGAAAAAAAAAGAGTAAACAAAAGGTAGGAATTGTTAGAACCTGGTTGTGTGAGATAGCATGAGATCACAGGTTACCTTCGTCAGCCTCAAACGGGAGTAATAGCTTTTAAGGAAGCAGGTTTCTCTTACTTGATGGATCTCAGAAGTTTCTGGCATGATGAACTCCAGGTACTGTGGAAAGGGACTGTGCTCTCTGCCTCCTATTAAAGGAAGTAGTAAACCAATCAGTCTTTTTTCTACTTGCACTTGTATTCCTTGTATGTATTCTTCTATGAAGGCCGTGCAGTCCAAAAGCCTGGGACCAAACCAGGAATCTGCGTGGCCAGCAGGGAATCTGTTTCCTGTTGTTTACCCGGCATAGCTGACAAAATCAGCCTCCTCATCTTTCTTCATTAATTTCTCTCTCTACCTCATAACTGTGTGTAGAATAATTAGTTAATGGGACTAATTCTGTTCCCACTTACGCTAATGTTATCACCTGTGATACCTGATGAGATCAATGAAATCAAATAAAATTGAAAAAACTGCTGAGACCAGAATCACAGACAGTATTTGAAAACCAATAAATACAATTTTTAATCCATGGACCAGAGTCTTTTTTTTTTCTCCTGCGTTCCCCATGCATTCTTAGCTACCTTGATTTTTTTCCTCTGGGTATGTAAAATACAGTTCAAAGCCATTACCTCAGTTTTGTCATTGCTCAATGACATTATCACCTTGTTCAATGTCATTATCACAGAAACACGGCCACTTCAAAAAAAAAGATGGACAGTTATGATGCTTAGCTGTACCACAACACTAACATTGCCCAGAAAAAAAAAGAAATTATTCTTTCTGCTGTTCTGAAGCTACTAGGCAATTCTGAAATGCAGGGACAGGATACAGCTCTGTGGGTTTAAGCTTCCTGAGGCAAGGAAGGGGAACAAATGGTTTCACCTGTAGGAACTCTACTGAAGCAGACTTGCCCATTTATTTCAAAATTAATTCTGAATTTTTCTTCCTATTTTTTAGATTGATGACTTTAATGTAATCTTTAATTAAAATTAAATCTTGCTTTCTTGTGTTTTAAAGTTAATATAATTCAAATAAATCCCATATTTACTCATTTTATAGGCCATAGAAATTGCATTTTTCTAAAACTAATTCCAGTAATAAGAAATTTTTAGTGAGGCTGGTATTAGCCTCACTCCTTTGCATCATTTTTATCTCTTAAACTATTACAACTTTATTATTATCATTACAGTAGCACGGTGACCAGAACTGAACACAAAACTCTAAACTCCTTGCCAGAATCTTATATAATAGGAGAACAATGGATGAATGTTGTTAATTTTAAATGCAAAATTATAAATCAATTACAGTGATAGCAAAAGCCCTTCATGACATGCCACAATTTACTTTCAAAGACATTTAAACCTATTTCACATGCTGAACAATCTGTAATAAATTATGATTTTTTTTCCTCCTGAAATGAAGCTATAATTATGACAGTTGAATTCTTGTTCAGAGAAATAAGGTGGCATTTAATTCCTTGAGAACAAATGACACTCACAAAAGAACAGTTAATTATTCTCAGCTGCAAAAAAAAAAAAAAAAAAAAAAAAAAAAAAAAAAAAAGAAAAGAAAAAAAAAGTGTGGGGAGAGAAAAAATACGAAAGAGAATGTGGTAGCACTTTATGTGAAGTGTCTGTTAATGAATCCTTAACGAAAGCTGTACTGCAATTGAACTTTGCTTGCTGTCCATGTGATTGAGTGACAATCTTTAAGTCCAACCCTTCCCATAAAATCAAACCCACGTTCGGAGTAGGAGTGCAATGAAGGGATGTATCTTCAGGAAATACTACATGTCTGTTGCCAAATATTCAACATGCAAAGAACAGAACCCAGAAAAACCCTGGTGCCAATCAGATGGGCAAAACAAATGCCTAAGTCAGTTCTGCAGTTTCAGGTTGCATTATAATGGTAGCAGTATACAAGTAGTCCTAATAGTTCTTAATTTCCATGCTTGCTATCAGATAAGATGGGTGGTTTTGACTTCTTCTAGTTTTAATAGGGCAATAAAGAGGAATGCTAACCAGTGAAGTCCCTCATGCCACAAATATGCGACCGTGTGCTTAACTTTTCTAGCATACATGATTCCTACTGCGCTCAGTGGGACCACATAAGTGTTGTAGAGTAAGGACCTTACTGAATGCAAAGTTCCTTCCTTGAAAAAACTGATCATCCTAATTTCCTGCTTTATTCTTAGGCATTGTGTGAATAATCAACCTGTGCAGAGTTGAATTTATTAGCACAGGTCTTGCTGCACCGCATGGCTAACCTTCACATTTTCAGAACAGTTTTAGCTGACTGGCGAAGAGATGCCAGTCTTGCTAATCTGCCTGCCTTCCTTAGGGAAGAGAGACTTTTTGGAAGGACTATAATAAGTGGATATTCCCTCACCCTTTTTGGTTCAATTATGATTTGTGAATTGGCTAATTTGGGGGCGCTCTGAAATGTAGTCGGAACAACACAGTTTCATGTGAAACAAGGCCTAATGCACTGAGTTGCATTAATGTTAAATCAAAGATGATTGGATTAATTGCTATTTCATTTTATCATCTTCTGTGCACGTGTGGTGCTGGCAGAATTTCAGAGCTTTTAGAAAAATTAATTGAGAACTATGGAAATAATACAGGCAAAGAGACTTTTGCATTGGGTCTTTCTGCTGGTTGTCAAGGGATATATAGTCTACAATTGGGAGGTTATAATGCATTTCTTAATATTTCTATTTTTGAAGTTTCTCATAAAACAAGTAGGAAAACGAATCGATCATACAGTATATGAGTTACTGCTCAGAGAGAAAGCATGCATTCAATAAGACTTTCACCACAACAAAGCATATCAGAAAAATCCTGTTAATTTCTAACAGGGAAAAAGGAGATACTGTTAAAAATGTAAAAGTACACATTTTAAAAGAAAAGGCTGTTCATATATTTTTCATTTTGTCACCTCTATATTTAAATCTGGTTAAATCCCTTGATAGAATGACATAATCGAATAGTGTTAGACCCATGTGGAAACTCATACTATTGGGTAATTTATTTTATTTGTCCACTCAGTTCTGATAGCAAACAGAAGATTTATTAATACAATGTAAAATATTAGCTGGCAGGTAAAAGTAATTCTGTTAATGAACATGATTAGAACAGCAGCTGGAATACAGAAAATGCAGTGTTTGCAACATCCACAAAATTAATAGACCTTAAAATACTTGGGAAATCAATTAAAATACGTCTTCAGGATTGCAAGAATGACTGTGCATGTGTTTAACTTGGAAATGAACAATAAAAGAATAAAATACACACTTCCTCATCAAGAACAGTTCAAAGTGCCTTTTCCTGACCGGTGGCAGAGCTTACCAGAACATTCGCGGAATAGATATTTTTTCATAGCTTTCAGTCAGGAAGGGAGGACGCCAGCAAGAATTTGGGGCAGTATCGAAGCTGGTGCTTCTCTCTGCTCCTCCCTTAGGGCAGGCTCATGCTGGCTGTGCATTTTGTGTGTTTGGAGATTCGCTGTCCCACTGCCCAGGGCCCCGTCGCGCTGCTCCTGAGCGAGCGAGCAGGGTAGGTTCCTCACCGCAACCAGCCCACGGAGGGTGTAGGGTCACCGTCCACTGCTGCCCAGCTGTGGTCACCACTGGCCCTGGGAACATCCTGAAAAGTCCCACACAGTTGGGCAACATCCACCCTGGGGCCGCCAGCCCAGGCAGCGGGGATGGCAAACCCTGCGTGCATCACGGCAGAGCTCGAGCCTTCCCCATCGCTCTAACAGGCACGCAAGCCTTGGCTTGAAGGACTGGTGGGTAGGAGTAAGACCTGGAAGAAACACTGGATTTTACTGGCACTTTGACATAATATAGCCATCTTCCATTTTTGGTTTGAACATGGAGATCAGCTCACTTGCTAGAGAGCTTCTGGACACTTGGTGGCAAGCGTGTGTGATGCGTGCTCCTCCGAGCACACCGCCTGACCCTTTATTTCAGACACACATCTCTGCCTAACCGCGCTGGCAGCTGCTGGTCCGCTTGCCCAAACGAAGTTAGGTTTGGAGAGGACCATTCTGCTTCCTGCCGCTTTCCCGCGCTGGCTGCCTCACAACTGTAGCAGACGTTTTCCCAGACAATCAAATGTGTGTGTGTGTGTGTGTGTGTGTGTGTGTGTGTGTGTGTGTGTGCTTCAACTAAATGTAATAGCAGATATTTTTACTCTGTGGATTTCAATGCCACTTTCTCTTCTTAGGCTATATATTACTTTAAAGCTCTACCCTTGTGAAATAGGAAACTGGTCTGTGCTGTTCTTTCTCATGTATTCAGTACAGAAAAGTTATGGATGTGATTGTATTTTTCTTTCCAGTTGTTAAGCCTTTTAGCTCCTTTTGGCTCCTGTAGGAGTGAATTTAGTGCTTTGGAAAGGTGTGAGGATGCAAGGTGATATTCTCTGCCTAGTGACATTTCTGGTCTAATTCGAACAGCAGCATGTATCTTTGTGCCAACCTATTTATTTGTTTCCATGATGATTCAAAGATACCATCACCTGCAAAAAAACAGTGAGACAAATAACATACATTCCACTTTTCATTCATCTATGGACCTTGAAACATAATCACCTTCTCTTGAGACACACTGCAGTTTTCTGGGTTTTATTAACCTGAATATATCATTGATGATCTAAAACTGGCAAACCCACTACGGATTTAGGATCTCTCTCTTCTACAGCAATCCTGTTTTATTTACTAGAATTTGGATCCAAGTTTTGGGGTAAATTAATACCAATTAATGTATTTCATACAGTAATACAATTAATGTAGCTGAAGGCCAGTGATCACAGAGGAATAAAGAATTGAAAAAATCTAGGATGAATCTCACCATGAGAAATACGGTATATTCGTTTATGGTAATCAAAGCATATAGCTACAAAGACACTGAAATGAATAAGAACTACTCTGCTGTTCCGTAATCTACCCCGTACCAAAACAATACAAAGCACAATATGTAGAGGGCATTTTGGGACAGTTAAATTGCATGTGAGCAGGTAGTGGTGTTTAAGTGAGAAGTGAGCTTCTGAAATCGATTTGCAGCTTTCTTCTCTTCAAAGAACAACGTACTTATATGCATTTCAAGAATAAATCAGAATTCAGGGATCCCATCCAGGGAAGGGAACAATTAGTGCATGTCTGGTTGTAAAAAGCTTTTTTTCAGAATTTCCCGAGTCATGAGAAAGGAAATAAATACAAGGAGAGAGTTGTACAAATCACAAGTCATTGCAACCACCAGAAGAACTGACAAAGAGCTTCAGATAACTTTTAATTCATCTATCATTCAAGACACTGACTTTGATCCAAAAACAGAGGCCATCTCATCTAATTCATTCATTAATACCTCGTTAGCAGTGTAAGACAATACAATATTTGCTTTTTGGCAAAACCTAGCATTAGGATTGGCTGGAGCACAACAGGATCTAAAAGATGTATTGCCCCCAAGTAGTTAGGTTAAGAGAATCTAAAGTCTACTACTTTAGGTGCCAAAAAAAGCAGTGTTCAAACATCGTTTACTCTTTCAGAGAAATCTGTTTCAAATCAGCATCCTGTTCTTTTTCTGTGAGAGAATCCAATTAAAGGAGATTGCCATTTTTTTTCTGTTTGAAAAGAATAATCCCGGGAATTTTATCCTTCTAATGCTTTTTACATGCAATGAATCGCTTATTTGTACAATCATGATGAAAAACAGTTAGTGGGAGACAGAGTGCACCTCCTAATGAGTTTCACAATGTATTGTGTCATTCCCATGTGTATGAATAAGGAGGTGAGATATACACGGGGCCCAGGACCTGTAAGTCCTTGAATTCCTCTGAAGGAGAGAGTTTCCATAAGATTTCTCTGTAGTTACACTTGCTCTCCCAAAGAAGATGCAGGAGGCCAGAGCTGTAGTTATACCATGAATAAAAATTTCTGATTCGATGGGAAAGGAAGCCCTGATGAGCTCAGTATGAACCTCAACCAACTAGGCTAAAGCCCCGGCTACCTCCTTCCAGTGAACACTGCAGGGGATTTCCTCTTTCCCCTTGAACTGTGACTGCCTAAGGCAAAAAAAAGTCTTTGAAAACACGAGCTGATAATTTTGTTGTACGTATACACCATCATTCAGTCTTAGAATCATATGATCATAGAAACATTTCAGGTTGTTGCATGCAATCATACAACAGTTTGGGGTGGAAGAGCCCTCTGGAGGTCAATTACTCCAACCTCCTGCTCGGAGTAGATCCGATCAGATCAGGTTGCTCAGGGCTGTGTCCGCTCATTTGAATGACTTCAAGGACGAAGACTCACAGCCTCTCTGGGCAGCCTGATCCAGTGTTTGGTCACCATCAAAGTAAACAAAAAAAATCTCCTAATATCTAATCAGAGTTTTCCATGTTCCAACCTGTGTCTGCTGTATCTTGTCCTATCACCATGCACCTCCAAGAAGAGTCTGGCTCCATCTTCTCTCCCTCCTCTGGCCATGTACTTGTAGACAGCAAAAAGGTCTCCTGTTAGCCTTTTCCTCTTGCAAATACTGCTCTTATCTGTGAAAACTCTGTATCTTGGAAAATGTGTGGCAATATTTTTCCAGACATGAAATTGGGATTTTTGCCGGTTGCCCATAGTCTGTCCTCCCCAATTTCTACTCTGTTCTCTGTGTAAAATAGCTTAAAATTTTGTTCACAGCCATGTTAAACATTTTTAAGCTAGGTTAAAAGTGTTCTGTGCTACTGCCTGTTCAATCCAAGCTGATTTATAAATGTTTCTGATTAATGTAAGTCACGTACATAACTGATTTTTCAGTTTGGTGGTGGAAAACACAAAACAACAGCCATATTTGTCACAAACGTATAACATGTTTTGATTGATCCTACCTTGCATTTTTCAGCCAATAAATTATTTATTTGGAAGACTTCAGCCAATTTCATTCATAACCTTTTGGGTAGCTCTCGCTGATCTGCCAACATCACTTCATGGACAGACTGCACCTGGCCTCCAGAGAAATATGCCACAAGAACTGGTCTTTGCAGTCTTTGTTTGCCTTTGACATGCCCATTTTTGAGTTTTGTACCAAGTAGGCACCTCAGAGTTTCTAGAAAAGTAGAATACTAAAAAAGGAAAGACTTTTACAGTAAAGGTGCAGCACCAGTGAATATTTGTAAACTATTCTGATAGTGTTTTGGCATCTGGCTGGCAATTTCATGTAATCAGATTTCTCTTTCAGTTCCTGTTATGTTAATTTATTGGTTTCTGGATCTGAAAAATTGCAGCTCACACTCTGTTCAGCTCCCAGGTTCAGACTTCTTGTTTTAAAAACTGCAGTGTGTAATATGGAAATCTGGGCTTTTTAATGCAAGTTTTAACAATTGCAGTTAAGTTATTTGGTGTGTGTGGGGGTGAAGACATATCCAAGGAGAACACCTGTTTTGATGCAATTAAAGCCCTACAGCAGTATATGAGTAAAATACTTCTGGAAAACCTTGCTCTGTAGAGTTTAAAATGATTACAGGACCAAAGGGGTTGTAAGTAGTTAGTCCCTTGGAAGTAGATTAGTAATGATGGAAACAGGTTGATTTGAACTAACTATTGCCCAGGTGCAAGGCAAGGTGTATGATGGGGGGGTTTAAAGACATGGAAGAATAATTGCAGAGACAGGTGCTGCTTATGCTGAAACTTGCCTGTTGCAGTACATACAAACTGAGGCAAAACTGCTGGTGCAGTGCAGAGGCTCTAAAACAATCAATTAAATAATTTTATTTTTAAAAATGATAAAACGTGTCACTGTTTTCTCTGTCCTTTCTTGCACAAGTGTCCCTTAGCAACTGTCTGTGTGAAAGTCATAAATTCAGAATAAATCAAATATAGCACAACTCCTCCCAAAGCAAACTAAGCCTCCCATTTATTTCTGTGCCAAGCGCTCTCCTGCAGCAAACAAGTGCAGTTCTTAAATCTTTACAACCCAGCCTGATGTTTTCCTACAGAGAACATGGTAGGGAAAATGTAGGCCCTTACACTGAAATTTTTTTCCTTGTCTTCTGGGCTGGCTTGACATTCATTCCAGCTTTGGCTTAAAGCACAGTATTAAGTATCCTAGCCTTGGGCTCTTTCTTTCCTCTCCCCTCAGCACAGGTATGTCCTCTGCTGGCTCCCAAGGTCAGTCTAGGTCAGCATAGGTGGCTCCACTGTGGGGAACTGAGGCTTTGGAGACAGGAAGAAATTTTGGGAGGGAGGACTGGGGAGGGCAGAAAGCCCCCTTGGGTTTTGGCCCTTTGGCCTTCAAAACACACCTTTTGCCGAGTGCAGCCCCCTCCTTCCAGCAACTTTGAGAAATCGTTGCAAAAATAGCTGTGCAGTTGCTACAGTCCCTCGGATCCTTGTCCGTAGCCCAGTCTGCCTCTTGGTGCTCACTGGCTGCTTCCACAGGGAACTCTGTTAGAAGCAGCTTACTTATTTGATCTTGAAAATTGGTTCAGGAGCTTTACGAAACCACTAATGCCACCACGTTCTCCAGCCCTTAATTTTCTAACTAATTACCATAATAAATGTGAAGGTTTTGATTAATATAACATCAACAGAGCATCTTAAGAAACAATAGCAACCAGTGAACCAAAAAACCCCTCCAACAACCCCCAAAATCCCCACCTGAATGTAATTGGCTCCAAATACACACGAAAGATGTTTTAATCCAGCCTCTGCAAACAATTCTTTGTATAAATTAACAGTGCAGAAGAAAGTAGAGAAGCATGGGCTGAGAGCTACCAGCTCCTCAGTTTAATTTCAGATCTTTTAGTGATTCCCTTGCTCTGACCCTGCTTTACTTGGCTTTGTTATACTTCAGTTGCCTTAGCGGTGGGTAAAGGCAAGATTAAGATATTATCTCTCCAATTATAAAGATCCTGGGTAGAAAACTATGTAATCACCCTGCTGTTAGATGGGGTGGAAGGGTCACTAACTAGATTAAGAGTGAGTTAAATTCATCTATGATATAACTGTGTTGACTTTGGTGGAGTTACAGCAGGGATTGTTTTGCCCCAGTATGAGTTGTTTCCTCCCACCTTTAATGAACTAGAATGACCTTTCAGGGTTTAATCCAATTACTGATGACACTGGTGAAAACAGCAGCAGAAGTGGGTAGGACAGAAGAAATGTATTAACACAGAAAAATATCATCTTTCCCAAAAGAAGCTGACTGAGAACAAATGCTGAGAATTGTCAAGTACCTCTTATCTTGGTTCTTCACATAATTTAGGGTTAATCAGTTCATTTGTGATTCTTTAACCTGTAAAAGCACAGTAAACAAGCTGGCTGCAGTTCCAAACAGTAACTGAAAACAACTTTTTTTCTAGTGAATTTGCATAAGACTTTTAGATAATGAGAGAGAAAATCAAGTTTGAGTTGTTTAAAGAGGTGTCAATTGTGAGACAAGTTTGCAGGACCGCAGTGAAGTAAAAAGACCTGTGCTGTCCACCAACAGCACCACCAACAAATTTGCCTCTGGAGGTTTCAAGAATAATTTTAAAAGGATAAATATTGCTAATATGTTTACTTTAGTTATTCAGTTAAAATTTACTAGTTCTAGTTATTTTCTTATTTCCAGGTATCTTTATCGTACTTGAAAATCTAACACATGCACAGAATGTTATGTCAGCCGTACCTAAACCAATTACTGCCACTGTTTGCTTTCAGGATTTTGTCTGGTCCTACTTGCACCACATATGATGTGACTGATCACTTGTGTTTCTGCTCCTTGCTTGGACAGTTCCCAGCTCACAGCATGCAGGACAGCCACAAGAATGCAAAGTTCAAGGAGTTCTACACAAATGCATTTGACGGCATATTTGTATGAATTCCCCACTTTTATTTTCTCTGTGGGAATATTCTGGTAGCCAACAGGAACACAAATGCTGACAAATAATAAGAGCTCAGATATTACCAAAGTGCTGCTGAGGTTCACACCACCTTGCAATGTTCACTCTGCTCACCCAGGTCCCCTCAAACAGCAGTCCTACTTGCAGCACAGTTTAGACAGTGATTTATTTTCTAAATGTGTCTGTTTTAAACAGTCCTAATTGCTTAGGAAATGCATAAATTTCTTAAGCCTGTGACCCACTTCAGCACCCTTTGAAGTAGGCTAGCCCCATGTTGATAGCTATGAAGAAAGCCAATGCCATGCCAGGTTGGGGAAGGCGTTTTACCCCGGTGTCACAGGCAATGCTCTGAATGTCACATCTAGAATTCACTGCTGTGACTTTTGGCAGTTTCAATTTAATTCATAGGCAATAATGAGGCTGCTTCAAGCCCATGGACTAGGTCTTCCTGTAGCAGTGCTGCCTCTTTTAGACAGGTGGTAAAAATACATTTTGTAATATGACTGATGTCTCTTCGGTTACTATATTTAAGTCTAATAGACTTTTAAAAATACTGTCTTAGCCAGCAGGATTTAACTTCATTAGTTTTGAAACAGGAGAGAAATGTTAGCCACTGTGCAGTCTTTGATTATGCTCTGGGGAATTTACTGGGGTTAAATTAACCACAGGGGAACTCTACTCTTGTTCTTTGAATGCCAGCGAAACATACTGAGAAATACAGGGAAAAAAATTAATTATAAAAATGAAATGTAAAAACTATAAAGTTCAGCTTATGTATAATCCCTCGTGCATAGTAAGCTCTGTATACTTGCACCATTTAATGTTAATTATACCATTTATTTTATACTTTGTTTTTGCTTTATGAAAAAAAAGTCATACCACCATGAATAGGATTTGACCATAAAGGGAATTTCAGAAAAATACCATTTCACCAGACTCTGTTTAAATTCAGGAGGGAGATAATTTAGCCACTAAATGTCCTGCCTTATCTCCACCGTCACTGGAGAATTACTCTCCAGAATCGCTTTCATCCCCCAGCTGCTGACAATTTAGCAGTGCTGCTCTCCTTTAATTAATCTCTTTGAATTTACATGGAGAAGGTCAGTGTCAATGACGGTAGAATGAGCTGAAATTTTTGCCCAAAAAATACATTTTGGAAGATGTGGTGTCATACGAATCAAAAGCCTTTTTTGATAGTGTTTTTGATGTTATGCTTGGAAAATATAAAATGACAGATTGTTTTTAACTCCATGTATCAACAAAGATTTCAGTAATTTAGTTTCCAAAAAATGAAAATTAGCAGGTTTTGGTTTTCCTCTTATCTCCTGATTTTCTTTATATCTCCTTATCCCAGTCTTTTCAAATGGAAAATAAAGGGTGGAGGGCAGAAGAACAGAATTAACACATGTAAAAGTGAATATATCCTTTTCCTTCTTCACAGAAGAGTTAGGAAAAAAGTAAGAAAGCCAGTGAATATAACATTTCTTCCATTGAGCACTCTTAAAAACTTACCCTCTTTTGGTACTGAAAAACAAGAAGTTGAGGAAAATATGAAAAACCAAACACTTAAAATTAGTATTTTTGCATTGCCAGAACCAAACCCAGAACCTCAAGTCAAAATTAATTTTTAAGCAATTTTAAAGAAATAAAAATTCTTTTTTCCAGAAAATCCTCAAAATTAAAAAATGGTAAAATCATTTTTCCTATGTTTTTTCCTTTTTAATGTAATAATAAATTAGGATTTCCTTCCAACATTAGTCTACAGTGGCTGTGTGAAGAGGAACTAGGTCATATGAGACTGGGAAAGAATGAGGGAAAAATGTATTTCTCCTCAAAATGAATATGGTACTTTAGATAATAAAGACATCTACTTAATCCCTAAACCATTACCTTTCTTTTTGCTGTGTTGTAGAGATACTCACTACAATCTCTGCAACCTTTTCTCCTGCCTGATCTTATGCTGTAATTTTAAGGAAACAGTTCACATATCTTCCACATGACACGTGTAAAAATTATGACTTTAAAAAATGAACCAATGTGTACAGTTTATGCAAGAATCTGGTATGTGCTTTGATGCTCAATGCAAGGCGGATACAGACTCTAACCTGTATAGCAGGATCTGCTTCAAATGAAATTGCTCAACATAAAGGAATAATCTATTCTCTGCAATTAGGGGAATCATATGCCTATAGCAATGCAGATAAAGGTCAGCCAGGTACAGAGATAACATGAGGCATGATGAGCTGAAAGATTTCTGGTGTGTGCTATTTACCCCTGCATGCCTCCTTTATTTATTTATCGCTGTGCATTTGCTTAACTTCTCTAATTACTTGTCATCTGTGCCCTTTTTGCACAGAGTTCATGCCGCACTTGCCTCTTAACTATTGCTTATCGATTTACGACTGTCAAAATGATGGTATTTCACCTTTTTCCAGACTACAGAGTATATGGAAGTTGTCTGCCACTTTCTCTCATTGGGGTAATAGGAGACGCTTCTGGCAGTCTTCATCCACACCTACACTCCTATTTCCGTGTAATATCCTTTCAACAGCGTGCAGGCTTGAAACTAGACTTGGCAAAACTATTTGCTGAAAAAAGGCTAAACCACAATGCCAAATGAGAAAAAGAGCATGGCAGTACATTTGCTCAAGATTGATTTTGATGGTCTGGGGTAGCTTATGACTCC